>NC_053489.1:477848692-479053692 GCF_905171775.1 Rana temporaria
AGCCTGTGATTATTTAGGGCGTGGAGACCCTTCAGTTGACACTTTGGTCTGCCCTCTATATCTATTGATTTGTCAATATGATGGTTGGCTTTATTGAACAATGAACCAACAAAAAAAGCCAACAACCCTGCTGACCAATGAGTGCTTCTTTCTTCTGGGATGCCTTAACAAAAAAAGAGACCTCGTATGTGCTTCTCATTTGTCAGCACAGTAATGTGCCTCCGCTGACCATTAAGTGGCTTGCCGTTGCGAGCATTATTATGCTTACTCATTTTGAGGCTGTGTATGGTGTCCGGACTGCTACACAGGCAGCACAGATCATCACGTCTCTTATGTGAAAGAAGTCCAGATGGCTGGCCAGGACATTTGGGGTACTTTTACCTTTCCTGAAAAGTGAATTTAACCAAAAGTGAAGCAACACTAAATATTATAATTCAGCGACACTCCAACTAAAGCACCACTTTTAGGCCTATTTGTAATTGTACCTGAGAATGGCTTGTCACTCACATCAATGCTTTTATTGGCAACTTTAGTGAACTGTCCGTCACCGTAGATGATCTCCATCGCCATAAGGAACTATTGAGGTATTCCAGGGAGTTGGGGTGGATGGGACAAACTTGAGTTTTTCTTGAAGAGTCAAGATTCGCATTTCATTTTAACTTCCTGGATTAACTGATTATTTTGACATTTGTTTTTCACTAGAAGCAACCTCTGCCTCTGTATTTTCTAAACAAATATTAAAGTGGCTGTAAACCTCAGACGTTATATATGAACAAAGCATATCTCTCTATAGTGTGTACTTGTCTCAGTCCAGGGTACTAAGCATGGGCGTCTGCTCCATAGGGCAAGGGGGGGCAATTGATCCCCCCTGGAAAATTGAGAAGGTGTTGAAAAGTCTTGTGGTCGCAGGCTGTCTGAGCAGTCCCGGGCCGGATATCACACAGGCACAGTGAGCAGAGTGAAGCCGCCTCCCTCTCCAGTGTTTATGTGTACACAGGGGGAGGGAACCTGCTACCTGTGCCGCACTGATGGCTGATCTGGGGTACTGAATGGAATGGGGGTCCGTATGTGCTGAAGGGGGGGTTTGTGCTGAATGGGGGGGTCCATCTGTGCTGAATGGGGGGTCTGTACTGAATGGGGTGTATGTGCTGAAGGGGGGTCCATCTGTGCTAAAAGGGGGGTCTGGGCTTAAAGGGGGTCCATCTGTGCTGAAGGGGGTCCATCTGTGCTGAATGGAGGGGTCTGTGCTGAATGGAGGGGTCTGTGCTGAAGGGGGGTCCATCTGTGCGGAATAGAAGGGTCTGTGCAGAATAGGGGGGTTTGTGCTGAAGGGGGGTCCATCTGTGCTGAAGGGGGGTCTGTACATTCTCTAGGCTATATTTATATGGGCATGGAGTGAAGCTGAATTATCTCAAGAGCTATTTCACACTGCCAGCTGGCCGCGTTATCGGTAAAAAGAGGTGCTTTCCCATCGTTTTAGCTGCGCTATTCGGCCACAAGCGGGCGCTTTTTCAGTAATGATCCACCTCCGTGTGTCCGTAAGCTCAGCGGGGATTGCTCCGTATATCCCCGCTGAGCCGGCGGCTGACAGGGCGGTCCCCGCACACTGTGCAGGGACCGCCCTGTCTTTTCTCCGCTCTCCCCTATGGGGGATCGGATGAACACGGACCGTGTGTCCGTGTTCATCCGATCCGATCCGCAGACAGAAGAAAAAAGCTCTATTTGTGGGAACAAAATGATAAAAATTTTGTTTGTTTATTTGGGTACAGTGTAGCTTGACCGCGCAATTGTCATTTAATTGTCATTAAAAAGCGGCAGCGCTGAAAATTGGCTTGGGCAGGAAGGGGGGGGGGGGGGCCTGGTATTAAAGTGGTTAATCAAGCTATTTAAATTCTGCACTTTGAACATATGTAGCTCAGAGAAGACTTTAGATAAATTGGTACAGCCTAAGTAGGAGGATTTGTTTAATCTCTGTGTATCGCCCAAGGGTAGTCACTAAACTGGGTATAGTAGGGTTGTGACAGGTGTACTTCAAAGCAGGGTTCCCATCTTTTTTGTGTTCATTAAAAAGTCAGCAGGTACAAAAAGTGTAGCTGCTGACTTTTTTTAAACACACACTCACCTGTCCCACCATCCAGCGATGTGGCCGCCCAAACCCTCAGTTCTTTCCCCTTCCCTCTCCCTGGCGCCGGTGTAGTGTCACATTCCGCTCCCTATCACAGAATGCTGCGGAAGTGACGTTTTGTCGCCGCTATCTTGCTACACCCCACACTCCTGCACAGTAGTGATAGAGTGTGAAGGGGCAAGCGGACATCTTGGTACACCCACCGGAGTTTTAGATTTCACAGTTATTTTCAACACAAAACTGAGTTTACAGTATATGCTTAAATACAGTATTTGGAAGTCCGACGGACTGTTTAAATGTTAAATTTTAAAAGCAGCAGCAAACCTGCTGACCTTACATGGTTGCTAATGTGTCAGAACACCTCTGATTTTCACATTTAACATGTAAACAGTCCGGATTTAAAAACACTGTATTTAAGCACATAATCTCCGTTTTGGGTTGAAAATAACTGTAAAATCTAAAACTCCGATAGGTGTAACAAGATGTCCGCCTGCCCCCTTTACACTCTATCATTACTGTGCAATGGTGTGGGGTGTAGCAAGATGGCGGCGACGGAACGTCACTTCCGTAGCATTCTGTGATGGGGAGCAGAATGTGACAACACACTGGCATTACAACTATGGGCACCCAGCAGTGACAGCTTGTGGCTTCACAGCCGGGTGCGCACTGCAAACGTGCGAGCCGTGCTGTGCCTCCTTAGGCGCAATTCTCTGGGACCTGTGACGTGTCCCAGAAAATTGCAGGGAGAGAGGGGAAAGGAAAACTTCTAGTTGGGTTGCCTAGGTTTTCTGGCCAGAGGTAGGAGCGGGTACCTGTCAAAACTATAAAAAATAATAAATACATGTGACATAGGATGGGGGAAGGAATGTTTAAAGTGGAATTTCGCTTTTGGGTGAAGCTCTGCTTTAAAGCGGGAGTTCACCTGAAAAAAAAGTTTTAACATTAGATTGATGCTCATTTTGTGAAGGGGAATCGGGTAGTTTTTTTAAAAACGAAGCAGTACTTACCGTTTTAGAGATAGATCTTCTCCGCCGCTTCCGGGTATGGTATTCGGGACTGGGCGTTCCTATTTGATTAACAGTCTTCCGTCAGGCTTCCGACGGTCGCATACATCGCGTCACGAGTAGACGAAAGAAGCCGAACGTCGGTTTTGGAAAATCGTGACGCGATGTATGCGACCGTCGGAAGCCTGTCGGAAGACTGTCAATCAAATAGGAACGCCCAGTCCCGCAGCCCATACCCGGAAGCGGCGGAGAAGATCGCTCTCTAAAACGGTAAGTACTGCTTCGTTTTTAAAAAAACTACCCGATTCCCCTAGACAAAATGAGCATCAATCTAATTTTAAAAATTAACATTTCCGGGTGAACCTCCACTTTAAATATGGGTTTTTCTAGCAATTTGGTGTTGTCTCTGCAATTCTGAAATCCTATAGGTTGCCCCCAAGGACGTACCTCCTTAAAATAAAAACTAATTTTTTTCCAAAGCTTATTGGCTATCTAGCCTCTGAGGTTTACATAACCCTCTGAAAAATGCCTTTATATGCCCTACTATATTGTGTTTTTGTAGTCATTGATGCCACCCTTACAGACTGCTATAAAGATCATCAATGTCATGCTGCTGGCTTTGGCCCGGTGGCATTGGACCCAGAAATATTAAGGCACCATCTCCCAAAGCTCAAGAAACTCTTAGCAACCTCTGGAGGAACCCTGTGCTTCCACAGAGCCCTGGTTGAGAATGGATGGTGTTTTTGGCACTTCTGTGAATAAAATATTTTCATTTTCTGCAATCATTGTTTCCAGCCTACCATTATGTCACCTACTCTCCAATGTGATCACAGTCTCCAGCATTCAGCCTTTGCACTCTTAGTGCTTGTGCTGTGTTCCTGCCTTTCAAGAGCTTAAAGTTATGAACTGTTTAAAGATAATAATAGGGACAGCGGATTGCTCCTTTATCCCAGTCATAAATACTATTTAGTACAGATGTACAATGTTTTCAGGTCTCAACAATTGCCTTGCTCTGATTTAAATCTTACCTTCTGACATGCTAGCTAGAGGAGCCAAAAGAGAGCGTAACATATGTAACATAGCAACTAGATTATTAATATGTGAAATCATGTCTGTCGCACGTTGTTCAGGCTGAACATGGCTTTTAGATATTATTGTGATATTAGAGAGCGTTTAGTGGAATTTCAGACAAGCAGAATTTAGGCGTGCAATATGGTATTGTAGGATTTTGTTGTTATATAATTATGGAAGGCAGACTTGTACACCAAAAATTGCAAAAGTTTAACTGAAGTTGCTTTCGTGAAGTTTAGAGTTTTTGCTTCATAGTACCGTATTTATCGGCGTATACCGCGCACTTTTTTCCCCTTAAAATAAGGGGAAAATCGTGGGTGCGCGATATATGCCAATACCTGCTTCCCGCACTCAGTTTGAATGCCTGCGCCGACATATACCGAGTGCAGTACACTCGTCTACATTCGGCCAGGCTCGGCTTTGCTGAGCCTGGCCGAATGTAGACGAGTGTACTGCACTCGGTATACGTCGGCGCAGGCATTCAAACTGAGCACGGGGAGCATCGATTTGACGGGGGAGACAGCGCAGGAGAAGCCGGGAGGACACCACCGAAGCCGCAGACGGACGCCGGACCCGACGAGGCCGCTGATGGACGCCGCGCAAGACACCAAAACTGTAAGTACTAAAATGTTTTTTTTTTACAGGAATTGCGGGTCCACATTAGGGGTGCGCGCTATACGCCGGAGCGCGCAATACCCCGATAAATACGGTAATTCTTTTGACTTCTTTACACTTCCTAATTTAGACTTTGCTGGTCTATAGATGGTTTTAATATTTAACACTACATTAATTCTTTGATCTGGTCAGCATGGCTAAAACAATGAACAGTTACTATATTCTAATAATAATCACACACAAGTGTTACGAGAAACGACTTGAAACTCTATTAACAGCGCTCCATCAGTGAATAGGCGTTGCGCATGCATGCACACAACTCCAACTCACAATTTATATAAAGTCCACCAAAACATAAGTGGGAAACAGTCTCTAAATGAGTGATATCCGTGGGATATTACTTCGATGTTCCATGAAATGCCACGTAGTGAGGAGCAACGTGTGGTGAGATGCCTAGTACAAGCATGCGTGTTTGTACTTTGGAGTTTTCTCTGACATACTTGTGTACACACGATCAGAAAATCCGACAACACACAATTGTTGGCAGCCAATTTTAAAGCATGCTATCCCATATTTTTTGGTTGAAAATCCGACAACAATTGTCCGTTGGAGCATACAAACGGTCAGATTTTCCGACAACAGGCTGTCATCGCACAATTCCCATCGGATAATCTGATCGTGTGTACAAGGCTTTAGAGCAGCACTTGCAAACAAATGTTTGTGTTTACTGCCTTCTAGTGAGTGTTGGGTCTAAAGGGCGTTGGACTCACACAGTGTGGTGTCTGTGATTGGTTTCACGGAACATCTGCGTACCATACGAGGGATTTCACTCATGTTTTGGTGGACTTTATGTAAATACAAAACACCATCGAGAATTGTGTGCATGCATGCGCAACGCCTGTTCACTGACGGAGCACTGCTAATAGAGTTTCAAGTTCTTTCTAGTAACACTTGTGTGTGAATAATGTTTATAGTGTATAGCGACAGCTGAATTATTTTAACCACTTAAAGCGGTAGTTCACCCTCACCCACATGATTTTACCATCGAGACAGGCATTGTAGCGCGAGCTACAGTATGCCTGTCCCGATTTTTTTAACCCCGGACTCACCTTGTAATCGGACATCGTAGATTTCGGCTCCCGCGGGAATGGGCGTGCCTATGGAGAGGGAAGATGATTGACGGCCGGCCCTGGCACGTCACTCTCCCCGAAGACAGCCGGAGTAGGTCTCGGCTCTTCACGGCGCCTGCGCACAGGCTATGCGCAGGCGCCGTGAAGAGCCAAGCCTATTTCGGCTATTTCCGGAGAAGCGTGACGCGCCAGAGCCGGCCGTCAATCATCCTCCGTCTCCATAGGCACGCCCATTCCCCGGTATCTTCGATGAACGATTACAAGGTAAGTACGGGGGTAAAAAAATCGGGACAGGCATACTGTAGCTCGCGCTACAATGCCTGATTTTATGGTAGTAGAAAAAAAAAAAAAAAAATTTCCGTTCATAGGGTGAACCCCCGCTTTAAGACCCGGACCATTATGCAGGTAAAGGAACCTGGCCAGTTTTTGCGATTCGGCACTGCGTCGATTTTACTGACAATTGCGCGGTCGTGCGACGTGGCTCCCAAACAAAATTGGCGTCCTTTTTTTTTCCACAAATAGAGCTTGTATTTGGTATTTGATCACCTCTGCGGTTTTTATTTTTTGCGCTATAAACAAAAATAGAGCGACAATTTTGAAAAAAAATCTATTTTTTACTTTTTTCTATAATAAAAACCCCCAAAAAAAGATATAAAAAGTTTAGGCCGATACGTATTCTTCTACATATTTTTGGTAAAAAAAATTGCAATAAGCGTTTTTAAACGATTGGTTTGCGCAAAATTTATAGCGTTTACAAAATAGGGGGTAGTTTTATGGCACTTTTATTAATTTTTTTTTTTTTGTTTTTTTACTACTAATGGTAGCGATCAGCGTTTTTTTTTTTTTCGTGACTGCGACATTATGGCGGACACATCGGACAATTTTGACACATTTTTTGGACCATTGTCATTTTCACAATCCATGACACTGGCAGTTCTCAGCTTTGCAAAGGGGGCAGTGCATGCTATAAATTCTGCAGGGTGCCCACACTTTTGCAGACGCCATTTTTTTGTTTTCTGTAATTTTGAAAGTGTAAATGATGGAAATAAAATCTAACTTTTTTTGACATATTATTAGAATGTCTCATCTGTAATTTGATGCCTTTTGGAGATTTTCCATCTTTCCTTGGCTTCGTTATGCACACAAATACAAATTTTTACCTGGGGTGCCCAAACTTTCGATCCCCACTGTAACTATATCAGAATGGCAGCTTTGTTTAATGAAGAAAACATTTCTTATCAGCAATGCTAAAATATATATAGATATATATCTATATATATTGATATCGATATCTATAATATATTACCGTATTTATTGGGGTATTGCGCGCACCCCTAATGTGGACCCGCATTCCTGTAAAAAAAAACATTTTAGTACTTACAGCTTTGGTGTCTTGCGCGGCGTCCATCGGCGGCCTTGTCGGGTCCGGCGTCCGTCTGCGGCTTCGGTGGTGTCCTCCTCGTCGGGTCCGGCGTCCTTCTGCGGTGTCCTCCCCGCTCGATCCCCGCGCTGAGTTTGAACCACTGCGCCGGCATATACCGAGCGCAGTACACTCTGGTATAGTCGGGCAGGCTCGGCTCCTCTCGCGGTCACGTCCTGTACGTCCATGACGTGACCACGAGAGGAGCCGAGCCTGCCCGACTTTACCCGAGTGTACTACGCTCGGTATATGCCGGCGCAGTGGTTCAAACTCGGCGCGGGTATCGGCGTATATCGCGCACCCACGATTTTGCCCTGATTTTCATACGCCGATAAATACGGTATATATCTATAGAGATATCTCTCTCTCTCTCTCGCATATATATATATATATATATATATATATATATATATATATATATAGATAGATAGATAGATAGATAGATAGATAGATAGATATATATAGATATATATATATATATAGATATATATATATGATTTTTGCACTGGTATGCTAGTGGTGTGCTAATTTTAGTTTTAGTTTTCCCTTCAGGATGTTGGCTGGCAGGGATAAGATCAGTCTTTGACCTACAGGAAACCACAGAGCATTATTTTGTATGGCTGAGCTGAATAAAAATACATTTGTCTCTAATTTTCTTCTGCAGTCTGTTAATGTTGTCAAGGCAGAAAGGTGGCCACTTTCTCTGTTAGGTCTCGGGTGATATGTCGCCAGCATAAAGCACCATTTGAAGCAATTACCATGTGAAAACCTCGCTTGGCTTGGCTCGGTGTGAACTGAATTGGGAAGTGGAACAGTTAGGCTTTTTTTTTTTTTTTCTTGATGGAATAATATGACCAGCCTTACCTATTCCTGTTTACTCCAGGGACCTGAACCAAGTAAATGAAAATCTGGCCTGGCATATAATTTGCCACTTTCACTTGTGAAATCTGTGTGCAATGTTCCAATATAAATGTCCGCTTTCCACAGAAAGTTATGCTCTTTTTTTTATTTATTTTTAAATGAGCTTTGACATGACAATGTCACTTGTAGACCTCATAACAGGTCAGAAGTAACACATGGATATGTACACGTTATAAAAACTGCTTTTTCTTTACGCTCGTAAAACTATGTGCTGAGAAATTCTCAATGTTTTCTAGGGCAAGAGGGACCTTTTAAACATTACTGTGTCAGGCTGTATACAGAGCACATTGGCCAAAGCTGATGTGAATTCCTCCTCTCTGGGAGACGAGTCCGGCCGAATGCATCCAGTAAAATGTTTAATTGGAGCATATATTTTCCAAATCCAACTAACGCTACATGACTAGCCTACACTTTTTTTTTTTTTTTTTTCTGAAGGAGCAGACTGGATTTTTTTTACTGTATAAGATACTATGTGCTTATAGTATTTGGGACATGACATAATAGAACCATGAAATATATGTATATCACCAACAAGCTGTTTGTTATTTGGCCTATAGATCTAAGATGAAAAAAAAGTATGACCACTTCTACAGTCATGTGATATATTTGAATAGACAAACATTAGATCTTGAATTAAATAGTGCCTTCACACAAAGGTGTAATACTTAAACGAATAACACACAAAATTGACATTTCCATCATTTAAATCGGGGTTTCTCAACTAGGATTCCATGGAACCCTAGGGTTCCTCCCAGAGGTTGCTAGAGGTTCTTTGAGCAATGAGTAATTTTTACCTCTCAGATACAACGCGGGGATCGGCGTATATCGCGCACCCACGATTTTGTGGTATACACCGATAAATACGGTAAATAAATTACATAAAATATATATCACAGTGCTGTGCAAATTAAAGTGCTATTGTGCAAACACTGCTAAGTAAAGAAAATGTGCAAAACGTAAAATATCTGTTCCATTAGGGTTTTCCTTTAGTGCAATATAATGTCCTTATTGGAAGTAAACAAATCTAATTGCTGAGTGATTCTAAAAGTTCTTTGTGCTCTTGTTGTATGCCGTGATCGCTGCAATCCTTTTTCTTATACAGCCCGCACTCACCAACTTTTTCACCCCTTCTTAGGGTCTGGTGCCTTCACAGTATAGGCCACTGTGTAGCCCTCTGGCCGTTACTCGTCCCCCTGCGCTGATGATGTTAGTCCAGTAATAGCCCATACATAGGAGAGAAAGGAGCCCCAGATAGTGTAGTATCGTTTTATACTTTATTTAAATAAACGAAAAATGGGTACTCACATGTAGACAAAAACAGTATGGCATATAATGTTGACAAAAATCTGATGCCTGGAAACAATGTGATGTTCGTAGCGCGTTCTACCGGTTTAGTCGTGTGACTTCATCTGGAACACAAGTGTAAGGAGCATTTTTCCCACTGACCACCTCACTAATGTATCATGAGTTGTAGATCTAGTCAATTTTTGCAGGAGTTCCCTGAGAGAAGGAAGTTACTTTAGGGCAGTGGTGCCCAACCAGTGGCCCGCGGAGCCCTCTGATGTGGCCCGCGACCTCCTGCTCTGGGATGGTTCAGAATAGAATACTTTTTTTTTTTATTTATAACGGAGAGACCAGCCCGCACGGACCAAAACAACATAATTTAACAACATGTACATGTACAGCAGGGCAGTTCAAACCACATAATTCCATGCGACACAACGATGCCATCTACAAGGTATACCCAAGTGTAACCTTTTAGAGCAGAACAGATTTTAAAGAAAGCGGTAACAGAGATTCCAGAGGTAGGAAAATAAAAGGGGAGAAAGGGCATAAAGGGGAGGTGGTTAGGGGGGTGTCCCAACGGGTGCAGTCAGGGATTGTGGGGGTGTGTCTGGCACGGCACCCTCCGTTCGGATCTCCCTGAGGTTCTGTCCCTCAGCAGAGTACTTAAACACGTTCCACAGTTGCCAAGTCTTTTTGTAGGCCTCCTGTCTATCTTGGCTTGTAAGGATAAGATCCTCCAGCCGGCTGATGTTGTCTACTTTTTTAAGCCAAAGAGATAGGGTCGGTGGGTGCTGTGATTTCCAGGTGAGTGGGATGCAGGCCTTGGCCGCATCCAGCAGGTGGCGCACCACCGATTTTTTTGTAAACCTTAGTTGGGATGTCTGTTGCATGCAGTAAGAAGAATGCCTGGTCATCTGGTATCACGCGGTCAGTGAAATTCTGAACTCCCCGGCGAACTTCTCTCCAGAACCCCTGTAGCTGGGTACAGGACCAAAATATGTGTAAGAGGGGTACCCTTCTCCTCCTGACAGCGGCAGCAAAAGTCTGACGACTCCGGAAAGAGGTTACGCAGTAATGCCGGGGTCCTGTACCACCTTGTAAGGATCTTGTAATTCGTTTCTTGGGTTCTGGAGCATATGGATGACTTATGAGTGAGCTCGAGTATGCGCTTTCTCTTGCCCAGAATAGAATACTTTTATTAAAGGTCATTTTGTTACTAAAATCACAGTGTATATATGGGCATATCTGTTCTGCAGTGGTTACTGGGCTGCTTTCAAACTGATCCGCAGGTGCAGAGCAGTGTACCTGCGGGGTTACCTGCACAGAGCCATAGACTTCTGTTATTACCTGCGAGTTTGGGGAGCTTTCTGAAAGTGCACCAAACCTGCAGAATATAATAGACGTCTGTTGCAAAGTGCAGGAAAGCCAAAGGTACACTGTGTTTCATGCACAGTGCGGGAAAAACCGCAGCGCATCAGTGTGAAAGCTGCCTTGGGCCCCTTTCACACGGTTAGTCTGACCCAATTCGACCCTCCATGCACCTCCAAGGAGTGGCAGACGTAAACCAGCTTGTGTCCTACCTCCAATCTAATCTGCATTTGCAGAGCGGACATGGACATCCCGCCCACCCGCTCTGCTCATTGTGGCCCGCGACCAGTTACCAAGTTGCTTAAGTGACCCTTACTCCTCAAAAGGTTGGGCCTCTGTGTTAAAAAGGTTGAGAAAGGCAATGATCAAAACTGCAGTTTTGTAATATAGAAAAAGTAAAAAATAAGTACTCTATTATGTTTACCACACCTTCAAATCCATGAAATTAAAATCGGGTGTTCCAGATTACGTGCCAATGATTAGAACATCCTCAGGGAGTCACAGATGGAACCTGTCTTGTTTTAGGGCCAGTTCACACTATGTGCGGTGATGGACGTTTTACCACATGTTGTCACTGCAGGGACACACAGGAAACAATTGTTTCCTGTGTGTCCCATTCACACTGCAACACAGCCTAGCGCTGCACTAAAATGCAGACATTTAGTGAATAAAGTGTATGTTTTGCACACTTTTTAATAAAGCTCTTGCAAAACAAAAATAAGGACCGTGCGGTGCACTGCATCACGCACCACACTGCCCCCTAGGGCAGCCGGAAACATAGCGCTGTCGCAGCGGTAAAGCACTGAGGCAGCTCTCTTCATAGTGTGAATTGGCCCTTAACTCCAATATTTTAGGGTCTTGTGTTCTTTTTGATATCATGTCATTATGCCAAGATCAAAACAGCTTTCTAAGACCCTCAGAGTCGGTTCACACTAGGGCGACACGACTTCCAGCGCGACTTTCAGAGGCGACTCCGACACAACTTGAGCATGAACCACACACAGGGCGATCTGGGTCGATTTACAACACGACGTGAAGACAGGACAGGAGACTTTCCAGTGGCCAATCAAACAACAATCAGCTCTGGGAGAGGGAGGGGGAGGGAGGGGGAGGGGGAGGGAGAGGTTTGCCTGAGAAATGTATCTTATCTTCCTGGAAAGTCGCTTCAGTTAAGACAGTGATCAGACTTGGAGGCGACTTCCATTGAAATTAATGGGTACAAATCGCCTACAAGTCAGATTGAAGTTGTACAGGAACTTCTTTTGAAGTCGGAGCGACTCGAGTCGTGTGTATTAACACCGCTCCCATTCACTTGCATTGTTTTTCTCGACAGCGCGACTTGGGACGACTTGAGGCGACTTCAAGTCGGATCCCAAGTCGCCCCAGTGTGAACCGGCTCTCAGAGTCTGGCAAGGGCTATAAAAAGATTGATTTAAAATTATTTGGCAATCATTTCACTTCAAGGAAGCTAGTCTATAAGTGGCATAGACTTCAAATGACTGCTAGCTTGTTGAGGATTTGCCAGATAAGCACATCAGTCAGAGTTGTCCATTGATGCTAAAAGTGGTCTCCGAGAACCTTCAAATAATGATCTAACGTTTGACTGTTCAACAATATCCATGGAGCGCGCATCATTTTCACATAACCATATGCAGCATCAGCAAATTGATAATTAGGCCTTAGTTTTATGTAGCAATTAATAACCCTTTACTGCATTCTGTTTTATTCATAGCTGTCTTCAGAACTTTCTCATTTAGGAACAAGTGCTCTGCTTTTTGTTTAGCTACTTTCTGTCAATCTATCCTTACTTAGAGCTGTTACAAATTTCCATTTCAAGCCAAGCATGCCTGGACATTTAAAGCTAAATTCTAGGTCCCCATAACCCATCCCCCTTTAAAGTCCAACTCCATGGCAAACAATGAAATAAAGTACCCTTGTTGTGGGCTGCACTCAGGGCCAGATTCCAGACAAGGCCAACAAGGCCAGGCCTCGGGGCGGCAGTGGGTGCAGGGGCGGTACTGCGGCTGAGAGGAGAGGACACTTTCACTTTCATATCGGGAGTTCCCCCCCTGTCATGCGGATGGTGAGAGGAGGTGAGATGGTTCTTGGCAGCAGCAACCCCCCTCCTTCTCAATGTCATTTTGTCATTTCCGGCAGCAGCACTCTCCAATGCTCAATGTCATTTTTGGAAGCAACACCCCCCCCCCCTTCTCAGTGTCCTGCCGAAAAAGTCCCCCGGCGGATAATGTCCCCCCCCCCGTACTGCGGGGGCGGTATTGAAGGACCTGGCCTTGGGGCGGCAAAGGGAGTAAATCCGGGCCTGGCTGCACTGCAAGGATTAAATGCTCCTTAAAGCAGGGGTTCCGCCGTTTTTTTTTTTTTTCTTTTAAAGTCAGCAGCTACAAATACGGCAGCTGCTGACTTTTAAAAAATTTACACTTTCCTGTCCAGCGCGCCCGCGATGTCAGCAGCCTCGGCCCTTGGCTGCTTCCGCCGCCATCCTCGGTGAGGGAATCAGGAAGTGAAGCCTGACGGCTTTACTGCCTGATTCCCTACTGTGCATGCGCGAGGATCGCGGCGCGCCGTCTATGGTCCCTGCTCTCTCCTGGGAACATTGTTTTCCAGAAGACAGCGGGGGAGTGACGTCACAGGCTGGATTCCCCGCGGGGATCAGACTCGGAAGTGGTGCAAATACCTGTCTCAGACAGGTATCTGCACCCCCCTGAAAGGTGCCAAATGTGTCACCGGCGGGGGGGGGGAGGGATCCAAACAGCGGAGGTTCACTTTTTGTGTGAACCTCCGCTTTAAAGGGGTTGTAAAGGTAATTTTATTTTTTTTCCTAAATAGCTTCCTTTACCTTAGTGCAGTCCTCCTTCACTTACCTCATCCTTCCATTTTGCTTTTAAATGTCCTTATTTCTTCTGAGAAATCCTCACTTCCTGTTCTTCTGTCTGTAGCTCCACACAGTAATGCAAGGCTTTCTCCCTGGTGTGGAGTGTCGTGCTCGCCCCCTCCCTTGGACTACAGGAGAGTCAACGCTCTCTAAGTTGCAGATAGAGAAAGAAGATGTGTGTTAGTGGGCGTCCTGACACTCCTGTAGTCCAGGGGAGGGGGCGAGCACAACACTTCACACCAGGGAGAAAGCCTTGCATTACTGTGTGTAGTTACAGACAGAAGAACAGGAAGTGAGGATTTCTCAGAAGAAATAAGGACATTTTAAAAGCAAAATGGAAGTATGAGGTAAGTGAAGGAGGACTGCACTAAGGTAAAGGAAGCTATTTGGGGAAAAAAATTACTTTACAACCCCTTTAAGTCTAGGGGTGCATGAATAAAGTGTAAAACTATATTTTTAAATTTTGTTCAGCATAGTAACAACATGTATGGATGTTAATTATGTTTTATTTATTCTATTTGTATTTTTTTATTTCTAATAATCTATATATTCTATTTCTACACAGAGAGACTGGTTGTGGTCGCTGAGCATTCTGAAAAAAGTTTTGAAGATTTGCTTCGGGTCAGGAAGCCTGTAAGGTAAAGTCTCTCCATAGGATTAAGATTTCCTAATGAAACCTGTGGACATACTGTGGCTTGCTTTGTCTAATACAAACAGACATAGGATTAACAAGTAAACTGATAATGTCTGGATTTTAGTTAGTGTTCTTGCACTTTTTTGTATGTACATGTCACAGCAAAAGTATAATTTTTTTTTTTTTTTTTAATGAAGGCTTTGCCTTTTATCATTATAAAGCAGCCCCTCACCTCTACTCCAGGGACGTTGCTTAAAGCGGAGGTCCACCCTAAAAAAGAAAAAATAGCCAAAAAGGCTCCAAAAAATGTGAAAAAAAACACTTTTTATACTTACCAGAAATGGCTGTTGCTAGGCAGATCGTCCTAATCTGCCACTTCCTATTCCGCCGTGATCTTCTCTCTTCCTCGTGATGCCTCCTGGGAAATGGAGCGCGCTGTCTTCTGGGACCTGTGTGTGTCTCAGAAGACAGCTGCCCATTCACAAAGCGACTCCTGTCGCCTTCCCTCTCGACTCCTGTCGTCTCACCACACAAATGTGAGCACATGATTTTTGTGCTACACAAAAATCATGTGCTCACATTTCACAGCTTCCTATCAGAGGGGAGTTTTCCTCTCCATACTGCATGGTGAACTGGCCTTGGTGAGCAAGGAAGATGACAGGAGTCGAGAGGGACTTGTATCTTGGACAGACCGAGGACTCAGCAGAGGGTTATATCTGCAGGCGCCAACGACCTCGCTACTAATAGGAGGTCCATCTCATCTGGTAAGGGTCCCCCCTTCTATTCTGGTGTGTATGTCAAGGAGTGGCCTACTCTTCATCCCCCTCGGTGGGGATTAATCACATTTCAACTTTTATCTTCAAAGTATCTTCTTTGTTTCACTTTGGAATTAGACTTATTGTTCATCTTATGTGGACTTTTAAGCACAGAATTTTATTCATTTATTCATCACTTTGCAATACTTTATTTTTTTTTATTTTTTTTATTATTCTGTTTATGTGAACACGTTGCAATTGCATATGCTGCTGGTTATGTTTCTCTAATTTAACCATTCACTTAGTGCACAGTATTTGTATTTAGACATTTATTGTTTAGAAGTAGCATGACTGTTTCTTCCTTTTCATTATTTTCCTGCATGGATATCGCATGTTTTTTTTTTTTTTTGTGTCGCAGCTTTTTCCTCATAGGAGCTATTTTTAATTTGTACACTTTTAGTGCGGTATAGGCCCCTTGTTATTTTACATGTAAACAAAAAAATTTACATCTAAAAAGCTGTATACTGCACACAGGGCTGGTAGAATTGAGCAGCGGTGGACTGGAGAGTAGCAATAGCACATGGCAGGAGCATCCGGACCTCTAACACACTCCACTGTCAGTGTGTCAAAGGCCTAGTAGAACAGGTGGGGGACAGAGAGCAACGTGTTTCTGAGGCCCGCCTCCTTTATCAGGCTAACTTGCCCCACACAATGAGAAGGATTTATTTACACATTCAGAAAATAACAATTAGGAGTGAGCAGGGTGAAGCCAACTGCTATTGGCTAGTTAACAGGAAAAGGGCTGTTTTACCAGCCTGTGGACACACTGAGAGTGGCATGTGTTAAAGCTCTGGACGCTTCTGCTATTGTGGCTACTCTCCAGTCCATTGAGTCCGGTGCTCCATTCTACCAGCCCTTTGTGCAGTATACAGCGTTTTTTGATGTACCGTATATACTCGAGTATAAGCCGAGTTTTTCAGCACACTTTTTGTGCTGAAAATGCCCCCCGTGGCTTATATCGAGTCACCTTTTTGTGCCTGATCTCCCGAACTTTGGGGACTCGGATAAGACGGCTGATGGTCCCCTGGTTCCCAAACATGTGGTCCCTCGGCACACATGTAGCCCCACTCTTTCTCTACAAGTGTGCAAAGTTTGTTGTCCAGGGGACCTACTGCCCGGGAGCACCGATTTTTCAAAGCCGGTCACTCCTTCCATAGACTCCCATGTTAAACGGTCATTTCTCTGGTGATTTTGGGGACCCGGTACTGGCCGATCGTAGGTCCCCTGGACCTGGAACTTGGCACACATGTAGCCCCATTTCTCCTCTACAAGTGTGCAAAGGTGGTTGTCTGGGGGACCTACAGCTGGGTAGCACTGATTTTTCAAAGCCAGACACCCCTTCCATAGACTCCCATGTTAAACGTCAGTCTAGTCATGGGCATAGTGAGACATGGACACAGTGAGGCATGCAGATGGACACCCTAGGCTTATACTCGAGTCAATACGTTTTCCCAGGTTTTTGTGGTAAAATTAGTTGCCTCGGCTTATATTCGGGTCGGATTATACTCGAGTATATACGGTAAGTGGTTTTCAGAATAAATTGCGGTTTCTTTGACATATACTGAACTGGCGCCCTACTTTATTGTTTACAGGTTGGTATTTTGAGACTAGGTTAGTCATGTAGCTGGGGGCCAAGTTGTGGATGGCTTTGTAAGTTACTGTTAGTATTTTGAATTAAATTCTTTAATGGTAATTTAAATTGCTTGCTGCCAAGCTTTTTAAAAAAAAAAATATGTAATTGCCAGCATGTGGTTTAATTGCTCAGTCACAAAAGATTGATTGCCCATCTAGATTAGCATTTATATTAGATTGTGGTTGTTGCACATCAGTCTGCTGTTCTAAGGAAAGTTTCAATTTCATTGGAAAGAGCACAGCTGTATCCATCCATATGTACTATCTGACACAAGGTCCTAAATATATGCACTTGGATTACGAGCATAATCCTTTCCAGGGGAATGCTTGTAATCCAAAGCACTTGTAGATCAAAGCGAGTTTCCCCATAGAAGTCAATGGAAACGAAAATAATATGTTCCACATTGACTTCTATGGCATGCAACACATTATGTGGCCAGAGGTGGGGGGGGGGGGCGCCGGAGAGACTCGGAAATACTCGGTTGACCGTTTGGCTGCATTCGGAAAAGCTTGGGAACAGAGTATTTCTGAGCGGCTCCAGTCGGCTTGCGCAACCCCGCACCGCTGGCCAAATGCGGTACTGCACACCGCAGAGGCTTGAATCCTGTTTTGGGAGATAACACTTGCAAACTGAGTCAGGATTTAAAAAACAAAAAATTGCTTGTATTGCGAAACGCTCGTTAACCGCGTTACTCGCTTCCCGAGGTTCCACTGTACCAGCTAAATGTCCTAATCTTTCATAAGCCTTGTTGCAATAGGTCATATGAGTACTTTCCTTTTTGCCTTGAGATAGTGAATCAGTACCCGGATTAAAATCAATAAGTTCAATAAAAAAAACAGAATACTCCAACCAGTACATAGGCTAAAGTCAGTTCATAATTTTATATCTGATAGTGTGTCAATTTTGGTTTTCCTTAAATCTTTTCAGTCATGTTAAAAATTTGAATCTTTCTCTATTTCAACTTTTCAGTTCTCATATAAATTGTAAAGATGAACACATAATTCAAGTGATCGTCCAAGCAAATTTACAGAAACTCCGCTCACAAATTATTTTCTGCTGTTCCCTGTTGACTGAGAGCCAATTGCATGCATTAACAATTCCATACCTGTATTCCTTCAATGACATGCAACTCTGTCCAAGCTGACAGCCCCTGACTATACCAGAGACCAAATGCCCAATAGGCAACCAAGGCAGGAGCCTAGGGCCTGGTGTGTGTGGTGACGGCACACAGCCACCATGGCTATAATTGACACTGTCACGCTGCCATAACAACTTATCGGCATGACTTGCCATGTTAGGGTCACAGTAGCATGGTGGTTGTAAGAAAATCCCTGTTTTCATTGCTTTTTCATGGGACACCATGTGGCATTGGGGTTGATTTACTAAAACTGAAGAGTACAGCTTCACCTTGTTCAGTTAAGCTTTGACAGTAAAATCTGGTGCAGTTCTGCATAGAAACCACTCTCCATTTTTTTAGCCACTTGCTTTCTTGGCACTTAAACCCCCCTCCTGCCCAGACCAATTTTCAACTTTCAGCGCTGATACACTTTGAATGACAATTGCACAGTCATACAACACTGTACCCAAATGAAATTTTTATAATTTTTTTCCGACAAATAGAGCTTTCTTTTGGTGGTATTTGATCACCTCTGCTGTTTTTTTTTTTTTTGTTAAAAACATAAAAAAATACCAATTTTTTTTTTTTTTAAAGAAAAATTATATTCTTTTATATTTTGTTAAACAATTTTGCAAACAGGTATTTTTTTTCTTTCATTGATGTATGCTGATGAGGCTGCGTGGATGGGCACCGATGGGCTGCACTGATGGGCACCGATAAGGTGGCAAGGGTGGGCACTGATGGCACTGGAGGGCACTGAGAGGTGACACTGGTGGGCACTGATAGGTGGCACTGATGGTGGGCACTGATGGTGGGCACTGATGGTGGGCACTGATAGGTGGGCACTGATGGGTAGCAGTGATGGGTAGCAGTAATGGGCACTGATCAGCACTGGAAGGTTACACACTGATGGGCAGCACTGCCCGTGGGCATTGATAGGTGGCACTTGTGGGCATTGATAGTAGGCACTGGCAGGTGGCACTGGCAGGCAGTAATTGTGAGCACATCTGCCTCCTTCCTCTTCGGAACCAATGTACCTTGCACATAAGTCGGTGATTGGCTTTTTTTTCTCCTCATGCTGTCAGCATGAGGAGAAAAAAAAAGACGATTACCGAGCTTTTGTTTACATCATTGGCTGACAGCTGATTACGTGGTAAGGGTCCGGGATCGTCTATTGACGGCCTCCCGGAATTTCAGGTCCGCGCTGTAGCCGTTATTTGGCTATAGTGCGGATGCCAAGTGGTTAGTAAATCAATTGTTTAGAGACTTAAGCCTACTACACACTAGTCGTCTAGGGCGGAACCAAAAAAAATCCCTGAAGTGCTCAGGAAGAGCTGCTGTACTAACAATCTGATGTTGGCACAGCAATCTCCCCAGCTAAACTATTGTGTTCTGACAGGGGGACGGCCCATTTGTGGTTTCGGTTATTGGTTGAGAACGCTGATTGGGTGCTGAATAGTAGACTTTTTTCGGTCATGCCCCTTCAACAGAAGCTGGCCAAACAGCCGGCTTCTGTCGGACCGACTGCCAAACACAGGGGCCAAATGTCGGCTGGTTTCTATTGAACTGGCTGATACCGCCCCGATATTGCGCCTGTGTGTGTGTGACCCTTTAGCAGCAACATGTATGCTCTAGTCTAGCAGATTACTCTGTCAGCCACCTGCTCATGTGTTTACAGTTTTATCCCCGGCTTACTCTTTAATTTATGGCCACCACCTGGGGTATATAAGACAGGGCATACTGTGTGCAAGTATCAGGCAATGTATGACTTAAAGTGGATGTAAACCCACTCTCATCCTTTCTAAACTACTGCCATAGTGCTAATCTATAAGGATATACATGCCTCCTGCATGTTTTCTTACCTGTCAAATGTCTCCCCTCTGTCTGTTATGAGACCTGAAAAACTGAAGATTCTGTGAGTGGATCTGTTGTCTGGAGCTCTGTGGGTGGAGTCGTGATGTCAGTATCTCCCCGCCCTCCTCTACACTCCCCTTGTCAACATGCATTTTTTCCTATGTATTCCTTACACTAAATTCTGCTATGATCACTAACATCCAGTCAAAATCCAGAAAACTAACCACATGACTTCAGAAAAGGAGTGGGGGTGGGAATTAAAAAATGATGCGTCTCCAGGCTAGTGCATGAGATATGTAAATAACCTGTCACTCACAGCAAGGGGTCGGAATGTAGTAAGGTTTTTCCCTGTAAGTACGTTTTATTTCACTGAACAATAAAAGAGGATTGCTCAGAGATGGATTAACTCTGTATGGCAAGACTGGGCACAGATCATAGGAAATCTTATACTCTACATTGTGACATAAAAAAAAAATAATAATTTCGGGTTAACATCCACTTTAAGCCTTGTACACGCGATTAGATTTTACGACAACAAATGTGTGATGGAAGGGTTTTGTCTGAAAATCTGACCGTTTGTACGCTCCATCGGACAATTGTTATCGTATTTTCCGACAACACAGGTTTTATAGCATGCTTTAAAACTGTCCGACAACAAATGTGTGATAGAAAATAACCGCTCAGTAGTCTTCAAAGAACCTCCTCACTGGAACCAAACCATGGGTGCCGGAAATGCAATAGTGATGCAAAAATACGAAGGAAACATGGACAGCCGCACTCCAAAAATGCTCTTTTAATTAAAATCGATCACAAAATAAACATGCCACAGCAAAAAAATTGGAACAAAAGCGAACGTTTCGCACTGTAGCTTCAGTGCTTAGTCATAGCTAGACTAAGCACTGAAGCTACAGCTACAGTGCGAAACGTTCGCTTTTGTTCCAATTTTTTTGCTGTGGCATGTTTATTTTGTGATCGATTTTAATTAAAAGAGCATTTTTGGAGTGCGGCTGTCCAAGTTTTCTTCGTATTTTTGCAACAAATGTGTGATGTCCGTCGGAAAAAAAATCCAAAGTACAAACACGCATGCTCAGGAGCAATGCTAACCATAGCGCAACATTAGCAGAAGTTGGCCTAAGGCTGGTGCTTAAGAGCAGAAAAACCACATTGTTTCGTGTATGTTGGCTGAAAAAGTTCTATATGCAGAACAAGTTCACGGCCAACGCCCTTCGGACAAAATTCCACGGATTTGTCAGACGGAAATCCGATCGTGTGTATGAGGCTTAACCTTACAACAAAATGTACATTTATAGGTAGTGAATTGAGAATGAAAATGTGATGCATTTGTAATTCTAAGCCTATATAGGGGGACCCTACTTTTTTAGGTCATCTTTCTTTTAATCCAGTCCATCGCTGCTTTCAGTCCCTCTCCTCTCCTGATAAGTGTATGTATTGGTGAGGCCCTAGCACCATTTTTATATACTTCCTTTTCATAACCCCCGTTATTCCATGGAAAATCTACATCCCTGATCTGTGTCTGTTCTTCTCTTCTGATAGGTAGATTCAGGTACAAGCGTGTAAAGTTACGGCGGCGTAGCTTAGCCTGTTTAGGCTACGCCGCCGTAAATTAGCTAGGCTAGTAATGATTCTCAATATACTTGCCTGCTAATATATGGCGGCGTAGCCTAAAGCGGGCGGGCGTAAGGGCGCCGAATTCAAATGACTTGGAGGGGGGCGTGTTTCATGGTAATGAGGCTTGACCTCACGTTTTTGACGTTTTTTTTCACTGTGCATGCGCCGGGCGACTACATTTCCCAGTGTGCATTGCGGCTAAGTACGCCGCACAGGCCTATTGATTTTGACGTGGACGTAAACAACGTAAATCCCGATTCACGGATGACTTACGCAAACAACGTAAAAATTTAAAATTTCGATGCGGCAACGGCGGCCATACTTGACATTACTATTCCACTAGAGCCTAGCTCTAACTTTACGCGGCCTATCTCTTACGTAAACGGCGTAAATCGACTGCGGCGGCCGGGCATACGTTCGTGAATCGGCGTACAAACTCATTTACATAATCTACGCCGACCGCAATGGAAGCGCCACCTAGCTGCCATCCAAAAAATTGCAATCTAAGATAGGACGGAGCAACCCGTCGTATCTTAGATATGTTTAAGCGTATCTCTGTTTGAGCATACGCTTAAACATAGGTCGGCGTAGATTCTGAGTTAGGTCGACTTATCTACTGATAAGCCGGCCTAACTCTTACTGAATCTACCTATGAGTGTCCAGACAGCAGTTTCCATTAAGGTCCTCATTGCTGCCTGTAAGCAGGATGGATCTTTTGTTGGTTTTCTATTATGGTGAATAAAAGAGGTGTTGGAACATTCCATGGTAGACCGAAGCATCCAAAATTTCAAAGTGGACAATAACAGAACTAAAGACTATGACAGAGAGTTTGACTACTGGAGTCCAAGAAATGTCAGCAGCCAGTGGTTTCTAAAATGCACTTCTATGTGGTATCTCACATTTGGGGAGTGTGACTTCATATCATCCATGTCCCAAAACAGGCAGAAATTTGCTATTTAAACATTTAATACCTTGGTTAGCAGGACTGAAATGGCAAGTTCATTTAATTTCAAGCTGACTTTATTAATTCTAGCAGTACTGGCTCAAAGGTAGACAAAACAGAAGTCTACTATTGAGGTTCTACTTTTTGTGGGAAAGAACATTTGTCTGGCTCCATAATAACAACTGTAAAAGTCCTTGGTCAGTTTTCACTAATTCTTCAAGCTGTAACAAGATACACTTTATTGTCAAAAGTATTGTGACGCCTGCCTTTACATGCACATGAACTTTAATGGCGTCTTAGTCCATTGGGTTCCGTATTGAGTTGGCTCACTCTTTGCAGCTATAACAGATTCAACTCTTCTGACTGTCCACAAGGTTTAGCAGTGTGTCTATGGGAATGTTTGACCATTTTTCCAGGAGCGCATTTGTGAGGTCAGACGCTGATGTTAGATGAGAAGCTCTGGCTCGCACTCTCCACGGTAATTCCTCCTAAAGGTGTTCTATTGGGTTGATGTCCAGCCAGTCAACTTCCTCCACTCCAAACACTCTCATCCAAGTCTTTATGGACCAAGCTTTGTGCACTGGTCCAAATCATTTGGTGGAGGGAGGATTATGGTGTGAGGCTGTTTTTCAGGGGCTGGGCTTGACACCTTTGTTCCAGTGAAGGGAACTCTTAAGGCCTCGTACACACGAGGCGACAGTCCGATGAAAACGGTCCGCCAGACCGTTTTCATCGGACATGTCCGCTGGGAGAATTTGGTCTGATGGCTGTACACACCATCAGACCAAATTCCGCGCAGACAGAATACGCGGTGACGACGATGAGAACCCGGAAGTTCAATGCTTCCACGCATGCGTCGAATCACTTCGACGCGATGCACGGGTTCTCGGGCCAGCGGACATGTCCGATGAGTCGTACTGACCATCGGACATGTCCGGCGGACAGGCTTCCAGCACACATGTTTCTTAGCATGCTAAGAAACATTTGTCCGCTGGAAACCTGTCCGGTCGGCCGGAAAATTGTCCGGTCGGCCCTACACACGACCGAACATGTCTGCTGAAAGTGGTCCGACGGACCAGTTTTAGCGGACATGTTCGGTCGTGTGTACAAGGCCTAAGATGTGAGCATACCAAGACATTTTGGACAATTTCATGCTCCTAACTTTGTGGAAACAGTTTGGGGATGGCCCCTTCATTTTCCAACATGACTGCACACCAGTGCACAAAGCAAGGTCCATAAAGACCTAGATAAGTCGAGTTTGGGGTAGAAGAACTTGACTGGCCTGCACAGAGTCCTGACCTCAACCCAAAAGAACACCTTTGGGATGAATTACAACAGAGACTGTAAGGTCAGGATTCTGTGCAGGCCAGTCGAGTTCCTCCACCCCAAACTCGCTCATCCTTGTCTCTCTGGACCTTGCTTTGTGCACTGGTGCACAGTCATGTTGGAAAAGGAAGGGGCCAACCCGAAAATGTTCCCACAAAGTTAGGAGCATGAAATTGTCCAAAATGTCTTGGTATGCTCACACCTTAAGAATTCCCTTCACTGGAGCTAATGGGCCAGGCCCAACCCCTGAAAAACTGCCTCACACCATAATCACCTCTCCTCCAAATGATTTGGACCAGTGCACAAAGCAAGGTCCATAAAAACATGGATGAGCGAGTTTCGGGTGGAGGAACTTGACTTGTCTGACCTCAACCCAATAGAACACCTTTGGGATGAATTAGAGTGGAGACTGCAAGCCAGGCCTTCTCGTCCAACATCAGTGCCTGCTCTCACAAATGCGCTTCTGGAAGAATGGTCAAACATTCCCATAGACACACTCCTAAACCTTGTGGACAGCCTTCCCAGAAGAGTTGAAGCTGTTATAGCTGCAAAGGGTGGGCCAACTTAATATTGAACCCTACGGACTAAGACTGGGGTGTCTTGTGCATGTAAAGGCAGGTGTTCCAATACTTTTAGTAATATAGAATATATACCTCAGACCTTTTCGACTTGATAATAAAATTAGAGATGATTAAGGCCAGGAGACTTAACAAGTTTTATTTCTTATTAAAGGTTTGACAGTAATGTAAAATAAGTTATTCAGCATAATACAATAGAAATCTGTAAATAGCCTTTTTCAGTGGCCATATGAAACTTGCACAGAGTTATAGAAAACATGTGGTGTCACCCATTTCCATTGCTCAATCATATGGTCATTCTGGGTCCAGGTCATTGGTAGATCCTTCCTGGTAGATCAAACCCGCAGTCCAGCTGGTTTCTATGCAATAAACTGCTAATTGCTGCAAAAAGCACTGTTGCAGTAGTGGCCCTTGCTGCAAAGCGTGTGTGTATTGTGATGAATTGTGTTAAATAAGAGGGTCAAGTCTATTTATTAATAAAATGTATTTTAAATGTTGACTGGAGTGCACCTTTAGGCTTCATTTCCATGGACGTTTTTACAGCCACTTTTTTTAGCCTTTTTTACAGCTTAAAAATGCCTGTCCATGTTTTGGACAGGCATTTTGTTGCGGTAGCGTTTTTGCACGTTTTTTTGAGCGTTTGTGAGCGTTTTTTAACGTCTGGCGTTTTTACAGCTCTAAGGCTGGAGCTTCAGAACGCACTGGTCCTGTTTTTTTTTTTTTGCAGCTTAAAAACGGCTCAGCCATCTACAGCTCAAAAACGTCATGGTGGGCATGAGGCCATAGACTAACATAGCGAGCCGTTTTTAAGCTGCAAAAAAAGCTCAGAAAAGTGGCTGTAAAAACGTCCATGGAAATGAAGCCTTAAAGTAATTGTATAGTACATTTTTTTTTGTTTTGTTAAATAACAAACATGCGTACTTGCTCTGTGCAATGGAATTACACAGAGCGGCCCCCGAACCTCCTCTTCTCGTGTCCCCTTCTGAAGCTCCCTGCACCTCCTCTTTTCGGTGTGTCACAAAGGGAAGCCGCTTCCTATTGTGGCACACCTATGGGCTCGATCCCAAGCCGTGCAGCCTGAGGGAGATACGCTACAGGCGGGCACAGCTGTGGATCGAGTGAGGATAAGAATAGGGGGTGAGGGTGCGATTCTCTTCCCTAAACATTTTTTAGCTTAATGCAGGGAATGCATTAAAGTAAAAAATGTTTAGGCTTTAGAACCACTTTAATGAAATTTGCTCATCTTTGCCAAGACTTCCATGTTTGCCTTATAGCACCTTTTATAGTTGACGTGTGAAGATACATAAAATACCTCACAAAATGTTACACAGTGATTTATCTTTCTTCTGATCTGCCTGATCGATTCACAGTGCTGTGAGCTGGCAAAATCATTTTGAGGGGCATGTTATTTCAATTGCAGAATGTTTATTCCATTTAGAAGATCATAAAGCAGAGGCTCATCTGCTTCTGAGATTAAATCATCCAGCAACCGCCAAAAGCAAAAATGAGAACAAAACGGCCTTCTGCACCTGTAGCCTTCATCCGTTCAAAGCCAGCAGGGGACGTCTTCTTAAGTCTAGCTAAATGTTGCTTATACAGACTGACAAATTGTTCACTTTTGTGGGATTTTTTTTTTTTTTCTTGAACATGCTACATTTACTGGTTTGAACATAAAGTAGGATTTCAAAATAAATGTAGTCTAATAAATGTCATCTAAATTGTCAGATGATGATTTTTGTCCTCTCCATTAAGAATTGTATATATCACAGAGTAAAGCTGGACCTACACCTGTAGATTTTTCATTTTAGGATCAGAATTGTTCGTCCGAGAAACTTGCACAGAGTTAAAGAAAATCGTCCGAGCATTTCACGGACTCAACTAAATTTTAATAACTTTTAATTCGAGTACCATGTCAATGTCTCCATTTTTGATTGACGATCTTGATTAACTTTGTGAAGTGCATGCACTCTAAGGCCCCATACACACGATAGAATCCATCCGCTGAAAAATCCCAGCAAATGGGTTTCAGCGGATAGATCCTATGGTGTGTACACTCCAGCGGATCTGTTTCCGCGGATATTTATCCCCTGGGATGGATTCCAGCAGATCAAATATTTGCTGACATACTAAACAAATCTATCTGCTGGAATCCATCCGTCTGTACAGACTCACCAGATCCATCCGTCCAAAGGGATCCCCCGCATGCGTCGTAATGATTAGACGCATGCGTGGAATTCCTTATATGACAGCGTCGCGACACGTCATCACCAGAGGATTTCGGCGCGGATTTCAATGCGATGGTGAGTACACTCCATCGCATGGAAATCCGCTGAAATCCTCGAGAGGATTTATCCGCGGAAACGGTCCGCTGGACCGTATTCGCGGATAAATCCTCTCGTGTGTATGGGGCCTAACACTAGTTATGATTTCTCTCCTCTGGGAGCCAATACAGTATAGCAGCTAGAAATTTGTTTATTCGCAATTGATTAAAACATTTTTTTTACATCCTTGACAATCAATCTTTTTGGCTCACATTGGTTGTCAAATTGACCTCTTTAACTCTTAGATAAACAAATTAACTTTCCAAAAACAAGAGGGTTTGAAGGAAATTCTACAGGCCAGCTTAAAGGGGTTCTAAAGTCAGAAGTTTTTTTTTTTATCTTAATGTATTAAGATAAAAAAAACTTCTGTGTGCAGCAACCCCCCAAATACTAACCTGAGCCCATCTCGATCCAGCAATGTTGCACAAGCTGTCCGGGACTCTCGATCCTGATTGAGTAAGACACACAGGGGGCGCCATTGGCTACCGCTGTTGTCAACCATAGTCAGTGAGTCAATGAGGAGAGAGGGGGTGGGGCTGAGCTGTGGCTCTGTGTCTATATGGACATATGGACATATGGAGCCGCGGCTTGGGTGCCCCCATAGCAAGCTGCTTACTGTGGGGGCACTCGGCAGGAGGGAGGGGTCAGGAGAGCCGACAAGGGCCCCCGAGAAGATGGGAATCAGGGCTGCTCTGTGCAAAACTGTACAGAGCAGGTAAGTATAACATTTTTGTTATTTTTAAACAAAAAAAAAACAAGACTTTAATATTACTTTAAGGCTAGGTCCACATTCTGTCCTCTGAGAGCAATTTCTCTCTACCATGTTTTTGACAAATAGGGCACAGATGGCCATTAGAGTAAACCTGTCTGGGCAATTTAAAGTGGAGTTCCACCCATAAATATAACATTACATCTGTAGTTTTAAAAAAATTTCATTAGTCCTTTAAGAATTTTTTTTTTTAGATGCCTTTAAAGTGTTGTTGCTTCAGTGCCTGAAGCCACTAACTGAAGCCACTAACCAGTCATCTACAGTCAAAGGACATCCCGTACAGATGGGGCTTCCCAGCCTGTCTGTCGGTTAAGAATCAGGGGGTCTCAGCAGTTATTCGTTTCCCTGAAGATGTAAAGGAATTCTGTAACAAGCTGAATATTCAGCCAATGCAAATAGATAATTGGGAAAAGAGACCTCCAGCCTGGAGAAGATGGAGGGAACAGGAATGGAATAGGGCATAGACTATTAAGCTTATGTCTGATGGGGGGTGTATGCTTTGGGATATGGGGATGCGGGGTGGGGTGGGGTGGGAGGCTGGGGAACAAGGGTGGCTGGCTATCGGGTACCCGGGGGGATTGCCCTCTGCCTTCTACCTGCCCATTACCCGTTCTCCTTCTTGCTAAAGGATTTTAGTAAGTTTAATGTTTAGAGAAAGAATAAATGGTTGTCACTTAGGGAGGGGGGTAATATGGAGCTGACATGCCGTCCCTGGACCAGGAGCCGTCCCGACTTAGTGGACAGGGCCTGGGAAATGGGGGGTCATGATAGACACCCCAAGGAAAGGCCCACTCGGCAAGTGGCATGGATGGGCACAGACCGAGTGAGTCTTAGCATTGAGGTTCAATGTGTTGGGGGTAGGGTGGGAGAGGGTGGGGGGTATATGTTGTATATGTGGTCTCAAGGTACTCTGACTAAGTTTTCCTATTTTGATATGAGTTTGATGTTTGGTTTAGTCTTTATATATATTGAGAAAGGGCCTGGAGTCTCTCATGTCCTGTGGAGATATGATATGTTCTCCCTATTTATGGGGGAAAAAAAAAGCGAAATATAGGAAATGGCTGCATTAAAGATTGTTACGTACAATGTGCGAGGGTTAAATAGCCCAAGTAAGCGGTATCAGATACTACAGGAGATGAAGAGACTCTCGGCCAATATAGTGTTCCTCCAGGAAACCCACCTAAAAATAACATCAAAAACTAGATTAAACTCAAAGGAATTCCCCATTTGGATTCATAGCTACTCCCCGAATAAAAGGGCAAAGGGAGTCGCAATAGGGTTCGATAGAAACACATGGTTCTCCCTAGAAGCCACAGAGGTAGATCCCGATGGAAGATACCTGTTTGTCAAGGGTACAATTATGAATATGAGGTACACATTGGTAAATGTGTATTGTCCTAATGTAAGGCCGGCCGTCTATCTGAGAAAGATTTTAAATAAATTAGAAGGATTTAGAGAAGGTATGGTGATTCTGGCAGGCGACCTAAATTTTGTATTTGATCCTCTATTAGACACTCAACCCATCTCATTGAGATCGGAGGGGAAATACCTCAGAAGGGTTAAACATAAACTATATCAGATGCAACTGGTGGACGCCTGGAGAATCTTCCATCCAAAAGATAAGGACTATACATATTTCTCAGGGGTCCATGGGTCATATTCAAGAATAGACCATGTCCTCCTAGATCATCGGCTGCTTGAAGGACTGATAAGGATAGAAATAAAATCTATAACACTGTCAGATCATGCTCCAGTGGTATTATCCCTAGACTCAGGGGAGATCCCGGCTGGATGTTCAGTGTGGAGATTAGATGAGTCCCTAATAAACAACACCAAGACAGCCGATGATCTAGGTAGGGATATGAGTATATTCTTTAAAGAAAATGATATTGAAAACATCGCACCAGCCACGCTCTGGGAAACACACAAGGCATTTGTGAGAGGGCGGTTGATAGCAGAAAAAGTCAAGAGGAGGAAGATTAGACAGGTACGGAAACAAACACTATTAGAAGAAATCCAGGTCCTCGAATGGAAGCATAAAAAAAATACAGGCAGAGCAGGTCCTAAGGGCTCTAACTAGCAAGAGAGAAGAGCTCCGGGACCTCCTGGAGCAGGAAACGAAATGGATCTTTAATAATGTGAATAATAAATTTTATGCTCTAGGTAATAAACCAGGGAGATTGCTAGCAAGGACCTTAAAACCAAGAAACACACTGAACTCTATCCTTAAAATAAAAGATAGAAATGGAGAAATGAGACATTCCACTAGTGAGATAACTAAAATATTCTATGAGTACTACCAAAACCTGTATAATGTCAACAAGGGACAAGGGGACATAGAAATCCAGAATAGAAGGGAAAAAATTAAACAATACTTAGAAAAGGTGAAGACCCCAGGCTTAGCAGAGGAAGTAATAAGTGACTTAGAAAAAGAAATAACAAAAGAAGAAATAAGTCAAGTGATTAGGAGCATTAAAATGGGGAAAAGTCCCGGCCCTGATGGGTTTACGTCACTATATTATAAAAGGTTTGGGGAGATACTAGTGCCTTTTTTCCAGAAGTATATGAATTCAATAGGGGGGGGCATGGCAATACGTAAGGAGGCTCTGAACGCCCACATAACTCTGATAGGGAAGGAAGATAAGGACCCCTCCTTGTGTGCCAGCTATAGGCCGATATCTTTAATAAATGTGGACATAAAAATGTATTCTAAAATTCTTGCCGAGAGAATTAGGCCGCTCTTGACAGGCCTGATAGATAACGACCAAGCAGGGTTTGTACCCGGGAGAGAAACGAGAGAAAACATCCTAAGAGTAATATTTCTGTTGCAGAAAGCTAAAAAGAACAAAGAACCAGTAGTATTCCTGTCTTTAGACGCCGAAAAGGCGTTTGACAGGCTAGAATGGGAATTTATGCTTGCAAACTTATCCCACATAGGATTTGGTCCAAGTATGCTTAGGTGGATAGGGGCTCTGTATTCGGATCCCTCGGCTAAGGTGAGGGTGAATGGCACCCTTTCGGACAGCTTTTCACTGTATAATGGAACCCGGCAAGGGTGTCCGCTTTTGCCTCTCCTATTCGTCCTGTCATTGGAGCCTTTATTGGAAACAATACGGAAGAATCATGATATAGAAGGGATAAAACTAGAGAGAAGAGAGCACAAGATATCCGCCTTCGCGGATGACATGATGCTGTTTGTATCTAACCCCAGGGAGACACTGCCTAAAATAATGGCGGAATATGAACAGTATGGGGAGATTTCGAATCTCAAAATAAATAAAGACAAAACGGAGATACTAAGTATATCATTAAGTCCACAGGATCGTAGGGAATTGGAGGGGCTCTATCCATTCAAATGGAAGCAGAGGAGGATGAAATATTTAGGTATATACTTGTCTTGCACGGAAAAGTGCTTCTATGAAGACAACTATATACTACTACTGAATAAGGTAAAATCAGATTTAAAAGGATATAGTATAGATAGAGTATCATGGTGGGGAAGGGTGAATACTATAAAAATGATGATTTTGCCTAAAGTTCTTTATATTTTTCAAACACTTCCGATAAAAATCCCAGAAATATATTTTAAAATCCTGGATAAGATAATAGGAGGTTTCATATGGAGGGGGAAAAAGCCGCGTATAGCAGTGGAGACTCTGATTAGATCTAAAGAGGAAGGAGGAATACAGCTGCCGGACTTCAGAAGGTACTATGAGGCGGCAGTACTGAGGAGGATTACTGATTGGGCGCAGGGGGAGGGTGGAAGCAAAAAAAAGTGGGTAGAAGTCGAAGAAAGCTTAAGTAAAAAAGAGCTGGGAAATATAATATGGGTTCCGAGGCAATATAGAGGACTACCCCTGGATATTCCTGTAATAACAAAAGAAACTTTTAGAATATGGGATAAGGTCTGTAAGAAAAATAAATTGCCCTATAATAGTGCGCTGTTACCACTTACAGGTACAGATTTCTTTCCGCCTGGCAAGGAGGGGGGATTATACCGGAGGTGGGCAACTTCAGACACTCCAAGATTGAAGGATATAATAAAAGGAAATGAAGTGTGTCCGGTGGGAGAACTTCAAGAGAAATATGGACAGTACCCAGGAGATAGGTGGAGACATAGACAAGTCCAACATTTTGTTGGCACTTTGTCGAAGCCCTTGCGAGCTATGAATGAACTAAATCAATGGGAAAAACTTATGACCCAAGGAGAACCTGGGAAAGGGGGAATATCAAGTCTCTACAAGATGTTGACAACCAAGATAGAGTTAGGGAAATTGAAAATGATAGAAAGCTGGGAAATAGAACTTAATCAAACTATATCCAATAAGAAGAAGAGACAGGTGCTAGAATACGTCCAGGCTACAACGATGGATGCAAAAGTAAAAGAAACCAATTATAAGCTACTTACTAAATGGTACTATGTACCAATTAAACTGCACAGAATGAATAGTGAGGCGTCCCCCTTATGCTGGAGGGAGTGCGGGATGGAGGGAACTCATGCCCACATATGGTGGCAATGCCCCCTCATACAGGTATATTGGCGGGAGATACTAGGTCTGATAAAAAAAATCAGTGGATATGAGATAAGATATGATCCATGGGAATGTTTGTTCCACACTACGAGTATGTCCAGGAAAAAATATAGAGGGTCCTTGGTCCCGTTCCTACTGAACGGAGCCAAGGCACTAATACCTAGGAACTGGAGGGAAAAAAGAATACCCTCGATAGGGGAATGGCTCCAAGAAATCGATAAAATGAAAGTGATGGAGGAGTTGTGGTCCTTTCAGGTAGAGTCTGGGCCAAGATATGAAATGACCTGGAGGGGATGGAGGGATTTTAGAGCCGGGGGGAGGGAGGGGGGAGATGAGGAGGGAGAGAGTGGAGGGGAATAGAGGAGACCGTTGGTGGGAACCCTTATAGGATCCCCTCCCCCCCTTGCGCTTGTTTTTTTTTTTTTTTTTCCTTTTTCGGTGGTGGGGGTCTATATTTCAAAACGTGGGTAATATGCACAATAGGGGAAAATTATAGCCCATATAATAGAATGCTTTTTGTGTCTCTTTATTTATTTTTTCCCCCACAACATAGGGGTAATTGTTTTATTCCCCTTCTGACTATGTGTTTTTTTTTTTTCTTTTTTTTCCTGCCTTCTTATTTTTGTACACTTAAGTGAATACACAATAAGGGGAATTAACCCCTACACCTTTCACTATATTCTAGATGGACTTAGTGTCGATTTTTTTTTTTCTTTCCACAACTCCTTCTTGTTTTCGTATATTTAAGTAAATACACAATTAGGGGAATTAGCCCCTATATTTTTCACGATATTTTAGAGGGACTCAGTGTCTTTCTTCTTTTTCTTTTTTTTTGTTTTTTTACTACTCCTTCCTGGTTTTGTACACTCATGTAAATACACAATAAGGGGAATTACCCCTACATCTCTCACTACATTCTAGTAGGACTTAGTGTTTCTTTTTTTTTCTTATACTTAAAGTAAATACACAATTAGGGGAATTAACCGCTATATTTTTCACTGTATTTTAGAGGGGCTTAGTGTCTTTCTTCCTTTTTCTTTTTTTTTTTTTACACCCCCCTCCTGGTTTTGTACACTCAAGTAAATGCACAATAAGGGGATTAACCCCTACACTTTTCACTATATCCTAGTCGGATTCAGTGTTTTTTTTTTTTTTTTTCTCTTTCTCTCTCCATCTCTCTCTCCTACCCTCTCTCTCTCTCTCTCTCCTCTCTCTCTCTTTTATATGTCCTCCCCCCCTCCACTCAATGTAGGTATAGGTAGTGTGGTCCTATCTATGGGTATCTCCCTTGGAGAGTGAAAAGGGAAGGATTTTCCCTGGGGCGGAACGATGGAGAAATCCAGGAGTAGTACATAATATTGGTAGAAGAAGATATAGTTTTTAATATTTTTTCAATGAAAAGGGTACATTTCGAGACCATATATGTTAGTTTGTATATTGATTTTATGTTGTATTAAGTGTACTGTTTTGTAAAAAAATGAATAAAAGATTTTGGAAAAAAATAAAATAAAGTGTTGTTGCTAGGCAGAATAGTTAATCTACCCTCTTCCTGCACCTAGGTGCTTAAGCTTCCTAACCTACACCGCACAGACTCCTGGGAATGTAGTGGGTGTAACTTTCCAGGAGTCTGTGCACTCCCCAGTCTCGAAGAATCATGTGACTTGGACAGAACAGGTGCTGAAACCTATTACACTGCTTGTGCAGCACTGTGCAGCATGTGCGAGATCTGCAAGGCTGAAATCCAGGAAGTCATACAGTCTGGCTTCATGATGCCCACACTTAAGATGGCCCCAGTCAATTTCTATTTTATAAAGTGTCTAAATGCTGTAACAACCTAACAAAACGAACCTTAGTTTACAGACTAACTTTACTAGAATATATTAAGCTTGTGTATTACAGGGGTATTTATATATAAAAAGTGAAATTGTGGCCGGAACTCCGCTTTAACCACTTCCAAACCGCCGTACGTCTTTATACGGCCTAACTTTAAAGATGGATATCTCGGTAACGGCAGCATCTGCTGCCACAACCGAGGTATCCATCTTTAGTGTCAGCGGTTCTGTTAACGATAACGGCGGTCTCCACGGCGGAAGCGCCGCGAGATCGCCGTTATCAGCGGCGGGAGAGGGCTCCCGCCGCTCTCCCGCACCCTCCGCCGCTTACCGGAGCCGTCGGTAGCGGCGGAGGAGATCGGGTGCGTTCGGCTGCTGACTGGGGACGAGACTGAAGGAAAAATCTCCTTCGCTCGTCCCCATAGCTCTGCTGGGCGGAAGTGACGTCAAAACGTCAGTCCCGCCCAGCCTCTTTTTTTTGTCATTTTAGTCTAAATATGAGATCTGAGGTCTTTTTGACCCCAGATCTCATATTTAAGAGGACCTGTCATGCTTTTTTCTATTACAAGGGATGTTTACATTCCTTGTAATAGGAATAAAAGTGATAATTTTTTTTTCCAGTGTAAATAAATAAAAATAAATAAGAAAAAAAAAAAAATTTAAAGCGCCCCGTCCCGACGAGCTTGTGCGCAGAAGCGAACGCATACGCGAGTAGCGCCCGCATATGAAAACTGTGTTCAAACGACACAAGTGAGGTATTGCCGCGATCGTTAGAGCGAGAGCAATAATTATAGCCCTGGACCTACTCTGTAACTCAAAAAATGCAACCTATAGAATTTTTTAAACGTCGCCTATCGAGATTTTTAAGGGTAAAAGTTTGACGCCATGCCACGAGCGGGCGCAATTTGTAAGCGTGACATGTTGGGTACCATTTTACTCGGCGTAACATTATCTTTCACAATATATAAAAAAATTGGGCCAAATTTATTGCTGTCTTATTTTTTTTAATTAAAAAAAGTGATTTTTTTCCCAAAAAAGTGCGCTTGTAGGTCCGCTGCGCAAATATGGTGTGACAAAAAGTATTGCAATGATCGCCATTTTATTCTCTAGGGTGTTAGAAAAAAAAATATATAATGTTTGTGGGTTTTAAGTAATTTTCTAGCAAAATAAACTGTTTTAGTCTTGTAAACACCAAATCTGAAAAACACCCAAAGTAGAGAAGTGGTTAAACTGAGAAAATTATACCAAAAATGCTTGAGGCTGAAGTTTAGGTATGCATATTTTTGCAGTTACTTGCAAGTATTTGTATGTCATACCTGGAAGATTCTCATGGAAGCTAGAAATCACTGCAGTAGACACCGCTATTACATTGATGGCCGCTAGGTTATGGGTCCTGTGCCAAGCGCTGCCCTTCTGCTTGGTGACCACAGGAGGTTGCTTACTCAGCATGGGTGCCTTTCAGGGAAAACTTTGCATTGTGTCAATGAATGCAGAGTGTTCTGTGATTGGACAAGGTGGAGATTGCGACATCACAACCTCGTCCAATTGGATAGCTTGCTATAGGTGTACACACAAAAGAGGAGGGGCTGAGAGCGTGAGACCTCAGAAGAGGAGGAGCTGAGAGTGTGGGACCTCAGAAGAGGAGGAGCTGAGAGCGTGGGACCTCAGAAGAGAAGGTTCAGGGATGCTCTGTACAGTTAAGTTGTCTAATGGGGTAGGTAAATTGTTAGATTTGACTTTTGAGAATTACCGGTATCTTTTTTTTTTTTTTTTTTTCATCCTTTGCAATGACAACTTTTTTTAATCCTCTGTGGCTTAGGACACCCAAGTTTTGTAAACCTTTTAAAAAAATATGTTTAGCATAATAGTTTTTTTTTTCCTACAAAACATTTTTAGTTGGGTTTCATAATACCCTAAAGCTTTTTTTTTTTTTTTTTGACACGCGTGTAATGCACCAGCAGTGCTGTCCACCCCCAAGCTTATCATTCTCAGTGTAGCATCTCTGGCCATCCTACAAATGTGTGTGGGTACTGACAGCTTGTGTGAAATATCATATTCCAAGCTTTATATTATATGCATGCTACTTGTGATTGATTTTATTTTGATTTGTTATAATGAAGTTCAGTCACTGGTTCTGTAATTTACTCATCCCTATGTCACTACTTTTAACACTTTTAATATTCATATGCCATCTCTTCAGGTTACTTTACACGTGTTCTATAGGGGCTTCATTTATTTCATCTGGCTTTCCTGTTTGTTATCATTATACCTTCTAACTTTACTGCATCATTTTTATTTTACAGCTTAGAGTCTCATGTGGAGTTTTATTAGATATGAAACAAAATTTCCCACCCAGAAATTGCTTTTAAAGAAACTGAATGGGATAGCGCAACAGGTTTTATATATTGTGGTTTTATTCCCTTAAGAATTATAGATCGCCATTGATCTGTAGCATATTTTCATGAATCCTTATAAACAGCTTAAATGTAACGGTTTTCTTCCCACAATATATTTTTATTACACTTCCTGCAAGCTTGGTATAATCAGAAAGTGGCCTCCAGGACATTTGAAGCAGTTGAATGTATATGCAATATGTGTTCCACCATTATGACTCCAGTGGAGAGCAGGTGTAATAGATTAAAACCTGATGTACTGAAAAAAGCACAGAAGGCACATTGCTTTTTATATTGAAATTAGAGGATAATGAATTAAATAGGCCAGGGGTATCATTTGGTCTTTCAGTCACTTCTTTTTTTTTTTTTTTTCTTTTGCAACATATTTTGCATCCAGAGGCTTCCATTGTATGCACAGAGAAGTTGTAATATAGCATAAGGCCTAAGAATACTGCTAGTTCTTATTGAGTCAGTAGACGTACAGTGGGTATAGAAAAGAATCACCCCTGGAATGAAGACACACAGTTTTTGGTTTATCCAGCTGTATTTACTTTATAACATCCAAGTGAAAGATATAACGCCAACATGTCAGAAAAAAAATCAAAAACAGAATCACTGAATTTTTGAAAAAGGATCACCCCTCTTAAAAATTACTTGTAAACTCAATCAGGTGTAGCTAATCACCTTCACAATGGCACACAAAGCCATTTGACTTTCAACTGTGATCAGCTGTGGTCATTTTGATTGGCTCAGCAGGAAATGAGCTTTCCTTCAGCTTTTCAGTCCCTGCTAGTGCAACTGAAACAAACAAATATGGGTGGCAAGGCACTGTCAAAAAAATCTCAGGGATAAAGTTGTGGACAGGCACAAATCCAGAAATGGATACAAAAAAAAAAAATTCAAAGGCTTTATCAATGCCTAGAAGCAAAGTGAAGTTTATTATTAAAAAGTGTAAGGTATTTGGTACAACACAGACCTTCCCTGGATTGCGACATCGTTCCAAACTGGATAAAAGAGCCAGGAGAAAACTGGTCAGAGATGCTACCAAGAGGCCTACAGCAACTCAGAAGTAGTTTCAGAAATGTATAACAGAGTGGTCATTGTGTGTATGTAACAACAATATCACAAATTCTCCACAAATGTGACTTGTATAGGAGGGTTCCAAGAAAAGTCACTCCTCAAGAAAGGCCACATGCAGACGTGACCAAGCTTTGCCAAAATGGACTTTGAAGATTCCGAGGCCACATTGAAAAAGGTTTTCTGGTCAGATGAGACTAAAATTTTATTATTTGGCCTCTAGACCAAAGGATATGTCTGGCGGGAATCCAATACTGCTCACCATCCAAATAACACCATTCCTACAGTAAAGCATAGAGGTGGTAACATTCTGGTATGGGGTGTTTCTCTGCAGCAGGGACTGGAGCAGTTGTCAAGATAGAAGGAAAAATGGATGGGGCAAAATAACATCAAATTCTTGAGAAAAATCTTATGCCCTCTGCCAGAAAGTTGTCAATGGGAAGAAGGTTTACCTTCCAACATGACAATGATGCAAAGCACACAGAAAAAGGGACCACACTGTGGTTGATGGAGAAAAAGGTGAATGTTTTTGCATGGCCTAATTGGAGCCCAGACTTAAACCCCATTGAAAATCTATGGAATGACTTGAAGACTGCAGTCCACAAACGGTCACCATCAAATTATACTGAAGTTGAGCAGTTTTTCAAAGACGAGTGGGCAAATATTGGGCAAATATTGCAAAGTCTAGATGTGAAAAGTTAGTAGCTACATATCCCAACAGACTCAAGGCTGCAATTGAAGCAAAAGGTGGTTCAACAAAATATTGACACAAGGGGGTGATCCTTTTTCCAATTCAGGGATTCTGGTTTTCAATCTTTTTATTTTTTTATGACATGTTGGTGTTATATCTTTCACTTGGATGTTATAAGTTTCACTGAGTCAATGCAGCTGGATACAACAAAACCTTTTTAACGGGGGGGGGGGGGGGGGGGATTCAGGTTTTATGCTTTCTATGCGTTAAGGTAAAAAAAAAAATTGTGTGCAGCGGCACCCCCCCCCCAGCCCCTCCTAATACTTACCTGAGCCCCATTACAATCCAGCAATTTGCATGTGAGACTCGGCTCTCCGGGGGCTCTTCCTCATTGACTGAGAACACAGCGGGAGCAGTTGGCTCATCACAGATCGCTGATGTTCATCACTGCCAATGAGAAGAGAGAGGGGGCAGGGCTGAGCTGTGGATCTGTTAGTGAATGTAAGCTGCTTACTCTGGGGACACTCGGCAGGAGGGAGGGGCAAGGAGCACTGGTGGGGAACCTGAGAAGAGGAGGATCGGGGCTGCTCTGTGCAAAATCACTGCACAGAGCAATTAAGTATGACAAGTTTGTCATTTCTTTATTATCACTTTAAGGGCTTGTTTACACTTGTGGTTGGTGAGGGTGTAAAACCCTGTGTCTGAGCTGTGTCTTTACCTCTTTAGCTGGAGGCGTACACATGCTGCAGCAGAAATTATACCCTTTGTCACACTCAGCAGGCAGTATCGCCCACCGAACGTGACCTATTCATATGAATAGGGCCATACTGCAAACACGCATTTGCACATGGTTACGCTGCGGTAGTCTGGCATTTAGGGGGTTAAAACAGATGTTGAGGAGGTGATGCAATGCATTTTCCCTGCCTGTCAAATGCTCTCTGAAGAGTATTTGTACACAAGGCCTAAATGTAAGCAAAGTAGACATTGCTGGGCCTTTCAAATTAAACAAAGCCACATCTGTAATTTATATACAGATGGTTTGATTGGATCACAAATTTACACCCACATGGCAAATAGGCTGTTATCCCAATGGAGAGTATGTATGTGTGTGTACACACACACACACACACACACACCTGATGAACTTTAATGGCATGACAGTCTTAGTCCATAGAGTTTAATACTGAGTTGGCCCACCCTTTGCAGCTATAACAGCTTCAACTCTTCTGGGAAAGCTGTCCACAAGGTTTAGGAGTGTGTCTATGGGAATGTTTGATCAATCTTCTAGAAGTGCATTTGTGAGGTCAGGCACTGATGTTGGATGAGAAGGCCTGGCTCGCAGTCTCTGCTCTAATTCATCCCAAAGGTGTTCTATTGGGTTGAGATCAGGACTCTCTGCAGGCCAGGCAAGTTCCTCCACCCCCAAACATGTTCATCCATGTCTTTTTATGGACCTTGCTTTGTGCACTGGTCCAAATTATTTGGTGGATGGGGGGTTATGGTGTGGGGTGTTTTTTTTGGGCATGATCCCTTAGTTCCAGTGAAGGGAACTCCTAAGGCATCAGAATCCCAAGATATTTTGGACAATTCCATGCTCCCAACTTTGTGGGAACAGTTTGGGGGTGGCCCCTTCCTTTTCCAAAATTACCGTCCGACACTTCCTCCTCCCTGCTCATTGCCTCCAGAGAAAACAGATTTTTCCCTACAAGTAGAAAGATAGGAACATCTAGTGCTCTCCACTGTTTTTAAATAAGCAGGTTAAAATTGCACGTACATCTGAGGAATAAATACTCGTGCATTTATATAATGACCAACTGCATATGCATTGGTTTGTCCACCTCGCATCGATCCTGTCCTTCCAACTGGTTCTCGAATAGCCTTACCCACGTACGTGATGATATCACTCAAGGCCACCCTGCTTTATATGTTACACTCTAATGCCACATACACACGATTGGTTCATCCGATGAAAACAGACCGATGGATTTTTTCGTCAGATATCCGATGAAGCTGACTTTCATCAGTCTTGCCTACACACCATCAGTAAAAATCCGTTTGTGTCAGAACGCGGTGACGTAAAACACTACGACGTGCTGAGAAAAATGAAGTTCAATGCTTCCGAGCATGCGTCTACTTGATTCTGAGCATGTGTGGATTTTTAACCGATGGACTTGCCCACAGACGATCGTTTTTTTCTATCGTTTTTTTAACCATCAGATAATTTTAAAACAGGTTCTAAGTTTTTTCACCGATGAGAAAAAAAACAATGGGGCCCACACACGAACGGTTCGTCTGATGAAAGCGATCCATCGGACCGTTTTCATCAGACGAACCGATCGTGTGTACGCGGCATAAGAAGCTTTCTTCCTCAGCAGGGACTTTTTTATTTATAAAATACCTGGGTGCCCTACATGTAAAAGGCATTATAGGCATGTTTTTTTTCTGTGGGAAGCCCTACTTGGGTAGGAAATGAGGTAGGGCACTCTTTGGATTCCATCTTATTGTTTCCAGAGTTGCATGTTTTTTTTTAGACCACTGCAATGACATTACAGGAGCTAATAAAGGCAAAAAAAATATTAGGACATTTAAAAAAAAAAATTGTCACAATTTACGGTTTCCTCTCTCTCTAAATAATTAGAAATGTAATGTACAATTAAAAATGTAACTTTTTTTAAGTAGCTGGGGATCTTTCTGAAAACTTACATTTTTTTTTGTACATTGCATTTCTAATTATTTAGAGAGAGAGAAAACTGTAAATTGTCAAAATAACCCCCCACTCCTCCCGGTTCACACTAGAATGTGGTGCGGGAAACCCGTGATCCGCGAGCATTTCTGCACCGCATTCATAATGCCTGGCTCTTGTGATCTGCAGTGATGTTAGTACAATGTTAACGACACCCCAAATGTAGGTTGCAAACCTATTGCCTTTGTCTGCACAGGATCACACACATGGTACAAAGCTACCATGCGATCGGTTGCTGTGTGTTTTCAAAAATAATGCATGCACTAATTTGTTGCGATGCATTGCAATTTGGGCTAAAATCATATCATACTGACTCGCATGTGATTTATGGTGTGATCCAGGGCTTAGGCCCCCGTACACACGAGAGGATCCATCCGCTGGAATTGATCCGCGGACCGGCTCCAGCGGATAGATCCCCTGGTGTGTACAATCCAGCGGATCTGTTTCGCAGATTTTTATCCCCTGGGATGGATTTCAAGCGGATAAAAATTTGAAGACATGCTTTAAAATCTATCCGCTTGAATCCATCCCAACGGATTGATCCGCTGGTCTGTACAGACTCACCGGATCAATCCGTCCGAATGGATCCCCCGCATGCGTCGTAATGATTCGACGCATGCGTGGAATTCCTTATATAACAGCTTCGCGCACGTCGCCGCGTCATCATCGCGGCGACGGCGCGGCACGTCATCGCGATGGGATTTCGGCGCGGATTTCGATCCGATGGTGAGTACACTCCATCGGATCCAAATCCGTGGAAATCCTCGAGAGGATTTATCCGCGGAAACGGTCCGGTGGACCGTATACGCGGATAAATCCTCTCGTGTGTACTAGGCCTTACAGTTATCCAGAAGCATCACTCTGGGGTAGAAAGTACTAGTAACATGGACTCCTTACTCCTTAGAGCGGGAAGGATAGTAGATGGAGGATATGTGACCACCATACAGCAGCGCTGGGCAAAGAATGTACAGTATTTAGCTTTAATTTTTAAAAGCTCACACACTGTATTTTTATATGTTCATAAAACAGGGGAAACAAGATATATATATATATATATATGACTTTACAACCACTTTAAGGGGAGGTATGATCAACATGTCTAAATACATACAGTGCCTTAAAAAAATATTCATACCCCTTAAATTTTCCACATTTTGTCATGTTACAACTAAAAACTTAAATGTATTTTATGTGATAGACCAACACAAAGTGGCAGATAATTGTGAAGTGGAAAGAAAAATAATAAATGGTTTTACAAATAAATATGTGAAAAGTGTGGCGTGCATTTGTATTCACCCCCCCCCCCCCCCCCAATTACAGCTGCAAGTCTTTTTGGGGATATCTCTACCAGCAATGTCAGAGTGCCATTTTTGCCAATTCTTCTTTGCAAAATAGCGTCTGTGAACAGCAACTTTCAAGTTTAGCCACAGATTGTTAATTGGATTTAGGTCTGGACTTTGACTTGACCATTTTATCACATGAATATGCTTTGATCTAAACAATTTCATTGTAGCTCTGGCTGTATGTTTAGGATATTTGTCCTGCTGGAAGGTGAACCTCCACCCCAGTCTCAAGTCTTTTGCAGACTCTAACAGGTTTTCTTCTAAGATTGACCTGTATTTGGCTCCATCAATCTTCCCAACAACTCTGACCAGCTTCCCTGTCCCTGCTGAAAAAAAAGGGTGATGTGCAGTGTTAGTTTTCCGCCACACATAGTGTTTTGCTTTTAGGCCAGAAAGTTCAATTTTGGTCTCATCTGACCAGAGCACCTTCTTCCACATGTTTGTTGTGTCCCCCCCACTTTGCATCTTGCAAACTGCAAACAGTTTCTTGTGGCTTTTTTTTTGCCACTCTTCCATAAAGGCCAGATTTGTGGAGTGCACGACTAATAGTTGTCCTGTGGACAGATTCTCCCACCTGAGCTGTGGTTCTCTGCAGCTCCTCCAGAGTTACCATGGGTCTCTTGGCTACTTCTCTGATTAATGCTCTCCTTGCACAGCCTGTCAGTTTAGGTGGGCAGCCATGTCTTGGTAGGTTTGCAGTTGTGCCATTCTCGTTGCATTTTAGGATGATGGGTTGAACAGTGCTCCGTGAGATGTTCAAAGCTTGGGATATTTTTTTTATAACCTAACTCCTCTTCAAACCTAAGGGCCCTTTCACACGTACGGACCGTATGTCCGCATTTTCATCCGTCTGTTTGCGGATGAAAACGGGACATACATGGGTCCCTATGTGATTACGGGTGTCAGCGGATAAACATCCGCTGACACCCGTAATTTGTCCGCCTCCGCAAAGATCTGCATTTGCGGACGGAAGAAATCCTATTTTTCACGGACATAAAGTCCGTGTTCATCCGATCCCCCATAGGGGAGAGAGGAGGAAAGACAGGGCGGTCCCTGCACAGTGTGCGGGGACCGCCCTGTCAGCTGCCAGCTCAGCAGGGATTTTACGGAGGATCCCCGCTGAGCTTTGCGGACACACGGAGCGGATCATTACTGATCCGCCCCATGTGAAAGGGCCCTAAGGGCTTCACAGAACAGCCATATTTATACTGAGATTATATTACACACAGGTGGACTCGATTTACTGTGACTTCTGAAGTCAATGGGTTCCACTAGATTTTAGTTAGGGGTATCATAGTAAAGGGGGCTGAATACAAATGCACACTACACTTTTCACATATTTATTTGTAAAATAATTTTAAAACTATTTATCAGTTTTCTTCCACTTCACAATTATGTGCCACTTTGTGTTGGTCCATCACATAAAATACAGTTTTGGTTGTAACTTGAGAACATTTGGAAATTTTCAAGGGGTATGAATACTTTTTCAAGGCACTGTAAGTGGTCCATTTAGTGAACTTGGTGTGGAGTTATTAATTTTAAGGTCATCACATAGTACACAGAGTGGCACTCTTTATGTCTGGAGGAAAAGAGATTTGACATCTGCGTATGGAAAGGCTTCTTCACAGAAAGCGCTGTTAATATGTGGAATAAATTCCCTCAAGAACTGGTTCGGGCCAGCTCAGCTAGATGCATCCCTAAATACACAAAGCATAACTGGATGTCAACATTTTTAGGTATTAACAGCAGGTATTGTTGATCCAGAGAATGTCCAAGAATATTTTCATCCTGCTGGAGCAAATTCGATCATGCTTTGTTTTTTGTTTTTGCTTTTCTCTGGATCAACTGTGGGTATAGGATTGTGTATATGGAGGTTTTGTATTTGTTTTTTGATTTTTTTTGCTTTCTTTCTATTGGTTGAACTAGATGGAGGGGGCGCGGGGAGCGAGGAAAGGAGAGGACGTCTATTGACGTTTTTCGGCTATAGCACGGACGCAAAGTGGTTAAATAATGCAATGCGTTTCAGCTTACCAATCTTTTTGTGCAGTTTAGTGGGGAAATGGGGAGTCCTGATAACAGTGGTTGAGATCTCAGCACAGCAGAGTCCACACAAAGTTAGAAGCTCACTGGATTTCTGATAGGATCACCAGCCATGATTAAAGTGGTTGTAAACCCCTTTTTAGATCTTTTACCTATAGGTAAGCCTAGAATAAGGCTTACCTATATGTACTGTAAATATCTCCTAAACGTGCGCCGTTTAGGAGTTATTTACCTTGTAGTGCCGTTTCTTTGCGAGCTGTTTCCTTCTCGAGCGAGTACCGTGACTGGCGGGAGGATGTCACTCAGCTCCGGCCAGTCACAGAGCTGGAGTCCGCGGCCCCCGGAAGGAAGAGGGGCGAAGATGGATGGGGACAACGTGGGCTATATTTGCAGGTAAGTGCCACATAATGGGCTAGCATGCGGTGTAAACTAGCCCATTATGCTTTTACTTTGCAGGAACAAGGAAGGAAGTAAAACCCATTAGAGTTTATTTCCCCTTCAAGGCCTGATGGCCGAAATGTGTTGGCTTTTTTGACTTTCATCTGTATCAATAAAACAATGTTTTAGCCGACTTCCATGGCACCAGGCTTTCTCCCTTTTTTTGCACGGATCGACACAAGGGGCCAGATTCACAAAAGAGATACGATTGTCATATCTATGCGCCTGATTCATAGAATCAGGTTACGCATAGATAGCCCTAAGATCCGACAGGTGTAACTTTGTTACACCGTCGGATCTTAGGCTGCAATTCTAGGCCGGCCGCTAGGTGGCGATTTCATTGCGGTCGGCGTAGAATATGCAAATGACTAGTTACCTCGATTCACGAACGTCCACTTTGCCCGTCGATCTAAATTTACGTAGTTTCTGTAGAGATGTGTCGCGTAAAACTAAGCATGCCCTCTAGGTGGTGTAACCAATGTTAAGTATGGCCGTCGTTCCCGTGTCGAAATTTTAAATTTCACGTCGTTTGCGTAAGTCTTCCGTGAATGGCGCTGGACGCCATTTACGTTAACGTCGAAACCAATGACGTCCTTGCGACGTCATTTAGCGCAATGCACGTCGGGTAATTTTACGGACGGAGCATGCGCAGTAATTTAAATGGTGCCCGCCCCATTTGAATTAGGCAGGCTTGCGCCGAGCGGATTTACGCTACGCCGCCGCAAGTTTACAGGTAAGTGCTTTGTGAATCAGGCACTTACGCTGTAAACTTGCGGCGGTGTAACATAAATGGGATACGTTACGCCGCCGCAGCGTAACAGCTTTGTACGTGAATCTGCCCCAAGGTTTTTGCCTTTTTGAAAAAACATATAAAAATTATATGAAAGGTATATTTAACAGGCCAAAAAGGAGGAATTAGGAATAGTTCATATATATACTTATAGTAAAAGTGGGTTTTAAACATTATAGTACTTGTCATAAAAAAATGTTAATGCTTTTAAAGAGGTAAAATAAAATGGGGCCTATCTGTAAAACACAATGTTAGAATTCTCAAAAATTCTAATTACAAGTTTTGGACTTAAGACTATCTTTTTTGCTTGTCTGTAGTAAAGCATATTTGCTACAAGTGTTAAAAAAAACAATATACAATGAGTGTTTTTTCATTTATTGAAACATATTGCTAAATAAAAAACATTTTGCACCGTTTATTTGCAGTGGTTCATACTTGATAGTCTCCAATAAACCACATTTCCTCTACTTAAAATGGGAAATAAAAGTTGCCCTTTAATGTGAGATTCTACAGGCATGGAGGGTAATGTTACTAGCCATTCTTTATTGTACCTAAGATGCATACACTGAAAATCTGTTTTATATTAAATATTAATAATAAAATATTTTACAGTTGGCGCAAACGGTGTTTCATATAATTAAAATCAAATGCAGAGGTTTGTCGAATTGTCCTAAAGCACTACATTCTGCACAATTCAGGAAGAATTTTCGAGGGGGAAATCGAGCATCGGATATAATTCAAAGCTGGAATGAAGATAATGTTGAGAATTTAACACTCAGGAGGAAAATTATTATTGTTATAATCCAAGGCAGAGCAACACCTGGCATATTCTTTATAAGAGAAGGGAGAGGAAGGCCAAAGATAAATATAGCTATAATATCACTGAACATGGGAACAGTAAACTCACACTAAATGATATATCCAGTAGGGCTTTCACATGTCTCTCTGCATTATACCATACATATGTTATGTCCTTCAAATCCCTAGAAGTCATGTGTGCATGTACAAGAGTGGGTTTGGGAACATGTTCCATTTGCTAGGCCGCATGCCTCAGACAGCTAAAAATCGAAACTGGAGGCACTTATTTGAGATCCGTCACCATAAATTGAATGGTTCTTTGGCATCTCTGTTCAGACCGTTTACTGAACCACGGGGAACTTTGTGTTTTGGTGTACATGGGTGTTTGTAGTTTGTGCCAAACAAAAGTCAGTAGAACATGCAGTGCATTGCCATTTATTCAGTCTTCACTTGAGGATATGGATTGCATTTTCCTCTTAAGTGGCGCTTGTGTACAAGCAGCCCTCAAAATTTCCACTCGCCTGCTAGCATTTGGCGAGTGGAAATTAGCTGAGGGCGAGTGTGGAGCCACATCGGAGGGGAGGGGGGTTGGCGGGCCAATTCTCCTCCAATTGATCGGCCAGGAAACCATGGGAAAGGTAGAGGAGAGGAAGAGGAAAGCTGGCCGGATTACACAGAGAGGGGAAACTCCGCTGTTAAAAGAAATTTCCAGCCTCCTGGATAGGCTCTCCTATGATAGACAGCAAACGTGTCCAATACCATTAAACTGAAGTAGTGTGACGTCTACCTTAAGAGCTGGTCCAGGAGGTGGGACTTTGACAGCGGAATTCTCCTCTCTGTGTGATCTGGCTGGATTTCCTCTTCCTCTCCCTTCCCCAAAGTTTCCTGGCCGATTGCTGGGAGGAGAATCGGCTCCTATGAGGCTGCATTGATGGACACTGATGAGGGTGCATTGATGGACACTGATGAGGGTGCATTGATGGACACTGATGAGGGTGCATTGATGGACACTGATGAGGGTGCATTGATGGACACTGATGAGGGTGCATTGATGGACACCGATGAGGGTGCATTGATGGACACCGATGCATTGATGGGCACCGATGATGCTGCATTGATAAAGTTGTTGTTAATATTTATTTTTTGTTAATTAATTCTACATAAAACATTTAACAGTATCTTTTTATGAGATAATTTACGAGGGCGTGTTTTGGGGCAAGGCAGAATAGGTGTTGGGTGGGGCGACTGGTGGGAGCAACTCTTAAGGCCTGGCTAGTAGCTTAGGACTTGAAATTTTGAGCCCTGGTACAAGTACTGTTAAAGTTCAGAGAATAGTATTTATGTATAAAATCTAAAGTGGCAGTAAACCCTCACATATACCCAGTGAAGGGAACCAATCTCAGGTGATGCACAGAGATGGAACAACTCCTCCTACATAAGTTGTACCTGATTATCTGCTGAATTTATAAGCTTGTCTGAGAGTTTAGAAAAAAAAAAACAGGACGGAGAGCTGAAGTTACACTCTGCAGGGCTCAGTGAGGAGAGGTCTGAGAGCTGATTGGAGGGAAGGGACACAGCACACATGGCAGTCAATCAGCTGGAGCTTCCTCCCCTGTCTGCATTTTTCTCTTATGCTCGGTAATCACAACCGTTTTTCATGACAAGAAAACTGCCATTTTTTAGATTGGTCGTGAAAACCGGCCGTGTGTATGCTCCATAGCAGTTTTCTCGACGAGCCCCTGACATATCACAAAGAATCCTCGTTGGTGTCATACGCATTGCTCAATTTAACTGATTAGGAAAAGGGGGGAAGAGGGAGAGGGGGCAAAGGAACATCATAATTTAACTATATCATATGGACAATAACATCAATGAATTGCCCCTGACATGACGCTAATGAAGACCCCCAAACGTGGATAAGAACCTGGGAGTAAACAATTTTTTTTTTTTTTTTAAATACCAAACAAAACAAAATAAACAAAACATGTTACGGCGTCATTCCAGGTTGGTTTGTTTCGTTTAAGGATTGGGTGCCCCCTCAATTCCAGGCCTATCAACAGGAGGGGTTGCCGCATGCAGGGACCGCTGAGAGCCCGGTATGACTTTACTAGTATAGTGCATCCAAGTAGCCCATATATTATAAAAGGTATCATAGTGGTCTTTAGACTTTGCCATCCATTCCTCCGCAGCCATGATGTTTTTCACTAAGGTAATCGATTCAGCACGTGTAGGGATTTGTGGTCTCTTCCAGTATATTGGAATTCCCCTTCTGGCCGCATTGAGTAAATGAGACAGTATGGACTTGTGATACTGGCTGAGAGGAATAGTAGGAACATGTAGCATGGGATTCCAATGGGGAATCGCGCAGCTCAAGACATATGAGTGCAGATAATCATTGGGAAATATGATTTTACTGTTACATATGTGGGGGACAGGTGTGTTTTACATTGTGTATTACTAGGCTGGTGATCAGTGTGTAAAAAGTTGTAAAAAAAACACCTGGTACACACTGATCACCAGCCGGCTGCAGCGATCCGCTCTCCTCACCGACAACTAATGTGTGAGGAGAGGTGGTCCAACTAAGTTTCAGTGAGGACATGCTGAAGGTCTCTCTCCCCCACTCTCTTACAATTAGCAGGGAGTTGATGTAAGCCTCCCATCCCAGTGGAAGAGCTAAAATTACAAAAAAACAAACCAGAAAAAAACAGCAAATCTCATACAGCATTTTCAGTTAACCACTTCCGGACCGCCGCACGCCAATATAAGTCGGCTGTTTGAAAAGGGATATCTTTGTTATGGCAGCAGCTAGCTACCATAACCCCAGTATCCTCTTCTATAGCGGGCGGTCCAGTTTCCGATAATAGTAAACTCTGCGGCGGATTCGCCGTAAGATAAATTTTAACGGCGAGGGGCCCCCCTCCCGCTGCTCTCCCGTGCCCTCCACCGCTGCTGATGGCTCCGGTAAGCAATCTGGTCCTCTTGCTGGCTGGGTATGGAGAAGAGTAAGGGGAAGCTTGCCCCCACCTGTCTCCATACAATAGCAGGGCAGTTGTCAAAACGTCACTTCCGCCCATAGCTCCTAAAGTGGGATTTTATTTTTAATTGCACTTTAGTGTAAATATGAGATCTGAGGGCCATATTCTCAAAGAATTTACGCCGGCATATCAGCAGATAAGGCCGTCCTATGTTTAAGTGTATTCTCAAACTGAGATACACTTAAACATGCCTAAGATACGACGGCCTGCGCCGTTGTATCTTAGGCTGCAATATCTACGCTGACTGCTAGGTGGCGTTTCCTTTGCGGTCAGCGTAGAATATGCAAATGACTAGTCACGCCGATTCTCTAACGTACGCTTGCCCGTCGTAGTGATTTTACGTCGTTTCCGTAAGCGATACGCGGCGTAAAGATAAAGATGCCCCCTAGGTGGCGTACTCAATGTTAAGTATGGCCATTGTTCCCGTGGCGAAATTTGAAAATTTAACGTCGTTTGCCTAAGTCGTCCGTGAATGGCGATGGACGCCATTTACGTTACCGTCAAAACAAATGACGTCCGTGAGACGTCATTTAGCGCAATTCACGTTGGGTAATTTACCCGACGGAGCATGCGCATTACGATCGGCGCGGGAGCGCGCCTAATTTAAATGATCCACGCCCCCTACCAGGATCATTTGAATTAGGAGTGCTTGCGCGGGTGGACTTTACGCTACGCCGCCGCAAGTTTACAGGTAAGTGGTTTGGGAATCAGGCACTTGCCAGTTAAACTTGCGGCGGAGTAACGTAAAGGACATGCGTTACGCCGCCGGAGATCTCTAAGAATATGGCCCTGAGGTCTTTTTGACCCCAGATCTCATATTTAGGAGGTCCTGTCATGCTTTTTTTCCATTACAAGGGATGTTTACATTCCTTATAATAGGAATAAGTGACACTTTTTTTTTTTAAAAGAACAGTGTAAAAAATAAAAGGTAAAATAGATAAGAAGAAAAATGATATTCTTTTAAACGCGCCCCGTCCCACCTTACTTACGTGCATAAGCGAACACATATGTGAGCAGCGCCCACATATGAAAACGGTGTTCAAACCACACATGTGAGGTATCACCGTGATCAATAGAGCGAGAGCAATAATTCTAGCCCTAGACCTCCTCTGTCACTCAAAACATGCAACCTGTAGAATTTTTTTAAACATCGCCTATGGAGATTTTTAAGGGTTAAAGTTTGTCGCCATTCCACGAGCGGACGCAATTTTGAAGCGTGACATGTTGGGTATCAATTTACTCGGTGTAACATTATCTTTCACAATATAAAAAGAAATTGAGCTAAGTTTACTGTTGTCTTATTTTTTAACTCAAAGTGTATTTTTTCCAAAAAAAGTGCGCTTGTCAGACCGCTGTGCTAATAGGGTGTGACATAAAGTATTGCAACGACCGCCATTTTATTCTCTAGGGTGTTAGGAAAAAAATTTATAATGTTTGGGGGTTCTAAATCATGTTCTAGCAAAAAAAACAGTTTTTAACTTGTAAACAAGAAATCTCAGAAAGAGGCTTGGTCCTTAAGTGGTTAAAATGGTTTTAAACACTGAAGTTTTTTTTTACCTTGATGCATTCTCTGCATTGAGGTAAAAAAACTTTCAGGGTGCAGCACCCCCTAAATAGACACAGAAAGGCGGCTTGCAATGATGGGGGGAGTCAGCAGCGCCGGTGGGGGATCGGAAACTGACTGCATGGTGTGAACTAGAGCCATTGGAATACATGGGAAACACTGTGCATGCATTTTTAGTAGGGGTGCACCGAAATGGAAATTTCAGAACCGAAACCCCCAAAAAAATGGGCACAGTGGCTGCGTTTGATGGGCACAGTGGCTGCGTTTGATGGGCACAGTGGCTGCGTTTGATGGGCACAGTGGCGACGTGTGTGTTGGCACAGTGGCTGCATGTGATGGGCACAGTGGCTGCGTTTGATGGGCACAGTGGCTGCATGTGATGGCACAGTGAGGCTGCAATTAATTTTTTTTTGGTAGTCAGAGAAGGCAAGCATGGCTCAATAACACACAAAAGTAAAAAAAAAAAAAAAACGTTTGTGTGTTATTGAGCCATGCTTGTCTTCTCTGACTACCAAAAAAAACATTAATTTCAGCCTCACTGTGCCACTGTGAAAAAATGGCAGATAACGATTTTTTTTTATCTGCCATTTTTTCATTAAGAAAGTGCTGGTCAGTCACCTCAGTCAGTATTAACCACCCCCCCCCCCCCCCCCCCCCCCAATCCAGCGATTTTGTTTGTTCCATGATCTAAGTTATAACTTCTTTTCTAACAGGGAGTTAAAAAATCAGGAAATGGAGCTAGGAGGACTCCGGTGGAGCGGATCGGCAGTCGGCACACAATTTGTACAGTGCCACTGCCCGCACTCTGTAATGGTCTGGCGGCCGCAAATACATCTGTACAAGAACGGCGCCCCCTCCTAGACGAAATGGTACCACCCACGGAGGGCGGTCATTATCGGCGATTTTAAATGTGTTTCGGCTTGTCTCTAAAATTGCTATTTTCGGCCGATATGTATCGGCCACCGATATATCGGTGCATCCCTAATTTTTAGTGCAGAAAAAATGCACACAAAACTGTACGAAACTGCGTCTGGTGTGAACTGCCCTAAAAGTTATTTGTTTTTATAGCGTTTCCTAGGGAAGCAGTGTATGATGCAGCAGAAATGCCTGGTGCATGTACTCTGAAGGAACTGCATTCTGCGCTGTTCCTTTAAAGCCCTGTGCTGTGAACAGCCACTCCTGCACAAATGCGTCATTGCAGCTCGTCCAATCAAAGGACCAGAACCTGCCAACCCAGAAGGAAGACCAGGTAAGGATGAAAGCCCTGTCAGCGGTGACAGCGAGCCGCTGGAGGGCTTTATTTTAAGGTGAGTTTCACATACGGTAATTTGCTAGTATGCAATGCATACTAGCACATTATAACTTTGCCTTGCAGGTTTAAAAAAAATTAAATAAATGGCAGTTTACTAACGCTTTAATTTAAACAATATGTTCTAGACATCTTCCCAAAATCGGTTTATCAGCGGGCACTCCCAAACAATGTGGAGTAAGGTCTCCTGTTCTCGCTGACACTTCTTCAGTTCAGCACACTGAAGACGCCTTGCAACACACACAAAACACCCCACAGTATACACCACAGGGCATAATTTGACAATTACGTTCTCCGCCGTTTGCATAGCATCGGATAATGCCACGGACGATCAGCGCATGGACGATGTTCAGGTCCTGCCAGTTGATCAACATATCAGCTGGAGTGATGTTCCGTACCGCGCATGCGCAGACCCAACGGAGGCATTTTTCGATGGGGGGCACTATTAGAGAGAACACCGGCAATGTGTGTTTTTTTTTTTTTTACAGTCAGCTGTCATTCTGGACTTTGACTGTGTCATTCTAACATATTAATATGCTTTGATCTAACCATTACATTGTAGCTCTGGCTGTATGTTTAGGGTCATTGTCCTGCTGGAAGGAGAACCTCCGCCACAGTCTCAAGTCTTTTGCAGACTCTAAGAAGTTTTCTTCTAAGATTGTCCTGTATTTGGCTCCATCCATCTTCCCATCAAGTCTAAACCAGCTTCCCTGTCCTTGCTGAAGAAAAGTATTCCCACAACATGATACTGCCGCCATCATGTTTCACAGTGGGTGATGTGCAGGGTGATGTGCAGTGTTAGTTTTCCGCCACGCATAGCATTTTGCTTTTAGGCCAAAAAGTAAAATTTTGGTCTCATCTGACCAGAGCACCTTCTTCCACATGTTTGCCGTGTCCCCCAAATAACTTCTCGCAAACTGCAAACGGGACTTCTTATGGCTTTTTTACAACAATGGCTTTCTTCTTGCCACTCTTCTATAAAGGCCAGATTTGTGGAGTGCACGACTAATAGTTGTCCTGTGGACAGATTCTCCCACCTGAGCTGTGGATCTCTGCAGCTCCTCCAGAGTTACCATGGGCCTATTGGATGCTTCTCTTTGTACAGCCTGTCAGTTTAGGTGGACAGCCATGTCTTGGTAGGTTTTCAGTTGAGCCATATTCTTTTAATTTTCGAATGATGGATTGAACATTGCTCCATGAGATTTTCAATCATTGAACTGTATTTTATTACATCCATTGAAGACCAGAGGGGTGTGTAGGGGATGGGCAGTGCCATTTGTGGAGGATAGGATGTGTGCACACAGCTGTGTAACATTACTGCAAATCACATAATATCTTGTGCAAAAAGTCCTCTGTATGCATGTTGTGTGCCCGATATTTAAAAGTATAGTGTATTAAAAAAAGTATCGGTATTCGGTATCAGCGAGTACTTGAAAAAAAGTATCGGTACTGTATTTGGTCTCAAAAAAGTGGTAACTGGACAACCCTATTTTAAACACTTCCTTACTGGGCACTTAAACCCCCTTCCTGCCCAGACCAATTTTAAGCTTTCAGCGCTGATGCACTTTGAATGACAATTGCGCGGTCATACAACACTGTACCCAAATGACATTTTTTCCCCACAAATAGAGTTTTCTTTTGGTGGTATTTAATCACCTCTGCGGTTTTTATTTTTTGCGCTATAAACAAAAAAATGTCAGAAAATTTTGAAATTTTTTTTTTCCTTTTTGCTATAATAATATCCCATTTTTTTTTTAAAAACAATATTTTTTTTCTCATTTTAGGCCGATACGTATTCTTCTACATATTTTTGGTAAAAAATCGCAATAAGCGTATATTGATTGGTTTTGCGCAAAAGTTATAACGCCTACAAAATAGGGGATAGATTTATGATTTTTTTTTTTTTACTAGTAATGGCGGCGATCTGCGATTTTTGTCAGGCCTGCAATATTGTGGCGGACATATTGGACACTTTTGACACTATTTTGGTACCATTCACATTTATACAGCAAACAGTGCTATAAATATGCACTGATTACTGTATAAATGTGACTGGCAGGGAAGGGGTTAACACCAGGGGGCCATTAAGGGGTTAAATGTGTTCCCTGGGAGGGATTCTTACGGTGTCCCTATATACAAGGCACACGGCATCGGTCTCCTCTCCCTGACAGGACGTGGAGCTCTGTGTTTACACACAGAGCTCCACGTCCTGCCTCTGTAACTGCCGATCACAAGCACCTGGCGGACATCGCAACCGACAGGCACGCGCATCGGCACCACGTGACACGGCGGGCACAGCTTTTCCCCTCTGCGCGCCCTCGGTGGCGCGCAGGGGGGAATGTAAACGCAAGACATCCAGGGACGTCCACCCGGCAGTTGAGAGCCACGCTGTAGACGTCTTTAGTCTATAGCGCAGCTCTCAAGTGGTTAAACTTCTCCACAACTTTATCCCTGACCTGTCTGGTGTGTTCCTTGGCCTTCATGATGCTGTTTGTTCAATGTTCTCTAACAGACCTTTGAGGCTTCACAGAACAGCTGCATTCATACTGAGATTAAATTACACACAGGTGAACTCAATTTACTAAGTAGGTGACTTCTGAAGGCAATTGGTTTTAGTTAGGGGCATCAGAGTAAAGGAGGTGGAATACAAATACACGCCACACTTTTCACATGCCGTATAAGACACACTTTTTCTTCCCCAAAACTGGGGGGGAAAAGTTGGTGCGTCTTATACGGCGAATAGACAAGCTTACCTGTCCGAACGGCGATCCGAACGGTAACAGAACGCCGCCGCGGCCTTAGGAAAGACCGCGGCTTTGGCCTAGCTCCGGAGCCCGTCCTCCATCTTGGTACACCCGGCGGCGGTGCGCACTGAGGTCATCACCCCTCTGCGCTCGGATCCTAACAGAGCGCGCATCGGAGGAACAGTGAGGTGTGTTGGACTGGCTATTAGGGGGCAGGGCAATGTAATGTTACTGGCTGTTATTACTATGTTGGGGGGCAATGGTACTGGCTATTATTACTATGTTGGGGGCAGTGTTACTGGCTGTTACTGGCTATTATTACTATGTTGGGGGCAGTGTTACTGGCTGTTAATGGCTATTATTACTATGTTGGGGGCAGTGTTACTGGCTGTTACTGGCTATTATTACTATGTTGGGGGCAGTGTTACTGGCTGTTACTGGCTATTATTACTATGTTGGGGGCAATGTTACTGGCTGTTACTGGCTATTATTATTATGTTGGGGGCAGTGTTACTGGCTGTTACTGGCTATTATTATTATGTTGGGGGCAATGTTACTGGCTGTTATTACTAATGTGGGGGCAATGTTACTGGCTATTACTAATGTGGGAGCAATGTTACTGGCTATTACTAATGTGGGGGTGGTGTGATGGTGATGACCAGTGGGGGGCAAATATTTTACTACAGTATTTGGTTCAGAATCTTTTTTTTCTAGATTTTCCTCCTTTAAAATTGGGTGCGTCTTATATGCCGGAGCGTCTTATACGGCGAAAAATACGGTATTTATTTGTGAATTTTTTTTTGAAAACCATTTATCATTTTTCTTCCACTTCACAATTATGTGCCACTTTGTGTTGGTCCATCACATAAAATAACTTTACATTTTTGGTTGTAACATGATACAATGTGGAAAATTTCAAGGGGTATGAATACTTTTTCAAGGCACTGTATATTCCATAGTTTGTAGACGCTATGGCCCAGATTCTCAAAGGACTTACGACGGCGCAGCGCCATGTACGCCGTCGTAAGTCCTAATGGGCCGTCGTATCTATGCGACTGATTCTTAGAATCAGGTACGCATAGATATCCATTAGATCCGACAGGCGTAACTGCAATTACGTCGGATCGTAACTGCAATTTTTTTTCCCCCGCTAGGTGGCGCTTCTGTCGATTTCCGCATCGAGTATGCATCGAGTATGCAAATTAGCTAGATACGCAAATTCACGAACGTATGCGCGGCCGACGCAGTAAAGTTACGACGTTTACGTTAGGCTTTTCCCGGCGTATAGTTGCCCTTGCTATATGAGGCGCAGCCAATGTTAAGTATGGCCGTCGTTCCCGCGTCGCAATTTTAAAAAGTTACGTTGTTTGCGTAAATCGTCCGTGAATGGGGCTGGACGTCATTTACGTTCAGGTCAAAACCAATGACGTCCTTGCAACATCATTTGGAGCAATGCACACTGGGAAATTTTAGGGACGGCGCATGCGCAGTTCGTTCGGCGCGGGGACGCGCTTCATTTAAATTATACACGCCCCCTACCCGCCAAATTTGAATTCCGCCGGGTGATTTACGCTACGCTGCCGCAACTTTACAGGCAAGTGCTTTGTGAATAAAGCACTTGCCTGAAAAACTTGCGGCGGCGTAACGTAAATGACATACGTTACGCCACCGCAGAGATACGCCCACTGTATCAGAATCTGGGCCTATAACTTTTGCGCTAACCAATCAATATATACGCTTTTTGTTTTTGTTTGTTTGTTTTTTTTGTTTTTTTACCAAAAACACATAGCAGAATACATATTGGTCAAAACTGATGAAGAAATTTAGATTTTTTTTAGATTTTTTTTATTGGGTGTGTTTTATAGCAGAAAGAAAAAATATAGTTTATTTTTCAAAATTGTACATCCTTTTTTGTTTGTAGCGCAAAAAATAAATACTGCAGAGGTGATCATATACCGCCAAAAAGAAAGCTCTATTTGTGGGGGGAAAAAAAACATAAATTTTATTTGGAAACAGCATTGCAGGACGACGCAGTTGTCAGTTAAAGTAACGCAGTGCCGTATCTTCCGGAGCTGAAGTGGTTAAAATGCATTCAGTGTCTCTGTATTATTCCTCAATACTTTAAGAAACTCTTTAACATACAAAATAGACATTTCTATTTACTGTCTTCATATGAAATATATAGTAATCCTCACACATGCAGTGCACATGTGTTTAAAATTGCCTCTATAAAAATGTGGAATTATACAGAATGCATTAGCTATAGATCAGTCTTGGAGGCCACCTGTGAAAATTATCATACTGGAAACATGACAGGGTTGCGATTGGCTTCCTACCAGCATCACCTGGATGTTTTACGTTTTGTTTTAGGACTTGATCTTTCTTGCACTTGGTGGTCCATGGGCCACCAACAGACTTAGTTTTGCTTACTGACCCTGGATATAAAAAAGAGGCATGAATAACTGAGATAATTTGCAAATGATTACACTGAAACAATCTATTATTATATCATTTTATCATGACATTCCAGCTGATGCTGAATGTGAATGTAATATACAGCAAGCCAGCGTTTTGCTACTTTTTCTTTTTATATAATGCTATTTATTATGTACTCTGTTCTCTTAAAGTGAAAGTAAACTTGACATCTAAAAGCGTATAATACATTCTTCTTGTTCTTGGTATCCTCATCTACTGAAGGATGCACCAATGCATGCACACTTTATCGCATATTCACGGCATCCTGGCATTGTCAGGATAAGATAAGCGACAGCCAGTTATGTATCTCCCACATTGCTTGCTCTCACAAGTCTATTTACTACTTAAAACCCTGTGGGAGAGATTTACTAAAACTGGAGTGTGCAAATTCTCCTGCAGCTTTGTATAGAAACCAATTGGCTTGCAGGTTTTAGTGTCAAAGCTTAAAGTGTATGTAAACCTCCCTATTGTTTTCAGCCAAGGAAGCTGCCATATTTGCCTCTGTTTAATCTAGAACTGCCATGATACTGCACATGTTATCAGTTATAACTCCAGTTATTGGATGGTTTGACAGTTTGGTTGAGAGCACAACCAAAGGGAGTGTTTCATTTCCGGCATGTGCCAGAAATGAAACTGTTTTATGGATGGGTTTACTTCCGCTTTTAAAGTATGGGATTCCCCCCCCCCCAATCATACTTACTTAGGTAGATGCAGCATCGGTCCCCGCCGGCTCTAACAATGAGAACTGAGCGATCTAACACAGCTAATCACTATGTTCTCAGCTCCCTTAGCAGAGAGCTGATGACTGTCGGTCACCACTCTCTGCTCTGCCCCCCCCCCCCCCCTTCGCTCACTGGAGCAGTCTGTGTTCTGTGGACTATCGAATAGTGACTGGGTGGAACCGAGTTGACGATCAGGCACGTACATGTAGGAGATGGGAGGATATTTAAATGATGGGCAGTGTTGGGGGCAGAATTTATATTGATGGGCAAGCATATCTGGAAAATACATCATTATCTAAAATAGAAAAAGCCGCCCTTCAACTAAACACGGGACGCAAGCGTCCAGAAAGAATAATGTGAAAAAAATTACTGCACTAAACAATTAAAACAAACAAGAAAGGAACACAGCAGCAGCTCTATCTATGTAATATAAATAAATAATTTAAGGAACAGTAAAGAGCTGCGCTACAGCGTGAAGGATCAATATTGTGATCAGTCCATCATAAGTTAAGTGCATACAGACCGAAATAAAACATATACTATAAAGGTTAATATTAGGATCAAATATAACACACTTAGGAGACTAACAATAAAAATATTGAAAGAAGATGAACAAAAAAAGGATGTAACCACATCCAATAAATAAGGAAAGTTGGGGTCCCAATTCCTCAGGTAGAAAAAGAATCCATGCAAAGTGAATCCGTAGTAAAAGGTGAGTGTTAATGAAAATAGTTGAGGGATGAACCTCCATAATATTCATGCAAACACCTGTGCTCCACCACCAGCCAAATTCACTTCTTACTAGAGGCAAGAGGGTATCAAGCCTGTAATTCAGCCTTAGTTCCTCGGGGAGCCCCAAAAAATAAATACACTGGATAGTGTATTACCGTATAAAAAGTTTAATTTCAAAGGTAGTAACACTTACAGAAAAGACGGTATTCATCTCAATGAAAAAGCCGGCCGGCCTGCCTGCCTGCAGACGCCTGTCTCTTGGTGATTACGTCAGTACGTTCACCTCCCCCATCCAGAAAGAATAGTACATAAAGATTTCCTTTACAGCATTGTTTGGCCATCATTTAAAAATCCACCCCCTTCATGTAACCATCCACCCCTCAGCTACATGAATGTGCCTCGGCATTGCGAGACAACAGCTGATCGTAAACTCAGCTGTTCTGGGGATCCGTACTGCGTGCGCACGGCACATGTACAGTTCCACCTGGGCATTTCTCGACAGGACACCGGATCAGGCTCTCAGTGGCTCGCTAAGACGCTGAGGCGGGTGACTGTCCAGGCATGTGGGCGGATCCGGACTTCATTGTCGCCATCTTGCCCGAGCCTGGATTGGCACTGTGACCTCAGCCATCAGTGGACTTCAGCCCTCCGTCTGCTGAAAATGAGTCACAACGAACTGCACTCCTGTGTTCCATAGGAGAAGTACAGCCAAACGAGCTTTGGCTGTACTTCTTCTTTAATTGAACAAGCTGAAGTTAGACGTTGATTGGCTACCATGCACAGCTGCACCAGATTCTAAGTGCTTCAGTTTTTGTAAATGTCCCCCTGTGTGTCATGGGTGTTGCGAAATTCTGTTAAAGGACCCCCCTCCATTTCTTGTTCACTGAAGTAAATGCATCTCAAAGGAAGCTTAGCTGGAGTTCAGAGCAAAGCTTGGCTCCTTTCTGTTCGTCAATACCTGAGTTTTATGAAAGACATATTTTGAGGGTAAAAGAAAGGAACAGAGAACGAAGTGCAGAGGCACAGAAAAGATAGCACTGGCTTTAAAAACATCAGTGGGAGAGCCATTTACACCACAGCACATAGTAATATTATAAAGATCTTGGAGCGTTTTTACTCATTTTAAAGAATTGTAGCAGATGGCAGGCTTTACTTTTGCTTTGATTAGCTGTAAAACAATATTTGCTGAGTCACTGTATTTATATGTCAAGTGCTGACCTGTGGGGTGATTAAAAAGATTATTTGTATAAGATATTCATTTGGTAATACAAAATCTGTGATAAAGGTGCATTTAGCAACCTGTCCAACCCTCCAAAGTTGATGCAGTAGATAACTCAAGTAAAGAAAATGATCAATAGAACTCTGTGGTTTTTAATGAAAACTATCTGCAGTATGTTGCAGATAGGTAGGATATACTTCCACATACGATAAGAGACTGATGCCGCGTACATACGGTCGTTTTCTGCGATGTAAAAAAACGACGTTTTCTGTGAAGTTAAAAACATACGTTTTTAAAACGACACTTTTCAAAAACGATGTTGCCTACACACCATCGTTTTTTCACAGTGCTCTAGCAAAGCGAGGTTACGTTCACCACGTTTTTCCATTGAAGCTCGCTTCATAACTAGCTTCTGGGCACACACGGTCAATTTCTGTGAAGTAAAAAACGACGTTTTGAAAAACGACACATAAAATTGAAGCATGCTTCAATTTTTTTTGGTCGTTTTTCAGAAGACATAAAACGTTGTTTTCTCCCACACACGATCAATTAAATTGACGTTTTTAAAAACGTCGTTTTTTTACATCGCAGAAAACGACCGTGTGTACGCGGCATTACTGCAGCGTGCTTTTAATTTTTGGTGATGCATAACAATATGACACATGCTTACTTTCCTGAAAGCCAATGTGTTAAAGCTCCGCTATATTGATGATCTCTGGCTGCTGAGGTATCCAGAACTTCTGGATTTGTCAAATACCCTCTTCCTCCACTGCAACCCATTGTTCTTTCTGCCGGCTCCTACATCTGTACAGGACGTAGTGCCTGGTGGGAGGAACTACAGAGCAGGGCAGGGGACCTGTGGTACTATAAGGCCCTGTTCACATTAGCATTAAAAGTAAGCGCTTAAAGTGCCCTCTACGTGTGTTGGGATCATGCAATAAACTATCCGTTTGGATGCTATTTATGTCGTTCATGGTGTGCTGGCAAATGTCTTCATTGTGACTTGAACCAGTATCCAGCTGGTTGTTGCTGCAGCACCCAAATTTGAGAGCTCATCCAGGAATGTGTGCGATGGGAATATGAAGTATTACGTATGAAGTGCATTTTTAATGCTTTGCGAATGCTTCGTCCAGCAGTCTGCAATTGATAATATGGACAGCACACAAAGCTGTTCACATTTTCAATTCATGAAGCATTTGTGTCATGTTGCTGCACCTCAAAAAATACAGCTATGTGTTGAGTTTGGAAGGAGTTGTAGCATCTCAACACCTTCCATTCAAGTCTATAGTAACATGCCATAAGCGCTCCAGTATACCTTTGTGGACCTTTAGGCTTTGTTCACAAGAGCCCAAAAAACATAGACATCAGAGCTGCTCTTTTAATGCACCTTTAGCGTGCGTCAACTGCACATTAAGTGTTTGGGGGGTGATTTTAACGCACGTCAATTGTGACAAGCAAAGCGCGTTAACGCTATAGGCGTATTTGTCCGGCATCAGTATTTTGAGCAAGTGGGAACAAGGCCTAAAGTCTTAACTTGTCTTGTAATTTTATGACACATACAGTAAGGGAAAGAAGTATTTAACCCCCTGCTAATTTTGTACGTTTCAAAAAAGTTATAAGTTGATTTGCATTTTAATGATTGAAATAAGTATTTGACCCCATCGCAAAACATGACTTGGTACTTGGTGGGAAAACCCTTGTTGTCAGACGTTTCTTGTAGATGGCTACCAGATTTGCACACATCTCAGGAGAGATTTTGTCCCACTCTTTGCAGATCTTCTCCAAGTCATTAAGGTTTTGAGGCTGGCTTTTGATATCTCGAACCTTCAGCTCTTGGGGTCATAGGCAACATTCCCCCTCTTCCTCCAAACACGGCGAGTTGAGTTGATGCCAAAGAGCTTGATTTTGCACTCATCTGACCACAACACTTTCACCAAGTTCTCCACTGAATCATTCAGGTGTTCATTAGCATATTTGAGACGGGCCTGTACATGTGCTTTCTTGAGCAGGGGGACCTTGCAGGTGCTGCAGGATTTCATTTCTTCACGGTGTAGTGTGTTACCAATTGTTTTCTTGGTGACTATGGTTCCAGCTGCCTTGCGATCATTAACAAGATTCTCTTGTGAAGTTCTGGGCTGATTCCTCACCGTTTTCATGATAAGTGAAACTCTACCAGGTGAGATCTTGCATGGAGCCCCAGACCGAGGTAGATTTAAAGTTATTTTGTGTTTTTTCCATTTGCGCATAATCGCACCAAACTGTTGTCACCCTCTCACCAAGCTGCTTGGCGATGGTCTTGTAGTCCATAACAGCCTTGTGTTGGTGTACAATCTTGTCTCTGACATCCCTGGACAGGTCTTTGGTCTTGGCCATGGTGGAGAGATTGGAATCCGATTGCTTCTGTGGACAGGTGTCTTTATACAGGCAACAAGCTGAGATTAGGAGCACCCCCTTTAAAACAGGGTTTGACAAATTTTCTTGGAATCTAGGAGCCAGCTAAAAAAGTTAGAAGCCAGAAAACTTGCCCCGTCCCGCCAAGCTCGCTCGCAGAAGCAAACACATACCTGAGTAGCGCCCGCATATGTAAACGGTATTCAAACCACACATGTGAGGTATCGCCGCGATTGTTAGAGCCAGAGCAATAATCATAGCCCTAGACCTCCTCTGTAACTCAAATTTTTTAAACGTCGCCTATGGAGATTTTGAAGGGTAAAAGTTTGTCGGCATTCCACGAGCGGACGCAATTTTGAAGCGTGACATGTTGGGTATCAATTTACTCAGCGTAACATTATTTTTCACAATATAAAAAAAATTGGGATAACTTTACTGTTGTCTTATTTTTTAATTTAAAAAAAGTGTAGTTTTCCCCCAAAAAAGTGCGCTTGTAAGACCGCTGCGCAAATACGATGTGACAGAAAGTATTGCAACGATCGCTATTTTATTCTCTAGGGTGTTAGAAAAAAAAAATATAATGTTTGGGGTTTCTAATTGGCAGTGAAAACAGTGAATAAACACTTTAAGAACTGCTGTTTGACTTGTAATGCCAACGGCCTGCCGTGATCGCGCAGCGGGGGAGGTTCCTGTGCCTCCGTGCGCCCCCACCTCCCGACGGGCCCGTGACAGCCGGTAATTGAGGCCGCGGCTTTGCGGCCTCAATTACTGGCGGGCGCCAGGTCACAATTTCTGGTCGCAATTGTGACCGGGCGCCCGGATTTTGTCGAGCCCTGCTTTAAAACCTATTTCACACTGTGTCGCTTTGCAGGCGCTATAACGCTAAAAATAATGCCTGAAAAGCGACCTGAAACAGCCACTGCTGTCTCTCCAGTGTGAATGCCCCGAGAGGGAACTTTACCGCCGACACCGCCCCCGCCCCAGTGTGAAAGGGGCCTTAGAGAGTGCTCCTAATCTCAGCTCGTTACCTGTATAGAAGTCTTGCTGATTGATAGGGGATCAAATACTTATTTCACTCATTAAAATGCAAACCAATTTATAACTTTTTTCAAATGCGTTTTTATGGATGGATATTTTTGTTGTTTTTCTGTCTCTCACTGTTAGTGGGAAAACACACAAAATCAGCAGGAGATCAAATACTTTTTTCCCCTCACTGTAGGAAGCTTTTCTGTGAAAGCACTTTTGTTTCAAGGTATTTATTGAACTTCCAAATTACAAAGTACAGCAATAGATTGGTATGATTAAACTATTACAAATTACAATATATTTTCATTCATCATTGTATTAGACAAAAAAGTGTAGACCAGCATAAAACACATAGCAATCTTCAGAGAATAAAACTAGGCATGTTTAGAGGTTACATCTGACAATATCGCAGTTTGTAAGTATTCAGGTTAGATAATCTCTAAGGAAGATGTACGTTTGCCAACTGCATCTTTTTTTTTTTAATCCAACAAAATTTTATTTAGTTTACAGAGGTACAAAGTATGCAAGGTCCCCTTGACATTGCGGGGAAAGATAAAGAGCTGCAATGAGATAAGCACTACTCACAATACATCTATGTACAGGATGTAACCCCCCCCCCCCCCCAGCAAGTCAAACATTTCCCTCCCGACAATTAGCACAGTGCCCACCTCACCCAATATTAATGCCCAGAAGCCTATCCATTACCAGGTCCACAGGGGCCAGACCCGGCACATCCAGCCACTTTGCCCATAACTTCTCAAATTTTTGGGCATTAACCCTGTGTTGATATATCACCTTCTCCATCCTCAGCACTATCCCAATGTTATTGATCCATTCAGCTAGAGTCGGAGGAGCCTCGGCCCTCCAGTGAACCATAATAAGCTTCCTAGCTTGGAACAGGACCCTGTGCACCGCCTCCCTGTCCGCCTCCTCCCATTCGTACTCCTCCAGAGCCCCCAAGAGACAAGCCCTCGGGTCCTGCGGAAGAGACACTCCAAATGCTGAATTGACGGTACTCACGACTCCCGCCCAATACGTGTGGAGCTTTGGGCATCTCCACAGCATATGTATCAAATCTCCATGGTCTCTCTTGCACCTGGTGCAGGTAGGGTCGAGCTGTGGATTCATCCTATGGAGCCTGTGAGGGGTATAATAGGTTTGCAACAAAATGTATAGCTGTGTGAGCCTCTGTGAGACATTCAGTGAGCACTTGCCTACTGCCTGAAAAATTTCCTCCCATTGTTCACCGTCCAAGTCCCCTGCATCTGCCTCCCAGCTTTCCCGTATCTTCAGGGGATGCTGCTTCATCACATACTGTAACAGGATGGCGTAGCATTGGGAGATAAAGCCCTTAGACGTCCCAGTATCCCCCAGAAGATCAAAAGCAGGGGTCGGCGACAGGCACCACTCAGAGGAGCGACCCTGTGCCGCCACTGCGTGGCTCAACTGTATGTATGAGAAGTACATGGACTGTGGCAAGCCAAACGCCTCCCGCAATTCCGGAAACGTGCGAAGCACCTCGTTACGGAATATGTGGGTAAGGTGTGTAATCCCATAATGTTTCCACCTGGCACCGGACTGCAGTTTAGCCAATTCAGTGTGCGTGTCATTTTGCCATATAGGACTGTACTTCGTGTAACCCTCCGCGTTTTGGACATATTTAACCTTATTCCATATCTTCTGAATTAGACTAAATGTGGGGAGCTTCCTGTGCGGTCTAGCAAATGCCTGCGCCTCCAACGCCTCAGGGATCGGACCTCCGCCCACGGTGTGCTCCATAAGCTTCTGAGCCGAGGACCGCACCGTCGGCCGAAACATGCCAACCAGCTGCTGCATCTAAGCCGCCAAGTAGTATAGCCAGGGGTTTGGCAACGCCAATCCCCCGCTATCTTTAGGTCTCTGCAGGTGTTCCAACTTAATCCTAGGATTCTTATCCTTCCAGATGAGACCACGAAAAATACTGTTCACTGTATGAAAAACTTTCAAGGGGATAACCATAGGGGTGTTGTGGAGAAAGTATAATAGTTGCGGCATGAGTATCATCTTGATAAGATTCACCCTCCCGGCAACCGACAGAAGCAGGGCCTTCCAAGTTTTAACTTTGTCCCTAAACCTCAGCAACAGGGGGGAGATATTTAGATGAATGAAATCTCGTGGCCGAGCCGTTATCTGTACCCCTAGATATTTAAAGGATGAAGTAATGGATATGGGACATACGGGGTTAATTACCTGTGTGTCATCGCCGTCCAACAAAAGCAATGCAGACTTTGCCCAGTTTATGAGAAAACCAGAGAATTTTCCAAACTCTGTGATTGCCATCATAGCCTCTCTAAGGGAGGAGTCCGTGTCTCCCAGCAGAAGAAGCGTGTCGTCAGCGTACAACATCACCTTTTCCTGCATGTCGCCATAACAAAAACCGGTGATGCGAGGGTTAGCCCTGATACTAATGGCCAGCGGTTCAATAGCCAGGGCAAAGAGGAGGGGGGACAGGGGACAGCCCTGCCGCGTCCCCCTCCTCAGTGCAAAGCCCGCCGACAACGAGCCAAACGTCCGTATCGCCGCCTGCGGCTGGCTGTACAGCAGCTGCACCCAGGAGATATAGACAGGGCCAAATCCGAATTTCCGCAACACGGTCCAGAGATAGTTCCAATCAATACTATCGAAGGCTTTTGTTGCGTCTAAGGACAATAGAGCCCTACTACCCATGTTGTCCGCCCGCGCCTGCATGTTAAGGAACAGCCTTCTCAAATTAACCGCCGTCGATTTGTTAGGCATGAACCCGGCTTGGTCTCCATGTACTATAGAAGTCACCACCCCATTTAGCCGAATGGCGAGCACCTTGGCCAGGAACTTAACGTCACTCTGTAATAGGGAAATGGGACGGTAGGCCCCCGGGTCCACGGGATCCTTGCCTGGCTTAAGTAACAATACTATATTTGCTTTGGACATGGAAGGGGGCAAGGTCCCCCCCTCCCTGGCGCTGTTAAAGACCTGCAAAAGCTGTGGCAGCAACACCCCCGAGTACTGTTTGTACACCTCCATGGGCAGCCCATCCTCCCCCGGAGCTTTACAGTTAGGGAAGGCACTGACTGCCTCTTGCAACTCCTCGACAGTGACCGGTTTCTCCAACAAAGTACGCTGATTAGCGGACAGCCCCGGGAAGGTCAATTGAGTCAAATATAACTCCAGATCCTCCTGGGTGTACGCCGCGCTGGAGCTGTACAGGGCCTCATAGAAACCCGCCAGTTCCTGCATAATCTGGTCTGGCTGAGAGACTACCCCTCCTGACCTAGCTCTAATAGCCCCTATCTCAGGTGAACGTTGATGGGAGTTCGCAATCCGTGCCAATATACGGCCGGTTTTCTCACCCTCCTCAAAGAACGCCTGTTTGGCAAAGAATCTCTTCTTCTCTGCCGACGAGGAGAGCAACTGCTGGTAGGCGGATTGAGCCGCCTGCCAGGACTCCCTGGCTAAGTCAGAAGGATCAGCGATGTAAGCCCGCTCCATTTCCTGGACCCTGTTCTCCACTTCTATCAGTAATGCAGCAGAGGCCCTCTTCACCCCAGTCACTTCCCGTATGAGGAGGCCCCTAAGATATGCCTTGAAGGCATCCCACTGTAGCACATTTCGTTCCACCCCCTCCTCCGCAACAAAATACCTCCGTATACTCTCCTCTATTTCCGCATGGGATTTAATCAATTTCAACCAAAATGCATTCAGCTTCCATGGTGCCTTAACCAGGTTCCCCTGCGGTGCCACGCAGAGCTGCACCACCAGGGCCGAGTGATCCGACACACTACGGGGCCTGTGCGACAGGTCTGCTATCAGTGGAAGCATGCTTGCGTTACCCACCCCCAGGTCTATTCTGGACAGGCATCCATGCGTCTTCGAAAAGCACGTGAACTGCCTGCCCCCGGGATTACGGTGCCTCCAGATATCCACCCAGCCCACCTCTTGCAGCAACCGCGCCAGGGGAGTACTCCTAGCAAGGGCAGAGGGTCTAGGGCCCGGATGTCTATCTGCCACCTGGTCTAGACAACAATTAAAGTCGCCAAGCACAAGCAACGGAACTTCCGGCTTACCCTCCAAAAAAGAGAGGAGGAGCCTGAGCACCGCTGCTTTGAATGGCGGGGGGATATAAACACACGCCAATACACAAATCAATGTACCAATTTTGCAATGGATGAATACATAGCGACCCTCAGAGTCTATAGCACTGTCAATTTCCTGGAAATCCAGGGCATTGTGCACTAGTACACTCACCCCCCTAGAGAAGGAGGTGTGTGTAGAGTGATATGCCTTGCCCACCCACACATATTTCAGAAAGCACACAGTTTCCGCTGTCAGATGCGTTTCCTGAAAACAGATCACCCCTGGCAGAATTTTTTTTAAACACATAAACAGCATCGTACGTTTCAGTGGAGAGTGCATACCCCTCACGTTCCATGACACAATAGATACCTTAGCCATGGGTGTCTTCCTGTAACATCAAAAAGCAATGCACTTGTGGGCAAAAATATACAGTCTGACCCCACTGTCGGGAAAAAGGGCCTCCCCCCATACCTGTCCACTCCTGCACAATATCTTGCATAAGGGCCAAAGGCCCAGGTCTGTTGAGTTGTACCTCTGTCTTCATATGGTAGCTAGAAAAACAAAAGTTAGTATAACTTGCGGACCAAACGGGTCCCGAATCATCAATGCCCGCCAACAGGGCGGTTCCAGCACTTTGTGCGACTAAACGTCGGCTTACTCCAGTCACATTAATCATCATACTAAGAACAGCTTTCCTCATGTGCTGCCAATCATAATGTCCCCCGGCCAAAGGGTAAGCGAAAAAAGTTTTCAAACAGGCAAAAAGTAGGGGATCCCCCCTAAAAGACAGCAGTGAAGCATAGAAACATTTCCAATCGTGCATATTCGGTGTCTGGAGGCAAAACCAAAAAAAATAGAAAATAAAAATAACTTGCTCATGACTCACTCCCCCTCCTCCTGCACTTGGCGTTGTAGAGATTGTTCGTTTCTATCCAGCCATGACATGGCCTCCTTTGCAGACTCAAAGAATTGGGCTTGACCCCGCACCACCACCTGGAGCTTCGCTGGGTAGAGCATGGCATAGGGGAGTTGCAGACGTCGCAGTCGCCTCTTCACATCAAGGAATTTAGCCCGGCGCCTTTGTACTTCCTGCGAAAAATCGGGTTAAAATGACACCCGGACTCCATTATGTTGGATATTCGCTCGCTCCCGAGCCTGACGCAGCACCGCTTCCCTGTGGAGTAGTTTCGCCAGGATGGATCTAGGGGGGCCCCCCTGCTGCGGTGGGCGCGAAGGTACTCGGTGGGCCCTTTCCACTGCAAAAAATGGTGACAGCGTGTTTTTGCCAAATAGTTCAATCAGCCAGTTCTCTACAAACATGGTGGGGTCCTTGCCTTCCACCCTCTCCGACAGCCCTACTATACGGACGTTATTGCGTCTGAGACGGTTCTCCATGTCTTCCACGCGGTCATACGCGTCTCTAGCCATCTGCAGGGCAGCTCTAGTGTCTTGGGCCATGGGCTGCAGCTGATCCTCCACCTCACTGACTCTGCTTTCCACTGCAGTAGTACGTTCACGAATCTTTTGCATATCCTGCCTTAGTAATCCAAACTGCTCCTTCAAAGTGTCCACAGATGCAGTACATTTATTAACTGCTTTAAGTATGTCTGCCAGCGTGGGTTGCACAATATTCGCAGCTTGTGCGTCTGCGGCCTGCTCGTCCTCCGGCCCAGGGCCTGCTCCTTCTCTGTCCTCCTCCTCCCCCCCAGTATAGTGGGACATTGTCACCCTGTGCTGCAGGCCTAGACTGGTGTGCGGCACCCGATCGGGACGGTTGTTCTGGCCCCCCCGTTCCAGACATCTTCTGGGCGTAGTAGAGCATATCCCTGGGGGGGTCTTTACCCTGGGTCTTGGCAGGCTTACCGTGTTTGGGGCCTGTTTTGTCCGCTCCACGAGGCGTCCCTTTTACAGCCGGCGCGGCGGCGCCATCTTGGGCCTCCATCCCCGCGATCTCCGCCTGTCCTTTGCGGGTCTTTCCCCTAGTGCACAACGCCGGTGGTGGTACCGCTGTGGTCCCGGGAGTGCTGGCTTCCAGCATATGGCGGTCTCGAACCGGAATAACGGCCGGGGGAGGATCAATACCGGATCAGCACTGGGAGCTGTGAGAGATGCGTCCTCTCACATGCCTGTCCTGGCCACGCCCCGTCGCCAACTGCATCTTGATAATACAGAACTTCACATCTATGAGAACATGACCAGTTGGTGAAATATATGAGACTCAGATGGCCAGTGAGAAAAGAACAAAGAATGTAATGGCTACAAGCCATCAAAGGCTAGCCTATCCCGGGTGATGAAGCTGTATCCAGGGTTCCCTATGGTTCCAGTTAGTGGTCGCTGCAGCACCAAATAAAACTTATGCCACGTACATACGATCGGTTCATCCGATGAAAGTGAACCGATATCCGATGAAGCTGACTTTCATCAGTCTTGCCTACACACCATCAGTTAAAAATCCGATCGTGTCCAACGCGGTGACGTAAAACACGATGACGTGCAGAGAACAATGAAGTTCAATGCTTCCGAGCATGCGTCGACTTGATTCTGAGCATGCGTGGATTTTTGACCGATGGATTTCCCCACAGACGATCGTTTTTTTCTATCAGTTTTTTAACCATTACATCATTTTAAAACAGGTTCTAATTTTTTTACCGATGGGAAAAAAAACGATTGGGGCCCACACGATCGGTTCGACGAACCGATCGTGTGTACAGGGCATTACAGCCACTCTGTGAGAACGTGTGTGTTGGCAATAGTATGTTGGTAACTTTAATTAGGACACACAATGTATGTACTGTTCCAACTGTGGGTGGACCTATTTTTGAGGCAGTAAGTATTTAAAGAGACCTTTTCACCAACTTTCTTCTTTTCCATACACCATTTTATTGACTGGCAAATTGCCTCTGAACTTGCTATAAAATGTGATTATTTTAAGCGTCAATTCCCTAGCATAGCCCCTTCTATACTTTTCATGTCATAGCCTACTCCTCTTCTGGGAGTGTATATTTATTCCTTGTGTTGGCCCAGCTCCACTGCCCCTCCCTGTTTACATGTTTATGAAGCACCCAAGCAAAAAGTGAAGGGGAATATTATAGTGTCACTTGAGTGACAGCTCTGTTGGAGCTACTGATATCACCATCAAAATGGTGGCGCACAGTCTCAGGGCTCTTGGATGTTTACACAAAGCTTGTACAGGTAACATGCTTTAAATACAGCGGTGGGCTGTGCATTTCACACCTAGGTTTTCAGTGATGCCCTACACATGCCACAAGAAGACTTAAAAACACACCTTGTCCCCCATCAGAGTTCATCACTAATAACACCTTTCCTTCAGACTGGGACTTTGTGCAGTCCTCAATGGCTTATCACTCTGTATTGTGCTATGTACATCTCGTGCTCCCACAAACTCTTTCTCCCGTCCTCAATGACCCACTGAGTTTCACCGTAATGCCTACTTACGTGCCTGTCAGCCAATGTGTACAGCTTTTGTCTGCTTTGCACGGCCGTCTGCTCATCTCTCCTCCGAATTCAAGCTGTGGCTCAGTCCTACTGGCGAGACAGGGATGTGGCCCACATGACATCACAAGTCTCTAAAACCAATCAAAGGATGTGAAAATGCTGATGTGATTGCAGGCCTGTTAGATGTCACCAACTTAAAATCTGATTGGTTAAAGCAACATTCATTGCCATTTACTGAAGGCTATAGGCACCTGCGTTGTTGATTGTGAAGGCATCAAGGCAGATTTCTTTGACCCTGGCAACTCATAAGGCCTCGTACACACGACCGAACATGTCCGCTGAAACTGGTCCGCGGACCAGTTCCCGCGGACATGTTCGGTCGTGTGTAGGGCCGACCGGACAATTTTCCGGCCGACCGGACAGGTTTTCAGCGGACAACTGTTTCTTAGCATGCTAAGAAACATGTCCGATGGTCAGTATGACTCATCGGACATGTCCGCTGGCCCGAGAACCCGCGCATTACGTCGAATTGATTCGACGCATGCGTGGAAGCATTGAACTTCCGCGTCAGAGAACGTCGGTGTCGTATACGTCACCGTATTCTCTGTCCGCGGGGATTTTGGTTTGATGGTGTGTACAACCATCAGACCAAAATCTCAGAGCGGACTTGTCCGATGAAAACGGTCCGCGGACCGTTTTCATCGGACAGGTTCGCTCATCTGTACGCGGCCTGATGGCTAACCTGGCTTAAATATGATCAGATAAAAGCCCTAATATTACTGGAAGCAATTGAAACCAAGAGAAAAGCTTTGAAATTAAGAGAATAGACAATTGGGAATAACGCATTCATGAAAAAAAAATTGTGATTCTGATAGCTTAGGCAATCAGTAAGCCCACCACTGTAAAATACTTTAAATGCACATTTAATCTTATGAGAAGAGTGCTGGAATGGTGTGACCATAGGGTCTCTTTTAAAGCAACTTGTGAAAAAATTTACATGCAGGCTTTTATTAATGTCTTCTGGTCCTAAAAAACATTAGTTGTGCTGAGCCACAGACTCTGAGTCCCCTGGTGAGTGGCTGACCCATCACACATATGTTGATGTTTGTTTGACTTTTCTGATCCTCACACTTGTTCTGGATCAGTGAAACATTTTATGGTGGTGGGTTAGCACAGCAGCGAGGCAACTAGCATTTTTAGAAGGCGGTCGGCAATGGCTGCCCCAAAATTTCTGGTATGACAGGTTTATTATAATATATTAAGATGTGGTCTGAGAATCCTTGAGTGACCTTTTTACTTTTCCGTCACCATGGGATGAATATGCTGACAATAGCCGCACAGACCTCATATATGTGTGCTAAAAGTGACATCTGCCAGCATTGCTAACTTCAAGATCCTACAAATGTAAAAAGAGTCTTGAAGAAATAAATACCTCTTAAATGGGATTTTTAAGGCAATTTGAAGAATGAAAATATATATATAAAAAATATGAAATTTTATTACATAGTTTTTACATAAAAAAAGTTCCCAATAGGAAACCACAATGAAAAGAACACACATGTACATGTATCACAATGTTGCGTAAATTGGTCATAAGTGGTATATTCTCACTACACAAAATGTAGCCACCCATACATAATAAAGATGATGATGAGTAGTGGAAAAATCCAACGCGTTTCAAAATGTGTATAAATTGTATTCTACTTCAGGGATAAATACCACTTCTGAAATCACAGAATAAAGTATGAATACATATAAAATGCATATCACTTATAATATAAAGAAACACTTGACACCGAAATTCCAAGATGTCAAAAATATTATTGGAGAGAGTGCTTCCTCAACACCGATAGCCCTCCTCAATGTCTGCATAAGCCTTTCATCACATAAATAGGCCACTGGAAAAAAATTCCCCATAAGGGCACCAAAGACGGGAAAAGAGAACCAAACTAAGGTCCCAACCACCAATTTGGGGAGACCTATAAATTGAGAAATTGTATATATCAGCACTCCACGGATCTTTAAGAAAAGTGCCTACATCCCAGAGGGTAAAACCTGGCCCCCCAAAGGGAGGGACCCCCCAAACAGGCGAGTATACCCCCTCTGTGGAGAAGGGGCTCCCCATGTGGGATCACCCCATCCCACAGACCATGGTTGCCCCAATGGGAAAGCAGAAAAATAATTAAACTACTTACTGAATGGATTCTAAGCCATGCAGTATGGCTGACAACACTGCTCCCCCAGATAGCCCTTGTATATGGTTCCCTAACAATGTCATTCGAACAAGGAATGGTACGGAGAGAAAATGGCGCCAATATGACCCCCGGCGTCCTTCTTATATAGCCCATGTGGAGCAGCCATAGGGCCAAAAAAGACGCAATGCGATGACATCACATGACGTCCCAGTGTCATCCATGGCGACCAGAAATACGGCTGACATGCGTTAACCTTCCAGAACTAGGTGCGGTAACACCAAATTGGCGTGGCGTAATGACGTCACCCGTAAACAAACGGAGTGACATCACACGCAACGTTGACTTTGCCAGACTGAGGTGTGGAGTTCTCCATCGATGAAAGAGCGGCGTCCTCCGTAAAAAGCAGAATGACGACACACACAACGTGGAGAAAACCAGAGGGGGCGTGATAATGCTTTCTGTCGGTGAGGGCGGAGCAACACCACACACAGCGTGGAAAACCACCCCACAGCACCTAGAGTTCAGGACCACGCCACGAAAAAACAGGCGGCATTAATGACCTCATCCGCACAATTGGCAGAATGGGGTCACCGGAAACTTGAACTAACTATGGCAATGAAAAAAGAGTCTTGCCCAGAGTTATTTTTGTGTTTTATGTCTGCATATTATCAGATGGGTAAAGAGTTTCTCATATCTAATGTTGTCATGCAGACACAACACAGAGCTGACAGATGCAAGGTGTCACCTTGTGATGTTTGAGAGTACATACCTTTTGTAGAAGTGTGTCTATGCATAGCTACAATTTTCTTCCTATGAGAAAAGAAGTAGTCACATAACTATGAAAAAATGACATGCCAATGAGAAGTTTGAAGTTGGAGAAACAGGAAACGTTTTAGAGGGGGAAAGTATAATGCTCGATAAGTATTTCCAAATCAGGATGCCTTTGACTTTCAATGAATTTCTAGCAGGCTTTTATTCTGAAAGTGGTGTACTGTATGAAGTTTAAAGTGATCTGCTGCCACCACGAGGCTGGACATTTACTTGCTATTTAAATCCATATGAAACACATTAGGACTCATTTATAAATACTTGCGTGAAAGCTTTTGGAACAAACATGGGGTTTATGGTGTCAGCAATCAATCAAGTTGACCTGAGGAAACAAAAAAAAGTTATTTAATTGGTTACAAAATCAAAAACTTCCAATTTCCCTGGCTTTCAAGCTCCAGTTTTGTAAAGCCATATTAAAGTGGTTGTAAACCTTCCAACAAAAAAAAAACCCTGCAAGAGAAAGGCATAATGAGCTAGTATGCATTGCTATTAACCATCTCCTAAACGGTACCTACAGGTAAGCCTTATTAAAGACTTACCTGTAGGAAAAGTGTTAGTACTTTTGACACCATTTTGTGATCAGTGCTATAAAAATGCACTGATTACTGTAAAAATGACACTGGCAGTGAAGGGGGTTAACCTGCAGGGGGAGCTGAAGGGGTTAAGTGTGACCTGGGGAGTGCTTCTAACTGTTAGCTTGCATGGCTTGCTGTGACATGTCACTGATCGTTGTTCCCGATGACAGGGAACAGACGATCAGTGACATGTCAGGGGAAGGACGGGTAGATGTTGTGTTTACACTGACATCTCCCCTTTCTTCAGCTCTGTGACCCGATCGCAGGACACCGGTGGACATAGAGTCCGCGAATCCCGCAGGTACAGTCTTGGAGCTAGCAAATTTAAGGGGACTTATATATATGCCCATTTGCGCAGCCGTGCCATTCTGTTGACGTATATCCTCGTGCGGCGGTCGGGAGGTGGTTAAGTGGGCGTGTCCTTTGCCTAAATACTTTTGCTAAGAGGTGTCCCTCGTTTCCATCTCAAAAAGTTGGGGGGTATAAGAATTAGCTGGGAAAAAGGTATTCAGTGTCTTTCATGACTTCCAGATTAATAAATGTGGGCTGTGTCACACCCAAATGTTATTTTGAATAAACAGCAACTTTTCATCTGGGGTTTCTTCTTTCAACTTGATTGTATGTGTGTGTTTGTATTTGTAAGTATATACTATGTGTGTGTATATATATATATATATATATATATATATACATATATATATATATATATATATATATATGCCTTTACACGCACATGAACTTTAATGGCATCCCACTCTTAGTCCGTAGGGTTCAATATTGAGTTGGCCCACCCTTTGCAGCTATAACAGCTTCAACTCTTCTGGGAAGGCTCTCCAGAAGGTTTAGGAGTGTGTCTATGGGGATGTTTGACCATTGTTCCAGAAGCGCATTTGTGAGGTCAGACACTGATGTGGAGAAGGCCTGGCTCACATTCTCCTCTTTAATTCATCCCAAAGGAGTTCTATCGGGTTGAGGTCAAGACTCTGCCGGCCAGTCAGGTTTCTCCACCCCAAACTCGCTCATCCATGTCATTTATGGACCTTGCTTTGTGCACTGGTCAAAATAGTTTGGTGGAGGGGGGATTATGGTGCCGGGTTGTTCTTCAGGGGTTGGGCTTGGCCCCTTCGTTCCAGTGAAGGGAACTCTTAAGGCACCAGTGTACTAAGACATTTTGGCTAATTTCATTCTCCCAACTTTGCGGGATCAGTTTGGGGATGGCCCCCTTCTGTTTCAATATGACATGAGTACAGTTGGGAGAATCTATGGCGGAGAAGGATCTGGGTCTGGAAGAAGGATCTAGATCAGGGGGTCTCCAAACTATGGCCCTCCAGTTGTTCAGGAACTACAATTTTCATCATGCCTAGTCATTTCTGTGACTGTCAGAGTTTTACAATTCCTCATGGGACGTGTAGTTCTGCAACAGCTGGAGGACCGTAGTTTGGGAATCCCTGATCTACATCATAAACTTAATAATTGTATGCAATGCAAAGCAGTGGTTTCCAAAGAGCGTAAAATTTATTTCTTGTATTAAGATGTTTTGGACTGCATAGAGGGATATCATTTTGCCCCGGTACAAATCATTAGTAATACCTCCTCTGGATGTGATCTGGCATCCTTGCCCTGGCCACTGGTTGACCTTGTCCCGCCACTGGATCCACCCTCCTTGCATGTGAGACACTCCCTGGAATCTGTCTGCAATCTATTATATACCACTATATTAAATAAGATTAATAAAGTTGAATTCATGAATAATGCTCATTTGCATTGCATAGAAGCACTCTGTTTTTTTTTTAATTATCTTGTCTTTGAAAGCTTCTAGAGAATCTAGCAACATACAAAAATGCTTGAAATGTATACGCATACAAACCTGCCTCTTCTTTTCTTTACCAGCTCTTTGAAGATTTTACAACTGGCATTTGAAGCCCTTCAGGGATTAGAGTACATGAACCGTCACCACATGGTCCACCGGGCACTCTCGCCTGATAATATCTTGCTGGATGGAGAGGTAAGAAGTGATGTGATCGGTGGAGAGAATGAAAAGATCACTACGCTCCCTAAATGGAGTGCTTAGCGGTGATGCAATAATAACTACAGGTATATCTTCTTAAGTGGCATTGATGAATGAAAGGCACAAACGGTGATTTGATATAAACAAGACCAAGGATAAATCCAAGGAAAGATCCAAGCTTTACTCACCGACCAGCCCGCTGACAACCAAATCAACCTATCTAACAGTATGGCCCAGATTCACAGAAAGCGGGCGCACATTACGCCGCCGTAGCGCAAATAAAATACGCTGCGCCGACGCAGCGCAGAGAGGCAAGCATGGAATTCACAAAACCAGTGCTCCCAAAACTGCGCTGGGTTTCGAAGGCGTAAGTCGGCGTAGGTGGAAGTGGGCGTGAGCCATGCAAATGAGGCGTGACCCCATGCAAATGATGGTCCGAGCGCCAGACAGATACGTATCGCGAATTGCGCATGCCCCGGGACGTGGACGCATCCCTCTGCGCATGCTCACAAGCACGTCGGAACAACTGCCTAAGATACGCCGGATCACTGCGTACGCCATGAACGTAATCTACGCCCAGCCAGACACACGTCCAACGTAAAATACGCCGGCTTGAGTTCCCTGGTGCAGACCTTTGCATGTCTGCTGCTGGGTTACACCTGCTTTATGGGGCATAACTTTACGCCGAACGTACAACTTACGCGCACATCGCGTAGCCTGCGTCGGGTGCACGTACGTTCGAGATTCGCCGTATTTCCCTCATTTGCATATTTGAATGGCTAAACAATGGGAGCGTCCAGTCTAAATGTGCACCCACACTACGCCGGCGTAGGCAAGTTACGTCGGCGTGTTGAAGCCTGTTTTTAGGCGTATCTTAGTTTGTGGGTCCGGCGCACAGATACGACGGCGCATATTTGCACTTACGCAGCGTATCTTGAGATACGTCGGCGCAAGTGCTTTGTGAATCCGGGCCTTAGTGTTAAAACAGGGGTTCAGTCACATTTGCAAATACATGCGTAAGCTGCAGAGCCTCGTCACGGCACCCTGGTATCTGTGGTCCCATCTCTAGCTTATGAGAGACTCCACAATGGAAGCACATGCATTCTGATGGATAGGTGGAGGTCAGGTGGACTGAAGGGAGCCCACCCCTTCTTAAAGGTACAGGGGCACCCCGAAAATCGCACAATGGCTGCGAATGTGTCTGCATTGCCTGACCAATATAACAGTAATATTACAACAAAAAACGGTGTCCACTACCCCCCACCTATAAACTGGCCATTGCAGAAAGTATCTACATGATAGACAGATGAGCAGAGCATTTTTTCTGTGCTCAGGTGAGTCTGATAATTTCATGAGCAGCAATGTTCACATACCTAAAACGCCCCTTTTAAAAAAATAAAGGCTAACCATTTTTATTTTGATTTCACTAGCTGTCATAGTCATGTTAGAATCTACCAATCAACTAGCGGGTGTGAGAACATATTGTAGTTCTAGTGGCTATATTACTATTTTTCGCAATATAAATGTAAACCTATGATGCCATGATATCATATTAGACCAACATATTTACATTGACCCAGATTCACGTAGGAGATACGACGGTGTATTTCCAGATACGCCGTCGTATCTCTGAGTCTGAGGCGTCGTATCTTGGCGCCTGATTCAAAGAATCAGATACGCCAGAATTTTTCTAAGATATGACCAGCGTAAGTATCTTAACTGCATATTTATGCTGGTCGCTAGGGGCGTGTACGCTGATTTACGCCTAGAATATGTAAATCAGCTAGATACACCAATTCACGAACGTACGCCCGGCCGTCGCATTACAGATACGCCGTTTACGTTAGGCTTTTTCCGGCAGAAAGTTACCCCTGCTATATGAGGCGTAGATGAGGCGTACCAATGTTAAGTATGGACGTCTGGCCAGCGTCGAATTTTCCGTCGATTACGTCGTTTGCGTAAGTCGTTCGCGAATAGGGCTGTGCTTTATTCATTTACGTTCACGTTGAAAGCATTGGCTTTTTGCGGGTTAATTTGGAGCATGCGCACTGGGATACTTTCACGGACGGCGCATGCGCCGTTCGTAAAAAAGCGTCATTTACGTGGGGTCACAATACATTAACATAAAACACGCCCACATGTTCCATATTTGAATTAGGCGGGCTTACCCTGGCCTATTTACGCTACGCCACCGCAACTTTGCTTTGAGAATACTGCACTTGCCTGTCAAAGTTGCGGAGGCGTAACGTAAATAGGATACGTTACACCCGCTCAGAAATACGCGCTCCCTACGTGAATCTGGCCCATTGTGTTCAATTCTGAATTATAACATTAATGGAGGTAATGTGGGATACTATAGGTTTAGTTTCCATCTAACAGTCACAGGGCCAAAATAAAGAGCCTTACATAATGTACTATGTTTTATAGAACAGTAGAAAATAGAGGTGTTGATGTTGAAAATACAATTTTCTTGCAAGTATATATGCAATTTATAAATTCAATGTTATACATGCTCTAGCGATTTCAAACCTAAATACAGAATACACAAAATGTGATAACGTTGTCAACCCAACGTTCATTCATAAACTTAAGCATAGTAAACACAGTTTACTATGCTCAGTTATCAATAAACACAGGAGCGATTGGTGCCGATCGTTCACTGTGCCCAATTCTGAAAAGGAAGGGGCCAGTAAATGACATACGTACCAGCCCCTTCCCCCTCTATCCATCCAACTACTGTCTTAGAGAGATTTTCCTTCACTTTCTGTCCTGCAAACTCAAGAAGCAGGATATATTCCCAGTATAAGGGGAATTCATTCTTATTTGTCACAAACCAAGTGTCCTCATTGCAAGATTCCCCCTCTATTCCACCTCTGGTAGCACCTTACATTTTTGGATTTACCCTCACTTTCATTCCCGGTGACATCAGTGATCAGGACAGTTCGAGAGAGTGAAACTCCCTAATGAGGACACAGATAACCATTAGAACTTGACAATAATTCTAACTCCTCACCACTCTACACAAATCTTAGGCCTAGTACACACGAGAGGATTTATCCGCGGATACGGTCCAACGGATCCGATGAAGTGTACTCACCATATGATCGAAATCCGCGCCGAAATCCCATCACGATGACGTGTCGCGCCGTCCGCGACGCTGTCATATAAGGAATTCCACGCATGCGTCGAATCATTACGACGCATGCGGGGGATCCATTCGGACGAATTGATCCGGTGAGTCTGTACAGACCAGCGGATCAATCTGTTGGGATGGATTCAAGCGGATAGATTTTAACCACTTGAGATCCGCGCTATAGACGAAATACGTCCGCAGCGCGGCTCTCAAGTGCCAAGTGGCCGTTTAAACACGGCCTTCTATGTGCATTACCCGCGCGCGCCACTGGGTGGCGCGCGGCGGGTAAAAACTGTCCCGGCGCATCGCCGAAGACCCGATGCGTGTACCTGGCGGCCGCGATGTCCGCCGGGTACACGCGATTGTCGGTGACACGGCAGGTGACAGCAGGGACGTGGAGCTCTGTGTGTAAACACAGAGCTCCACGTGCTGTCAGAGGAGAGGAGACCGATCTGTGTCTCTTGTACATAGAGACACAGCATCGGTCCCCTCCCCCAGTCACCCCCCTCCCCCCACACAGTTATAACACACCCAGGCTACACAGTTAACCCCTTCCTCACCCCCTAGTGTTAACCCCTTCACTGCCAGTCACATTTATACAGTAATTCGTGCATTTTTATAGCACTGATCGCTGTATAAATGTGAATGGCGCCAAATTTGTGTCAAAAGTGTCCGATACGTCCGCCGCAATATCCCAGTCCCAATAAAAATCGCAGATCGCCGCCATTACTAGTAAAAAAAAAAATAATAAAAAAAATCATAATTCTGTTCCCCATTTTGTAGGCGCTATAACTTTTGCGCAAACCAGTCGCTTATTGCGATTTTTTTTTTTTTTTTTTTACAAAAATACGTCGAAAAATACGTATCGGCCTTAACTGAGAAAAAAAATAGTTTTTTAAAAAAAAAATTGGGATATTTATTATAGCAACAAGTAAAAAAAAAAAATATATTTTTTAAATTGTTGCTCTTTTTTTGTTTATAGCGCAAAAAATAAAAACCGCAGAGGTGATCAAATACCACCAAAAGAAAGCTCTATTTGTGGGGAAAAAAAGACGCCAATTTTGTTTGGGAGCCACGTCGCACGACCGCGCAATTGTCAGTTAAAGCGACGCAGTGCCGGACGCTGAGATTTCGCCTGGGAACGAAGGGGGTTTATGTGCCCAGTAAGCAAGTGGTTAAAGCATGTCTTCAAATTTTTATCCGCTTGAAATCCATCCCAGGGGATAAAAATCCGCGGAAACAGATCCGCTGGATTGTACACACCAGGGGATCTATCCGCTGGAGCCGGTCCGCGGATCAATTCCAGCGGATGGATCCTCTCGTGTGTACGGGGCCTAAAAGGAATAATTTTGCCTCCACTTATCCTTTGATATTTATTATTCATTATTCAGTGCAGGCATACCGTGGGAGTCCTATGTCAAGCTATGATATCAGTTGTTGCATGCTAATAAGTAGCTTCCTAAGTCATGTTTTGCAAAGGGGTCAAATACTTATTTCACTCATTAAAATGCAAAACTATTTACCCGTATAACTTTTGTCTCTTGTATTGTATTGTGTCTCTCACTGATCAAATAAACCTACTATTAAAAATATAGAGTGATCATTTGTCAGTGGGCAAACGTAAAAAATCAGCGGGGGATCAAATACTTTTTTCTGGTAACTTTTTCCTCTTTTATGAATGTTTTCAGGTGATAAAATCTCTTAAAGTGGTGTTACGGCCGAAATTACACTTTTTAAATACAAATACCCCTATAATCACCCCCCCCCCCCCCCCCCACCAAATCGTATCACCCCAGCACATTGCTTTGCCTCTTTCTAAATCGCATCACATCACACCATCACGCCACCAAATCACATCTCCCCAGCACATTGCATCGCCCCAGCACATTACATTGCCCCCCGCCAAATCGCATCACATCGCACAAGCACATTGCATGTCCCCCACCAAATCGCATCGGCCAAGCACATTGCATTGCCCCCCGCCAAATCGCATCACATCGTACCATCACATTGCATCAACCCAACACATTGCATTGCCCCCTGCCACATCACATCGCACCAGCACATCGCATCACCCCGCCACCAAATCGCATCACCCCAGCACATTGCATTGCCCCCCCGCCACATCACATCGCATCACCCCGCCACCAAATCACATCACCCCAGCACATTGCATTGCCCCCGTCACATCACATCGCACCAGCACATCGCACCAGCACATCGCATCACCCCGCCACCAAATCACATCGCCCCAGCACATTGCCCCCCACCAAATCGCATCACATCGCACCAGCACATCGCATCGCCCTGCCACCAAATCGCATCGCCCCAGCGCATCGAATTGCCCCTGCCAAATTGCATCGCATCAACGCATCACCCCCCCCCCCACCACCACCAAGCAAGTAGGAACTTCCAGAAACAGCCGTGTGAATGTAGCCTCATATATTTTATTATCTTTAGGGAATCAAGCATTTTGCGGTAAAACTACACTGCAGTATACATACAAATTGGTATCATTGCTACTTAACATGTGGTTACATTATTATTATTGTAATATTTATATTATTGTTGATATATTGTATACAGAAATAATATATATTTCTGTTTCAGGGGCACATAAAAATGGCTAAATTTGGTCTTTATTATATAACGGATCATGGAGCAGATGTAGATTTCCCAATAGGGTAGGTAAAAATGCTGTTCATATGCTTTAATAAAAAATGTCCAGTAGATGGCAGCAGTATGCCAGGGTATAGTAAGCACTGTTAAAATACTTTCAGTTCACTGAAGCTGCCTTTATGAAATGTATTTTCTAGTTCTATTACTAAAAAAGGACACCATTAATGTCTAGACAACTTCAGTTTAACTTCTGACATCACCGCTTCTACAATTAGATGTAGTACAATGTGACCATCTGGAGGTTGCATCGATTTTAAAAGCTGCAAATGCTCCCACCATTTGTATTTCATAGCAGCATTTCTGCAGTCCAGCCAGGCATGGGAATGCAGCTTGAGCAACATCATAAGGGAGCCATAAGGAATCGATGTGCTGCCCAGAACAGTCATTTGGATTCCATGTGTATTTTGTTTCCTAGTACAGTTCTGGTGATGGGAGCAATTACCTGTACAAAAATATTTTTGGACACTTTTATATTAAATTGCAATATGTTTTTTTTTGCAGAGCAGATTTCTCCTTTAAGTGCAGCATCAAAACAGAACAAATTTTTCTTGTTTTAGATAAACTCGGTAAGGGTTAGAACATCTCTCCGGGTTTTATTGCCATCTGTCTGTTACATCAAAGAGAACCACCATCTCAATTTGTCCTGGTAAAGTAGTTAGGGGCAATCCAAAACTTTACAGCTGTATAGGAGTAAAGGGTACATTTTCTGACAACTGTCATTGGTGGTATTTTGCAGAATTTTCTGTTTCTTTTGTGTCACTGGGGACAGGAAAAGCTTGGAAATTTCTCTGATGGGCACACAGATGGCAGTTAAAACCTGACAATGGGCATTTTAACCCTTCCACACTCCATCCTCTTTAAAAAAAAAAAAAGATTTTGGCTGGAGTTGCACCTTAAATTAAATAAGTTGTTGAACAGAACTGTAAACTCAATGATATCAATATATCATGCTCAATATATAGCATTGCTGATTTTATTTATATATAGATATAGAGAGAGGTGGGCAAACAGAGTGATGCCTAAAATGTGCCAATAGACATGAGAAAGACTTCTGATCCAGCCATTTTTGTATACAAGGCACATGCACGTACTTCTGCTCAGGCTTCTTGGGTGACATAGCGGCGATACAGGTTAGAAAACCTTGCTGGGCCTATGCTTTCCTCCCTGGCATTTTGGGCCAAGCCTCAGGCAAACATGTGCGTTTATAATTCTGGTGGATAACTGAGATGCCTGGATGATTGGATTCTTCCAATCATGAATGTTGAATGTTATTAATAATCATCTTTCCTTTTCAATCTGCTGCGCTTTAATTTTCTCTAAAATTCAATTCAATATAGCAAACTGGAGGGTTTTCTGTACACCAGTTTGTGTAGAGAAGGCTAATTCCTACTGGGAGTATCTCACCAAAAATGACATTTTTGTTGCAGGGGATGCCTGAAATCTGACTTGTATCTTAGTGCAGACTTCTGGGGAAATCAGTGAGCCAATCACACAAGCAGGAAATTATGTTTCTGGGGAGTGGTCAGTACACATTCTGTTTACAGAACACCTCCAGGTAGCCATATTGCATTTTAGGAAAGTTGCAGAGCTGCAGATTGAAAAGAATATTACATTTTTAATAACAGTCAATCACAAAATGACTTGTCACAATTGTATACGTTATATTTTTTTATGTGCAATTTTTTTACCTCACAAAAGTAGAGTTACCTTTTAAGGCAAATGTGCAGGTATCATGGCATGCTGTGCTTTAGTTTTATCTGTATATATCTCTATTGTGTTTCTTTTTATACTGCTCTTTTCTAGATATCCATCGTACTTGGCTCCGGAAGTCATTGCCCAAGGGATTGTAAAATCCAAAGATCCCACTCTGCATGAAAAGCCTCGACCCTCTGGACCAAAATCAGATGTGTGGTCTCTGGGTGTGATTTTATTTGAGCTATGTGTGGTATGTGAAATGCTTCTGTTTCTCTGCTTTGATTGCTGCTTTTAGCTGGGTGGATATGGGGGAAATATTGAGACCAGCTGGTAGATTTTGTGGTCAGTGGTTGAAAGGAGATTTCCAGTGGAGTGTCATTTATCTGCAGTAAGTAGCCTCTGACCCAAGTGTAAAAGCAATGTTGCTGCTCTGTGTTTTAGTGATATATTGTAATGTCATATGATATGAAACTATTGTCAGACAGACTGTCTCCTTCCACCCACCAAGAAAACACAGCTGTTTCTATCTATACTGTATATTGTAATCACATTACAATATTAGGCACAGCAGTAAATAGATAAGGATAACATCTTTAGATGCGTGCGCTTAATGTTAAAATATGTATGGTTTAAATTAAATGCTACAGATTTTTGATTCCTGTCTGAACCAAAATGTGCTAAATGTATAGAAGGTGTTTATGTAAACCTCGGGAATAAATGAAATGGTAAACGGGACCACTTTTTTAAGGTGTTCAGTCTGCCTAAAATCAATTTTTTAGTATATAGGTGATGAGAATGCTAGTTACCTGGCTGTTTTTAGCAGGGCTGTGGAGTCGGAGTCGAGGAGTCGGAGTCGGGGGAAATTTTGGGTACCTGGAGTCGGCAAACAATGCACCGACCCCGACTCCGACTCCTACTAAATTTAGATTGAAATAAAAAAAAAAGCAAGTTTAAATGTCCCAATTCACAAAAAGTTATAATTAATGACTTCTCTACTGTAAGAATAAAGACCAATGCATGCAGTGCCTCACGTAACCGCAAAACGAACACGTTAAGTGACCGTGAAGAAGCATGCTTTTCATGTGCTTCACTATATGGCACGCAACGCACAATTAGGAGCTGCAATACTTATACTTTCCATAGTGTTGTGTTCTGCTTTTACAGGGAACGCATGTTAGAGAACCAGTAAGTGTCCAAATAAAAAAATTCCAACAGGAGTTTTATAAAGCACTAAAAGAAGTTGAAAAGTATGATCGCTCATCAAAACTTACTGTTGAAGAAGCCATCCTTGTTTATCCAGAGATCGTTAGTGATGTGGCCAGAATAGTTACTGCAATGCCACCCACCCAAGTCAGTGTCAAAAGATTATTTTCAGCCCTAAAAATAATAAAGTCTGACTTAAGAGCCTCTATGAAAGAGGATCTGGCAGAGGCAATTCTCTTCCTTAGAACTCTACATTGAATTGATTTGCATTTGCTAAGCCTACAACTACATTTCAAGATTAATATAAACCATTTATAGGTTTTACAGATTTTGTTTTTGGCTCATTATAGATAAGCTTTGTTTTTGTTCTAAAACAACCAAATAATGTGGTTTGTATTTTTTAACTGGTAAAGATCCTGTTCCTGATGTTTATGCCTGCAGCTACTATCCAGCCACTTGATTGATTAATAAAAAAAAATTAATAAAACTTTGTTTTCATTGTGTTTGTCTTTTGCTTAAACTGTGCAATACAGTAGACTGTTGGCTTCCCAGCCAGTAGTCCTGTGGTAGGTTGCGTTTCTTTCCCTCAAGGAATGTATAAAATACATTTGCATATTAATACAGAGGAGTCGGGGAGTCGGAAGTACATAAAACTGAGGAGTCGGAGTCGGAACATTTATCTACCGACTCCACAGCCCTGGTTTTTAGATTACATTTTTTTGAGTCATAGATGTGTGAGAAGCATGGTACCCATAACCTAATTGGTTACTGTGAGCAACACAAACTTTGAGATTTTTTTTTATTATTCTTTCAGGCACTTTAATTTATATTGCCCAACTATTTAAAAGTATCAAGTGCATGTTTTTAGGCATCCAGCAATAAACTGTAAACATGGCAGACTGAAAACATTTCTGACTTCCTGGACAAACCTATTTTTTCCTGCCTTGGTTATGTTTTCTAAATTTTGGTATATAATGGTAATATAAGTTTCATTGCCACACACATTACTGTGTCTATTAGGTTTCTGCCAATATGGCCCCCCCTTTTTTTTTTCCATAGATTTTTTATTTGGTTCTTACAATGGTACAAGGTTGGGGACAATAAAAGGGAAGACCTAAGGAATACATTCCTAACACATATGCTGTAAATGAGTGAGCAAGCACTGCATCCCTGGTAACGGGCGTGCAAACTATAAGGAGACTAATGCCGCATACACACGATCAGGCTTTTGCCCGGCCAAATCACATCGGAATTTCATCGGAGAAAAATAGAACATGTTCTATATCTAAACTTCGATTGAATTCATCGGAATTTCCAAAAAACTCAGATGGGGCTACACACGATCGGAATATCCAATGGAAAATCTCTGTCTGACTTTTTCCATCGGGAATTCCGATCATGTGTACGTGGCATTAGGCAAAGAACGAATGCATCTCATAGTTAACCCTGATGAACTGTGCTTGCATTTATCTGGTCATTAAAAAGGCTAAGCAGAGAAAAGAGTAGAAATATGATAGAAGGGAGAGGTAGGGGTCAAGAGTACATGGGGTAGGAAAGAAAAGGAGAAGGGCAACCCATTACTGCCTTGGGGTACCAAAACCCTAAAAAAAAAAAAAAAAAAACTCACAATTTTCATTTGTAGGAGGAAATATTCAATCCATAGGGCCCAGATCTTGTCAAAGGTGGCTGTTCTAACCATTTTGCTATCATTTTTTCAAAATCGTGGTCCCTTTTAAATCCTATTCTTCACCTCACGAACATTGTGGACCGGAGATCTCCATGCCTTGGCAATTGTGTGCTTATTGTCTGTAAAAAAGAATACCAATAACTTAAATTGAAGAAATGTAATTAGTTTTTTATGAGTAGTGCTTCTCGTGGGTCTATGTTAAGTGCACAGCCCAGAATGATAGTAACATGTAGGGATGCACCGATAACATTTTTTTAGGACCAAGTATGAGTACCGATACGTTTTCTCAAGTACTCGCCGATACCTATTTTTAGTGTCATGTGACATTATTAAATGAGCTAATATATTAATCTAATGCTTAATCGATATTATTTTATTATAGCATTTTAAAGCACACCCGATTTCGCTTGACATGTGAATCAATCCGGCTTTCTATGGAGTGGGTTCACATATCAGCTAGCCACAGTGTGATTTTCCAAAGATTTAGGTGCGATTTCCAGTGTTATAAAATTCATACTTAAGCGCACCTGAACCTCTGAATGAAATTGCCCTGGACTGTTTTACAAATCGCACTGGACACATTTTAAAGGCAATGGTTACAGTCTGCGGACTTCAAGGTAACGGTTCCCGTATTGGAGCATTTGCATGAGTACAAGTACTCGTACAAATGCTTTGTATCAGTGCAACGCTAGTGATAAGCCTCTATACCTTGGTCCACAAAGCATGGGCAATGCCATTCTTTTTTTTGTTTTGTTTTGTTTGCTGCCTTACATCTTCAGATTCACAGTTGTGAACATTTATTTTGTTTGGGAATGGGTTTAAATAAAAAAATCTCTGTTAGTTGAGCAACACTGGAGAGAGCCATGGATGATTAGAGAACATTAAAGGGTCACTAAAGGAAACATTTTTTTTTGCTGAAATGACTGTTTACAGGGTATAGAGACATAAAAGTTAACTGATTCCTTTTAAAAATGATTAAAAATAGATTAAATTTAATCATATAATGTGCCTCTAGTTTCACTTTCGCTTTTAAACTGGTTTCATGTTTCTGTGAAGTAAAGAGACACACAGAACAAAAACAAACAAATCCAGGGCAGTGTTTTGTTTTTAAAATGAATCTGATTGGTTCTGAGGAGTTTTAGACACACAGCTTGGACCACAGTGAAAAGCTGCCATGAGATTTTTCATAAGGAGCCAGACAAGCAGGAAGTGTGGAGATCAGAGCAGAATTACAGCTACTTCAAAGCAAAAACGAACAATGAGGACATGAAACCAGTACTGCAGTAAGGTAAAGGAAGCTATTTGGCTAAAAAAAAATTCCTTTAGTGATCCTTTAAATAGAAGATCAGTCCAACCAAAACTGAAATGGATGCCAGATTATTGCCCACCAAACTTTGGATAGCTATGGCTCACTCCTGCAAGTTCTCATGTGTTCCTACCTGTCACAGAAAGGGCTCTGATTCCCCCACTGAAGTATACTGCAGCAGATATACAATAGAAGTGACAAAGTTTAGCAGTCCCGGAGACTTCAAGAAATAGAATAATCTTTTCACTTATCAGGAGAGTAACATTTAAAATGGGCTGTTGGTATGACTAGCAATTCCTTTGACTACTCTACTGTATATGTTTATTCCTAGCTAATGCATGAAATGCTACAAGTTAGATACATGTCTTTCTGGATTCATCTTGTGCTTGCTGTGGGCAGTACGGGACATGGTAATATTCTTAGAAAATACATGCAGCAGGAAATCATATGTATTTTATTTTTAAGTACGCTTGTAGTATATAGACTTACATTTTACAAACTAAGTGGCCATATCTAATAAATGTATTCCTCTTTTTTCAGGGAAGGAAATTATTTCAAAGCCTTGATATTGCTGAGAAGCTAAAACTTATACTTACACTGGGTATGTAATAAAAGCAGATAAATTCTTATTCAGTTGCATTAAAACTTTGAAACCTAAAATCCTTGCAAATAGCTACAGTCATGGGAAAAAATAAATATGCAGCGCTCATTATGAGAAATAATTAGGGGGATTGCTGCACATTTCCTTTGGTTTCTTTATTTATTTTCCATGTGAAGTGTGTGAGCAAAGCTTCTAATAATAGTTTTTAGTTGGCTCACTGTGAAATAAATTTATATACTGTACATGTGAAAAATTAAGTGTACCCCTGGAAATTGATGATTATATCAACATAGTTGAAAATTTAGGCATTTATTAAAACAGTGCCTATAGATAAAGATGATATACTTGAATATAAATGTTGCCTTTTCAATCATTTATTCAACAAAAATACCAATAAATGTAATAGTGTGCTACGTAAAAAGTAAGTACATCCTTGGTCTCAGAAACTGGAATTTCTTTGGCAAAAATTACTTCTTGCAGGTCTTTGGTATAACTGCCAACCGATCTCTGACATACATTTTGTTTTTTGAAAATTTATTTTTATTTAAGATGATTTGTATAAGTACAGAACATAGCCTTTGGGCATTCCTTGGCTAACAAATACAGACAGCACAAACTGCTAAATAATAGAACAAAACATTCCAAACATTGCGCTTGGCCGTTCTAATAATTTGTTTCAAGGATAAATTAATTACAAGGAGATTCCTGCTTCCTCTTAACCAACAGAGTGATACATCAGGAGAACGTTTACTCAAAGTTGGATTTATACCTTATCTAATGAAGCGTGAGTCACTGCAAAGGAGTAAAACCGTATATATCTTAGGCTAAACCATATCAGGGGCGAATAGATTCAGTCCATGGACTTCTGATCGTCAGCTGTATAGTCTGAGTCTGTCCACAAATGCCAGACCTTCTCGAATTTTTTAGGGCAACCCTGAGACAAATAGGTAGCTTTGTATAGGGGTACAACCCTATTGATTAGATGCTTCCAGGAGGACAAAGTAGGGGCCGTGGCTGATTTCCACTTAAGCAATATCGCCTTCCTGGCATAAAATAATAAGAGACCCAATAAAGTATGCATAGCCCTATTAACGGCCAAAGAGTCAACTAACCCGCCAATAGCTACTAATCTGAGGGCACTCCCAAAAGGTATGGGCAAATCCTGCAGGGTCGCTAGAACACCTCCAACAGCAAGAAGAGGAATTAGGGTAGATACAATCTACTCTTTGCGATGTAAAATGTCTTTAGTCGTTATTAATACTTGGAATGGGCTGTCCCAGAGATCCTCCCAGTCTTCATTATCCAATTCCTACTCCGAGTGCCACAGAGTAAGCAGGGATCTAGACCCTCATTCTCTGACATACATGTTTTTGACCACTCCTTCACGCAAAAGTCCTTCAGTTGAAAAATGTTTTTATGTCTCTTTGCATGTACTGACCGTTTTAAATCCCCCACAATATTTAAATGGGATTCCTAGGAGAGCTTTGACACAGCTGTTAATTTCTTCTTTTTTTTTGTCATTTCTTGGTGCAGTGAAAGGTCTATTTCCTGTTCAACTTTAACATTTAGACAGATGGCCTAAGCACACATCCATATGATGCAGAATGTATAGTTGCCTCAAAGACAGCAAGCTACCTAGGCCCTGAAGCAGCAAAACAACCCAAAACATTTCCAACACCATGTTGCTGTGAGGTTCTTCTGAAATGCTGTCTTCAGTTTGCACTGTTATTGTGACAAAACATTTCTGTCTATTATTCATCAGTCCACGGCACATTGTTTCAGAAGGCCTGTTCTTTCACCTGTATGTTCAGTAGCAAACTGTTGTTTTGCTCTAATGTCCTTTTTTGGTAGCAAAGGTGGCACACATCCCATGCAGGTTTAATTGGTGCAAGCTCTGTCTGATTGTAGATGCATGTAATGTAAATGTTGCCAACATTACCTGTCAGTAACAGATTGAAATTTTGGGGGTTTAGGTGATTTTTTTTTTTATGTTGAACCCAAGGATCTGAACAAAAAAAACTGACATATTGTCTTACTAACACAAATGATGTGCTAGTGCTAATGTGTTCCAACAAGGGGGCTGCCCCCCTGCCACAATACACTGATCAGCGCTGGCGCTGATCGATGCTGGTTTGCCAGCATTCCTGTAGGACAAAAGTCAGTCATAAGACCAGAACAGACAGCTGTACACATAGGACAAAAACTGATTTTCAGCCTATGTATATCCAGCTTTACGTTGGAAGGATTGATTTCAAATAATTTGGTGAACATTCTAAAACCCTTGTCACACTTTTAGGCATCCATAACCTTCCTTCCATGGATGTTAGAGAGCTTAACATGATGACGCCACACACATCAGCCTAGATATTCCACAGGTTCCTCTAGCGTACGCCTTAAGGAGAATTTAATAATTGGCACCAAATTTGGAAGACTGGATTTTTATTTCATGGATATAATATGATAGTAAATGTAGGGGTAACGTAATTTTTGAACTTGACATAACTGCATTTTATTTAGAATATAAGAATGAATATACCATGTCATTTTTTATGTGTTGTTTGTTCAAGTATATCACCTTTATCTGTTTGACTGTTTTGCCTCGTACAAACAATCAGATAATAAATACTGTATATGGGAGGTGCCATTAAAAGAAAAGTTTGGGATTCATGAACCACTTGCCTGAAGCATAACTTGGTTATATGGCAGCAAAGTGGCTCTCAATTCAGGGTAGGGGGGATTTGACACAGCACAAGTCAATCAGCAGATGCCGGCCAATAGATGTCTGCTGGCACCGCTGATCAGCAAGGAGAGACACAGAACGGATCTAAGCAAGGCAAAGTTCCATTCTGACAGGGGGAAAGTGATGGTTTACAAACACTGGTTAGGTACACATTTAACCCTTTGAGTGCCCTAGATGTGTAACCCCTTCCCAGGGAGTGTCACTAGTAGAGTGACAGTGCATATTTATAGCACTGATTACTGTATTCGTTTCACTGTTAATCACAAAGCATCAGTGTCAGACTGTCCACTGCAATATCGCAGTCCCACTATAAGTCGCTGACAGCCGACATTATTAGTCTAAAATAAATAAAGATTCCAGTATATATCCCATAGTTTGTAGACGCTATAAATATTTTACAAACCAATCAGTATACGCTTATTGGGATTTTTTTCACCAATTTTTTTTAGCAGAATACATATTGGCCTAAATTTATGAGGACATTAGATTTTTCTAAAAAAAAAATTATGGAATATGTTTTATAGCAGAAAGTAAAAAACTATTTTTTTTTATTTGTTTTTCAAAACTGTTTTTTTTTTTTTGTTTATACCACCAAAAGAAAGCTCTATATTTGGGAGAAATAAAAATGACATGCATTTTATTTTAATACAGCATTGCATGACTGCGCATTTGTCATTAAAGTAATGCAGTGCCGTATTGCAAACAATTTCCTGGTAATGAAGGGGGTACATTTTCCAGAGATCACGTGGTTATCAAAAAGAAAAAGAAATTTGACTCTCATCTAGGTGGATGGAGCATCAGTCCCCCACCGACTCTAAGGCCTCGTACACACGCACGGTTTTCTTGGCAAGAAAGCTGCTGGGAGATCTTTTTGCAGAGAAAACCGTGCGTCTGGAAAACTGCCGGGAATCTCGACGAGAAAAACAGAAAACCTGCTCTCTATTTTCTCGTAGAGAAAACTGGGCGTGTGTATATGCTTACCTGTCCATGGTAGCCCACCCAATGCTCGATGAGACTTCGACGCATGCGCAGTAGCTTACAAGGGCAGTGTAGGGTGTAGCACGATGGCTGCGACGGCATTAAATGTGATGAGCGGATGCTCGTCATAGTTGATGACGTCACCACGTTCTTGCCATTCAAAAGAACGGCAGTTCTTTTGAATGGCCCATGTGTACACTCGGCGAGCAAGGAAAGCTTGCAAGGAATCCCGTCAGGAAAACCAATGTTTTTTTCCTGACGAGATTCCCGGCCGTGTGTACAGGGCTTAAGACCGAGAACTGAGCGATCAAACACTGATGGTCACTCGGCTCTCAGTCTTTAAGCTGCAGAGATCTGGTGGCTGTCAGTCACTGGAGCGCTGGGCTGGGGAGGGGCAGGAGTGGCTGGCTCAGGCTCTCAACAGCTTGCTGAGAAGCTGAAGCAGCTGGTGGTCTGGGCATCTGGGTGGGATCCCATCAATATGGTCGGGATCTTTTCAGAGCCTGGACCAGCCCTGCAACGTTAGGATCCACACAGAATCATAAAATCTTCTTTGAATATAAATGTTAGAGGGATTATCTTTCCATGCTACCAAAAAAAATCAAGCTTGCTGTTTTTACATAGCTCCAAGTTTTTATGTGAATGTCTTGGTCCTCATGTTCTTGTTATTTTGCTCCCTCAGGCTGTGTTGATGACATTGTGACCGTGCTCGCTGAAGAACATGGATGTGTGGAAGTGATAAAGGTCTGTGAATCGGTTTGCTATTCCCAGGAAATTGCTGGCAGAGCTGATGTCATGCATTTTAAAAGCAGAATGTTAGCAGTATTTCCTCTAGGTGGTGCTGTAGAGAACACGTGATTTCTATTTGATGAATCTTAGCAGGTAGCATCGCATATCAGCTATAATAAGAATGAAGTTGAATTTATCCTTTTTCTGTGGCTGAAGAAGCTGCCTGCAAATGGCTATTACAATTGTGTGAGGCTTAGATGACCTGCAATGAGTCAGCAAAACATGACCACCTTTACTGTAGAATAATGCTAAATAAATGCACAGAATTTGTTGTGTCCAGTGTGCTAAATGGAAAAAAAAAAAATATATATATATATATATATATATATATATATATATATATATATATATATATATATATATATATATATATATATATATATATATATATATATATATATATATATATATATATATATATATATATATATATATATATATATATATATATATATATGTGTATAGATAGATAGATATATATATATTAATAAATAATATAACACATTACTTTGATGGGCTACTTTATGGTTATATTTATGGAATTATTTTTTTTCAGAATCTGCCAGAAAATGTCTTAACGTTACTGAGAAAATGTCTCACATACCACCCATCTAAAAGGTAAGTACTGGGTAGTAATACTAATTACATGTGTTCTGTTCCTGGTTTAAGTGGCATTAAAGCCTATTGTTTTGCATATGATTATAATATAACTTGCATGTAGTTGCTTAAAAATTCCTCCTTTTGTGTATACTTTTGAAAGTGTTCCCCTACCAGTCATTCTCTTTGCAAGCCATAGGTTACAGACACTGTGAGATATTACCCTGCCTGCTGTATATCTTCTGCCATTACAATATACCTGATGTAGAATATTGAATACAATGAACCCATTACGGAACTCGCTTATTCAAAGCATATTCTTAGTGGGAGCTGAATGTAGATCACGTTCTGTATGTCTTCCATTCAGTTGCTTTCGCGTGGCCTCGTGTATTACCAGGTCTGTTCTATAAAAAGTGCATTTGTTGCCTTTAGCAGCCAGTAAGATCTTGTACTGAGGCATTGCATTTAAGACAATATCCTGACTGTTCAATAATAGGCATGCTTCCTGCTGTGTCAGCAGACCTTATTTGCACTGCCAACTCAGCTCAAAACGTCTTGATGTGAGGCTGAAAGCACATCAGACAGCTTAACAGAAAAGCATTTATGCACAAATTTCATACATGTCTGCTGATGTGCATTTTCTGTGCATCAAATTAAATATTATAGGTGTAAGGCCGGCCATAGATGTTGCGATTTTCTTTCCTGCAACCATTGGTGGCAGAAACGGAAATAACTACCGGTAGTTTCCTCCATCAACACAGTCAGCGTTTATGGGGAATCCCTCCTGTGGAGCTATTATGTTCTCCCTGCAGGGGTGATGATTGTGTACAATCAGCTTGCCCATACATGGTTCAAATCTTGTCTGGTCTCTGCCAAACCGGATGAAATTCAAACCATCTATGGCCTACTTGGGTATATATCCAAAGTATATGAGCTCTAAAATCTGTTTGTTTCCTTAGTAGTTTCTTCACCATAAATGTTTTTTAAGAAAACCTATTAGTTGGTATAGGGATAGTTGATACACAAGGTCTTATTCAGTAAAGTATCCAATGATCAGCAGCAACGAGTACAGCAGTCCATACTTTAGATGCTAACTATTGGTTTGCGAGAAGGTTGTTTACTGCACTTTTCGGGATACCATTGCTTGTTCATGTTCCTGATTAGGTACACCCAGTATTGAATACTTTTAAATTTGTTTCTTCCCTGGGTCATTGCCCTTTGCTAACATATACATTGCCTACAGACCATCAGCTGCAGAGTTGCTCACCAGCAGTGTTTTCAGTGCTGTGTCTCCTGGTTACATACCTTTTCGACAGCCAGCTAGCCTGTTTTCCTCAGCATTAAGATGTGCTGACCTTGACTTGCCTGAAGACATCAGTCTCCTATGTAAAGGTATAGTGATTATTGGGTGTGAAGGTTTATCAGCTATGAATGTACACAGTAATAAAGGATTATCTAAAATTTGTTTTCCTTCCTATAGATGAAGACAGTGACTTTTTGGCAGAAAGGTCCATTGAAGAGGTGCATTACCTCTGGTGTTTAGCCGGAGGAGATTTGGAAAAAGAGTTGGTCGGCAAGGGAATCATTAGATCCAAGCCACCTGTCTGCACATTGCCAAAGTAAGTGAAAAAAAAATAGTAGCAATTTTTTTTTTGTATAATCTCTTTTTATTGAAAAAGAAAGATTTTTCAATACAATTGAATAAAAACAGTACATAGAGAAGAAACAGAGAATTTGTGTCCATTTGCCATTTTTCCATCAATCTACAACTAAGGTAAGCTAACATGTAGAAATTATGTTCCTGCATAAAATCAGTGGGAAATCCATATATATATATATATATATATATATATATATATATATATATATATATATATATATATATATATATATATATATATATATATTATCGTGGTTAATGCTCGATAACAAAGGTGTGGACAGAAAAATATAGGGTATAACAGTAACTCAGAAGAAGAAAAAAAGACAACAACTAGGATCACGGGGTCAAAGTTGCTCTAGAGACCAAAAATACCATTGAGATAGTGTGAAAAGTAAGAGGCCTGGAGGTCTATACATAGTCAGGTGTTACATGACAAAGTACCACTCTGGGTATGTATCTTTTTAGGAAGCTAGTTTGAAACGATATCATCAGGAGTCACTAGTGGAAGCAAATAATGGGTACAGTGGGAAAGAGTCAGTGTTATTTGGACCACCAAGTTCCAACGCATAGTACATCCAGCCATACCAGATGTTATGGAATTTTGCAAAGTTTTTTTTTTTTCTAACAGTGTAGACCCATCTCTCGGCCTCCATTACCCTGTCCACCTCTTGCTTTCATTTTTGTCGAGTGTGACATTGGGTTTGTTTCCAAAATGATGGTATAAGGCTCTTAGTTGCATTTAAAAGGAGAATGGTAGCAACTTTATTGAGTAATAACCATATTTATGGAATTCCTTTTATATGTAGCACCATAGAGCCTTCCTAAAACAAATGTCCACATGTCTTATTCCATTACATATCTCATTCTACCTTTTGTGACAGCAGGCATTTCTTTATGCCCCAATGGCCAAATGATCATCCAAAACTGCTGGTGTATAGTGTGCATATTAGTCTAATATTACTTTTGACATGTTTTTGGTGAATGAGTAAGAGTTCTATGTGCTCCATATTCATATACATAGGAGGGGGCCAAGATCTGGGAGCCTTCTTCTTAAACAGGGTTTCCAGATTCTGATAAGCTACCCCCCTGCACCCCACAACCACCGTGCCATGGTTGTGAGGAAGAGGCCCTTGTCCTCATCAATAAGGGGACAAGGTGCTTTGATGGTGGTGTTCCCCTGTGCCAAAGTGCTTCCCTTATGTTGAGGGCATGTGGCATAGTATGGTTCAGGAGGCTGCTGGCTCACCCCCCCCCCCTTCCTGGCCTACCAAGCTGCATGCTTGGATAAGGGTCTGAATTTTTTGGGGAGCAGGAGGATCGCCCCTCCGCCATTTTTTGGGGGGCGTTGGGTTCCCCTTAAAACCCATACCAGACCCAAGGGCATTGACAGAAGGGATGACTCATTGTCAGAAAGACAGCAGGTGCTGGCTCCCTAACAACCAATGACTCATTCCTGCTGCTGACACTAGGGATGAGTCGCTGGTCGTTAGGATGCTGGCGGGTACTGGCTGCTAACAAGCAGCACAAATCACATTTTAAAACGGGTCAAAAAGGCATCCAAATGCAGTTTTCATGCGAGTTCATTCATGGACCACTGCATCGCACCAAACACGCACAGGACCCTTTTCAAAGCCGGGTCACAGTCCCACTGCATGTACGGTGCATCCAGAAAGTATTTACAGCGCTTCACTTTTTCCACTTTTTATTATGGTACAGCCTTATTCCAAAATGGATTCAATTCAAAATCTTCTACAAACAATAAGGCCCAATACACACGAGAGGATTTATCCGCAGATACGGTCCAGCGGACCGTATCCGCGGATAAATCCTCTCGAGGATTTCAGAAGATTTCTATGCGATGGCGTGTACACACCATCGCATTGAAATCCGCGCTGAAATCCTCTGGCGATGACGTGTTGCGCCGTCGCCGCTATTATGACGCGGCGACGGCGCGACGCTGTCATATAAGGAATTCCACGCATGCGTCAAATCATTACGACGCGTGCGGGGAATCCCTTTGGACAGATGGATCCGGTAAGTCTGTACAGACGAGCGGATCCATCCGTTGGAATGGATTCCAGCAGATGGATTTGTTGTGCATGTCAGCAAATATCCGATCTGCTGGAATCCATCCCAGAGGAGATTTCTCTGCGGAAACAGATCCGCTGGCGTGTACACACCATAGGATCTATCCGCAGAAACCCATTTGCTGGGATTTATCTGCGGATGGATTCTATCGTGTGTATGGGGCCTAACCCATAATGATAATGTGAAAGAAGTTTGTTTGAAATATTTGCAAATTTATATGAAAAAAATAAAAGATCACATGTACGCAAGTATTCACAGCCTTTTTGCTCAATACTTTGTTGAAGCACCTTTGGCACCAATTACAGCCTCAAGTCTTTTTGAGTTTAATGCTACAAGCTTGGCACACCTATTTTTGGGCAGTTTCTTCAATTCTTCTTTGTAGGACCCCTCAAGCTCTATCAGGTTGGATGGGGAGTGTCAGTGCACAGCCATTTTCAGATCTCTCCAGAGATGTTCAAGCGAGTTCAAGTCTGGGCTCTGGCTGGGCCACTCAAGGACATTCACAGAGTTGTCCCATAACCACTCCTTTGTTATGTTGGCTGTGTGTTTAGGGTTGTTGTCCTGTTGGAAGATAAACCTTTGCCCAGTCTGAGGTCCAGAGTGCTCTGGAGCAGGTTTTCACCAAGGACGTCTCTGTACATTGCTGCGTTCATCTTTCCTTCAATCCTGACTAGTCTCCCAGTTCCTGCTGTTGAAAAACATTCCCACAGCATGATGCTGCCACCACTATGCTTCACTGTAGCGATGGTGTTCACTGTAAGAATCACTGCAGGTTATGAGTGGTGCCTGGTTTTCTCCAGACATAACATTTAGAATTGAGGCAAAAGAGTTCAATCTTTGTTTCATGGTCTGAGAGTCCTTCAGGTGCCTTTTGGCAAACTCCAGACGGGCTGTCATGTGCCTTTTACTGAGGAGGGGCTTCCGTCTGGCCACTTAACCATACAGACCTGATTGGTGGAGTGCTGCAGAGATGGTTGTTCTTCTGGAAAGTTCTCCTCTCTACACAGAGAAATGCTGGAGCTCTGTCAGAGTGACCATCAGGTTCTTGGTCACCTCCCTGATTAAGGCCCTTCTCCCCGGATTGCTCAATTTACTAAGAAGTGTCCTGGTGGTCCCAAACTTCTTCCATATACGGATGATGGAGGCCATTGTGATCTTCAATGGTGCAGAAATTTTTCAGTACCCTTCCTCAGATCTGTGCCTCCATACAATCCTGTCTCGGAGATCTACAGACAATTCCTTGGACTTCATGGCTTGGTTTGTGCTCTGACATGCACTGTTAACTGTTGGACCTTATATAGACAGGTGTGTGCCTTTCCAAATCATGTCCAATCAACTGAATTTACCACAGGTGGACTCCAATCGAGTTGTAGAAACATCTGAAGGATGATCAGTGCTAACAGGTTGCACCAAAGCTAAATTTTGAATGTCGTAGCAAAGGCTGTGGATACTTATGTACATGTGATTTATTTTAAAAAAAAATGCAAAGATTTAAAACTTCTTTCATGTTGTCATTACGGGGTAATGTTTGTAGAATTTTGAAGAAGAAAATTAATGTAATCCATTTTAAAAAAGGCTGTAATATAACAAAATGTGGAAAAAGTGAAGCGCTGTGAATACTTTCCAGATGCACTGTATGTGAACGGCCTCCATAGAAACGGATGTTTTCTTTCTCGTACATCACGGGACACAGAGCGGCATATTCATTACTATGTGGGTTATATGGAGTACCTTCAGGTGATGGACACTGGCAATCTAAAACAGGAAGTGCCCCTCCCTATATAACCCCCTCCCATAGGAGGAGTACCTCAGTTTTTTCGCCAGTGTCTTAGGTGTTGGTCATGGTTTAGCTTTGCCTCCACATCCTTGGGATCAAGGCAGGCTAACCGGATCTGTCCAACGGCCTCAGTGCTAAAGTGGACAGTATCCGGACCCCAAAGCCATGGGGTTTGCCCATAACGCTTCTCTTTTTAGAGAGCTGGACCCTGGGCCCAGGACTTAGAACCTTGGGTATCTAAAGCTCCTGTTTGCCAGGGTGCTATATGGGCCCAGGACAGTGGCTCCTTCATAGGAACCCAGGGCCTGAAGGATCTAGACGCCACCCACGGAGATGGGGGAAGATTGGACCTCTTGCTGTGCAAAAGTCCTGCGGCATGGAGCAGGTAAGTATTGGGGAGCCTGCGGAACTTGGTTCTTAGCAGATTCCCTGGAGGGGGGTGCACAGGGGGTCATGCCTGGGTATGCTCTGCATTGGCAAGGAATCACTATGTCTATGGTCAGAGACAGGATGATTCAAATCTTTTTCCCCCAGTGATAGGTGTCCTCCCTGGTAAGTGTTGTTTAGCTGGGTCTGCTGCGCTAGGTGTGGGATCTCTGTGAATTACAGGAGCCATGTTTCCCATGCTAAGAGGAGGTCTGTGACCTACCTAAGGGCTTACCTGCCTGGGTGCTGCGCCGCTCCGTCCTCCTCCATGTGCGATGGCCCCCGCCGACGGGCGCGCGCGCCCGAGATATGAACGTTTTTTCGCGCCATTGGCTGGGGTGGGGGCGCATCCCTGTGGGCGGCGATTTTACATATAGGAAGGGGAGGCCCTTCCAGTAGCTGCCAAAAGCTCAGTGTCTTCCTGAGTTAGGGAGGAGGAGGACGCAGAGCGGAGCTCGCTGAGGACACCCAGTGGCGGAAGGAAAGATTACAGTCTTTTTCTAAGGAATAGACTGTCAAACCTACAGATAGGTTTCTTTTTCCTTTTTTCAGCAGATGGCTATTGGCAATACTTATTAGGAGACAGAGTATTTTTCTTTTCCTCTTCAAAAAAAATAAAAAAGAAGATATATAAAAAAAAAAAAAAGAAAAGAAGAAGAAAAAGGGAAAAAACTTCTGATCTCCCATCTCAGTTTGGGCGTTAGTCTCTATCGTTCCCAAACCGGCAGATCCCCTTAGCTACGTCTGTGGCTGGGTGATAGCAGGTGTACCTCGGTATTGTACCATGGCTTCTGGGTCAGAGGGTACAAAGGGTGGGGATTCCCCCGCAAAATCCGAGGGCTCAGACACGGCTATGCCGCTGCTCTCCCCACAGGACATATCGGGGCACGCCCTGATGGGACCTGGGGGATCTGGTGCTGGGGCTGGTCCAGTTCAGTCCAATCCCGGCTTTGTCACTGAGAGGGTGCTTGCTGTTTCTTTAGGAGAACTAGAGAAAAGAATGGCAAAAAGAATAGCTAAGGCTATATCGGGTAGAAAGCGGACTAGGTCTCCGTCACCCGAGCAGGAACCCTCAGATTCAGAGATCCTTTCCCTAGGGGAATTGGATAATCCTGACGTTTTGGACCAGGGTGGTTCAGAGATCGAGGATCCGGATACTGAGGAGTCTAGTTCAACCTCCCAAGGGGAAAGTTTGTGGGTTCAAGCTTTAACAGACATGGTCCATGAGGCATTTAAGTTACCCATACCAGAACCTCAAGTATCGGCGGTTTCAGCTTTAGGCTCATTAAGAGCGCCTCAAAGCAACGCAGTTTTTCCGGTCCATCCTCTACTCGAGGATGTCATATTTCAGGATTGGATCAAGCCAGATAGAGTCTTTTTACCACCTAAAAAATTCTCTGTTTTATATCCTATGGAGGAGAAATTCTCCAAAAGGTGGGCGCCCCCGGCGGTGGACGCAGCCATCTCCTGTGTGAACAGATCTTTAACTTGCCCTGTAGAAAACTTACAGGTGTTTAAGGATCCGGTTGATAAACGCTTGGAAACATTACTTAAGGCCTCCTTTACTTCAGCAGGGGCGATAGTTCAGCCCGCTGTGGCTGCTATTGGAGTTGCCCAAGCATTATCAGATAAAACTAGGCAAATGCTTAAACTTATCCCTGCCCAACAGGCAGAGGAATTTTCAGATATACCCAGGGCTATACGCTTTACGGTGGATGCTATCAAGGACTCCATCCAGCAGGCGTCACGTTTATCCTTATTTCTAATCCATATGAGAAGGCTCTTATGGTTGAAGAATTGGGAGGCTGAGCCCCCGTGCAAAAAACTCCTGGTAGGGTTTCCCTTCCATGGAGGACGTCTCTTCGGAGAAGATCTAGATAGATATATTCAGACTATATCGAGCGGCAAAAGCACTCTCTTGCCAGTCAAGAAGAAGGCCCGAGGGCCCGCATTTAAGCGCCAGCCCTCCCCGGGGCAGGGGCCCTCTAATACCAAACAGTATCGACGGCCTCCTGCAAGATCAGGATTTAACAATAAGCCGCAGGGCCAAGCCACGGGGGGCAAGAAGCAGTGGTACCGCAAGCCTGCAAAGCCAGCCCCCAAGTCGGCCTTATGAAGGGGCGCCCCCACCCACGATGGTGGGGGGAAGGCTGCGTCTCTTTGCAGAGGTTTGGGAAGCCAGCATTTCCGACTGCTGGGTACGGTCTTCCGTGACCACGGGCTACAAACTAGAATTTCTAAAATTCCCTCCTCCTCATTACCAGGAGTCAAGAGTACCAGGCGACCCTGTGAAAAGAGCTGCATTGATGGCGGCATTGAATCATCTGCTATGCCAGAAGGTGATAGTAGAAGTATCAGTCCGGGAACAGGGATTGGGGTTCTACTCCAACCTGTTTATCATCCCAAAGCCCAACGGCGATGTCAGGCCAATCTTGGACTTAAAGGGAGTAAATGCGTACCTAAGGGTCCGCTCATTCCGGATTGAAACTATTCGGTCAGCTGTCGCCGTGCTCCAGAAGGACGACTTCATGGCGTCCATAGACATAAAGGATGCTTACCTTCATGTGCCAATTTTTCAGCCACATCAAGTATTTCTACGCTTCGCGGTGGCTCAGCGTCATTTCCAATTTGTGGCGCTCCCCTTCGGGTTGGCTACGGCCCCCGGGTATTCACGAAGGTCCTAGCCCCAATCCTAGCCAATCTAAGGACCCAAGGGGTCACGGTCCTGGCTTACCTGGACGACCTCTTGGTCGTAGACCACTCGTCTCCTGGCCTGGAACGAGCAGTGGCCCTCACGGTTCAGTACCTCGAGAGGTTCGGCTGGGTCCTAAATCGAGACAAGTCAGCATTCCTGCCCACAAGGCAGCTGGAATATCTCGGCATGAGATTGGATACAGAACAACAGAAGGTGTTCCTACCCCTATTAAAGGTCAAGGCCATCAAAGAGCTAATACAAATAGTTCTAAGAAAGAAAAGGCCAACTGTTCGCCTATGTATGCGACTACTAGGCAGGATGGTGGCCACATTCGAGGCGGTTCCGTACGCTCAGAGCCACACTCGCATCCTGCAGGCAGCCATCCTGTCAGCATGGAGCAAGAGGCCTCAGGCCTTAGAAATTCCTTTGCCACTCTCACCAAGAGTGCGGCAAAGTCTATCTTGGTGGTTAAACCCTCAGAATCTCCTGAAGGGAAAGACTTTCAGTCCTGTGACCTGGAAGATAGTAACCACAGACGCCAGCCTAATGGGCTGGGGAGCAATTTTGGATGGTTGCACTCGCCAGGGCACTTGGGCAGCGGCAGAGAAGCAGTTGCCCATCAATATCTTGGAGCTCAGAGCTGCTCGACTAGCCCTCAGAGCTTGGATGTCCAAACTACAGGGGTTCCCGGTGAGAATACAATCGGACAATGCCACGGCGGTGGCATATATAAATCACCAAGGGGGAACCAAGAGTCAAGCCGCTCAGAAAGAAGTGAGCTTGATTTTCTTGTGGGCAGAAGCCCATGTGCCCTGCATAACGGCTATATTCATTCCCGGAGTGGACAACCTACAGGCGGACTTCTTAAGTCGCCAGACTCTGTTGCCGGGGGAGTGGTCTCTGCATCCACAGGTCTTTCAGACACTCTGCCAGAAATGGGGAGTGCCGGACGTGGATATCATGGCATCGAGACTGAACAAGAAGCTAGACAGGTTCATGTCCCGCACAAGGGATCCCAGGGCCTGCGGAACCGATGCGTTAGTTTGCCCTTGGCATCAGTTCAAACTTCTTTATGCATTTCCCCCGCTCCAGTTACTACCCCGCCTGCTGCGCAGGATCAGGGTGGAGCACATACCAGTTATCCTGGTAGCTCCAGCATGGCCCAGAAGGGCATGGTATTCACTAATCCTGAAGATGGTAGTGGGAGACCCTTGGACTCTTCCTCTACGGCCAGACCTGCTATCGCAGGGTCCGATCCTCCACCCTGCCTTACGGCATCTAAATTTGACGGCCTGGAAGCTGAATCCCTGATTCTCAGGGGTAGAGGTCTGTCTCAGAAAGTAATCTCTACCCTAATCAGAGCCAGGAAACCGGTCTCTAGGGTGATTTATTACAGGGTCTGGAAGGCCTATGTAGGCTGGTGTGAGTCCAAGCGATGGCTTTCTCGCAAATTTACCATCGATAGAGTATTAAGTTTTCTCCAGCTAGGAGTGGATAAAGGACTGGCATTAAGCACAATCAAGGGACAGATTTCAGCTTTGTCAGTGTGGTTTCAGCGGCCGCTGGCCACCCACTCGCTGGTTAAGACCTTCATTCAAGGGGTCTTACGTATTAATCCTCCAGTAAAATCCCCGCTTTGCCCGTGGGATTTAAATCTTGTTCTGTCAAGTTTACAGAAACAACCTTTTGAGCCGTTGGCTGAAATTCCTTTGGTTTTACTGACAAGGAAGTTAGTATTTTTGGTCGCCATAGTTTCCGCCAGAAGAGTATCGGAACTGGCAGCCTTATCCTGTAAGGAACCATATCTTATTTTACATAAGGACAAGGTCGTTCTCCGCCCTCATCCTTCCTTCCTACCAAAGGTTATATCCAGTTTTCATCTAAACCAGGATTTGGTATTACCATCCTTCTTTCCTAAACCTACTTCCAGAAAGGAAGGGTTGCTGCATACCTTGGATATTGTCAGGGCCATGAAGGCCTATCTTAAAGCTACAGAGAAGATCCGGAAAACAGACGTGTTGTTCATTTTACCGGATGGGCCCAAAAAGGGGCAGGCAGCTGCAAAATCCACCATCTCGAGGTGGATTAAACAGTTAATCACTCAGGCCTACGGCTTGAAGGGGTTGCCTCCTCCGTTATCATTAAAGGCTCATTCTACTAGGGCCATGGGCGCCTCCTGGGCAGCACACCACCAGATCTCTATGGCTCAAGTTTGCAAGGCGGCAACCTGGTCTTCTGTCCACACGTTTACAAAGTTCTACCAGCTGGACGTAAGAAGGAATACTGATACAGCCTTTGGGCAGGCAGTGCTGCGGGCTGCAGTTTGAGACCCTCGGATTCCGGGGGCTCCCTTTTGAGTAAAATTTAAAATTATTTTTTTCTCAACTAAGTTGGATTTATTATGATTTAAGTATATCTCTAAATTAAATCCTTTTGTCTTGGGAAGATGTCTCCCTCCCCTCATTGTAAGCATTGCTTTGGGACATCCCACATAGTAATGAATATGCCGCTCTGTGTCCCGTGATGTACGAGAAAGAAAAAGGGATTTTTAATACAGCTTACCTGTAAAATCCTTTTCTTGGAGTACATCACGGGACACAGAGCTCCCACCCCTCTTATGGGGACCATTTTGGGAGGCATACTGCTTGCTACAAAACTGAGGTACTCCTCCTATGGGAGGGGGTTATATAGGGAGGGGCACTTCCTGTTTGAGATTGCCAGTGTCCATCACCTGAAGGTACTCCATATAACCCACATAGTAATGAATATGCCGCTCTGTGTCCCGTGATGTACTCCAAGAAAAGGATTTTACAGGTAAGCTGTATTAAAAATCCCTTTATTTCACTTGTCATGCGATTCAGTGTGATCCAACTCGCATTACACCACAAGAACAGCTTCCGTTATTCAAGTCAGATACCGTGTACTGCCTCCCAGAAACCTGGCATAACCGGTTTTAGTTTTCCTATTATACTTAATCCAATTTATAGCATGTATTTTACACATTTGTAACACAGGATCTGTTTCCCTAAAGCTGACTTTATGATGTTTTGTTTTATCGCGTTGCCAAAAAATGTAAAACATCTGAAATACCATATAGCAAATGAAATCCAGAATGTACTTAAAGCGGAGGTTCACTCTAAATATCAAGTATAGCTTATCCATAACATCTTATCTTCTTCATCAACATTTCGCTATGCAAAATTTTTACATGCATTTAAATACCTCTCTGTTAAGATGCAGACACTTCCGGGTCTGTCTCCCACGGAAGTGGGCATGTCGCTCCCCTTTCTGTGTGCCCGAGTGTTTGCTGGGAGTCTTTCGCTATGTCTCCTGGGAGTACAGCGTCATGCTTTCCAGGACACTAGACGAAATCTCGCAGGATTTTAAATTTCCGCTTCCAGGAAGTATTTGCTTGTGGGCTTCACGCTGCCCACAAGCAAAATGGAAAAGTCCTGAAGATATTTTTATAAAGACAGATTTCATGCCGATTCAGAATGTGGGGCAGTAGCAACATAAAAAATGTGAGTATAAGCTTGTTAACATTACAAGAGTTAAATTAACAGAAAAAAAAACGTCCGGACCGCGGAACCCCCGCTTTAATCGTTGGTTTTGTTTTTCATTTTAACGTAGATGTATATTTTTCAGATTGCATTGTTTTTTTTTTTCTGTGTCTAATTCAGGCAAATACTTTGTTTTGAATGCTTTATTTGATGGATGTTTTATTTGTGTTTTTATTGCCAATAAAATGTTGGATATCAAGTCTTGATTGCGAATACGTTAATCATGTTGTAGCTGCTGTCATCTTTTAGAACTCTGGTCAGGAAAAGGCTGTTGAGGGATCGCTCGTGTGTGTTTTTAGATTACCATGGCTAGGACCCCCAAAGTTGCAAAAAAAAAAAAAGTTATACACAAAATATGATCTTGGAAAGTTAATACTTTTGCAGATTTTTATTTGCTTGATGCACATTTAAAGGGGTTGTAAAGGTTTGTTTTTATTTTCTAAATAGGTTCCTTTAAGTTAGTGCATTGTTGGTTCACTTACCTTTTCCTTTGATTTTCCTTCTTTTTCTATGTCTGAATTTCTCACTTCCTGTTTCTCCTCAGTAAGCTTGTCCCCATCATCCGAGCCGTTCTGGCTGGGGGTTAGTCAGCGTGCTCGCCCTCTCAGCGTCTCCTGATGGTAGTCCCAAGGGAGGGGGTGAGCATGCTGACTAACCCCTAGCCAGAACGGCTCGGATGATGGGGGGAAAGCTTACAGGAAGTGAGAAATTCAGACAAAGAAAAAACATTTAGAAGGGAAATGGAAGGAAAAGGTGAGTGAACCAACAATGCACTAGCTTAAAGGAACCTATTTAGAAAATAAAAAACGAACATTTACAACCCCTTTAAGAATAGTTCATTTAAATATTCTGGCCATGAAATTAGTTATTGAGCGCGCCTAACCTTAACACGCGCTTACACGTGTCAAGTGTTTTTTTTTTTGTGCCAAAACGCTGCTGCTCCTGGACACACTGTAAGAGCTTTTTCTGACTCTAAATGCCTCTAAACACCTATGTGTGCATGGATACATAGACTAACATTCAGGGGTGTTTAGAGGCAGGGAAAAAAACATGCTCCTTACAGCAGTGTTAAAAATGTCACACAGGCGCCTCCGCTGATCTCCACTGAGCAGGTGGATGACAGGTCCTTGTCCGTGCCGCTCTCCCCAATGGGGAAATCGTATTGAAACGTATAGCCCAGGGATCCTCAAACCACGGCCCTCCAGCTGTTGTGGAACTACACATCCCATGAGGCATTGTAAAACTCTGACATTCACAGACATGACTAGGCATGATGGGAATTGTAGTTCCTGAACAACTGGAGGGCCGTAGTTTGAAGACCCATGGTATAGCCTGTCCATTTCCATCCGATCCGCCGGACGGATGGAAAATAGATCCACCATCCGTCTGCTTTTGGCAGACCGGATCGGAATGGATGAAGGTGGGTCCCAGTGGACACGCGTCGGCTGACATCAGCCACTTCATAGAGGAGATTACAGGGTCCGATTAGGTCCACCTGAAAAAGTGACAGGCAGACCTGATCGGATAGCCTGCGTGAAAGGGGCCCTACATTTGGGAGTTTCCATCACTTTCTGTCTCAGTTAAACACCAGGACAAAACAGAAAGGATTAATCTCCCCAGTGGGACCAAAGCAGTAAAAACATGACAAGGGTTGTTGTGACCTCTTCCAACTGTATTCAAAAAGTTAAAAAGTTTGACCAGGAGTATTCTTTCAGTGTGGCATCACTACTACAGAATCTTGGTGTAAAAATAAATGTGTTTATATACACAGTGCCGCATGACTTATCAGATGTATAATTAACTATCATTCAAATATCAATTTTGGATATCAAAAATAACAATTCAGTGTATACTCGTGTGGCAGCATGATCCAATTTACATATTGGAAAGAAGCGCCTGCATTGTAACTGGCAAGAGAAAAGGCAAGAGAGCATTCATTACTTGACGATTCCAGTAATGGAAGTTCTAAAGCAAGGGTGTCAAACCTTTTGACCTTTGTGGGGTCATTGGAAGAAGAGGAATTGGCTTGGGCCACACATAAAATACACTAACAATAAGAATAGCTGATGAGCAGAAAAAGTCGGGCAGATCACATGTTAACGATCAATGATACATATAATGGCCGGGATTCACAGACAGCGGCGCACATTTATGCCGCCGTAGCGTATCTCGTGTACGCTACGCCGACGCAGCGCAGAGAGGCAAGCACTGAATTCACAAAGCCAGTGCTCCCAAAACTGCACTGGGTTTCCTAGGCGTAAGCCGGCGTAGGTGGAAGTGGGCGTGAGCCATGCAAATGAGGCGTGACCCCATGCAAATGATGGGCCGAGCACCAGACAGATACGTATAATGAACGGCGCATGCGCCGTCCCGTGAACGCATCCCAGTGCGCATGCTCAGAATCACGTCGGAACTACTCCCTAAGATATATCGGATCACTGCCTACGGCGTGAACGTAACCTATGCTCAGCCATATTCACGTCCAACGTAAAATACGACGGCTTGTGTTCCCTGGTGCAACCCTTTGCATGGATGCTGCCGAGTTACACCTCCTTTATGGGGCATAACTTTACGCCGGACGTATGACTTTACGCGCACTGCGTCAGGCGCACGTACGTTTGTGAATCATCGTATCTCCCTCATTTGCAAATTTGAATAGAAAATCAATGGGAGCGCCAAATGCGTCCAGCGTAAATATGCGCCCACTCTACGCCGGCATAGGCAAGTTACGTCGGTGGGATGAAGCCTGTTTTTAGGCGTATCTTAGTCTGTGGGCCCGGCGCATAGATACGGCGGCGCATATTTGCACTTACGCGGCGTATCTGGAGATACATCGGCGCAAGTGCTTTGTGAATCCGGGCCAATGTACCTATCTGAGTAATAAAACTTTTTTTTTTTTTTTTAAGTAAAAGAGGGCAACATATAACTAGTGCTATATTTGACACTGTGTTTGAAATTCTGGTTCAGTGAATGTAGTAGCAATTCTAAGTGAATTCTCATCAGATATTTTGGTTCTAATATTGCCCTTCATGTGCTTTATCCTTGAAAATAGTTGTTCACAAATATAGGTGCTGCTGAACACTGATGACATGAATAAGGGGTTATTGTGTGGCATGGGAGATCTTTTTTGGGGAAGATAAAACTATAAAAGTCCAGTAAAGAAACAGTCAGTCTTTTTTGGGTCACATGTGTTCGCTAAGTGTAAATGCATAAACCAGTCTGTATATGCAGTAAAGCATGCTTGTTCTACTCACTGTGGAACCTAAGGGGTTAATCCTCCGCATTGTGTAAAAAGGCTGTTTTGACGCTGTCTCTTTTCTGATCCTCCCCTTCTTCCACTGTCCCCAATCCATCTCCCAGTAGTACAAAGCCTTGGGGGCACTCTGCATATGCTCAGTTTGGTGTGTTTTACTAGAGTTTTATTTTCTTGGGAGGGTGCATGTGATCCGCACAGGGCCAATCAGCGCTGTCCAGATAAGAGGGTCAGGGGTCTGTCAGCCTCATAGGACAATTAGAGAAAAATGAAAACTCCTCCTACAAGCTTTAACCAGACACTGATAGAAGTCACAAGACTGCTATATACTGCTGATGAGAAGGTATTTATCAGTTTATATTTACTAAAATATTTGCATTTCCATGTTCTGTGTACTGTGGGAGGCCATATATAGTGAATGCAGAGTCCTGGGCTTAGTAACACTTTAACATCAGACAGTTTCTCTTTCCCACAGCTTTCTGGTCTTCAGAATGTTAGTGCTGAAAATATTTACAGGCTCACCTTTTGATAAGCGGTCATGCATACCATTTGGCTGTAGACAGTGTTTTGTCTTTTATTATTTTGTCTTTTATTTTTATTCTAGCCTCCTATTAGAAGATGGAGAAAGTTTTGGTCAAGGTAGAGACAGAAGTTCCCTGCTAGATGACACAACTGTTACTTTATCATTGTGCCAACTACGAAACGTAAGAGCAGAATGCTGTTGGTTTGTAAAATAAGCATTTGACATTGACATCTTTCCAACTGTCTAATCAAAGTATAGTTATTGTATTGTATTTGTACACACTAAAATTAACCTCTTATTTGCTTTCTTTGTTCAGTTAAAAATTCCACTGAAAACATTTTGTGTTGCGTGCAAAAAAAAAAAATCTCCCAAAAAAACCTGTTGATCGTCCCAAAAATGCACCACATTTTTTACTGTGCACTCTGTCTTTGCTGCATTGAATTCTTAAGCTGTGTTAACTGCCCTGCCTAGTTCACTTCTGTGAATTACAGAAGACCTCCCTTCTATGTTATGTAGAAGAGGAGAGGGTTAGTTATTTTGTAGTCCTGCCCTAAGGTGACGGCGCTGCTTCTCCATTGATACAGTACAGTGAGTAAGCGTTGCCACCCAAAGACATGAATTGTGTTGCTGGTTGGATCTCCAGGTGAAAATAAAGGAAAAACACGCCTGAAAAAAGGAAGCAAATTTAGCCACTACATATAGAAACTTAGAAGCGTTAATGTATTCCTATTTTCTTCTAGGGTTTAGATAGAACTGCACAATTAATCGTTAAAAAATCAACCCCCCTCACAATCTCTATTGCAGAGTTTCCCGATTCTTTCATGTTGGTGTAGAGACTTCTCTGCTCACTCTGGCAGTCTGCCAAACCAAGCAGTCTGCCATGTTTTTAACAACATTGTCTGTGTTTAAATGCTGTAAGTTTAACCACTTAAAGTCTAATACAAACAACGGAACACAAACTCCTGCTCACGGGTGGGACGTTCAACACTTAGTCAACAGTCTGCATGCAGATTTCCTCGAATGTCAAAAACAGTGGTAACACAAGTCTTGCTGCCCTTCATGGATGGGGAAATCCTGGCAGAAAACAAGAAGGGAGAAAGAAAGAAAGGCGCACCTGCCTCGTGTACTACCATTTGACAATTTATTAGATAAAAAATGATATTGAAAACTACTCACAAACAATGGTGACAAAAGGCTCTGAGGAAGAGGCCCCTGACGCCTCGAAACGCGTAAGCCAGTAGTGATGTACCTCGAACCCCCCCCCCACTTACATTTCTGAGTGTGTTCGAGGGGTATTTTATTTCATCGTTTGTGACAAGCTTTTTATCACCATTTGTTTGTGAGTAGTTTTCAATATAATTTTTTATTTAATAAATTGTCAAATGGTAGTACACGAGGCTGGTGCGCCTTTCTTTCTCCCTTCTCACTTAAAGTCTAAACCTTTTTCTGACACTTGTTTCTTACAAAATTACTTGGAACCCCCAAACATTATATATATATTTTTAGCTGAGACCCTAGGGAATAAAATGACGATTGTTGCAATATTTTATGTCGCACTGTATTTTCACAGTGGTCTTTCAAACGCAATTTTTGGGGAAAAAAATAAACTTCAATTAATAAAAAAAAAAAACAGTAAAGTTAGCCCAGTTTTTTTGTTTAACCACTTCCCTCCCGGTCAATAGCAGATTGACATCCGGGAAGTGGTTCTGTTATTCTGACTGGATGTGGCGATCGGTGATGCGGGGTGACAGTCTGACACCCTGCATCTCCGATTTCGGTAAAAGCTCCGGTGGAGGCTTTTTACCACGTGATCAGCCGTGTCCAATCACGGCTGATCACGATGTAAATAGGAAGAGTCATTGACCAGCTCTTCCTCACTCGTGTCTGACAGAAGCGAGTAGAGGAGAGCCGATCGGCTGACAGGGGGGGGGTATACGCTGATTGTTTATCAGCACAGCCCTCCCACGGACGCCCACACTGGACCACCAGGGAAGCCGCCAGGACCACCAGGGAAGATGGCAACATATGGATGGCCAGGTATGTACCTCATGGCCATCCACATATTAAAAAATGGGCACTGACTGGCTACATGGGCACTGACTGTCAAAAATATAAAACAAGTGATGCCCAGCAATGCCACCATCAGTATCATCAGTGCCACCTCTCAGTGCCCATCCGTGCCACCCATAAGTACCCATCAGTGCCGCCTATGAGTGCCCATCAGTGCCGCATACCAGCGCCACCTATTAGTGCCGCCTATCAGTGACCACCATCAGTGCCACCTCATCGGTGCTTATCAGTGCCACCTTTTTTAGTGCCCATCAGTGCAGCGATATCAGTGCCCGTAATTGAAGAAGAAAACATACTTATTTACAAAAAAAAATTACAGAAAAAAATAAAAACTTAATTTTTTTCCAAATTTTCGGTCTTTTTTTTATTTGTTGCGCAAAAAAAAAAAAATCGCAGAGGTGATAAAATAAAACCAAAAGAAAGCTCTGTTTGTGGAAACAAAATGATAAAAAAAATTGTTTGGGTACAGTGTAGCGTGTCATTCAAATTGCGACATCGCTGAAAGCTGAAAATTAGCTTGGGCAGAAAGGTGCGTAAGTGCCTGGTATTGAAGTGGTTAATGTGAAAGATGATATTACGCCGCGAGAATCGCGATCTATCTTCTAAGCAAAAAAATCCACTTCTCATTTTAGCCAGAATCGTGCAGCTCTAGGTTTAGATACACTTCTTTGGTTTTCCATTTTGGACTTGGACTGTCTCTTTTCCAAAAATACAATAATTTGTGGACCCCAACTTTCCTACAGACTAGATAATATACACTTATTTGTTTTTTTTTTCACCAAAGAAATGTAGCAGAATACAGTTTGGCCTACATTTAATAATTTTATAACAGAAATTAAGAAAAACACAAGGGTTCTTTTCAAAATTATCGGGATTTTTTTTGTTTGTTTACCAAAAAAAATAAAACATTATTGGTAAATAAATACCACCAAAAGAAAGCTCTATTTGTGCAAAAAAAAAATAATAAAAATGTATTTGTGTACTGTGTTGCTTGACCGCGCAATTGTCATTTAAAGTGTGAAAGTGATGAAAGCTGAAAACACGATGCCCACTTTTGCATCTCTTTTGGTATAGCCTCAGTTGGTTCTCTGCAATTTGTTAACCGTACAGATAATAGGTTGTTGTCATATGTTATCCACACGTCTTATCTCCGTATGAATGTATTGTGGAAACTGGCACATGTGGTTCCTTTATGTTTTGTTTTCTAAAATGCAGATGTTTGTGCTTTAGCGATCTGTGTTTTTTTTTTCCAATCCTTCAGAGATTAAAAGATGTGCCTGGGGAAGCGTTTTATCCCTTACTGGGAGAAGAGTGAGTATGACATTGTTTTTTTTTTTATCCAGTAACTGTTAGAACGATATTAAATCAGGTGTGTAAAAAGAGCAGTGACACGAGTTCACCGTGAACATATGTTCATTTCAATGTTTTCTTACCTTTGCATCAGTCCCACAGGGAGAGAGCTCATCAAATTACTGATACGTTTATGCCACTTAATACATATGGCGCTCACTTTGAGTGACCTGGAAAGTAGTGAATATGAATAAACTGCTGAGCGAAAAAAAATGTGCAGTGATATGTTAATGTCACACCGATCATCTTTATTTATAAACGACACCCCGGAGAGTGAGATGATTCAGACAGGGATAGGTTAGGACCGTTATTGGCATTACGCTGCAGCGAGGCACAGCATGTCTGCGCCAGATGGGATACGTACTTATGCAACTAGCTTGTAATTTGTTCTTGTCTCTCTAATCACTTTGCAGCCAATCAAACATCCCTCACTCTGGTAGTAATACCGAGCTCTCTACCTCCACGCTTCCTCTCATTATCAGGGAGAGGGATACAGAGTATCAGCTCAACAGGATCGTCTTGTTTGACAGGCTTCTTAAGGTAAGCACTTCCCAGTATTCTATTCATTTTAGAATGTTTCTGCATACAGCTGGTATACTAAGCAATCCTGTCACAAAGCAGGACGCTTCAAACTGAGCAGGCGATGAATAATTTGTATAGGCTTGTCAAAACAATCAGTAGTTTCAGAGATGTAGGTATCTAAAGCCATTTACAAATGTCAAGTTTGGCTCCGCCTCTCCCAATTCCTGACTGCCCATTACTGACCGAACCAAAGTCAAAAAAAGATGAAGGAACAAGGCCATTTTTAACATTTAATGCGGTAGTAAAGCCTAATAAAAAAAATCATATATATATTTACCGTATTTATCGCGGTATAACGCGCTCCCGTGTATACCGCGCACCCCTAAAAGTGCCCCCAATCCTGTGGAAAAAACGTTTTTTTTGTACTTACAGTTTTGGTGTCTTGCGCGGCGTCCATCGGCGGCCTCGTCGGGTCCGGCGTCCTTCTGCGGCTTCGGGTGTCCTCTTCGTCAGGTCCGGCATCCTTTTTGCGTCTTCGGGTGTTCTCTTCGTCGGGTCCGGCGTCCGTCTGCGGCTTCGGGTGTCCTCTTCATCGGGTCCGGCATCCTTCTGCGGCGTCCTCCACGCTCGTTTCCCGTGCCGAGTTTGAATACTGCGCCGACATATACAGAGCGCAGTACACTCGTGTATTGTCGGCAATGCTCGGCTGCTCTCGCGCTGACGTCCTGTACATCCAGGACGTGAGCGCGGAAGGAGCCGAGACTGCCCGACTATACCCGAGTGTACTGCGCTCGGTATATGTCAGCGCAGTATTCAAAACTCGGTGCGGTAAAGCGGGTATCAGCGTATACCGCGCACCCACGATTTTGCCCTGATTTTCAGGGCAAAAAAGTGCGCGGTATACGCCGATAAATACGGTATACACACACACACAGTATCACAAAAGTGAGTACACCCTCACATTTTTTGTTAATATTTTATTCATCTTTTCATGTGACAACACTGAAGAAATGACACTTTGCTACAATGTAAAGTAGTGAGTGTACAGCTTGTATAAGGCCCCTTTCGCACAGTTTTTTAGGTGAACCTGAACGGACGCTCCATGCACCTCTATGGAGCCACGGATGTCAGCGGTGACATGTCCGCTGATATACGATCTGCCAAAATGTGACAGATAACCCTATTTTCCATCTTTCTGGCGGATCGGATGAAGGCGGACTCTACGGTCCGTCTTCATCTTTTCCCCCATAGGGGAGAGAGGCGCTCTTGACAGGTCGGTCCCTGCACAGTGTGCAGAGACAGACCCGTCATCTACCTGCTCAGAGGGGATCGGCGGAGCGATCCCCGCTGAGCAAAGCGGAGCCCATTCACGGACACGTCCGTGTGAAAGGGCCCTAACAGTCTAAATTTGCTGTCCCTTTAAAATAACTCAACACACAGCCATTAATGTCTAAACCGCTGGCAACAAAAGTGAGTACACCCCTAAGTGAAAATGTCCAAATTGGGGCCAATTAGCAATTTTTCCTCCCCTGTGTCATGTGACTCGTTAGGGTTACAAGGTCTCAGGTGTGAATGGGCAGCAGGTGTGTTAAATTTGGTGTTACCGCTTTTACAGATTGGGCAAAAATGGTATTCGTGGGAGAGTTCCAAGGCCAAAGCCACTGTTGACCAAAAAGAACACAAAGGCTCATCTCACATTTACCAAAAAACATCTTAATTATCCCAAAGACTTTTAGGCAAATATTCTGTGGACTGATGAGACAAAAATAAAACTTTTTGGAAGGTGTGTGTCCCGTTACATCTGGCATAAAACTAATACAGCATTTCATAACAAGACCCTCATACCAACAGTCAGACATGGTGGTGATAGCGTGATGGTTGGGGGCTGCTTTGCAGCTTCAGGACCTGGATGACTTACCATAATTGATGGAACCATGAATTCTGAGCTCTACCAGAAAATCCTAAAGGAGAATGGCCATCAGTTTGTGACCTCAAGCTCAAGTGCACTTGTGTTATGCAGCAGGACAATGATCCGAAACACAACAGCAAGTCCCCCTCAAATGGTACAAACAAAGCAAAATTAAGGTTTTGAAGTGGCCTAGTCAAAGACTGGACCTAAATCCAATTGAGATAGTGTATCATGACCTTACACAAGCCGTTCATGCTGGCTGAATTAAAACAATTCTGCAAAGAGCGGGCAAAAATTGCTCCACAGCAATGTGAAAATATTTCACACTTTTTCACATAAAGCCAGGCAGGTAGGCACAGCTTTTTTGCCTTAAAAAATGAAACCATGAAACTGCATTTTGTATTTACTCAGGTTATCTTTGTGTAATAATAAAATTTGTTTGATCTAAATCATTTAAAGTGGAGGTTCACCCAAAAAACTTTTTTTTTAACATTAGATTGAGGCTCGTTTTGTCAAGGGGAATCGGGTGTTTTTTTTACAATCGAAGCAGTACTTACCGTTTTAGAGATGCATCTTCTCCGCTGCTTCCGGGTATGGGCTGCGGGACTGGGCGTTCCTACTTGATTGACAGGCTTCCGACGGTCGCATACACGATTTTCCAAAAGTAGCTGAACGACGGTGCGCAGGCGCCGTATAGAGCCGCACCGACGTTCAGCTTCTTTCGGCTACTCGTGACGCGATGTATGCGACCGTCAGAAGCCTGTCAATTAAATAGGAACGCCCAGTCCCGAAGACCATACCCGGAAGAGGCGGAGAAGATCGCTCTCTAAAAAGGTAAGTACTGCTTCGATTTTAAAAAAACGTCCTGATTCCCCTTGACAAAATGAGCCTCAATCTAATGTTAAAAATTTTTTTTTGGGTGAACAAATATTCAAATAAAAAAAAAAATATCAGAAAGGGGGGCAAATACTTTTTCACGGCATTGTATAATCCCGCCCTGCAAGTTAATGGTATAATGTGCTAGTATCCATTGCATACTAGCACCTTATGAAAGACTTAACTGTAAAATAAAGCCCTCCAGAGGCACGCTGTTACTGCTGACAGGGCTTCCCACCTTCGGCCTGTCATATTTCCGGGTTCGCAGGCTCTGGCCATTTGAATAGGCAAACCGCGATAACATCTTTTGAATTAACAATATGTTGACTGTTCCCTCAATTCAGAGCGCTGTGCGCAGTCACCGGCTGCATAATATGTGAATATCTCCTAAACCGTGCACGTTTACGAGATTATTGATTTTACCTACAGGCAAGTTTTATTATAAGCTTACCTGTAGGTAAAAGTGACAAAGGGAAGTTTACTTTCAGGTGAAGATTTGTTATCTAAAAATGCCTGACCCTGAAAAATGTACCCTTTATCTTGATATTCTCCCTAAAAGAGAAGTGCACCTCCTGTGCCTGCAGCCTTGTAGCCGTATATTTGCAATAGGGAAGGCAGTGCTGCCTCTGACTGCTAGTATAACAAGGTTTAGGGTAGCTTTTGCACAGTAGCATCACCAAACCTCACTCTAATGCCCCGTTCACACAATCGGAATTTCCGTTGGGATAAACTCAGACGGATTTTTCAGACGGAATTTTGTTCAAGCTGCCTTGCATACACACGGTCACACAAAATTTCGACCATCAAGAACGCGGTGACATACAACACTAAGACGAGCCGAGAAAAATGTTCAATGCTTCCGAGCATGCGTTGACTTGATTCTGAGCATTCTTTTTTTTTTCCCCGTCTGAGTTCCATACAGACGAACGGAATTTCCGATAGAATTTTTTTCCTTCGGAAAAAAGAGAACGTGTTCTCTTTCTAAGTCCATCGGAATTTCCGAAGGAAAAACTCAGATGGGACACACACACGGTCGGAATATCCGATGAAAAAATTCCATCTGACTTTTTTCATCGGAAATTCCAATCGTGTGTACAAGGCATTAGGGCTTGTTCACACCATATCTGTTGAGCTACGTTTTTCTGGACACCAGCACATGTGCAGAAAATCACACCTCGACAGGTCTGGTGTGAACGAACCCTTAGGGCTCTTTCACACGGGCAGCCCGTTTAGGTCCGCCTGACAGTTTTTTAGGCGGACCTGAACGGGGGCTGCCTGCTCCTCTATGGAGCCGCGGATGTCATCGGTGACATGCTCGCTGACATCCGACCTGCTCCGATCCACCAAAGTGTGACGCAGGAAAAACCTACTTTTCCATTTGTCTGGCGGATCGGGTGAACACTGACAGACGGTCCGTGTTCATCCAATCCCCCCATAGGGGAAAGTGGAGAAAAGACAGGGCGGTCCCTGCACAGTGTGCGGGGACCGCCCTGTCATCCGCCAGCTCAGCAGGGATCAACGGAACGATCCCCGCTGAGCAAGCGGAGGTTCAGGAGGCGGATCATTACTTGTTCATTCTGTCAATCCGTGCTTCTTACTCCTCTCCTGCCACTGTCTCACTATTTATTATTCCATCAGTCATCAGATCCCCAGTCACCAAAAAACAGCTCTGATATGAGGAAGCAAAGACCTACTCCTCTGCCGAGTTGGTCACCTCCACACAGACACACAATGTAGAACAAGTCATTGTAAGGCAGTAATGGGGACAAGATCAGCTAGTAACAAAAGTACTGCTTTAACTTCACTAAATGCCATAAAATCCATGTACTGATGTATCAGTATTTAAAGCGGAGATCCGCCTAAAAAAATAAATATTAAAAGCCAGCAGCTACAAATACTGCAGCTGCTGACTTTTAATAAATGGACACTTACCTGTCCAGGGTGCCCGCAATGTCGGCAGCCGAAGCCGAGCAAACGCTCATTTCTCGGCTGCCCCCGCCGCCATCCTCGGTGAGGGAATCAGGAATCACTTCCCGGTTCCCTACTGCGCATGTGCAAGTCGTGCTGCACGTCCTCGCTGTCTCCTGGGACCAGTGTGATAGAGACTCATTAATTAATTGATTTCCCTGATCCAATCTCAGGGCTAACCCATCCTGCCGCCTGATTCAAATTACTATGGGTGAGACAAATTCAATCAAAAAACAGACCACATGCTCACCTTCCAACGTTTCAACAGAAGAGAGCATGGCTGCCGTCTAGGCAGTTGCCTTTATTATCAGCACACGAGCACAAAATGCATTTTCATTGGTCAACCCATATAATTTTTTCATCCCAGCCCCCTTATTACCCGACCCCTGTGCTTAGCAGGGAACCCACATTGGCCAGTTCATATAAGGGATGGCTTCCTATTCCATGTTCTTCTTCATAGCACAAGACAGTTCTCGTTACAAGATTTAAAGTTCCTTCCAAAGTCACGAGACACAAATTCCTTCTGTGATCTGTAAAGACAGGATGAGGGGGATTGGCCGGAGCACACATTCCAAAGATGAAAAACAGAAGGAGAAGATGTAGACTGAACTTTTCCTTGTATTTTCAATGCTGACTTCATTATTTTAAAAACCATCATATATGATTCCTGATATCAAGGAAAATAAGCAGTATTGATCATTCTCATACATACATATGCATATATAAAAAGAAATATGGAAATATTAACCAAAATTAAAGAAATATAAACCGAGAAACATTTTAATAGTTCTAATCATAACATAACATTTTCATTTTAGTTTCAAGTCCATCAAAAGTGTGTTTCCTAGAAGACAATGGGGGGACGGGAAGGGGCGTGACCCCCGCAAGGGTTTATGCTGGAAGTGGGTGCAGTGGCTGCAGCATTGGGAACATGTTACATGTTCCACCCTAAAAGCAGGTGGAACATGTTCCCAAAGGTGAACTTACTGTATCCTTTAAAATAAAATTCTACCTATTCTTACCTTTCTAAAGGAATTGCTGCTTCAGGTTTTCTTCTGTTATGTATGTTAACATATGTCAGTATTTATGCACTTTGCTGAAGAAAATATCCGCATTCAGTTTGGTTGACATTCCCCTTCAGCAAAGATCATGTAAACAAGTGCTTATCATCCAAACATGTGACCAGCACTGGAGGCAGCCCAGAGCAGCATCTTCTTCAAGAGAGGTGTTTCACCCTTCCTGAGTCTTTATTCATTCAAAAAAAAATGTTACATACTTTAATCTGAGTATATTATTTTTCTGCTGCAGTTGTAGGAGTCCCTTTAGCACATGAAGACCTTTTCTGTATCATTTATTTATTGGTATGGTTGGCTCAGAAAAAAGAATAATCACAGTCACAAACTTTAGTTAAAGCCCAACTCCGGGAAAATTAACAATTACTCTTGCGGTGGGCGGCACCGGCACTGCAAAGGATTGACTGTTTTTTTTAGTCTAGGTAAGAGGAGAAGCAGTTTATTACACCTGATTCTCTGCTTGCCCAGCAGGCAGCGCTCCCTCTTGTGGTAGACTGCCCCTTGGCATAATCATGTCCAGTGCGGAACTATAGATACTGCATTAGAGATGTGCAGAACTGTAAAATGTGTTTCGTTTAGCTTTCAGATGGATTCGTTATGTTATTAATTTTGTTTAGTTTTGGAATTTGTTTAGGTTTGTTTTGTCTAATTTAGTTTGTTAATTTTTTACGAATTCCAAATGTTTGAAATTATTTGAATTTGGAAATTATCGACCAATTCGAATTCTGTGTGAAGAATAGCTGGTTGTTATGGAGCCGGTCCTGAAGACGGTCTTACTAAACCCACAACAGTAATATCAGTCTGTATATGCAGTAAAGCATGCTTGTTATACTCACTGTGGGACCTAAGGGGTTAATCTTGTGCATTGTGTAAAAAGGCAGTTTGATCCTGTCTTCCCTGTCCCCAATCCATCTCCTGATAGAACAGACATTTGCACATGCTCAGTCTGGTGTGTATTGCTAGAGCGTTTTTGTTTTTGTTTTTGGGAGGGTGCATGTGAGAAGCACAGGGCCAATCGGCACTGTCCAGACAGAGGGTCAGGGCTCTTGCAGCCTCATAGGACAGTTGAAGGAGAACGATAACTCTTCCTACAAACTTTAACTAGACACTGAAAGAAGTCACAAGACTGCTATATACTGCTGATGAGAAAAGGTATTTAGCAGTTTATATTTACTAAAATAAGTGCATATCTGAGAGAGCAGATATATTGAATGCAGGCTCCTAGGTTTAGTAACACTTTAGCAAACGACGACTTCTCAGCTGTCAGTGTCAGCAGAAATGTAAACAAAAATTACAAATTAAGAAAAAGAAATGCCCTCAACATGGGGGGGGGGGGGTGCTTTGGGGCAAGGTGGGGCTCTGCCCTTACTCTATCCAAAATAGAAAAAAATAACTTTTCCTATAGTTTTTCTTTAATCATAGATCATGGTTAGTTGTATATGTTTTATTTTAAAATTATATTTTTTTAATTATACATGTTACCAAATCTAAAGTTACATTTAAAATTTCACACTGTTTCACATTTTGCCCGCAATTTTTTTCTTTTTTTTCTAAGGCATATCCATATAAGAAAAATCTGATTTGGAAGGAAGCCAGAGTTGACATTCCTCCGCTTTTGAGAGGTTTAACTTGGGCAGCCCTGCTTGGGGTAGAGGTGAGAATCTTTATATTATAAAACTGGTTATTACATTTGTATGCTGTATATAGCTTTTGACTCTTACGGCTTGTTCATGCTAGTGATTGAGGGGCGGTGAAACTCTGTGGTTGACCTGTGCTGTAACTGTCCCCAACTGCTACCCCTTTAGTTGAAGAGACAACGACTGGGGCTGTACACTTAACATGGCCATGAGGCCTTGCTTCGCAGCTGCACGACACAAATAGTCCACTTAAACAAATTTCTGTATGAGGAGTTGAAACTCAACTCCCAGTGCTGTAAAGAATAAACAATACAACTGTCCTTAAATGCTCTTCAATGTAGTGATCCACTACATAGGAAAGTATACAGAGGTTGCTGATACCTGATGATAAAGTGACCTAGGTGGATAATATAAAAAGCAATTAGACCTGTAGGAGAATATAGGTCTAGTGAGAAGGTGAGTGGTGAATCTACACATTTGGGAAGCACACTTTTTCATGGTGTGGATTTTCAGTGACACTGGCACACTTATTTTTGGATTGAAGTATGCAGCTGGACTTTATGAATAGTGGATCACTACATTGAAGAGCATTTATGGACAGTTGCATTGTTTATTCTTTACTGCACTGGGAGTTTGATTTCAACTTTTTTCACAGTAATGTGTTTTAGTGGACTATTTGAATTAACACTGGACTTAGAGATGTATATATTTTTGTTTGTTCTGTTTGCAACACTAAGGCCTCGTACACACGACAGAGTTTCTCGGCAGAATTCGTCGAGAATCTCGGTGAAGAGCCGGATTCTGTCGAGAAACTCTGTCGTGTGTACATTTTCGGCCCGATGGAGCCGCCGAGGAACTCGTCGAGCAAATAGAGAGCAGGTTCTCTATTTTCTCGATGGCAGTGGATTTTGGCTCGACGAGTTATTCATCGGGCTGTTTTTTAAACGAGAAACTCGGTCGTGTGTATGCTAAGAAACTTGTCAAAAACTTAGACACTGGAGACCAACATAGGTAAAACTAGCGTTTGGAATGGAGATAGCACATTCGTGTCGCTTCCAACATTATTTAATCGTTTATTTGCAGCGCTTTACACAATTTTTTGTAAGGGCACAAAACAGCAATATAATTTTTATTTTTTATGATATTCACACAGAGTTCCTTAAAATTAGGTGGAACCTTTTTCTTACTGGTCTCAATATTTGTTATTTTTATTATTGTCACCTTATTTTGGTCCTGTGTTTTAAATCCTGCTTTTAATATTCACCTTAATTTTAAATTTAAAAAAAATGCAAATCCTTTTTTTTTTTGTAATGTCAAGTTCCCCCCATAGAAACCTTATTGCTTTGTCTTATCTCATCTGTCCCTTTCAAATTACACCTTATATCCAATTTTTTAAAAAAAATAACCTGCCTTCTCACTTGCAAAATTGAAATGTAAAAAAATACAAGGACAAGTATGAACTGTAAAAAAAAAATTTACCATTTATTTTGGTTATAAAAATAAATTAACTATGCAAAAGTCAGCACTGGAGAGCTTGCTGCCATTTGTGCACAGCCAGGTGTGGCCTGATGTGACTGGTGAGCAGTTGGAGGCCAAAATGGGGACTTGAGAGGTTCATTCAGGAAGTCACGCATCAAGGTCTTGGACTCCCCGAGGTCACAAACTGGAGCAGGGCAGGCAGATGTCACCAGGTTGTGGTACTATAGCAGCCTGAACTCTGGTACACCACATGGAAGTAAGGGAGTCACTTTCTTGATTTCTTCAAGGCCTTCCTTGGTGGCTTCCCTGCAGCCTGCTCTTTCACCTTCTCTGCAGCCTTCTCAGCAGCCTTCCTCTTCTGCCTGGCTGGAGGTGGTGCCACAGGGGTAGTACTCATGCCAGGAGGAGGAGTAGACGAAGGTGCTGGAGGATGAGTAGCCGACGGTGGTGGAGGAGGAGGTGGAGGAGGAGGAGCAGTAGAAGGAGGAGGAGTAGTAGAAGGAGCAGTAGAAGGAGGAGGAGCAGTAGAAGGAGGAGGAGTAGAAGGAGGAGGAGTAGAAGGAGGAGGAGGAGTAGAAGGAGGAGGAGCAGTAGAAGGAGGAGGAGCAGTAGAAGGAGGAGGAGTAGAAGGAGGAGGAGTAGAAGGAGGAGGAGCAGTAGAAGGAGGAGGAGTAGAAGGAGGAGGAGTAGAAGGAGGAGGAGCAGTAGAAGGAGGAGGAGTAGAAGGAGGAGGAGTAGTAGAAGAAGAAGAGGAAGAAGAATGTTGAGAAGGAGCAGGAGAAGAAGAGGAAGAAGAATGTTCAGAAGGAGCAGGAGAAGAAGAGGAAGAAGAATGTTCAGAAGGAGCAGGAGAAGAAGAGGAAGAAGAATGTTCAGATGGAGCATGAGAAGAAGAAGAAGGTGGGGGAGCTTGAGAAGGAGCATGAGAAGAAGAAGAAGAAGGTGGGGGAGCTTGAGAAGGAGCATGAGAAGAAGAAGAAGAAGAAGGTGGGGGAGCTTGAGAAGGAGCATGAGAAGAAGAAGAAGAAGGTGGGGGAGCTTGAGAAGGAGCATGAGAAGAAGAAGGTGGGGGAGCTTGGGAGTTATGTGGTGTGTGAGGATGGGGATGGCGGCAAATCACAGTGTCCTCCGTGAGAAGACCCCTCACCCCCTGATTTGCGAGGGTGATGAGGAGTCCCTCAAAGAGGAGGCGCTGGTCTAATGTCATTTCTGACATTTTGGCCAAAACCACAGTTACAAATCCCTCCTGAGCAGTGGGAGGCTGTTGAAGGGTTGCATGGGCGTCCCGAATGAGGGCTAGTGAGGCGTCACGCACCCTTGTATCCCTCACCTGCCTTCTCGGACGCAGGCGAAGAGGAGACACCTGACATCTTGTACTTCGCCCAGCAACCTCGTGCAACCCACTTGGGCCTGCCACCTCATCCGCTCCACTTGGGCCTGCCACCACGTTAGAGATACTTGGGCCTGCAGCCTCCTCCAAGCCACTCACCCTGTCCTCCTCCTGCCTGGCATTTTCCTGATCCTCCTGCTGCCTGGTCTCGTCCTGTGTATGGAAAAAAAGTACAGTTTTACTTTTTTTTTATTTTATTTTTTTTTTATTTAAGCTCCTGACTGTTGCATATTTTTTAGTCACGACTTAGCTAAGCCAAAAATTGTGACCCATGTTTTATGGTCAATCACACCAAAAAAATTCATGGCCAATACTGACAAATGTTCTGTATAACACTTTTAGATCTAATATTTTTTTACCTTTAACATCTTAATTTACATCTCTTTAACAACATTTAAACACCACACATTTGCACATTGAAAGTACTATATACCTGGCTCCAGCTGGGCAAATCCGGATCTTCATCCAGGATGGAAGGCTGCTGAGAGGGTTCATCTGCAGAGGGAGCAGCAGGTTGGCTGGAGGGAAGGCTGGAGGGAAGGCTGGACCTTCTGTGCCTTCTGGGGGCAAGGCTCGAAAGTGACTCCCTTACCTCCAGGTGTTCATCCAGGAAGCTCAGTTTGCTGTAGTACCACAACTTGGGTACATATACCCGCCCTGCTCCAGCTCCAGACCTCATCGAAGCCAAGACCTTGTTGCGTGCCTTCCTGTAGGTGCCTCTCAAGGTCCCAATTTTGACCTCCAACTGGTCAGTTGTCACATCAAACCCCACCTGTCTCCGCACAAGTGGGAGCAGGCTCTCCAGTGCAGTTTTGCGCAACTCTCTATTTCGAGATATGGGGTCTTTGGTGGCCCACAGAACAGGAAGTTCTTGCCACCGATCAATGAATATCTCCAAGAATTCTGGTCTGTTAAAGAGATTCATCTTTTCCTGTCCAAAACCAAGGATAAAAAAATAATGTCAATACACAGTCTATAAAGTCAATTACTCTTTCTCACAAGCTAGCCCTTAAAGGGTCACTAATGGATAACTATATTTTTGGAGGAAATGACTGTTTACAGTGTCTAGAGACATACAAGTGCATACATATAATGTGCCTCTAGTTTCACTTTTGGTTTTAAAATTATTTAATGTTTCTGTGAAGTAAAGAGACACACAGAACCAAAAAACAAAAAACCAGGGCATATTTTAATTTCTAAAATTATTAGCATTGTTTTGGTGGATTTTTAGACACACAGCTTAGACCACAGTGACAAGCTCCCCTGATAAATTTGAGAGGGAGCCAGAGAACCAGGAAGTGATGATTTATGCAAAGGATTACAGCTGCTTAAAAGCAAAAAGGGACAATGAGGACATGAAATCAAGACTGATATAATGTAAAGTTAGTTATTTCTGCCCCAAACAATTTTGGCTTATTGCTCCTTTAAATGTCTGTCTTTCCTGAATATGCCACTGCTGTCCCAAGTTCGAAGCATACCTACACGCTTGTCGTTCAAACGTCTTTCTTACGCAACCCGGTCGTATGGACGCTACATGTGTTCGAGCCTTATATACACTCCGCACACGACATCCGCCCATGCTTAAAAAAAATTGATGTTTCCCCCCCGCCCCTTATCTTCCGTCGCAAAAACGACAAGGAGGAATTGGCAGCAGATCATGTTGGGTCAGTTCCTAGGAAACAGATGACCAGTTGTGTCGAACTAATAAGCCAGATCTCATCCTCATTTGTGTATGAAACGTTAGTTAGAGAAAAGCACTCCGATATAGTTTGGTCAAGACATAAAAGCGACCATTTGCATCATGTTTAAACCGACTTGTTTTTAGAAGACATCCTGATGAGAACCGAGATTGCCCACACAACAGTAGTTGGATCAAAATGCATAATCAAAGCGTTGTTTACGTACGACGGCACTATAGCGGACCATTACCTTCAAATTTCGAACTAGCTATGTTTTAATTTATGAACCTAAGATGTAGGCCACAAAATCATTCAATCAAGAATAACATGTAAAATGTAGTTACATACCGGTCTTTGACCCGATCGTTATCTCCGCCGTCTTCCACAAACTGTGAACGCCCCTTTTACTCACGTGGTAGCCCTTTATACACGCGCATGTGGGACTTTACGCACGTCTCCCCGCCCCTGACGTTCATGGTGTCGTATTTTCCCCGCCCCTTTTCCATCTTTTTTTTGTTGGGAGCACATGGAGAATATGGCAGCATGGCGAATCCGTTTTAAGGCCTCCAACATGACCTTTGAGGAAATGGTGGAGATGGTCCTCATCCTCAAAGCAGAGGACTATGATGGGAGGCATGGGCCATACAAGTACCCTAATAAGGTCAAGGCCCAAATAATGGAGAAGGTGAGGAGGAGTCTCCATCAGAAATTTGGGGTGAAAAGGTCCAAGGAGCAGATCCGGAAAAGGTGGTGTGACCTGAAAAAACGTGAGCCGGAACAAATGAAGAGGATCAGGAGAGTGATTAGAAGAAGTAAGTTTGTTATATATTTTGTAAGATTTGTTCCGCGCCATGTGTTTTTTATTTCAGGTTGTACTGTATTATGTTTTTATGCACAAGAATTTATCGTCAAACTGGACGTCCATTCGGAACGACAAAATATTGTGTTTAAAATCCTAAAAATTATGACATTTTTCTAAAATTGTGGTGAGATCAATCGTGAAAATTATGTAGATGTGCTATTAAAACCACAAAACTTTTTTTAAAATTTAAATATATACAGTAAAAGGAGAGTCTGCTCAGCAGTCGGTGACACATGTGGACTCATTTGCATAATTGTTGTCCCCTTTAATAACCCATTTTGGGGTTCACACAGAGGTGAGGTGATCCAGTGTATACTTGGTTGGCTTACATGTTTAAAAGTAGACCAAAGCTCAAAGATTTGTCATGATCTTTGTGAATGCCTTCAATCCTGTGTTTTGCCCTGAGGGGTTTTTCAAAACATCAATAGTCCCAGAAATTGTATAAAGTGAATCATATTCCTCTTTCAGGCCTATAAGCTATAAAAATCCTGTTTCCATTTTCTTCATTCTCGTAGGGCGTCATGAAGCTTCAACACGGGAGCAAGAAGTCCAGCAAGCCACACCCCCGAGGGATGGTGATGATGCGCAGCCTGCCACCACATCAGGTAAAGTAACATATAACTAACCCAGCTTCAGGTAATGTAGATGTAGGCCTGCCTAATTTTAAAAAATTGTTTTGTCCCACATTTCAGGATCAGGTGGTGGCTTGGACAGGCATACTGTACAGATGGTTATATCTGAAATCTGGGCCTGCAGAGAAGAGGTGGAGGAGATTCATCTGGCCAACAGAAAAATTAACGAAAGAACAAGGAGGGTGGAAAATAAATTAAAAAATTTACTTGATGTTTTGGGGAGAGTCTGAATCAGAAAAAAAAAAAAAAAAATTTAAAAAATACCAGATTTTGCTGTTTATTTAATTAAAAAAAACCCCAAAAAATAATATAACCAGATTTTACAGTTTCTTTAATAAAAAAAAATACAAAAAAATAATATAACCAGATTTTACAGTTTCTTTAATAAAAAAAAATACAAAAAAATAATATAACCAGATTTTAGACTTTATTTAATAAAAAAAAATACAAAAAAATAATATAACCAGATTTTAGACTTTATTTAATAAAAAAAAATACAAAAAAATAATATAACCAGATTTTAGACTTTATTTAATAAAAAAAATACAAAAAAAAAAAATAACCAGATTTTACAGTTTCTTTAATAAAAAAAAAAAAAATATATAAAATAACCAGATTTTAATGTTTATTAAGATAAAAAAGCCCAAAAAAATTACAAAAAGGATTGTATATTGTATGAGAAAAAAGACCAAAAAAATTACAAAAATTATTGTATATTGTATGAGAAAAAAGCCCAAAAAAATTACAAAAATGATTGTATATTGTATGAGAAAAAAGACCAAAAAAATTACAAAAATGATTGTATATTGTATGAGAAAAAAGACCAAAAAAATTACAAAAATGATTGTATATTGTATGAGAAAAAAGACCAAAAAAATTACAAAAAGGATTGTATATTGTATGAGAAAAAAATACCAAAAAAATTACAAAAATGATTGTATATTGTATGAGAAAAAAAGACCAAAAAAATTACAAAAATTATTGTATATTGTATGAGAAAAAAGACCAAAAAAATTACAAAAATGATTGTATATTGTATGAGAAAAAAGACCAAAAAAATTACAAAAATGATTGTATATTGTATGAGAAAAAAGACCAAAAAAATTACAAAAATGATTGTATATTGTATGAGAAAAAAGACCAAAAAAATTACAAAAATGATTGTATATTGTATGAGAAAAAAGACCAAAAAAATTACAAAAATGATTGTATATTGTATGAGAAAAAAGACCAAAAAAATTACAAAAATGATTGTATATTGTATGAGAAAAAAGACCAAATATTTTTGTAGGGTATTTTGGAAAACAAACCAAAAAAAAAAATTGGGAAAATAAAGAGCTTTTGAACCTCAAAAAAGTGTGTGGTGTTTTTCCTAAAATACGTTAAATTTTCTATGTGTTTGTTTTGGGGGTCACCTGGGAAATGTTTGCTAGTTGATAATGAAAATACACTTAGTTACACTTAGTAAAGAACTCCAAGCAACACAAGCAAGACATAACAAGTTTATAAAAAAGATTCTGATTTATTTTTGTGAAAGATAAAATTATGGCAAATTTGCTTGAGATGGTATTGCCCCCCTACCCATGAAATAGTCCATGTATTTGTCCCGGACTTCACGGGCACTCTGGGGGGGCAGTCCTGTGTGGCCAGCTTCAAGGCCCGCCAAAGTTTCTGATGGAGCCAAAAGTTGTGCCTCAGGCCCAACCAGGGCCATATAATTTGGAGATTGTCTCCGCAAAAAATTATGCAGAATGCAGCATGCAAAAATAATAGTATTCCACTTATATTCCGCCATGTGGAGAGAGGTGAGGAAAAGGCGGAACCGGCTGGCCATGATGCCGAAAGCGTTCTCAACCACTCTGCGTGCTCTGCCCAGCCGGAAATTAAAGACACTCCTCTCTGGGGTGAGGGTGCGCTGAGGGAATGGCCTCATAAGATGGGGTCCCAGGGCAAACGCTTCATCAGCCAGGAAAACAAATGGCAGGCCTTCTACATTCTGGTCATCCGGTGGCAATGACAGATCATCATCCTGAAGGCGAAGCGCAAACTCCGTCTGCCTGAAGGCTCCCCCATCCGATATCCGTCCATTCATCCCGACATCCACAAAAAGGAATTCATACTGTGCTGACACCACCGCCATCAGCACAATACTGTTGAACCCCTTATAGTTAAAGAACTGGGATCCTGAACGGGGTGGAGGCACGATGCGGACGTGCTTCCCGTCGATGGCTCCCCCGCAGTTGAGGAAGTTCCATCGGGTCTGGAAGTCCAAAGCCACAGACTGCCACTCCTGTGTTGTGGACGGAAGCTGGGGAAGCAAAAATGCTAAAATTAGCCACATAACCTTGCAAGCAGATTAGACAAAGACATTATAAGCATTATAACATTTCTGGGAACTAGCATATTATATCTAAATATATTTAGACAATTAACACATTAAACACCCCCTCTGATGGGCCAGTGCCCAAGTTTGGGGGAGGGCTAGATGAGTTTGGGAGTACAAAAAAAATATAATTAGGATTATTGGTGAACATAGACTTTACAACACATTTTTGAGGGGAGGGCTAGATGAGTTTGGGAGTACAAAAATAAGATAATTAGGATTATTGGTGAACATAGACTTTACAACACATTTTTGAGGGGAGGGCTAGATGAGTTTGGGAGTACAAAAATAAGATAATTAGGATTATTGGTGAACATAGACTTTACAACACATTTTTGAGGGGAGGGCTAGATGAGTTTGGGAGTACAAAAATAAGATAATTAGGATTATTGGTGAACATAGACTTTACAACACATTTTTGAGGGGAGGGCTAGATGAGTTTGGGAGTACAAAAATAAGATAATTAGGATTATTGGTGAACATAGACTTTACAACACATTTTTGAGGGGAGGGCTAGATGAGTTTGGGAGTACAAAAATAAGATAATTAGGATTATTGGTGAACATAGACTTTACAACACATTTTTGAGGGGAGGGCTAGATGAGTTTGGGAGTACAAAAATAAGATAATTAGGATTATTGGTGAACATAGACTTTACAACACATTTTTGAGGGGAGGGGGGGGGACATTACAATGGATATAACACAATACATTGGGAAGTGACTAGACTAGGTAGGTTGGGGCCCAGGATAGCATGCTGGGGAGGTAAGTGATGGGAAATATGCATGTAGGCCAAAAAAGGGGCATCAAAGTTTACAGCATGCATGGGGGCAAAGGGGACATTCACAGCATATTCCAGACATGGTAATTAGGGAAGGAGGAGATAACTACAAGACATTAGCATACATTATAGACATAAAATGTGATATTAAAGGAGAAAACTTACCCTCATATATTCCTCCTGCAGAACCTGGATGATGGCAGAGCAGGTGTCAGGAATGATGAGGCCCAGAGCCTGGGGGGAGATGCCCGTCGAGAACTTTAAGTCCTGAAGGCTTCTCCCAGTTGCCAGATAACGGAGGGTGGCAACTAGCCTCTGCTCAGCACTGATGGCTTCCCGCATAACGGTGTCCTGCCTGGTAATATAGGGGGACACCAAAGCCAACAGGTGCTGAAAGACGGGATCAGACATCCTCAGGAAATTCCTGTAATCAACAGGATTATTTTCCTGAAGCTCCCGCAGCAAAGGCATGTGAGAGAATTGGTTCCTACGGAGCAACCAATTCTTGGTCCATGAACGCGTCCTCCTCCTGTTCATGAACTCCTCATCGTCTAGGTCATAAACAAACAGACCTACACACAGAAGATGCTTAGCACGAAGTCGGCGACGACTAGGTGCCTGCAACATGGCTACAAGGCTAGTTACGAACGACAAATCAGAATTGCACTAAACAGACCGCAGTGAAGAACAGCAAGACCTATGAAGAACGACCCTGACAATGAAAAACGCGGGGACAGGACCGCAATGTAAAACAATACGACCTGACCGCACGTCTCGATTGCCTAGATACGACCCCCACAAGTACAAACTGAACGGCAGAGATCAATCTGAAAGCACAAAGACTGAAAAGCACGAATCGTCACTCACCAAACTTTTACTAACACGCGTAAACACGGAATCAGCAAAAGGAGCCCCAAGGGTGGCGCCAACAAAATCAAACCTCCCCTTTATAGTCGCGTCATACGTCGTGAGCGTCATCGCGCCGGAGAACGACCAGATTTTGGTATGTTACGTGTGTACGCAAAGCAAGCCTGCCGAGCTTCTCGACAAGTTCAACAAGGAACTCGACGAGGAACTTGACGGGCTTGGCACGTCGAGTTTCTCTGTCGTGTGTACGAGGCCTGAGATTGTGGTCTCACATTTTGGCACAATACGGTATTCTATGTAGTTTAAATAATTTTATTGCACACTAATTTGAAATAAGTACACACAAGGTAAAAGTAATTTAATATGGGCGAGTGGCTAAGCAATGGCCGAGTAAAGAAGTGCTTCTGAGGAGCTCCTGGCCTCCCCCTGCCTGACCTTGACTACCAAGCTACCTTTCACGGATGTAAAAATGGCATGCTACCTACTAGGAGGTACAGAACTAGAGCAGCTACCCGAGGGAACCGACCTCTTACACCTCAAGGCGGAATCCGGCGATAACTCAGAGACCCACTGCATACCTCGCCAGGCGCCATTACGGCCGCTCCACGTGTATCACGCATGGAGACCAGCATTGAGACGGCCCGCTCTGTCCCCCTCACTCGGTCTCCTGAACCAGGACACCTTTCAAAGACCCCGTCGTTGTTCCGCAAGGACATGGTCGGCACCTCACAGCTGCTTGGATGACGACCTACGCGACATGCTGCAGTCCCTTCCCACAAGGTCTGACATAGAGGCCCTCATCCTCTGTATCGATCTTTGCATAGGGCTCAGTTCATAGATGTTTGGCGCCTCTCTCACCCTACCAAAAGGGACTATACCTTTTACTCTCTACCGCATAAACAGTACTCTAGAATCATTATTTTCTAATCCCACATTCTAACTTACACTCTGTACGAAGTTCCTCGATCCGGACCATTACTTGGTCGGACCATGCTCCGATCCTACTCTCCTACACACTGACCGATAGTCTAACTACCAGGTCACGAACGTGGCGGTTGAACGAAAGCCTCCTACAAGACGAATAAGTGCTCAAGGATGTTGTCAAAGAAACTGGACCACTACTTTTAGACCAATGACACACCAGACAACAACGCTGGCATGGTGTGGGAAGCACAGATGCAGAATCGAAAAACGTACTTTACAGCTGACTTCCCTTCTCGATGACTTACGATCGGTGGAATCCAGACACAAACAGGCCCTGATTCCCTCTCTAGAGACGGAACTTCTGTAGCAGACCTGTTACACTTTGAGGCCAAAGCGGCCATACAAGTGTGCAGGAAAGTATCGTATGAATCCGGCAGCAAATGCGGAAAACTGGGCCAAATCACTCTGGGATCAACGGCTGGTGAATTATATACCTAACATAGGGTCTCCTTCAGGCTTGAAGGTTTCCCTCCCTAAACGTATAGCGAAGGAATTCCACAAGTTCTATGAATCCCTCTATAACCTCCCAGGGGATCCCCCCTCTGAGTTGCGAATGACAGAATACCTAGCTGGTTCTCAAATGCCAAAACTATCTGCTGAGGTGAGTAAGCTGCTGGATGTTCCTATCACACTGGAGGAAATCCAAAGCGCGATTGGCTCCACAAAACCAGGGAAGGCCCCTGGTCCGGATGGTTTTACCATCTCTTATTATAATTCCTTGTTGCCATAACTAGACCAGTTCATGCCTAAATTCTTTAACACCCTGGGTTCCAATGCGCCGTTCCCCCGCGACACACTCTTGGCACACATTGCGGTGATTCCCAAAGAGGGTAAGGATCCTTCCTCATGTAGTAGTTACAGGCCGATCTCTCTACTTAACACAGATCTACAAAAAATTACGAAGCTCCTGGCCACCAGAATTCAACAATATCTCCCATCCTTAATCCATTTAGACCAAGTCGGCTTTGTTCCGACTTGTGAGGCTAGGGACAACACGATCAAGGCCCTGAACCTTTTACACATAGTCAACGGCAGTAACACTCCTTGTGTGTTCCTGGGCACGGACGCAGAGAAGGCCTTTTACAGGGTGAACTGGCAGTTTATGTCCTCAGTCATAAAATATGTTCAACTGGATCAGCACTTTGTACTCAGCCCCTTGAGCTAGGGTTAAAATCAACAGGGTGCTGTCTGAACCCTTCACGATCACAAACGGGACGCGACAGGGTTGCCCCCTGTGGCCACTGCTCTTCGCCCTGTCACTAGAGCCTCTCCTGTGCACGGTACGGTTGAACCCGGACATCACGGGTGTGGCAACTGGGGACACTTAACAAAAAGTCTCAGCGTATGCAGATGACATGCTGTTCACACTCACGACCCCGGCAGTCTCGCTGCCGAATCTCCGCCGTGAATTTGAAATATACGGGAACATCGAACTTGAAGATTAATTTTGACAAATCCGAGGCAATGGGGGTAGGTTTGTCACACTTCCTCTTTGCGAATCTTCAAGCCAACTTCAAATTCAAATGGACGGCAACGGCCCTGAGATACCTGGGAACTTGCATACCCCTGAAAATTTCACAGATCTACGATCTGAACTTCCCACTAATGTTGAGAAACACCCGAGAACTTCTTAACAAAGGCATACGGGCCTCCACTCGTGGTTCGGGAGGTGCAACATTCTTAAGATGAGCATCCTCCCCAAATTCTTGTACATCCTACAATCCCTCCCGATTCAAATACCCCCCACCTATTTTGACCAAGTTAGGTCTATGTTTTCTGACTTTCTTTGGGCGCGCAAGCGACCGATGCTAAACAGGCAACAACTCACGCTCCCTAAATTGGAATAGCGGCCTGGCGGTCCCAGACCAGCAGAAATACCAACAGGCAACTCATCTGACCAGACTCATCGACTGGAATCGCCATCAGGCCACCAAGCTGTAGCCCAGCTTGGAACAATCCCAATGCAAACTCCCGCTGGACAGAGCACCGTGGTGTTACCACTCGCTGCCGAGCGAAATCAAAAATCACCCACTGGTGGGACTGACCACACGGATTTGCTCGTCTATTTTCCTTAGATATTCCCTTACGTCAACCCACTCTCCTTTGTATCCGATACTCGGGAACCCGCAATTTGCTCCGGGATCCCAGGATCCTGTTTTCAGGCCTCCCATTTTCTCACTAATGGCAAATGGTCATCCATATCTGAGCTCAGGGATCCCGAAGGTCGGTTCTGATTTGGACCATTGGAAGGTGCTCCAAATTGACCACTTTTTTAAGTCACTGCCTGCTCCAAATGGTTTTGGCCAAACCCTCACCACCCTGGAGACCTTTTGCTCGGAGGAGGGTGCCTTGCCTCATACTCTGTCAGCCGCTTACTAGCTGCTGATTACACCACCCGAAAATTATCAACCTAGATGCTTCGGCGCATGGGAGACAGATATCCAGGGAGTACTCTCCCCACAGCAAAGGCAAAACTCTCTTCATTTTACATATAAATCCTCCATCTGCACAAAGATGCAGGAGACAAATTTTAAAATATTGACTAGATGGTACAACACCCCAGCAAAACTACAAAAATTCTTTCCGTTATCCTTTGACCGATGATGGAGGTGCCAGGCAGACAAAGGCACAATGATCCACCTCCTCGACGCAGCCAAAGCGTGCATCCCTCTCTGCTGGAAATCCACACAACTTCCATCTATAGGACTGTGGCTCAAAAAGATGGAGGATCTTATCCTCATATCCCGCCACCGACAGGCATGCTTTACTGAGACATGAAGAATCTGGAATGTCTTTGTTTACTCTGACGAAGGGCGGGCCCTTTTTGAGAGCGACACGGCTGCTTGACTCCTCTTTAGTGGGTTTGCACTGCCGGCTGCGGTCCGGGGATGTTGTCCGAACCCCGGTTGGAGTCTAGAGCAGCAACTCAGGGGAGGAGCATTCGTCACCTCCCCCCTCCCCTTCTCTCTCAGTTCCTCCTCAGTCTACCCCCCTCTTTTTCTTCTTGACCCCTCTTTCTAACTCGCTATTTTTTTTCTGAGCTTTGTGATTTCCTGGTTTCCTTGTTTATCTTCTCCTTTTTCTCTTCTTTTTTGCTGTATAGTTTTCAGGAAGTTTCTATGGTGGTTTAAATGACACTGTTAAATAAGATATGGAAAATAGGGACGGGGGGCGCGGAATCACACACTGCTACTTTTTCAGGGATTGGGTAATGGATACTGTTTATCTTAGTAAGGAAGGCTTACAACCATGTCCCCTACAAACCAACGCAGGACAGCTCATATAAGCTTACAGTGAAATGTATGTTTGTATTTTTGCATATAGATGCTTAATCCAAGTCTTGCTGGGTTGTTGAACCTTACCTGATGTCTTCGATTTACCATCATCCTCATGTAACCATGGCTGTTGTTAACTGTGTTCTCATGACTCGTTTAATAAACATTTGATTTGAAAAAAAAAAAGTAATTTAATATATTTTTTATATATATTTTCTCACAAGTGGAGAACTAAGCGCCAAACGAATTTACTCCTTAACATGGAAGATGCTTTACTGCGTCCTTAGTAACACTCCCTTGTAACAAGAGTCTGTCACTTGTTAAAAGTTATGCAGTTATATTTCATGACCTGTAATATACTGTATGCATCAGTTGTCTAAAGAAGGAGTGATTTTAATCTTTTCTTCAAATGTATCTTTTGAAGGGTGCTATTCAGGAAAAATATGATGCCACAGATAAAGACACGCCAATACCTACAGACCGTCAGGTAAAGTTTCATAGCTTGGACCTAAGCCTCTTAACACTTCCTATTGATTGCCAATGAAAAAAATCCATACATATCTTTACATGTATGCATCAACTAAAGTACAAGCCATGTTTCTGGTATTATTATAGACTGCACGATAATTAATTACTGTTTATCAAGGTCCCAGAACGCTTTATATTTCCTTCTATCCCTTTAAGTAAACCAGTCAGCTATTTTAAGCATTTAAGAATAAAAGGGTAAGCACCACAGCGGACTCGTTTACTGTTAAAGTAAGGTTAGCCAGATAAACCCTTCTGTGGGCTTCTCCTCAATTTGTTTTACTTTTTGCCATTATCATGTCCAATTACTGTGCCCAAATAGCCACTAAGAATAATCTCAGTGGACTAGGAAACCAGCGATAAGGCTAAGTTCTGTCAACTGCCATTACCGTGGCCATAGAGAATCCTGGGAAAATGACATTTAATTTTCCTAGTAACATTAGTCAGCATGTGAACAGAATTACCCAGAAGTCCCCCAAAACATTCAACAGTTCTTGAAATTAGCCTGAATACATCTCCTAGAAGTCCAAAGAGACCTAGGTCAAATCGAAGACAAGTTGCCACATGAAATATGTCATCACTAGCTATGTTCTTAGGTTTACTACACTGGAAATCTCATCTTTATTTTGATACTTGAGAAGAGCCCTTCTATTTTAAAGGGCAGAAAGCAAGTGTAACATTTCTTATTGCAACACTAAGACGTATTAGGTTATTATAGCAAAGGCAGAATCAATCACTTTGCATTTGTTTAAAAGTTACTCTGGAGGGGACTTTTTTTTCTAATCCTCGACAGTTAATTACTGTTGTGTGCTTAATAGGTTTTATTATTTACAATAGAATTGTGGGAACTGTTTTATAGATTGAAGTTGATGATATACCACATTATGATAAATATGATAATCGGCTTGCCTAAACTGAACGATATAGGACGTGCTAAATGGGCCCCAGTATTTAGAATTGGATTGTGCAAACTAGAAATCTGTGTTGACTGCAAAATCTATTTGAGAAATATTTTCTTAGGGTAGGGGTAAGTAATTCTGAGCTAATAGAGGGGTATGCTGCTACCTATAGGAAAATTGGACACTTGCAAAAAAAGAAAGCTTTTAGTTGGCCAGATATAATCTATCCCACTGACATTGTTCTTTGGTTTCTTGCTAATGTCCTAGGAGAGTGCATGTATTTTCTCCTGAGACATATTTTCATTTTTTATCAAGTTCCTTTTTTCTTCAGGCAAAATTCTTTGTTAGCTGGGTTTCAGCTTTGAAGATTGGCTGATTCTCAGTATCATCCTAAAGAGCATACTCCTACCCCTACCATGACAAAGATGCAAAGATTGCATGTAATGTGACCTTTGGCACTGTGCTCTGCTTGTAGCACTCTTTAGAAACGTCATAAACTGTGTTAGCCACAGAGTGATTTACAGGTCCAGGCTGTGATACACCCTTTGGTGTAATCCAGACTTTCTGGGAAGTATGCCCACCTGAATTGCAAAGACTGTCTGAAATGTGACATGTTTCACTTGGTCCTGTGTTGGCACTCTCCAGTATTTTGTTTCTCTCTTTGTTTGCGGCAGGGCACTGCAGTACATTACTGGGGCCTTGTCCCTTTTCAGAGCCTGGTGCATGTTACTATATTTCCCGGATTATTGCCCAACAGGGTTAAAGCTGGGGAATATTAGTGTTGCATAACATTTTTATGTGTTGAAGGCACTCTTAAGAAGCAGACATACTGGATGTTCTTGCCACAGCACAATGGATTATGTCACATGTTCCCTGGTTATGTTGGGCATGTGCACTTACCGTACCTCCCACCTTTGGCGTGAGGTGATCACCGCCACAGCGCTTCTTAGCAAGGATCCCAGAAACAGTTCTTCTTGCTGCTGCCTAACACAGTTGACCATAGCACCTCCCCGGTTTCAGTAACTGGTGTATCACACCGCAGGAGTTGCAAGTGTTTCTGCAGCTGTTCTGCTCAGCTGAGAATAAGAATTGTAACCTATCCTCTTTGGATAATTTTGCATTTGAGGAGGTTCAGTCAGGTAACATATTTCCTAGGCATATAGATAGTTTTGGTTCTTATTGACGTAGTGCGTATCTGTCCGAGTATGGAGCAACCTGGGTCTAAATTCTGGGCTTCCTTTTGACCTGTCAAAACTTTCACAGTACACTTGCTACTGCAACCTTTATTGTGTGGTGACTGGTCTACTCCTGACCAGCTAGTTTCCCTTCCCAAATGTCTTGCAGAGCAATACCAGTTACATTGAAAACCTAGGACTCCCATATCTTCCAAACCTGTGAGACGGTCCTCCTCACAATGAGGGGATGCCCAAGCTTTTGAAAGTGGGGAGAAATCTGTTATTCTTTTTTACAAGCACTTGGAGCAAAATAAGTATCTCTGATGAATGAGTAAAGCACAATAATGTATAGGGGTTAAAAGCTAGGATTTCAATCTCTATAATATGAAGGAAAAAGGTATATGCCCAATTCTTAACTAGAGCAGCACCAACCTAACAAACCCACATTTATAAAAGCAATAGTAATTTACTTAAAACAATAGTGTTAAAAGATAAAGATACACCTATACCACATCTCCAAAATGATGTCTTCATAGAGCATACTCCTCATCTCAGAACTATCGGTTTTGCAGCCAAATTAAAAAATGCGTCTGCAGGACTCAAATCCTGAAACAACAACACAAGTATGCATTAGTGTCAGTGTCCATTCTGTATTCACAATCCAATATTACAGTATCAATCCATACAGTGTCAACAATCCATTGATCATTACAAATGTCCACACAGTGACCAAATTCCACATGTAATCTACCAGGTCAATCATTGCTTCCTTCCATCATGGAGACTTTCTTTCCTCTATACATATCAAGGATGCTAACTTGCATGTTCCAATCTTTTTGGCACATCAATGCTACTTGCAAAACTGCCAGTTTGTTTCTTTTCTTTTTGGTCTGTTCCCTGCACTTTAATTGTTCACTAAGGTGCCCGTGCGTGTGCGTCCTATGCTGCGTTCTCAGGTCATTCCTTTCTTGGAATATTTGGCTTTTTAGTTCACCTTGTTGACAGCTCATTTGTTTGCCAGTGTCCAATTCTCCTGTAGGCAACAGTATAACCTAGTATTAACCCGATAATTATTTATGACCCTGTGGCAAAGAGTTATCCTGTTTTAGGTGCCCATAAATTGAGCAGAGTGCAGGATTTGCTAGCTGAACTATTCATATTGGGGTTTGCTGCTATTATTGTTTTTTAGATTGAAGTTGATATCCCACGTTGTCATCAGTACGATGAGCTGCTCTCCTCCCCTGAAGGGCATGCAAAGTTTCGAAGAGTGCTAAAAGCTTGGGTGGTATCACATCCAAACCTAGTATACTGGCAAGGTGAGTTAGCCAACTGTTCATATTGCTACTATAGTATTTTGTGTCTTACATCCAGAATCTGTATCCTGGTGGGGTGATTTACTCTGAACATTATATTGCTGTTATTTGTATTGTGTGTCTTTCATCCAAACCTAGTATGCTGGCAGGGTAAGCTGCACGTATTATTATTTTTTTCCTGTTATGTGTATTGTGTGTTTCTTACATCCAAACCTTGTATATTGGCAAGGGGTGTTTCACTGCTATTACTAATATGTGGTTTTTGAGCAGAAATCTGTTTGATACAGTTTTTTTACATTGCCACAAAACGGCTTGGCATTAATGAATTGTACAGTGTGAATCCTAAACAATAGCAAATCCACATGCATGGTCTTTGGAGTTCTTTGGTTATGGGAAAAAGCAAATTCCCACAAGAGTATTGAACAGAACTGAGGGATTAACACGTCAAGTCATGAGACTGTCATGATCTATGCTGACCAGCTGCTTATAGGAAAATGACAACATGCTTTACATTGTGATGCCTGAACAACTACACATTATAATTTCGTAAACATGCTTATGATAAAAATACACAACAAATTGTATAATTTACAAAAATGGGTGGCATTCTCTGAGGCATCACACAAGCAGATTTTACCTTGTAACCGTCTAGTAACAAATATATGTAAAGCAAACCTTTTTTGTTTTAGATAGGAGTTTTTAATCCTTTTTCTTTGCTGTCTGTGTGCTGCTGGAGAGATTTTTGACCTAAAAAGAAGTGAGAGGAGATATTTTTGAAGTGAACAGAATTCCTTCCTTAGTGCTCATTTACACTTGCTTCCACTTAACACACATTAAAGTGCATACTGGTTCAAATGCTTTTTCTTTATCGTACATCACGGGACACAGAGAAGCATAGTAATTACTATGTGGGTTATAGAGAGTACCTTCAGGTGTGGACACTGGCACGCCTTTAAGGCAAGAAGTTCCCTCCCCTATATAACCCCTCCCATACCGGGAGTACCTCAGTTTTTTGCCAGTGTCTAAGGTGTTGGTCACGAGTGAACATGTGCTCCAAGGAGCTCCACTGGAGGGATCCATATTGGATGTAAAAAGCCCCCATAAAATCCGGATCCGTCCAAAGTGCTTCTGAGCCAAAGTGGACGGTACCCGGGCCCCGGTTAAGAAGAACGGGGTTTGGCCTGTAATGCTTCTCTTTGAGAGCTGGATCCTGGTTATTCAGTACTTTGGTCAATTTCCTAATACCAAAAGTCTACTGACAGGGTGCGATATGGGTCCAGGGGTGTGGTGTTCCTGTCCATGGACCCCGGTCCCTGAAGGTCTATAGACGCTGCTCTCCGTGATGGGTGAAGATTGGACTGTCTGTTTATGCAGAGTCCTGCAGCGTTGGATCAGGTAAGTGAACGTGCTTCAGGACTTGGTCCTAGGAGTAACCTTCCTTTTTTTGAGCCATTATGTTTGCCTAAAGCTATCTGTCTGTGCTTCTCCTATATGGTCCTGTGTGTTGTGGGGAGGAGGGGTATCTCTAGTTAGCCCCTCCTGTGCAGGTTAAAAGCAGAAAAAAGTTGTCCAAAATGTTTGGCTTCACTTGGCTTACCTGGTCCTCACATGGAGCTGCGGTGTTCCATCCTCATGCATGAGCGCGTAGCGTCATGCGCGCGCGACATTGATGTGTCTTAGGCGCACGCGCGCGCAAATGAACTTTTTTGTACGCTGCTTCGGTGCGCACGAATGTGCGCGGCGTGATCCGTGAGATGCGTGTGACGACATGTGCGCGCGTGCGGCTACGTGTGCGCGCGTAGCCTCGTGGTACACGCCTAACAGCGGTGCGCGCGTGCGCATGCGCGCAGGGGGTCTATCTCAGCTGTTCTCTATGAGTCTATGAGACTTGAGATTACAGGACAGAGCAGGTCAGGTGATTACACCTAGTCCTTATATGCTCCAGTCCACCTAACTGGTTCTGACTGACGGTGGACACAGAGATCTTGTGCACATACTTTCAGTATTTGGTACTGGTGGTGGACAGTGACATCTGCTTAAGGCGCATAGTGGACTCTGCACCTTGCCAACCATCAAATAGCAGCGTCAGTGCTGGTCTATAGGTTCGCAAGTAGTTGCAACTATTGTGAGTACCTCAGCTTTATCATGGCTAAAGGCTCAGGGACTAGAAGCAAAAAAGCAAAGGGATCGCCATCTGGCTCAGAGGATCTCGGGCATGCTCCTGCGGCTGCTCCTGATAAATTGGAGGAGGCCCAGGGTGAACCATCAGGGCTGTCAGATGCCTGTTCTGCCCTTGTCCCACCTGCTCCAGTTTTTGTGACACAGGAGGCTCTGGCCTCAGCTATGGGGGGTCTGGAGCAGAGATTAGCGACCTTGATTGCATCCTCTCTCTCAAGGGAAAAACGCACAAGGTCCCCCTCTCCCTCTGAGGAGTCCCTCGATTTGGGGCATGCATCCTCAGAAGAGGTTGATTTACCCTCTGGAGATCTGGCAGAAGGTCAGTTGGAAGTAGTGGACTCTGAGGATTCCACTTTGGGAGAACCCTTTTCGGCGTCACAATCCGAAAAATTGTTGGTCCAGTCCCTCACTGAGATGGTCCGTTCGGCCTTCAAGTTGCCACTTTCAGAGCCAGCTTCAAGTGCAGTCTCATCTTTAGGCTCCTTAAAAGCTCCTCAAGCTAATTATTCCTTCCCGGTTCACCCCCTGCTGGAAGGGCTTATCTACAAGGATTGGGAACATCCAGATAGATATTTTCTTCCTCCTAAGAAGTTTTCGGTTTTATACCCCATGGAGGAACAATTCACTAAAAAATGGGGCATCCCCAAGGTTGACGCAGCTGTGTCCTGCGTAAACAAATCTTTGACCTGTCCAGTAGACAACGTTCTGGTATTCAAAGATCCGACAGACAAAAGATTAGAGACATTATTAAAAAACCTCTTTTGCTTCGGCTAGAGGAATAACCCAGCCTGCAATTGCGGCTATTGGGATTTGCCAGGCCTTGAAAGACCAGTTTAAGGGGGTCTTAAAGGAATTGCCGGCACAACAGGCCCAGAATTTGGCTGAGTTTCCCAGAGCATTATGTTTTGCCATAGATGCTATCAAGGACTCCATTCAGCAGTCCTCACGTCTCACTCTCTCGCTAGTTCATATGCGCAGGTTACTCTGGCTGAAGAACTGGTCTGCTGAAGCCCCGTGTAAAAAATTACTGGCGGGGTTTCCCTTTCATGGAGAGCGTTTGTTTGGGGAAGATCTGGATGCTTATATTCAGAAAATTTCCAGTGGCAAAAGTACACTGTTGCCAGTAAAGAAAAGGTTTAGGGGTCCCCCCTCCTTTAAGAGATCCTCCTCTCCTATCCCTAGTACGTCCGGTACCAGGCAGTTCCGACGGCCTCCTGGACGATTCAATGCAGGTGGGAAGCCACAGGGCCAGCCTCAGGCTTCCAAAAAGCCTTGGAACCGTAAGCCATAGGCCAAGCCAGCATCTAAGTCAGCATTATGAAGGTTCTCCCCCACTCAGCCGGGTGGGGGGAAGGCTTCAGCTGTTCGCAGAGGCTTGGCTAGACAGGATCCAAGACAGGTGGGTCCTCTCTACGGTCTCGGGGGGCTACAAGCTGGAGTTGAGCGAATTTCCTCCACCGCGCTTCTTAACCTCGAACGTCCCAAAGGACCTCGGCAAAAGAAGGTCCTTAGCATTGGCCTTAGATCATCTGTTATCCCAAGGGTTAATCAGAGAACTGCCAGTGGAAGAACAAGGTTTGGGGTTTTATTCCAATCTCTTCACCGTCCCCAAACCAAACGGGGATGTAAGACCCATCCTGGACCTCAAGGCCTTAAACAAGTTCCTAAAGGTCCAATCATTCCGGATGCAATCGATCAAGTCAGTGGTGGCCTCCCTGCAAGGAGGGGAACTACTAGCGTCCATCGATATAAAGGACGCATACTTGCACGTTCCTATCTTTCTCGACCATCAGAAGCTGCTTCGCTTCGCGGTAAATCAGCGCCACTTCCAATTCGTGGCCTTACCTTTTGGTCTGGCCACCGCTCCTCGTGTTTTCACGAAAGTATTGGCTCCACTGTTAGCCTATCTAAGGTCTCAAGACATATCCATAGTAGCCTATCTAGACGACCTATTGGTGGTAGACCGGTCAGTGGCCGATCTAAACTCAGCGGTACACAGAACCGTCCATGGGTTGGGTTCTCAACCTGGACAAGTCAGCCTTAATGCCTGTGCAAAGGCTCGAATATTTGGGTCTACTCATAGACACAAAGCTAAAAAGGGTCTTCCTGCCCCAAAGGAAGTTCGAGGCTTTAAGAGAACTAGTTCAACTAGTCAAAGCAAAGCGTCAGCCTCCCATTCGCCTCTGTATGAGGTTACTGGGAAAGATGGTAGCCTCGTTCGAGGCCGTTCCATTTGCGCAGTTCCACTCAAGGGAGCTTCAACATGCCATTCTGTCCGCTTGGAACAAAAAGGTTCAAGCCTTGGATCTCCCTATGTCTCTCTCCCGGTCAGTCCGGCAGAGCCTTTGTTGGTGGCTGGTTCCCCGGAACCTGCTAAAGGGGAAGTCCTTTGTTCCCGTGACATGGCATGTTGTGACCACGGACGCCAGTCTGCTAGGCTGGGGTGCAGTCCTGGGAGGTTTGTCTCTCCAGGGGAAATGGTCAGCCTCCGAGAGGTCTCTACCCATAAATCTGCTGGAAATTCGAGCAGTCTATCTAGCCCTGTCAGCTTGGTCAGACAGGTTGAAGGGTCTTCCGGTCAGGGTTCAATCAGACAATGTCACTGCCGTGGCATACATAAATCACCAGGGGGGCACAAGAAGTTGTGCAGCCCAAAGAGAGGTGAATCGAATCCTGACCTGGGCAGAGAAATATGTCCCATGCATATCTGCAGTGTTCATTCCGGGAATAGACAATTGGCGAGCAGACTACCTAAGCCGCCAACAGGTGCTTCCGGGGGAATGGACTCTTCACCCCGACATCTTCCAGAGCATTTGTCGGAGGTGGGGAACACCAGATGTCGATCTCTTTGCATCGAGGTTCAATGCAAGGGTGGGCAACTTTCTGTCCCGGACAAGGGATCCACTTGCTTACGGCACGGATGCACTGGTGTTCCCATGGGACCAGTTCTCCCTAATGTATGCGTTTCCTCCGCTGCAATTATTACCCCGTCTTCTTCGCAGGGTAAAGTCGGAAGGAAGACCAGTGATTCTGGTGGCTCCAGCGTGGCCCAGAAGGGCCTGGTTCGCGGACATTGTAAGGATGTCCGTGGGGCAACCGTGGTCCCTTCCGCTTCGGCCGGACCTATTGTCCCAGGGGCCAATATTCCATCCTTCCTTACCGTCTCTCAATTTGACGGTTTGGCTATTGAGTCCCATATCTTAAAGAAAAGGGGTCTCTCTAATGCGGTGGCATCTACTTTGATTAATGCCAGAAAACCGGCATCCAGACTTATCTATTACCGAGTTTGGAAATCTTATGTGGCCTGGTGCGAGACCAGGGGTTGGCATCCCCGGAGGTATCTCATTGGCAGAATTCTGGAGTTTCTGCAGTTAGGGGCAGACATGAAGTTGGCCCTAAGCACCATTAAGGGCCAGATCTCGGCCTTATCGATTTTTTTCCAAAGGCCACTAGCTACACATTCCCTGATCAAAACCTTTTTGCAAGATGTGATCCGGCTTAGTCCACCAGTCAAGATTCCCTTGTGTCCATGGGATCTGAATCTGGTCCTTTCTGTCTTACAGAAACAACCATTTGAGCCCTTGGCTCATATTCCTTTGGTTCTTCTGACCAGGAAGGTGATATTTTTGGTAGCCATAACCTCCGCTAGGAGGGTTTCGGAGTTGGCGGCCTTGTCTTGTAAGGAACCGTACCTTATATTCCATAAGGATAGAGTGGTCCTACGGCCCCACCCGGCTTTCCTACCTAAAGTTGTTTCAAAATTTAATTTGAATCAGGATCTTGTTCTCCCGTCTTTTTTCTCAGAACCTAGTTCTGCAAGGGAGAAGTCTTTGCATACGCTAGACGTATTAAGAGCAGTTAAGATCTATCTTAAGGCTACTGCTCAGGTCCGGAAAACTGATACATTGTTTATCCTGCCAGAAGGTCTCAGATGTGGGCAGGCAGCGTCGAAGTCCACTATCTCCAAATGGATTCGGCAGGTCATTACTCAAGCCTATGGCTTAAGGGGAAAGGTTCCCCCGTTTAAGGTTAAAGCACATTCCACTAGAGCGGTGGGTACTTCCTGGGCAGTGCATCATCAAGCCTCCATGGCTCAAGTCTGCAAGGCCGCGACATGGTCGTCTGTCCATACTTTCACTAAATTTTATCAATTGGACATAAGAAAGAATGAGGAGAGCGCCTTTGGGCGCAGTGTGCTGCAGGCTGCAGTTTGATTCCTCATGTCTGATGGCGCCCGGCTTATTTCTTGGGGTCTCCCTCCCCTCATAGCATTGCTTTAGGACGTCCCACATAGTAATTACTATGCTTCTCTGTGTCCCGTGATGTACGATAAAGAAAATAGGATTTTTATAACAGCTTACCTGTAAAATCCTTTTCTTGAAGTACATCACGGGACACAGAGCACCCGCCCCTCTTTTTTGGGGTATTTGGGACACTTATTGCTTGCTACAAAACTGAGGTACTCCCGGTATGGGAGGGGTTATATAGGGGAGGGAACTTCTTGCCTTAAGGGCGTGCCAGTGTCCACACCTGAAGGTACTCTCTATAACCCACATAGTAATTACTATGCTTCTCTGTGTCCCGTGATGTACTTCAAGAAAAGGATTTTACAGGTAAGCTGTTATAAAAATTCTATTTTTTTCAATGTGTTTTTGATGCTTCTATGATACTTTTTTGAAGCTTTAATGAAGTGTGGCAAATGCCCCTTGTGTGTTGATTTTCTATTTGTTTTAAAGGGGCCCAGTAGAATCCCGGCTCAGTAATACCCCCCACTCAGCAGAAAACCCCTAGCTCATTAGTACCCCTGTTCAGCAGATCCCCTGCTCAGTAGTACTTCCAGCTCTGCTGATCCCCCACTCAGTAGCCCCCAGCTCTGCTTATCCTTTGGCTTGCTGATTCTCCTCTCTTTCTCCGGCACCCCCTCACCTTCTGCTGTAGAATTCCCATGTTGCCCACCACATGTGCCGTCCTTCCTGCTGCTCCACGTTGCACGACAGATGTGACATCTGCATCAGACACTTTCAGAATATTTCACACATCAACTGCAAATGACTGCTGATGACGTCCTTCTGGTTGGCTTGTTGGTTTCCCAGTGGATCCTGGGTCATACCTACAATATCTCCAAAACAAAGAGAACATCTCTCAAAAGCTTCAGGTGCTGTGCGCAAGCATTGTCATAGACCTTTATGAAGGCTTTGGAGACACTTTGAAGCACCAAGAAAGCGACATGGGATATATATATTTTTTTTAAGCAAACCCCATGTGTGAAGTGAACTGTAAGTTAACCAATTTATTTAGTTGACAGGTGCTTTGATTGGCATTCAGAGGGCTTTCAAAAAGTCCAATGCCACATTTTGAATCAAGTTTACAAGCTGATTTGTCATAGGAACATTTGTCCACATTGGAGGATTTGCCCTCAACTCTTTCCCTGTTGACAGATCAACATTTTTGATTTCCCATCACTTTATGTCTTGGTGGTCTTGACAGTAGTCACTAAAAAAAAGAGCGATACATAGTCCTAGAAGTGGCACAGGCAACACAATTACATACTCAACACTACAAAGGAAACCTCTCTAAAATAGAAATACTGTACTTCACCTTTCATTAGAAGGGGTCCTTAACTGTTTAACCATTGTTGAAACATCTTTTTTGAACCCAAAAAAGATGTTCCCTATAACAGCAAATTTTTATTCTTTTTTTAATTCAGGCCCACGTTAAAGAGGTTGTAAGGTTCACAATTTTTTAAATAAAAATAACATTAATATTATACTTACCTGCTCTGTTTTTGCAAGGGTTTTGCACAGAGCGGCCCCTGATCTTCCTCTTCTGGGGTGCCCGTTGGCACTCCTGGCTCCTTCTTTTCATCGTGTGCCACCACAGAGAGCTGCTTTTCATGGGGGCAACCATGCGGGCACACTCCCGTGTCCCGCCGCTGCGTCAATTGACACAGACGGCAGAACTCGGTCCCGCCCTCACTTTTGTGTCACCGAATTTGATTGACAGCAGTGGTAGCCAATGGCTCCTGCTGCTATCAATCTATCCAATGAGGACAGAGAAAAAAGGGAAGCTCTGGGGGCATCTGTAGCAAAGAAGGTTTTTCACCTTAATGCATTAAGGCGAAAAACCATGAGACTTTACAACCCCTTTAACTTATTTTTTGTTTTTAGATAGGACTGCGGTTGAGAGATTTCTGCTCACTTCTAGCTACACTTCCCTAATAGAAAGGGAATATGATTAGGTCTCTTAAACAGACACAATATTTTTTTAGTACTGAGTGCAAAAAATGTCTGAAACCTCTCTCAGGTTCTTATTGTTTTCACTAGGTAGATATCCCTTAAAGTGGATGTAAACCTGAATTTTTTTTTCAATTAATACTTCTACCTGGTAGAGTAGAGGATGTCAAGTCATCTGTGCCCAGTCTTGCCACAAAGAGTTAATCCAGTTTTGAGCAATCCTCTTGTCTTTTTTTACTAAGATAAAAATGTAATGTAGTGATTTTTGTATTGTCAGGCCTGGATTCTTTATGTGCGCCATTCCTCTACTTGAACTTTAACAATGAAGGTAAGGGTCTACTACTTTTAAATGAGAAAGTAATGATTATTGCTCAGGTAATGGTAAATTGTGTTTATTTAGCACTGATAGTTGTCTTCTACCTGTAATTTTTTACACTCAATCAACATTGCTGTCTGGCCACCCAAGCAGTCTTCCACACTTTATGCATCTCTAGCCTAACTTAGAAAAACACACCTCCATCACAAATGTATCTGTTCAAACAAAATGCAACTTATATGAATGCCATGTGATGGTTGAAATCACATGTTTTATGACATATTAATGGCCCAGGTTTGTTAGCATAAAGATAAGGCAAAAGTCTCCATATTAAATTCCCCTATAATGGCTTTACAGGTCTAATAATGTGTTTACATCATCTTTGGTGTTTGTGCTTTGGATTTCAGTGACAGCCAGGGAGAAGTTGTGATTGCATAGTCCTCAAATATTTAATCAACACGAACACTATCGCAGCATTTTAGGTCAAACAAAATTACTGACAGTTGATCAAAATGGTAGATAGTAGTCAAAACTATTTTCCAGATTGTTCGAAAATCGTACAATGCAGACCTTTGTAGAATCTTTAAATCAAGCATGTTATTCAATACAAATGGTAGTTTAGCTTGTTTTAATGATATATGCTCCTCTCAATATCACGTTTGAAATAACAATACTATCTGCATTGCATAAAGCCAAAGCAGAATAAGCTTGTATAATTACAGTTTTACATTATACATTTTGAATATTTAAGAAATTGTCTCCTGCGTAAACTGTTGGCGCTATATAAATCCTTTACAATAAGAATATTTTTCTAGAGTGAGATCTCGCCAAATATAATTAAGGGGTTGATTTACTAAAACTGGAGAGTGCAAAATCAGGTGCAGCTCTGCATGGTAGTCAATCAGCTTCTAACGCACCTGATTGGGTACTATTTAAACTCTGAAGCTTTACCACGTTACATTTACTTAGGAAAATAAGTGCAACGTATTCGCCTTTAGTAAATCAACCTGTTTATGTATCTGCTATGCTGGCAATTGCTTAGTACACACTTTCAGTGTTGCTAGATTTGTTGTTGCTTAGCTGTGTACATGCATTCCTAGTCAGTACATACAACATACTTTTTCTGGTCATTGTTTAGAACAGCGGTCATCAAACCTGTCCTCAGGGCCCACTAACAGGCCAGATTTTATGTATTGCCTTGGGGAGATGCAGACTAGAACACTGCAATCACTGAGCAGCAAATTATATCATCTGTGATGTATTTCAGTTATCTTGCAAACCTGGCCTGTTAGTGGGCCCTGAGGACAGGGTTGATGACCACTGGTTTAGAACATACTTTTGGAGTCAATAGATGTCAATAGACTGCTCTGTTCTTGTTGGGCTGTTTGCACGCATTGCTGGCCATTGCTTAAGCTAGTCATACACTAGTAGATTTTTGAATGAGCATTAATTCGAAATTTCCTATTTGATGGCATGGTGATTGTCTTTCAACAGTATTTAAAAAAAAAAATCTTTTAACATTCAATTTAGGTGTGAATGGACATTCCTGAACTGTGGTAAAAAAAAAACAATTGACACCACTAACGTTTAGACGGTTCTTAAAAGGAACATTTTCAAAAAAAATCTACCAGTGTATGGCCAGCTTTAGAACATATTTCCAGACTCGCTAGATCTGTCCTTGCTGAGCGCTGCTGGCCAATCCTTAGAACAGTGTTTCTCAACTCCAGTCCTCAGGGCGCACCAACAGGTCATGTTTTCAGGATTTTCCTCAGATGAAACTGCTGTGGTAATTACTAAGGCAGTGAAACTGATAAAATCACCTGTGCAAAATAATGGAAAGCCTGAAAACATGACCTGTTGGTGCGCCTTGAGGACCGGAGTTGAGAAACACTGCCTTAGAATACACTTTCAGCTAGATCTGTTGTTGCTGAGCTGTGGGAATGCATTGCATGTCAATGCATACAATATTCTTTTGCTGGCCACGTTCTTAAGTTGATAGATCCATTCTTTCTGAGCTGTTTTCATGCATTTCTGGCCAATGCCTACAACACAATTTCAGAGACACTAGAACTGTTTTTGTTGAGTTGTGTGCATACTGGCCAATGCTTAGATCAAACTTTAACTTATCATTAGTAAGGCATAGTTGTTAAAAAAGCACATGTGCTACTAATATAGTTGCCGTTGGGAAGAGTCTGTAAAAACATAACAGGGACAAAAGGAACGAAGTTCTAATAAAGGTGTAAATGCAGTGCTATACCTTACAGTAATAAACCTTTCTAACCTGGACCAGGCATGCAGCAGCTGAAGTCAGAACTTCTGATCTGCATTGGTGTTCCACATCGGTGACGCATATAGTAGTAAAGTCATTAGTTTAGCAGGAAATCCCCATTTTTAGAATTGGAGATTAGCAGTGACAGCCTCTCTGTTTCGTTTTGAAGAGGTTTATTTAAAAACACACTATATAGAGAAAATAATACCTATATTGGGGGGGCAGGTAAGTGAAATGATGTGCACTACAGTTGTAAAGAAATTCACCACAGACTTCTATGAGGCTGTCGACAAATTCTGGCTGATTAATGAGCAGTGCTAAGGTGTAAATTGCAAATATCAATAGATTGTTTTTGACTTATAAGGAGATGAAATATATATAAAAAAAGTATATCATTTTTTTATACTAAAGCCGTGGTCTCCAAACTGCAGCCCGGGGGTCAGACATAGCCCTTTGCTTAGGGCACTATTTCATCCACTGATACCAACAATAGTGGAGATCACTGGAGTAGCGGTGCCTACTAAAGTAATTTCCAGCTTACAGGGGTATTCCACAGGTACATACATACCTACCCTGGTCCAAGTTGGACCAATGTAAATATGTAAAGATTGCCATACCTAAACTTCAGCTTTAGTCTTTTGCATATATTGGCTTGTACTTCATGTTATTGAGGCAGTAAGAATATATATGCTTTTATTTTGTTTTCTTTTAGCCTTGGCATATGCCTGCATGTGTGCTTTCATACCAAAATACCTGTATAATTTCTTCCTGAAAGACAATTCACATGTTATCCAAGGTAAGCATATACAATTTTGAATATTCTATCTGAATGTTATATTCAAATATAAATATATTTTGATTTGATTAATTTCTTGAAGTTATAGAAATCAGAAGCTGTTTATATTTCATTACGTCCTAATGATGATGTTCTTTTTTTTGCTTTACATTAATGGGTACAATGTTTGGTATGATCTTTTCCTAATGGCTGTGATGACACCTGTTTACATATATACAAGGTTACAGTGGAGAAATGATATAAAGCTAGAGGAAATTCTTAGGCCTCTAGCATGCTAGATGTTTTTCTGCTGCTCCTGGGGGCGTTTGGCCTTTTTTCCCCTGCCTCTTAACATTCCTGCATGCTGGCCAATTTGTCCATTCACACATAGGTGCTTAGAAGAGTTCAGAGGCAGTAAAAAAACACACCCAGTGCTTCTGGAGCAGCAGAAAAAACGTTTGATGCACCTAAACGTGTGTAAACTCACCTAAGCTGTAGGTGCGTTAAGCGTTTTGAGCGCTAATTCATTTTAATGGTCAGAATACATTTTTAATTCTGGCCAATGAAATGAACGTCCAAGTACTTGACACATCTAAACGCGTTACATGAGTTTAAGCGTTAATCGCATTTTCTTCCAAAACTCTGGTACCAGGAGGAAAGCAGTCTAGGAGAGTTAGGAAAATGTCCAGTGTGCATGAGGCCTTAAGACCATGTTGGACCTTTTCAGCACTTTGTGTAGACTGCTATATAGTAAAGGTTCTTCGACTAGCCTTGCCTTTCTGTATTAGATATTTTTCTACTAAAGTCAGGGCAGTGTAGGTAGAGAGTAGAGAAGTTTGAGTGCTTAACTTCCACTGCTTCACTCGTCACAGCTGACAAGGTAAGCGTCCTTTGAAGTGGTAGAGCTCTTATTACCGTTCTCCTGAAACTACACTGCATATATTTTTTTTAAGTATCTCTAAAGCAAGCACCTAAATATATAGTTGAAATGTAGTATATACACTGTACCTGCTTAGGAATTTGCAATACTTTTCAGACAGTCTTGTTACCCACATACTTCTACCATTCTTCACAGTGAGAAGGATCCTCCTTGCTTTGCTGTACCACATCAGCCCCCTACTTGTTGGCCAAAGGTGATGATGCTTATTCATTGCCTGGTGAACAGAATGGAGACCCAGGTGACACAGGGAGCTGCAAAGCTGAACCAAAGAGTATCACCTGCATAGTTATGCAGTTTGGTAGATGAAACATGAATACAAATCCCTTGGCTGATAAAACAGTAAACCTAAAGTAGGATTAATAAATAGACCATGTACTTTGCAAGTGCAATTGCACTCCTTTTTCTTAGTAAATATAAAGTGGTAAAGCGAATACCCAATCAGGTGCAAGGTGAAAAAAAAGTATTTATATATGGAAATCAGCAGAGCTTTATCACATTTACTAAGCTCTGGGGGAATATGAGTTCAACTGCACTTGCAAAGTGTTCCTTCTATTTGCTTTTAGTTAACCCACCCCAGTATGTACTGTATATTTCAGAGGTTGCTTAATCTGTTTGCCTGTGCTTCCCCACTTTTGAAGAGGAATGAACTCACCAATGTGCTGTTACTTCTTAAAACTCAACTGAATTCACTAAACTGATATTCAGTTGTACTAACAAACCCATTGTAAACAATTTTTTTCATAGTCTTGCCTGTACTTTCCTGTAACAGTAGTTGTGCATTGTGCCTATTAATATGACTGCAGGCACCAGGGTTTGACCACACTGCCCAATGCAATCTGTAATGTAACAGACTAGGGCAAGCACGTCCCCTTTCTTCATTAGCACTGTGAGTGGTAATAATAATGCTTGTGACTTTTATTAATCTATGGGATATCCTCTCTTAGACTGCACAAATGACGAGAAGCTGGAAAAATGTACTATCATAAGAGTATGTACAGCCAGTCACTTCTATGGCTGGCTGTATGAGCCTCCTGTGGCTCCTAGAGGAGGAGAGAACATCACTAGGGGCGTGGCTGTCCGGTAACATCACAGGTGATGCCTCCCCTTAGCGATTTAAGAACTGTCAGATGGTGGATCAGACAGTCGTTGGGGGGGATAGAGTTTTTTTGTTTTTTTTTTGATGCTGTGGGTGTCATGATTGTCGTTGGATCTACTTCTGGGGACATTTTTATTTTTTAATAAAGCAATTGTCAAAAACTGTGTGTGTTTTTTTTTTTCTTTTTGACAATTTTTTTGGCGAATGAACCCCTACTCATTCACTTAGGGGGGTGGGATCTGGGGGCCCACTTGGGGATTCCAGATTCCGATAAATCCCCCGCCTGCAGATCCCCACAACCACCGCCCAGGTTTGTAGGGAAGAGACCCTTGTCCCCATCAATATGGGGCCAAGGTGCTTTGGGGTAGGGTGGGGGTTATAATTTTTAATTGACGGCATGTTTTCTTTACATTCAACTGGCTTCCCGGCCCACTCCTTGGCAATGAGCTCAGTGCGATAAATTGCCGCAATAAAATATGGGGCAATTAACTCATTATCAAAACTTTAGTCCAGTAGTTATTTACTGCACAATTCTTAGGCCCCGTACACACGGGAGGATTTATCCGTGGATACGGTCCAGCGGACCGTTTCCACGGATAAATCCTCTCGAGGACTTGCGCGGATTTTGATGCGATGGAGTGTACTCACCATCGAATCGAAATCCGCGCCGAAATCCTCTGGCGATGACGTGTCGCGCCATCGCCACGATGATGACGCGGCGACGTGCGCGACGCAGTCATATAAGGAATTCCACGCATGCGTCGAATCATTACGACGCATGCGGGGGATCCCTTTGGACGGATTGATCCGGTGAGTCTGTACAGACCAGCGGATCAATCCGTTGGGATGGATTCCAGCGGATAGATTTGAAGACATGTCATCAAATATTTATCTGCTGGAAATCCATCGCATGGGAGAAAAATCCGCGGAAACAGATCCGCTGGATTGTACACACCATAGAATCTATCCGCTGAAACCCATTCGCTGGGATTTTTCAGCGGATGGATTCTATCGTGTGTATGGGGCCTTAGTAAATTTAACATTTGCAAATTTGTTTCCGCATGCATTATTTTACCAATTTTTTTTTTTTGCGTTATTTAACTCTTAGTGAATTGATCTTTATCTATGTTATCTGCCAGGAATGCCTGGATCAGAATAATAGCTGAACAGAATTGGAAAAGCCTTTGGTGATACTTTTCCCATACATGTGTTTTAACTGTGTTTAGCTGTTTGCCCACTATTCAGCTTTTAATGAGGCTGAAATAACTGAAACTACTTATTCACCATCTTTACGTCTAATCTGCCTTTTTACACTGATTTTTAGTCATACCCTTGGCACCTAAACTTGAGTCATTAAACTGAGTTCCTGAATAACTTTTCATTGTTGACTTAAATGTGCAGACAGTTATCATTGCATTTGAAAGCCCTGAGTATATGTTATTTATACTTCTCTGATAAAGATGACTAGGAAGAACCAATTATCGTACATTTGAATGAACTGGTCTGTTTTTTGTGTAAAATTGGCACAGAGGAGAAACTAAGATTTGCGCATGTTATATTTGTGACTAAATAAAAGGCCCATTACATGGCACAAATCTATTTAGAATTGTGACATACATGTTATTGTAGTTTTGATTAACAGCATACAATCTCATTTTTTTAAGCAGAGCAACGTGCAAATTGAAGTATGTATTAAAAACCAGCATACAAAATAATTTTTCACCTTTTTTTCAGTACTAGAAACTAATTAAAAGTGAAATCGAATTTGTTGGTATCTGTGATGCATTTGCCTATATGTCTCAGTTTACTGCTCCCTGCTAGGCATATGGGTAGAGGTAGAAAGGAATTTCATGTGTGATTCATTCCTCTGACAGGTTATTGACGTGCTAATGTCCCCTCACTATTCTAAACGTTAATTGATCTATTGTGTTGTGTGAAGAAGATCTGTGTTTACCCTTAAAAGATGTGTATTGTATCATCAGGCTAAATGATTAGAGAAGTGGTATGTTAATTATTCTGATTGCTTCAGTGTATTAATTAACTCCACTGATGTCTTTATCTAAAGAAACGTGTCTGCATGGTCGGCTCCGACTTGTCTCCTATAATCTGTATGGGAAACCCCACTGTGTGGGGGGGGGCGTTCCTAACAGGTTGTAACCACATATAAGCTGAGTTTTTGTGTCAATAAAGTGTCTTGTTCTAGCAGTAAGCTTGGCATGTGTGGCTTTCTGGGCGATTCCAGGGATATCCCTCCTCGTGGAATATTGGGGTGATTTTCGTTATGGGAAGAAGGGAACGTTGACGGGGATATCATACCGATACCGTCACAATTGGTTGGCAGCAGTGGGATTTTTCCCTTCTATTCCCCTTCACACCCGGATTCCAAGCAGACACTGGAAGAACTACTGGAAGTTCGTGGAAGGATTGCTAGCAACAAAACCAAGCGGGTCATCATAGCAGAATCAATGGAGATAGACCAGGAGGACGGGATTGCAGCAACGCCAGCAGTACAAGAGATGGAGACACCAGTGATTCAGGAGGAGGAATCGCCAGCCAACAAGCTAATGAGAGAGAAGCTAGCGTGGTTCGGCCCGAACCCAACGGCAGATGTGGTCCTGAGAGTGATGGACCTGTTAGCGAAGGAGGCTAAAGAAATAAGGGACGCAGAACTACAGTTAAAACTGGCAGCAGTCCAACAAGCAGCCGCACCTTCTCCGAACAGTGAGTACAGCACAGCAGACGCAAGGAAGATTCCGTTTAGCACTTTTAAAGCTTTTGATGAAAAGGACTGTGAAATTGATAACTACCTGGCGGATTTTGAGCGACAATGTAACCTGCACCGAATAGCTAGAAGAGAGTGGGTTGCAATATTGTCAGGCAAACTGTCAGGCAAAGCTTCTGATGCTTTCCGGACCGTGCCAGATCAGGATATCCATAGCTACGCCCGGGTTAAAGAAGTGCTCCTGGCTTGTTATGCAGTAACCCCAGAGTCCCACCGACAGAAGTTCAGGGACTCGCGCAAAACCACGAAAGACTCTTACGCAGAATGGGCATGCCAGTTGTCCCTGTCGGCCTCTAACTGGGTTAACAGCAGCCAGGCCACCACCGCAGAGGACATTTTGCAACTAATGCTCCTGGAGCAATTTTACAATCACATCCAGACGGACGTCAAGGATTGGGTGAGAGATCGCAGGCCCATGACTCTACCAGAGGCCGCGAAGTTGGCGGATGAATATGCGGATACTCGCAAGACAAACCAGGTCACACCACGGGTACAACCCCCCACAACCAACGGCGCCCTCACACCCACCAGCCGCTAGATACCAACCGCCTAACAGACCGATGACATATAGCCCTCGCTACCCACGCCAGGAGGACAACGAACAACGCTGCTTCCGGTGCAAACAGTTGGGTCACTTCAAGCAGAATTGCCCCATGAATGACAACACCAGGTCAAATTGGTCTCAACCTGGGTACCGCCCACCAGCAGCAGCCCATTGTGTAGACTCGGCTTGGGATCCCCAGGAGCTGGGTCAGGAAGAACCATTGGGCACCCCTTACGAAGCCCTCATGGTACAATCTGTTATTACGGACAACAGGGAACACCATTGTCAGCTGGTCATGGGCGACAGCCATGAGCCGGAGGGGCCTTGGAGGGAGCTGGGCAGAAAGAGGCACCGCCAGCTACCCTCCAAGAAGAAGAGGTCCTGGAAGTCATATAACCAGCGGACCTGGGAGGAGAAGAAGCGACTGGAGGAGATGGAATCGCAGCGGGCGCCCCAGATGCGGGCCGAGATGTTCGCCAAGGGCCCACCGGTGGCCCCTTACACCACCACCCAGTTCCTGATGATGAAGGACCACGTGGAAAGCCTGCAGGACATGAGCAAGCAGGATCTGATCCGTGAGTACATAGAGCTGGAGGAGTGCATAAGCCGCATGGAGGAGGAGAACAACCACCTGAGGTCACAGCGGGCTGACCCCCCCAGGCTCCATGAACTGGAGATGGAGCTGGAGAAGCTCAAAGAGGAGAACCGGCGGCTGCGGAGGGAGCAGGGGGTGGCTGACCTTATGGGGCTCTGAGTCCCCTCTCCCCCCCCCCCCCGGACTCTGAGCACCAGTGCTACAGCATTTCAACAAATATAACTTTTCCTTTTTATGAATCTCCTGTGATTGTCACTTCAGAGCCATAACCTGCCCCCTCCCATAGCGGGACACCTAGACGGCGGCGCACAGACCCATTCGCTGTCTTCACACTGACTTCTGGTGACTTTGCAGATCGCACAAAGACTTGGGGACTGACCGGCGTGTGATCTGACGACCCGGTGACATACCTGAGTCTGAAGCAGTTGTCAAGGGAGGTCAGTCATGCCAAACGGAGTTAACCTCGGACTAAAAGCTCTGAACCCGTCAACCCTACTGGACCAGGGAAGGTCCAACCGGGTTTGCCGGAGCAGGGAGCAAAAGGGGGGCCATTGTGATGCATTTGCCTATATGTCTCAGTTTACTGCTCCCTGCTAGGCATATGGGTAGAGGTAGAAAGGAATTTCATGTGTGATTCATTCCTCTGACAGGTTATTGACGTGCTAATGTCCCCTCACTATTCTAAACGTTAATTGATCTATTGTGTTGTGTGAAGAAGATCTGTGTTTACCCTTAAAAGATGTGTATTGTATCATCAGGCTAAATGATTAGAGAAGTGGTATGTTAATTATTCTGATTGCTTCAGTGTATTAATTAACTCCACTGATGTCTTTATCTAAAGAAACGTGTCTGCATGGTCGGCTCCGACTTGTCTCCTATAATCTGTATGGGAAACCCCACTGTGTGGGGGGGGCGTTCCTAACAGGTTGTAACCACATATAAGCTGAGTTTTTGTGTCAATAAAGTGTCTTGTTCTAGCAGTAAGCTTGGCATGTGTGGCTTTCTGGGCGATTCCAGGGATATCCCTCCTCGTGGAATATTGGGGTGATTTTCGTTATGGGAAGAAGGGAACGTTGACGGGGATATCATACCGATACCGTCACAGTATCGTTTACTTTGATACTGGCATTTGCATGTATGATTATTTTCTAGATATCTAGTATCCTAGGCTGCTTCTGTAGTATGATAAATATTGGGCATGCTGCCATCACTGAGATTTTTGTCTACTGTACATCTGTTTTATTTATTTATTTCAAGTTGTAGTCTAACAGGATAATTTTAAGAAACATGCATTTATGGTATGAAAAAATGTCATATTGCCTGTAATAATTAGTGTTTTGTAACCACAGCATAAAGAACAGGTTTATAATTGAGGATTCAGAAGTAATATATATATATATATATATATATATATATATATATATATATAGTTACATATATAGTTACATTTTGGGCACTTTTTTCTCCTCCATTTTTTCTTTACAGTGCAAAAATGTCTGAGTTACACATTGTACCTGGACTTCTCACCCCTCCCATTGGCAGTGTAATGTCTCCAGAAATACCCCAATTCATCGAAGACTCAACTGTTCACTTGCAATTACTATTGCTCCCTGAGCCCTCGTTCACACCGAACACAGCTTTGGAATCGTGCAATTTCAGATGAACTCGTACGATTTCAAAGCCGCATTTCAGTCCGACTTTGGGAGGCGACTTGAAAGATATCTGTGGGGATTTATGCACAGATGTCTATTAAAATCGCCCCCGAATTTTCCAAAAGTAGTGCAGAAACTACTTTTGGAAATCGGTGTGGCGTCACACCGATTGGGACGCTCCTTTTGCTGGCAATAGGCTCCAATTTGACATGCGATTTGACCTGTCAAATTGCGCCGATGTGAATAGGGGCTTATGCCCAGATCAACACCAAAGTGTCACTAGCAACATACTTTCTTGTCTTTAATAAGCCTTCACATAGCTAATTGGTGATTCATTCCTACCTGGAATTCTTTGTAAAGAGAAAGAGATGGCTGGGCAGACTTATTCATTAAGGCTATGCAGACCAGTGATGCACACATTTTAATAACCATTATGGCTCAAGTTATGTGAAAATCCAATAGTTTTCATGGTTTACCACCCTTGGCACTTGATCACTGCTGTGATTACTGTGTGAATGTACCAACCTAGGGTACCCAAAGATATTGTGATACTGAGCCAGCACTTAAATGTAGGTGTAGTAGTTAAAATGAACCTGTGCTCAGACTATGCAGACTAAAATATTGAATATTCTGAACAAACTGCAAAAGCACTTTAACAAGTTCTTGTTCACCTCTGTAGCTGTAGGCATTGCAGATCAATGCATTTTAAATTGAAGAGTCACTTGGGCTGCAGGCAAGTTTCAGGACCTTTATTAATTACTAAATCATTACTAAATCAATTACTAAATGTTGTCATCCTTCCCTTCAGTTGGGCAGTTTAAGTATTTGCCATTTCTAAAGCTCTAGATCAATTTGTCATCCTTAATGTAATTCCAGTAGTTAAACACCCTTTAAGTCAAGTGTCAGTCATGGTCTACTCTTCTGTTGATGCAACTTGGCAAACTAAACCAATTTAGAATATTTCTAGCTGGTCCATGCCGAATGGAGAAAGAATGCCGAGTCTACATTTGAGCAAAGGTTTATTTCGTTTGTAAAAAAAACAATTCCTTCAGTAGAAACACTTAAGATACTGCTTCCATTTTTGTGGCCCAACAAATCCTCTATCTAGATGGTTGCTGAGGAATCTGGAGCTGGAAGTGGATATAATTGGACAGGCTTTGCCAAATTTAAAATTGTATTACTGGGCTGCTATGTTGGTTACTAAAGTATTTGGGTCTCTACAAGATGCATATACTGTATAATCCCACAGTCAATTTAGGAACAGCCATCTTGGGTTCTTATTTAACCCTCGCTAACCTTCCCTATTAGTAAGTTCCTAAATTACATTTAGATATAGATCTAGAATGGGAGTCAGTAAAAAAGTGTTTTGTTCAGCATGGGCAGCGGTCTCCATTTACCCTTTTATGGGCCAGTCTTGGACATGCATATCTTCTTTATGTTCCTGACCCCCAGCTTTAAGCTTCCGAGAGTATAAAGCAGTTGTAATTACTTATCACAATGAGTGGCTGATATGCGTGGGCATAACGTGCCTCAGCCCCATGAAAGATACAATAGTACAAAAACAACAAAATTGCCCAAGAGACTTTGCGAGACACATTGATGTAAATAAAAGATTCACATTATATTCAAAATAGGCATCCTAAAAACTCACAATAGGTATAAAAGTTATTCTTTGATAAACATGCATAAAGCAATAGGGTGCATATAGACTTTTACAAGATTTTTCAGCATCGCAGATAGTTCATAACAAACATGCTCTTGCATAAATCTCTCAACGTGTTTCACAAGTCAGCACTCGCTTCATCAGATGTGAGAAAAAACAAAACTTGATGCAGGTCCTACTACATTAAATGAGTGTGTCAAGAATATGCCATCTGGTCCACACCATCTTGGCCTGGAGACGTGAGGAGGAAAAGGCCGGTCAAAGATCATCACAAAACCCACATAAGAAGGGACGGCAAAGCCGCCAGGGCTGGGGGAGCAAAAAACATACAACACATGATGGAGGACAAGACACATAGGTAAAAAGAAAAAAGAGGGATTGATGAATAGACAAAAAGAGAAACCACATCTTTTCCTTGTTCATTTACACTTGGGTGCATTTTTCCAATGTGGTTTCTATTTTTGTTCCTTGGGCAATTTTGTTGCCTTTAGACAGTTGTAACATATACCTCTTAATGAAGAGTCTCCAACCTTCATTACAATGAAGAACACATTCTCCCACATAATAAATTGTACTTTTAATAGACATGCTGAACTGTATCATCTAGTTTTATATCTTTGAATACCTATTTATTATTGGTATCATTTGTATTACACTTCTGTTTTATGGACATTGCTTTGTGTACAGGCATGTTGGAACAGGAAGGGGCCATCCCCAAACTGTTCCACCAAGTTGGAAGCATGAAATTGTCCAAATATCTTGGTATGCTGATGCTTTAAGAGTTCCTTTTACTGGAACTAAGGGGCCAACCCCAACCCCTGAAAAACAACCCCACACTATAATTCCCCCTCCACCAAATGATTTGGTCTAGTGCTCAAAGCAAGGTCCATAAAGTCATAGTTGATCAAATTTGGGGTGGAGGAACTTGACTGGCCTTCACAGAGCACTGACCTTAACCCGATAGAACACCTTTGGGATGAATTAGAGCGGAGGCTGTGAGCCAGGCCTTCTGGTCCACATCAGTGCCTGACCTCATAAATGAATTTCTGGAAGAATGGTCAAACATTCCCATAGAAACATTTGTAAACCTTGTGGACAGCCTTCCCAGAAGAGTTGAAGCTGTTTTAGCTGGAAAGGGTGGACCTACTCAATATTAAACCCTACAGAGTAAGACCGGGATGCCATTAAAATTCATGTGCGTGTAAAGGCAGGTGTTGCAATACTTTTGGTAATCTAGTGTATTTCTGTGTAGAGATGAAGGTGTATCCTGATGGCAGGTGTTGTGGAGTGATTTATAAAACTTATTTTGGCTTAACGTTACCAGCTAATGACATGATAGCTTTAATGTTCTAATCTTTAATAGAAAAAAAAAACTACATTGGCTTTCACTGCTGCAGGCAACAAATCCACTTCTATTTCTGTGCTTGTTAGGTTGGTATTGTGTCTATTGGTATCTGTAAAAGATCATCTCCACTAAGGTGCTTGTTTTTAAATGGTTGCTAATGAATGTTTTATTTTACATGCTATTGTACCACCTTACGATGTGACCAGAACCCTGAAAAAAAAGTATGGAAAAAAATATATATATATATATATATTTTGTTTTCACTCTTAGTGACATTCATTTCGTTAACCACTTAAGCAACGGACCATTTCACTGGCCAAAGACCAGGCCACTTTTTGCGATTCGACACTGTGTCGTTTTTAACTGACAATTGCGCGGTCATGCGACGTGGCTCCCAAACACAATTGACGTCCTTTTTTTCTCACAAGTAGAGCTTTCTTTTGGTCATGTTTGATCAACTCTGCGGTTCTATTTTTTGTGCTATAAACAAAAATAGAGCGACAATTTTTTAAAAAATAGTTAAACTTTTTGCTATAATAAATATACCCCAAATTTTTTAAGCCGATACGTATTCTGCTACATATTTTTGGTAAAAAATCGCAATAAGCGTTTATTGATTGGTTTGCGCAAAATTTATAGCGTCAACAAAATAGGGGATAGTTTTATGGCATTTTTATTAATATTTTGTTTAACTAGTAATGGCAGCGATCAGTGATTTTTATCATGACTGCGACTTTATGGCGGACACATCAGACACTTTTGACACCATTTTGGGACCATTGTAATTTTTACAGCGATCGGTGCTATAAAAATGTACTGATTACTGTAAAAATGACACTAGCATTGAAGTGGTTAACCTGTAGGGGCACTGAAGGGGTTAAGTGTGACCTAGGGAGTGCTTCTAACTGTTAGGGGGCGTGGCTTGCCATGATAAGTCACTGGATCACTGTTCCTGATGACAAGGAATAGACGATCAGTGACAGTGTCACTATGCAGAACAGGGAGATGCATGTTTACACTTGCCTCTCCCCGTTCTGCAGCTCTGTGACCTGATCGCGGGACACCGGCGGACATCGCGGGTCCCACGGGCACGGTCACTGAGACAGGGTCGAGCGCGCGCAACCACACGGCCGGCAAATTAAAGGAGATGTATATATACGCCCATTTGCCCAGCCGTGCCATACTGTCGACAAAAAACTGCGTGCGGCGGTCGGCAAGCGGTTAAAAGATGGATTTGGTACAAAGAAGTGAAATTTGCTGCTGCCAAAATTTTGCAAAACATCAACTTACTAAACACTTGGATGGAAACTGTACCATTAGAAATGATGGTACATGATTTACTTGGCAGTGGTATGAAAATTCATATGATGCAGCCAGGGCCATCTTTAATATTGATTGGACCCTGGGCAAAAATGTCCTTTAGCCCTCCTGAATTCACTTATTAACTATTTGCAGGCACTGTGGGCTCAAGGGACAGCTGCTTTATGCCCCACAACAATGACTGGGCTTCGGGCAGTTGCCCCTTTTGCCCTGTGCCAAAGATGGCCCTGAATGCACCTGGAAACTTGTTTGGTTTTATTGTGAGGTAGTTTAGTTCATAAGAGAACCTAAAGCAATTCCATTTTTGGCCTGGTTTCCTGATTGGTTAAACCTTTTTTTAGATGTGTGTAAAAATGTACCTTTAACATATTACTAGAGTGAATAATGTATCTAGTGTGTTTTAAGAGTGTTTGCTCTTTGAATGCCAGTAACTTTGTTTTTATTTTAGAGTACTTGACGGTCTTCTCCCAAATGATAGCATTTCATGACCCAGAGCTGAGCAATCATCTCAATGAGATTGGCTTTATACCAGATGTAAGTACCAAAAGTCCTTCAATTGCACATTAACTGGGCCAAATAATAATTCCAAAAAGCATGCAGACATCAAAGAAATGTAAAAACTATTAATATATACATTATTATATGTTTTATAAATGTCTTGCAGGAGATCGGTTTCCTTATTCTAAATTGAGTTTGCTATACAGTATATAGGTTTATTTTAATTTTATTTAAAGGTTTAATCGAAAGGATTAAGACTGGTGGCTTATTTTATACTTGTTAACTCAAATGTTTTTTTCACATAGTATCGGTTGTTTAATTAGATGTGCACTTTTCAATCAGATCTGCTTTCACCAGGCCTTGTTCATCAGGAGGGAATTATATGTTATTGGAACTGTGGGCTTGCACTCCATATCAACTGATTGCTAAAAAAAAAAAAAATACCTGCAATTTTGTCACTTGTGTTTAAACCTTTCTCCTGATCATGGCATAAATCTTAAAAAAATTTAGTGTAATCAATTGTTCTGATGTAATCAGAAGTCAAATCAATTTTACTGATTTGCGGTGCAGGTATGGTTGTTACCATATGGAATGCTTTGGACTTGGTTTTTACAGGGATATGTTTTGTTAGCTTACAGCACCATGCCTATAACCGAGCTAGGCTATGGGCCTTAAAAATATTCTGCTAATTTTCACAGAACTTGAGAACAGTGAATATTGAGTATGTCAAGCTCCTTTCAAGATACTATACGTCTCTCTGCATTTCACCAACTGATTTCTGATGTCTATTGTAACTTGCCTATGTCTATTCAGACATAAATGTGAAACGATTTCCTTGGTGTTTCGATTTGTTTCTCACTTAAAGGGGACCTTCAGTAATTTTTTTCAACTTTCCATCTATTAAATCTTCTGCCCTTGTTGTTTTAACTTTGGATACAGCCCACTTACCGTTTCTTGTCTGATCATTAGCCTAGGCTTATGACATCATGCACAGCTCTCTCTCTCACTTTGCCAGGCCAATGAAAGCTGCAGAGCTGGAGGTGTGCCTATGTGTGTCTGTGTAAATCCAGGAAGTGAACTGGCAGCAGCTTCAGCTGCCCACAGATAGACTGGCTGTAACCAGACTTAGTGAAGGGAGATTTCTGCAGCATATTTGACAAGTACAGAATCACAGTATATGTAAAATAATATGGAAAGTGGTTGGAGGGAAGCTTCAGCTTCAGGATGGCAAAGATGTTTTCATTACAAATTATGTGAGCAGAGTGCAGTTCCTCTTTAAGGTGGCCCGGTGTCTCAGCTCTGAGTATAAATTACATTTTACAGGTTGGTCCCTGGCTGTCACCTGACTGTATCCAGTGAAGAAAGATTTTTATCTTTCAGTGGTGCAGGAAACAATTTTCAGTTCCAGTAACTGTTTATTGAAGAAATTTACTATTAAACTGGCTGTAAAGTCAGAAGATTTTTTATCTTAATGCCTTCTATCTATTAAAGCATACCTTCAGTGATTTTTTCATCTTTCCATCTATTAAATCTTCTGCATTTGTTGTTTTAACTTTGGATAGTAAAACATTTTTTTTCTGGCAGTAAATATCTTATACAGCCCACTTTCTCTTTCTTGTCGAGTAATTAGCCTAGGACAGTGATGGTGAAACTTTGGCACTCCACATGTTTTGCAACTACTTTTCCTATGATGCTCAACTACACTGCAGAGTGCATGAGCATCATGGTGAATATATATCCAAAACACCTGGGGTGCCAAGGTTTGCCATCACTGGCCTAGGCTAATGACATCATGCACAGCGCACTCTCTCGCTCTCACTCTGGTGAGTGTTTGCCAGCTAGGGAGCAAGGGCAGGAGAGTGGGGGGGGTGAGTCATAGGAGAGCTAGGAGAGCTGCAGAGCTGGAGGGGGCTGGATGAGGGCAGGGACTGCAGAGATCCATGTGTATTCATCAAGAGAAGAGAAATGTGCAGGCAAGAAGTGGTTCGAGTGTGTCTGTCTGCATATATGTGTGTGTGCCTGTATATATGCGTATGCCTCTATGTGTCTGTGTAAATCCAGGAAGTGAACAGGCAGAAGCTTCAGCTCCCCACAGTTAAAATGGCCGTAGCCAGACTTGGTGGAGGGAGATTTCTGCAGTATATTTGACAAGTACAGAATCGCAGTATATATAAAATAATATGCAAAGTGGTTGGAGGGAAGTTTCAGAATGGCAAAGATGTTTTTATTACAATCTATGTGAGCAGACTGCAGTTCCTCTTTAAAGGGATTGTAAAGGAAAATGTTTTATTTTTAAAAAAATAACAAACATGCTATATGTACCTCCACTGTGCTCGTTTTGCACAGTGTGGCCCCGATCCACTTCTTCTGGGGTCCCTCGGCGGCTGTCTCTGGTCCTCCCTGCAAGAGCTCCACACATTCATGCGAGCAAGCTTGCGCGATGTGAGGTCCTTGCAGGCGCGCTCCCGTGATGCAGCCCACGGCCATAGCGCCGACTGTATCACTCGGCCCGACCCCGGCGCACCGCGTCATTGGTTGTGATTGACAGCAGCACGAGCCAATGGCTGCACTGCTTCAATCGACCAATGAGTGAGCTGTGAAGCCGTCCAAGATGACAGCGCGCTCACGGGACTTTTGAGGGGTCAGGTAAGTAAACGGGGGGCTTGGGGAGGCCGGTATTGTCGGAAGTTTTTTCACCTTAATGCATAGAATGCATTAAGGTAAAAAAACTTTTACCTTTACAACCCCTTTAAGATTAAAAAAAAAACTTCTGTCAGCAGCAGTCCCCCTAATATTTACCTCAGTCCCCTCTCAATCCAGCAATGTTGCACGAGAGACTCTGATGTCTGTGACTTTCCTTCCTCATTGGCTGAGACAGCAGCGAAGCGCCTTTGGCACCTGCTGCTGTCAATCAAAGTCAATGAGCCAATAAGGAGAGAGAGGGGGAAGAGGGGTGCCCCAATAGCAAGCTGCTTGCTGTGTGGGCACTCAGCAGGAGGGAGGGGCCAGGATTTCCGGCGAGGGACCAGAGAAGAGGAGGATCTTTTATTTGTTAAAAATAACAGACTTTAGTATCACTTTAAACTTTGCAATAGTATTCTAAAAGGGATCACTTACCACAGAATTTCTTAAAGTGGAGCTCCAGGCTCCTTAAGAAAAAATTAAGTCAGCCGCTACAAATACTGTAGTGGCTGACTTTTAATATTAGAACCCTTACCTGTCCACGAATCGATCCAGCGGTGTCTTCACCCGAGCCGGTTTTTCCAATCGGCTCTCCGGGGGCCGCCATCTCAGGTAATGGAAACCGGCGGTGAAGCCTTGCAGCTTTACAGCCGGTTCCCTACTGCACATGTGCGAAGCATGCTGCGCTTTGTGAATGGCCTGGCGGTGGGGGAAGGAGGAGGGGAGTCGAACTTCCAGGTGAGTTCACCACGGAGAAATCAGTCAGAAGTGGGAGCAGGTACCCGCTCCCCCCTAAAAGGTGCCAAATGTGAAGCGGAGGGGGGGAGGCATATAGGTGGAGCTTCCCCTTTTGGGTGGAGCTCCACTTTAATAGCCACATAGAATACAAATTCCCTTCCTGCGCACCAAATTTCCTTTTAAACTCTGCTATTACCTTAAACAATTTGTGCTGGCAATCATCACCGGGCTTCACATACATTTTGCAGACCGCAGAGATGTGGGAGTGACCCATTAGGTCCACCCACAACAGGCTGCCTGCATAAAACTACAGCAGGGGTTGGATACAAGACCAGTCACCCTGCACATGAAGACAGAGCAGCAGTAACTGGTCTTCATTACAGATGGGGTTGCTGCTCAGATCTGGAAGAAATGCACAAAGTACACCAAGATTCAAATATGAATCCACATGTCGCTTGTATTTAGACAATGTTTGCTTATCCGGAAGTTCATCTTTAAGGTCTACTATTATTGAGCATTTTCTTATGTATTTGTAGACCTCTGATAGTTTTGTACTGTATCTCTATTGGGGAGATTTACCTTACGTTGTATCCCACTGACAGTTGTTATAGGGGCATCAAGAAAGGGAAAATCTCTTCAGCTTCAGAACATACATAACAAATAAATCCTGACAGCAGTTCTAATCCTCCCACACTGTACCAGGAAAGTGTCTATATTGCTGTTTGTGTCATTGTTAGAGATGTTTCCCTTCGCTTTCTGTCTAAGTGACAAGGACCACTAGATGCTAATTCAGGATATTCCAGAGAGTAAAATGATGGTAAACTTTATGCTTTGCACAATCTTTCCATTCTATCTTCAGAGTTTAATAGGAGGCAGGTTTTGCGATATACAATAGACTTTCCTGATGGCATGTATAGAGTTATCATAGAATCAGAGTTCATTAAAGTGTTACTAAACCCACAATAGTCAAATCGATCTATATATACAGTAAAGCATGCTTGTTATACTCATTGGGGAACCTTAGGGGTTAATCCTGTGCACTGTGTAAAAAGGCTGTTTGGTCCTGTCTTCTCTGATTCTCCCCTTCTTCCACTGTCCCCAATCCATCTTCTGATAGTACAGAGCCTTTGGAGTCACTCTGCACATAATCAGTTTGGAGTGTATTGCTAGAGAGTTTTTTCTTGGGGGGGGGGGGGCGGTGCATGTGATCAGCACTGTCCAGGCAGAGGATCAGGAGTCCTGCAGCCTCATAAGACCATCAGAGCAGAATAAATAAAACTCCTCCCACAAACTTTGACCAAACACTGATGGAAGTCACAAGACTGCTATATACGGCTGATGAGAAAAGGTATTTAGCAGTTTAGATTTAATTAAACTATTGCATTTCCATGTTCTGTGGGAGACCAGATAAAGCAAATTCAGGCTCCTGGGTTTAGTAACACTTTAGGGTCTACAGGTCTGTAGGCTGTGTTTCAATAATTGTAAAGGGTTTTGGTATGATAAGTACATTGGGGAATATTGGTGTCATTACTGATGGACATCCTGTGTTCTGGGTGCACTAACACTTCTGTTCTTCATTTAAATCTGGTCACATTACAGGATCAGCTAGAGATACCAGTTTGGCAAGGTTGTTAGCCCCTTGTAATCAGGGGTCAAGTCCTGGGGAAAAAAGTGTGGGAACTCCCACCCAAAATCCACTCCCCCACCAAAAAATAAATACAAATTATACGCTCATATGCATAATTACTAAACCGTATGTTTTTTTTTTTTTTTTCGATCCACTGTACCTTAGTAATCCTTTGTTACTGGCCGCTTCCTGTATATGGATTCATCGGGTAGTGTGCGGGTATTCCGTCACTTCCTCGATGCCGCAATGTCTGACACTACCCGATGAATCCATATACATGAAGCGGCCAGTAACATAAAGGATTACTAAGGTTCGCCTGCCCCTGACAGTGACTCGAGCTGGGTATCGCCACTTAGTGAAGGATTGGCTCGTACGGCTCGGCTGCTCTAGTCCTGCAAAGGGAACTGCGTTCCTGCTGTGAAAAAAGTGCAGGAACTCTGTTCCCACGCGTTCCCGCAGGACTTGAGCCCTGCTTGTAATAGCAATAAAGTTACATAATTAAAAAAAAAGTATTTCAAAAGTAGTAATAAAAAGCAGTTATGTCACACATACGGTATCACTGCAAACTTCAGAGTATGAGCAATAAATCTAGGGCTCTAATTCATGGTTAACTCTAAGCTGATAATATGTAAAGGCTTTTAAAACATCTCTTATGAACAGTTTTGGATACCATAGGTTTTTGCTATTTCACAGATGTGCACAATTCTAACCACACGGCGACCAGTGACGTACCGGTACGTTGCTGGACTTCGAGTGGTTATACCGCTGCAGGCATCATCCTAGAATCGTTTTTTAGAGGTCGGCTCTCTTGTAAAAGCAATCCTATCAGCTAACTAGCAGCAGGAGGGAACGTCCTCCACTCCCGCTGCCTTCCATGGCTTTTTCGAACTATCCCACTGAGACACCTGATCGACCAACCAGCGCTTCCACTGGCTGATCGGCTGGTCATAGAGGCAAACAGAGACTGGAATGGCTCAGTTCGCCTCTGTGATATAGGAAACGGAAAGCGATGAGCACACATAACTTCTGGTTTCCTCGGATGTAAACCGTACTATTTAAAAACAAAAAAAATTGAAATATGATGTGATCAAATGCTTAAGGGCAGAGGAGGGATCTGGGGTCTAATAGACTCCAAATCTCTCCATAAAGAGTACCTGTCACCAGGGCCGGCGCTAGGCATAGGCAAGTCAGGCGGCTGCCTAGAGCGCCAGGGTAGGGGGAGCGGCAAAATCCAGATCCCCAGCCACTCGCTGGGGATTCGGATCAATAAAATACCTCCTGGACCGAAATGTTTAAAAAACATGCCTTATGGCGCCAGCCGCCAGGCTAGGGGGCAGTTTTTGCGCCTGTGGAGACACCACCTTCACCACGCCAATGCCATCCCCAGCCCGCAGCGCCGTTGCCTGATGCCATGGCTGAGACACAGAGCCGAGCTGGAGCTGAGCACAGTCCGGACAACAGGCAGTACACGGGAGGAGCGCACAGGCGGACAGCGGCCACTGGTGGCAGCAGAGAGCTCCCTGCAAACTTCATGACATGAAAATGATGGCAGGGTGGGTGCGATGGAACTGGAAGCCCTGCATGCAAGCCCGGGCCCCCCATGCGACGTCCGATCTCTCAACCCCCCCCCCCCCCGGCCGCCCGGGGATCCACCACGAGAGGAGCAGACAGACGGGCAGCAGCGCCGCCTCCCCCCAGAAAAGCCCCCACCGCCGCCGACTCAGGTACACAGTGGAAGCACAGGCGTCCTCGCTCAGTGCTGCAGCCTGTCACAAGAAATAAAAAAAATTACTCTGCTATCAAGTTTACATTGCACTGTGTACAGAGGGGGAACTGGTTTGTGTGTGTGTGTGTAGGGGGGTACAGAGTGGGAACGTGTGTGGGGGGGGGGCAAATGTGTGTGTGTGTGGGGGGGGGGGGGGGTACAGAGTGGGAACTGGTGTGTGTGTGGGGGGGGGGGTGGGGGTGGACAGATGTATGTGTGGGGGGGACAGAGTGGGAACTGGTGTGTGGGGGGGGGCAAATGTGTGTGTGGGGGGTACAGAGTGTGAACTGGTGTGGGGGGGGACAGATGTGCAGGGGGGTACAGAGTGGGAACTGGTGTACGGAGGGGGAACAGATGTGTGTGTGTGTGTGTGTTGGGGGGGTTACAGAGAGGAACTGATTGGGTGGGGGGAAGGAACAGATGTGCAGGGGGTACATATAGGAACGGATGTGTGTGTGTGTGGGGGGGGGGGGTTAAGGGGAACAAAGGTGGGGGTGCAGAGGGGAACATGTGTTCAGGATGATACAGTGATGGGGTGATCTGAGGTGTAAAGGTGGTAGAATTGTGGTGATCTGAGACCTAAAAATACAGGAATTGGGGTAATTTGAGGTGTGAAGGTTCAAATCCAGTTTTGTAAAAAAAATAAAAATAAATGCAGATCCCTTTGCAGGTCAAAAAATGAGCATTTTTTATTGTTTTTACTAGGAACGTAGCATTGTCAGTGTATCTGTCGCTCGTACAGACAGGCAGTTACACAGTTGGCCTCTCTGTATACTGCTTTAGCCTAGAAATAGGTGAAGAGGCGCCGCAAAAATCTCAGTGAGGGTCGGAGCGAATGGTGCGGGGGAGGGGGGGGGCGTCAAAATGAGGCTTCGCCTAGGGTGTCAAAAATCCTTGCACCAGCCCTGCCTGTCACTGCCTATTGCTATTACAGAGAATATTTATGTTCCCTGTGATGAAAATAAAAGTGATTAAAACATTTTTTAACCTCCCTGGCTGTATAATTATGTCAGATTTTTGCTGCTCAAAGCGATACAATGTTTCGTATGGAAATTTGGCATTTTATATTGTAGGTCTGTAATTCTTAGGAATAACTCACTTAAAACTGTCCAAACAAGAGTCTAGTAGACATCCCGGGTATGATACATTTTTAAACACAAAATCATAAATTATAATATAATAGATAACTATAAATAATTATAACAAATAATAATGTAAGTATAATAAAAATTATTCAATAATGTAATCAAATCAAAAACACTGACATTTGCTCAGTTGCAGGATTGTCGCTGTCATTACTTTCAGGGTTTGATGACGAATTTCCCCACAAATCGCTATCGCTCAATTCTGCAAGTGATTCTAATTTATTATCACTGTTTTCTAGCTGGTCTAGGTCTTTGATGTAAAGGGACACTTTTTGGTTGCTATGGACAATCTCCAGTTTCCAGGCAGAAAAAAAAACAGTATTTATAATATAAAACTGCATGCAGGGCACTGGACAAAGCATTAAGGACAAAAGAGATGTGAAATAATTTTATACAGTAATGTAATCTGTAAGATTACAGTGTACTGTATGTATACTTTGTTTTTCATTTTTTGAATTTGGCGCCGTGTTCCGTCCCCGTGCATCACAACGCTGCAGGGAACGGAGCTCCGCCTTCGCCCACTGTGAATCGAGCTGAGGAGGAGACAGCTCACACACACAGTGGGGAGACATCGCAGGATCCTGGGGACAAGGTAAGTAACTTTGCCTGGATCCTGCGATGCGATCCCGAGTGTAGCTCAGGGTTACCGCTTTTGGTAGTGAAAATTCACCCCGAGCCGCACTCGGGATTACCGCTAAGGAGGTTAAGTGATAGTGTAAAAATAAATACACCCCTGCCCCCCATGCTTGTGTGCAAAGACGAATGCACACATCAGTCTCACATGCACGCAAACAACGATCATCCCACACATGTGAGGTATCACTGCAAACGCCAGATCTTGGGCAGTAAGTCTAGCACCAGATCTCCTGTGTAAAGTGTTAATCTGTAATGGCTTTTAAAATGTCCCCTGAGTGATTAGCAGATTATGTCATTTTTCTGTTATCGGTCTTAGAGCCGATGTTAAGGTAAGTATGAAGGTTTTTGTTTTTTTTATAACCCTATACTCCTCATTTAAAGTGATTATAAACTCTTTTATATATACCCAGCCTCAGGTGATACACAGAGATTAAACAAATGCTCCTACATACATTGTACCTTTTAATCTGAAGGCATATCTTCTCTGCAGCCTCCTAAAACGCATGTTTTACACAGTATTTCTGAGCTCCAGCAGGCAAGGTGCACGGATTTGATGTCACACACTGCAGAGCAAAGAGCAGGAGTGTAATTTGATCTCATAGGTTAACATCAGTGGCGTCTCCAGCTTTCATATTTAGGGGGGGCACATGGGGGGACAGGGAAAAAAGTAGGGGGGCCAACTATAAAATGCAATTATATATATATATACAGTATATATATATATATATATATATATATATATAAAATCTCCTGGGGCCCTTTACTATGATCCCACAACGGGTCCTTTTACATGTTCTGTCGTGAGCTCCCTTCCTACTATACTGGGGCCCCCCAGGGTGGCAGAAAACAAGAGATATATGTCACCAGCACACCAAGAAAATATAAGGGTCCAAAGCAGTGGGAGAACTTTCAGGGTTGCAAAGGTTGTCTTGCCACCGGGCCCTGGTGTTCTGCCACAGTGGGGTTCCCCAGCTGTCCTGTCGCTGCTATTGACAGCGCTGGCATCTGTCTCCTTGGCAGGGGCGGCAGTCTATTAGGACCTAGTGCTGGTGACATTATGGGTGCATGCAGGGGAAGGCTGGCACTATTGGTTATAGAGAGCTGAGCCCCCAGCTGGTCACCTAGCAGCAGTAATGCTGTATAACCTTCTCTGTTGACATGCTGATCGGGATGTGATCCAGGTAATGCTCCCAGTCAGATCTAATAAACACAGTATTTATTAGCATCAAGAGTACAACCACATATATATATATATAATCAAACGTATGTTCCGCAGCCATGTGGGCTCTATGCCTGTAAAGTGTGGGCTTTGATCAATAAAATCTCTGATATTTAACACTAGGATTTGACTAAGAGCATCACCTGGATTGCATCCCGATCAGCATGTCAGAGAAGGGTCCACTGCTGCTAAGCAACCTGCAGGGAGCTCAACTGTCTACAACCAATAGAGATGGGCTCGGTGTGTTTGAAATCCCACATGCCGATCCCGCCAGGAAGCCGACACTCCAAAGCGCTAATCACAGGCAGTGAGACATTTCCTGATCTGTGCAGCTGCGGACTGGGAAATGTCTCACTGCCTGTGATTAGCGCTGTGCAGTGTGGGCTTCCTGGCAGGCTCTGGCATGTGGAATTTTGAACATGCCCAGCCCATCTCTAACAACAAATTGTGCTGGCCCTCCTGTACATCAGCCCCATAAAGTAACCAGCTCTGGGTTCCAATGTCCTGCCGCCGCTGCCATGGAGACAGAGACCAGCGCTGTGAATAGCCGGGACAGGACAGTAACTCTGGTTGTTCCAGCACTGGTCCACACTGGGACGATTCCCCCATCCACCTATAATGTGTAGATGGGGGAATTGGATCATTTCTCTTTTTTTTTATTCAACCTAATAGTTGAATGAAAAAAAGTGATCACTGTATGGGCTGCCTAAGAGCTAAGACCAGCCATAGACAGTTTAAATCTCAGCTGGTTCAGCAGGAACTGGCTGAGATTTGAACCATTAATGAGCAGATTCTCTTATGATTATCACCAGTGGTTGCTGTATAGAATACAATTGCTGGGCAGGAGGGATATTGCCTTCAGCACTGTTTGTGTTGATGGGGGAATCATGCAAGTTTCTTTCCTGCAATCTGTGGATGTAGGAAAAAAATTTGCATTGTATATTACCTGCCTAACTGAAAGTGAAAGTGTAACAGAATGGCCCGTGACACCCAGAGACTTTTGAAGGATGGGGTTTACTCCTGTGCCAGCGTCACTATGCCCTTTTGGGCATAGGGTGACTGAGAAATGATAATTATAAATTACATGAGATGGGACAATAATGATAATTCATGTATTGCAGGATATCTTGAAATATTACAAGTTGTTAAAGTCTGACTCCGACAGGTCAATAGAGTGTTTTCATTCAATGGGGGGACACATGCTTTTGAGGTGTTAATTGAGTCTGCTCCTAGACATTCCTTTGTGTGATGCTAATACTGTTTTGTGTCCATTGTGCTAATTAGGTCTGCTCTTAAGACCTGTTCATTGTGTATGCTAATGACAATGTTAAGATGTGGAATGTGACTTGTCAAGCTGTAGTAATTAACCCCTCTAAATGCGGAGCCAGACCGCCTGGGTAATAAGTAGTAATTAACTCATCGGAATGTTATTATCTAAAAGAATGTGTATGAAGCCCCCCCATTGTGTGATGTGTGGGTGGAGTGTGTCTTTGTCCCTGTGATTAACTGTAACATGCTTGTACTGTATATAACAAAGCTAAGTTACCATTAAAGGATTCATTCATTCATTTTGGAGCCAGTACCAGAGCTTGTTTTGTCTCGTTTATTCTGGGAAATGAAATGGGTCGTGTCTGATGTCTGTCGGACTGTCGGATAACCTGTCGTGGGGCGATGGATTGGAATATCGTAAACGGTGGTGACCGTTACAGAAAGTAAATTGTGAATGTCTTGAAAGAACAGGAGAGGGGGAGGGAGACAGATGGGGGAGAGAAGGGATAGAGATAATGCAGTTCAGTGATTACAGTGTACTGCAGTCTGCAGTGCACACACATACCCACGGTCCAGGCTAGAATCTCAGGCATCATTCACACACATGCTGCTGATTTTCATATTTCCTGAACACACATCCCCTCTCTTCAGATACAGCACACCGAGATAGTGTGGGCGGGACTGAAAGGAGAAGGAGGAGGAGCTTTATTCCTCCCTGCTCGTATGTGAGGAGAGTGGGGGGGGGGGTGGCTAGACTCGCTGGGCTGTAAAAGAGTGTCATAGACTGACACTTGGCTCAGCTTGCAGTCACCACTCTCGGAATTTACAGGCTGGTTCTCCTGTCCTAAGGACGGGAGAAATCAGTCTGTTTTTTCAGTAACTGAGATGAAGGCTTGGCCCCCCTCCCCCACCCCACAGTGCTCCTGGAGTCCTTTCTGCAACTCGCTCTTCTCCGTGCCAATGAGGATGCAGGGGAAGGAGCAGATCGGGCGGCTGTGGTTGTGTGAACGCTCGCATTATGCAGTGTCAGCGAGCAGAGGGAGGGGGGAGGAATGCCTCGCAGAGCTGACTGGGGACGCTCTCCCTCTCAGGAGAGACTATTACTCCAGCGGTGGCCCAAAAAAAAAAAAAAAAAAAAGCAAAAAAAAAAAAAAAAAAAATTTTTTTTTGGGGGGGGCACATGGTGGGGCACAGCATAATGTTGGGGGGGTCAGGGCCCCCTCTGGCCCCCCCCTAGAGACGCCTCTGGTTAACATGCATAGCTGAGGCTGTCAATCCTCTTCAGTGTGCTGGTGGGTGGTGGGGTAATATTCTGATATTGTTTGGTGTTGGCATTGTCTCATGCAGAGAGAAAATAGAGGAGGTGGGACCACAGTAAGCATTTTGGATTGAGGTTAGTATACCCTAAAAAAGGATATGTTTTGTTAATTTTTCATTTAAAAGGTATACAACCACTTAACTATACGTTAAATCATTAAATGGGAACAAGCATGATAGCCTGAATCCTGATCTATGTTTGTTTATTCCTGGTTGGTAATATTTGATCCCAGCTATTGAAGCTGGGATCAAAATGACATCTTTGAAACCTCAAAAGGTGCCTTTTAAGTCAGAGAGATTAGTCCTACTTGTGAGAAAAACCTTTGTGAGAGGTTTTATTTTAGTTTTGGTGGCCCCTTAAAAGCTACAGCACTTTTTTTTCCCCCTGTTTATCAAAAATCCTTAGAATTCAGGCCAGAACTCATGCCACAAAGCTTTTGTTAATTTGGATACTGGTGTGATGTGAAATATAATTCTCTACTTTACTGTATATATATCTACCATGAAGGTACGGGACATCATCACCACCTCCTAGTAATGTGATCTCACATATGTTATTGCAATTCTGCTTGTCATGGATTGTGTGCAACCTGCTGCTGCAGAAAATGCCCTAATATAAAAGAGATTGTTTTCTGCTCGAACAAGATGGCCTGTGTCCGGTCATGGAAACATATCAGCAAGCTGATAATAGGGCCTGAACCTGATTTTCGTGCTTGAGCAGTAATCCAGTATCTGTAAAACCTGATTAATCTTTCATCGCCCGAACGCAGTGTCTCGCTGCAGGAAGGATTGCGTTTCCTGGCAACCTTCCACACGCTCTGGGTCAGTAAAAAGCTCTCAGAATGCTGAATGTTTCTTAAGCCACCAACACCCTGAATTCGGTAGGCTAACCTATAGATCTGCTTGAAAGGCAGTGTCTGGCTGCGGTGTTTCTCCCTTGTGCATACTTTTATTTTTAGATGCTTACGCTGTCATGTGTTCAAAATTCCCATGAAATACCTTTGATGTAAGGAATAAGCTTAATTTTTAATGTTTAAGTCACTGAATATGTCAAGGTGTACCTCAAATGCATTCTCTGCTATATGAAGCAAAGCAAAAAAAACACAACTTCTTCTTCTAATTGTTCAGACTTTATAAAGTAGGGGCTCTTCAAAGGCCTCGTCTGGCAAAAAAAACGATATATTAGTTATTTTAATGGATGAATCAACAGCTGGTATATTCTTCAGCATCTCCAATAGCAGGATTTTGTGTAATATTTGATGTGTATACCTTCACCTGGTTTCCACATATACTTTTTCTAAATAATTGATTAGTCACAATAGGAATTCCCACCCTGACATTTAACTCCACAATGTCCATAACAGTAGGTCAAAGCTAGTGTGAATTTCCGGGTATGAAAGTCTTTAGAAGATACAAGAAGTCAGTGTGCTATTCAAAGTGAAATCAACTATACAAAATGTCTATTGCAATGTAGTCGGCTTTCAAAGCAATGTGTCTTTAGACTTGGTAGAAAATTCTAGGAAGTGTCAGTTCCCTAGCACAGCCTTCCCCTCTCCTAACAAGCAGTAGCCCTCTCCTTTTATGAGGGTGTCTAAATATTCTCTGTGCTGGCCAAGTTACTCCATTCCTTCCCATCAATATACACTGCTCAAAAAAATTAAGGGGACACTTTAAAAACACATCAGATCTCAATGGGGAAGAAGATCATGTTGGATATCTATACTGATATGGACTGGGTAATGTGATAGGAACAAAAGGATGCCACATCATTTGATGAAATTAAAAATGATCAACCTATAGGGCTGAATTCAAAGACACCCCGGAAATCAAAGTGAAAAAAGTATGCAGTAGACTAGTCCATTTTGCTGATATTTCATTGCAGCAACTCAAAATGGTACTCAGTAGTTTGTATGGCCCCACATGCTTATTTGCATGCCTGACAATGTTCATTCTGACAACTCGGCTGAATGTAATGTTTTTTTTTTTTTGGGTGAACCCCCGCTTTAAGAAGACTGCTGATCAGCACCAACTTACCTGATTTCATTTAAAACAGTCAGAGCAATTCAAGTTGGTTAGTTATGGGTTACTTAATGTAAAATTTTACAGTATACATTACATACAAATGCTGTTCGTGAAACATTTCTTTCTTTTTACTAATATATAGCAGCATTCATTTAGAATGCGTAATAGATGACACAAATCTCACCTACTTATATTAATCCCCTCACATAAGCAGACTGATCATTTGGTAGTTTATACCCTGAATTGTTTTACTTACAGAACTGTTACCTGGATGAAAACCGATAATGATTAAACACGCCAGCAAAAATTGCTAGAGCTTTTATTGGACTGGTATTGCAGTTTTCACATCAGGTGCCGTTTATACCAGGCTTAGGTATGATACATTACAAAAGAAAAACATTTTCATTACTGCAGAAATCTCTATGGGCACACAACCGTTTTTCGGGTTGTAAAAAATGATGTGTTTTTTTTATGTCATTAAAAACTATCCTGTGTGGGCTCCAGAGCATTTTTCACAATGTAAAAAATGGGCATTAAAAATTTCGAACATGCTCTAATTTTTCACAATGTTTTTAACGTTGTAAAAAATAGTCGTGTGTGGGCTTTAGCGACGTGAAAAAAACACGCATGCTCAGAAGCAAGTTATGAGACTGGAGCGCTCGTTCTGGTAAAACTAGCATTCGTAATGGAGTAAGCACATTCATCACGCTGTAACAGACTGAAAAGCGCGAATCGTCTTTTACTAACACAAGTCAGCAAAAGCAGCCCAAAGGGTGGTGCCATCCGAATGGAACTTCCCCTTTATAGTGCCGTCGTACGTGTTATACGTCACCGCGCTTTGCTAGAGCATTTTTTTCACGATCGAGTGTAGGCAGGGCCGTTTTAACGATCGGGTTGAAAGTTTTTTCGTTTTTTCTAGACCATTAAAAATGTAATTTTTTACAACCCGAAAAACGGTCGTGTGTACGCGGCATTAGTCAAATAGCTCAATACAGATGGATGCTTAGTAAAGACTTTGCTTTAAAGTGGAACTTTATTTAGAAAATGTATTCCTGCTAGAACATGTCAGGCTAGCAACTTTCAGGTATAGCTATGTAAAACATTAAAAATAAGTGCCTATACTGTTTAACCACTTCCGCCCCGGAAGAATTGGTTGCTCAATGACCGGGCCATTTTTTGCGATTCGGCACTGCGTCTCTTTAACTGACAATTGCGTGGTTGTGCAACAAAGCACCCAATCAAAATTGATGTCCTTTTTTTCCCCACAAATAGAACCTTCTTTGGTGGTATTTGATCATCTCTGCGATTTGTATTTTTTGCACTATAAACAAAAAAAAAAAACACAACACAGAAACGTACTTTTTGCTATAATAAATATCCCCAATTTAAAAAAAAAAAAAGCTTTTTCTCTTTTCGTCCGTGGACGGACACAGCCTTCTCAAGTCTTGACATATGGGTTATGTTCCGTCTATTAGGAGAGGACTAGGCAGAACATGTTAGATATTTAAATACATGTTACTTTAACAGAGTTGAACAGCCCCGCTCAGGGGCGGTCCCTCCGGTCTTAACCCCTCACTGTGCAATCAGCAACTCATTTTTTTTCTGCCTAGTAGAGGAGTAGAACCTGGCTCCCTTTGGGCCCAAGGTCCTGAAGAAATGTTTTATTATTTTATGATCCTTGTAGTCCCCCCAGTCCGGCCATCGAGCATGAGCAGACCTTAGCTACATGCTGGGTCGGCCACGACATACCCCATGGCTCCAGGGGTGGCCAGGGAGCTACATGCTACAGGGTCTACATATGACTGGGCTGCTGTTGTCTGTCACAGTGGACCGGGCCGACAGCTACTCCGTACCATTCGGTTGTAGGCCTGTCAGGGACATGCTAGCAAGTCCTCACATAGACGGGTATGTACGGTTCCTCCTGCCTCGGCAGAATGGAACAGCTGGGCATTCCTAGGATTAAGGCGTTCTTCTGTCCTCCCTTTCCCTGCCCTCTGTCACCTTTTCTCCTCCTGCCTCTGCTGCGACCGGGGTATACCTGTGGGGGGACTCCAGGTCCCAGTTGGGGACCGTGGAGGTGTCGGGGCCCGCTTTCTATTTGGGGTGGTCTGTGGCATGCTCAGCCGTGGCCTTCTCGTCCACATTGCGGCGTTTGGGCGCCATTTAGTAGCGGCGACGCAATTTTTTCTATGCCTGCTGTTTGCATTGTTCTTTCCATTGGTGGCCATTTTGCCGTGGCCGCGCTGTGACGCAGGTCGGCATTGCAGGCGGCCATTTTCTTGTGGTCCGCGCCCTGTTCCCTGAGGCGTCTGGCCACCATTTTGGAGTGGCTTTTCGTTCTCTAGCGCTGGCTTGCTTTCTAAATGGCGCGAGCAGCACAATTCACCTCACAAGAGTTTTCAGACACACACTGTGTGCGGACGGAAGGCGGGCAGCGGCGCTGAACATTTTTTTGCTGGGTGGTGAGCCCCCAGTCTGTGCAGCAAGTAGGATGGCCTTTTTTTGTTAAGGTGTCTTGACTTGGTTCCTAAGAGCTGTCAGTGGGCATCAATAACTGGTCTTTCTACTCCAGAGGCAACAACCGTTGCCCCTGCACCTGCGGTTCCCATGGATACTCTGTCGGCAGTCCTGGAGTCATTTGTTGCCAGGGTGGAAGCGGCGTGCGGGCGCAAGGGGGGTAAAAAGCCCCCCCCGCCATCGTCAAGGGAATGCTCTGACTCAGATTCGGGCCTGGCTGCAACTCAGGACCCCGGGTCTGGGGTGTCAGAGGATGCGGACCAGGAGGAGGACATATCATCCGGGTCAGCGCAAGACAGGGCACTTGTGAGTGAACTTATCAATGCTGTGAGGGACTCTCTCAAGCTGAGACTTCCACGAAGGGGGTCTGTCTCTTTTGGGTCATACAAATCGAACCGCTCTGTTAATGTTTTTTCCTATGTATCTTCCTTTGATAAGTTCATAGATAAGGAATGGGAGCGGCCGCAGAAGTCCTTTGTGGTCCCTCAGCGCATGGTGGTCCGTTATCCTTTTGAGGAGTGCCTTTTGAAAAAATGGGCCTCTCCTCCGGTTGTTGACCCCCCAGTCTCTTGGCTAAATAAAGTAACCACTCTCCCGGTAGAGGGGACCCCTGCTTTTAAGGACCCTACTGATAGGAGGTCTGAAGCGGTGAGCCGTTCCATGTTCACCATGCTGGGGTCAGCGTTGCGGCCTATCTTGGCTGCAACTTTGGTGTCTTAGACTCTCACTGAATGGGCAAAGATTTTGTGCCAGACTGTGGAGGAGCATCAGCTTCCCCCAGAGTGCGTAAGGCTGGCCAACCAGTTGGTACAAGGCCTTGTGTAAGTCTGTGATGCCACTCTGGATGCGGCCCCCTTGATTTCCAGAGCCTCTGTATCTGCGGTGGTTTTGCATCGCCTGATTTGGCTGAAATGCTGGTCCGCTGACCAAGCTTCCAAGAAAACTCTAGCAGATTTGCCTTTCAAGGGTGGGAGGCTTTTTGGTAATGTCACGGGAGGTAAGAGCACTCTTGTCCCTCAGTCCACTAAGGGGAGGAGCCACGCCGTAAGCCGGGCCCTCCAATTCCACGCAGAAGCAGTATTTTCGTCAGTCAGGGCCCGCGGGCAGAGAACCGGCTCGTCAGCTTGTTCCCCCTACACATGGCCAATTTTCCCGGCAGGAAAAACGGGCTGTGTGTATGCTCCCCCGCAGGCTTTCCCCATAGGAAAACTGCCGGGTTAAAAATAGGTGGGGAAAAAAGGAAACACGATTCCCGGTGGTTTTCCTGTCGGGAAAACTGCCATGGAGCATACACACGGCCATTTTTCCTGGCCAAAAGCTGCCACTGCAGTTTTCCCAACGGGAAAACTGGTCGTGTGTACGAGGCATCAGCCTTACCCTGCAATGATTTTCCAGCTTGAGAGACCACAGTCTAAGTGCCAACAGACTGAAAGCGATTGTCACTGGGTTTGGTAACTAACAATTAATTCTTTAGCTGCCACCAAATATCATCATCAAAATATATTATACATTTACAAAATTGGCTATAGCAATTATGAATTTAGACTAAATATCTGTAACGCACACTGTCACCACAGACAGGTATATCCAGAGATTTACCAGGTGGTAGCACTCTTCAAGAGACAGGTATACTTTAAGTTCTGCATTGGTGCATTAGAGAACATTTTAAAACATTGCAAAATTGTGTAGGTAAAAATGAGGCAAATTTTATATTTACATAGAAAAAAGGTATTACAATTGAAACAAAGGCAACAGTGAAACAAAAGGGTTGAAAAAAATACGTATCAATTCCTGGTTCAGCAGAGTCCGATTAACAAGCAAGATGGTACAGTGCCTCTTACTGTATAAGACTTGACAGGTGTTCCTCGGTTTGATGTTAATCGAGAGCCTTTACCAATAACTAGGTCTAAGGTGTGGCCCCTGGGATGTCACTGTTTATGACCATGTCCCAGATACAGTGTTCTATAGGTATTAATATCTTTGAATACTTCCAGGTTACATTGTGCTGACTTATTGTCAGTGTGAAATTGCCTTTTGAATGAATATAGACATTAGCGGAGAGGCGGGGGCGGTCCGATGTCTACTTTACCTAGGAGGGATAATGTGGCTTGTTGGCTTCCCATACCTTCTTATATATGTGTTTGGACTTAAAACACTGCTAATTAATGGATATAAATAAATATGTCCTTATTCTGGCTTTGCTGTTATTATCTCATGAGTTCTGAAATACACTGTGGATTTTGCTTATTTGCTACTTAACGGTCAGCCAGGTGGCTTCAGCCATGCCATGTACTCCTAATGGGTTTAATTATTTTGCAGGCCATGCGTGACAGAATTTAAAGATTTTGTGACCGTTTTACGATGGGTCAATCCCAATGTCTTCTGAGGAAAGTGATAATCTGTAGATGTTTCTTGTTAGCAGACACTGCCACACTACCCACCAAAACCTCAGTTAAATATTTCCAGCTCTGGTAAATGCCTTTTAATTAGTTATCTGCTAAGTAATGGATGGCAAACTGGTTTCTGATGTGCCTAAGTTGAGATAACAGGTTCTTTAAAATCCCAGACCCCTGTAGAAATGGGACTTACGTAAAAAGGCAATGTAGGAGCACTCCTATGAATTTGCTGCTACAGTGTGTCCCTATTCTACAAAAATGTGATGGCCGACATATGATTCCTGAACATGGCCTCCATACACAGCTTTTCGTGTGCCCAATACGCAATATCATTACATATGGCACCTGTCAGTCGGTGCCAGCACCTTCAGTTTAGACCGTTCTTAATTTTGAAACTCCAAGGGGATACAGAGTGACCATCACCATATTGTCTTAGGTCTCTGTACCACTCTTGAGCAAGCTTAACAGGCACAAATTGCCTTTTGAGCTCTCTACTTCTCATTCATGCTTTTCTATGCAGCTACTGCTTTTTGTGAACGTTAGGACTTGGAGGTAGGTTAAGATAAGGGCAATATATTAAGTCATTGGCTGTAACAGCCATCCTGTGTCTACAAGAGCAGAAGTTGGCCAGCTTTGAATGATTGGCAAAAATGAAAAGGGTAACACATCTAGCATTATAGCAATCAAATGTGTAGGCTGAAAAGGCACAGTATCAACCTTTAGTAAGACCCAAGGAAAGAAACTAGTACACAGACATTTAAGAGCAAGAAAAGTGCTCTTTTAGTCCCTTCAAAATTATAACTGCAGTTCACAGGAAGAGTAGAACAAAGAAAGCCAGAATAACATGTATTTTCTTCTACAACCTAGTGATTAGCTCTGCAGCCTAGCAAGGGCTGATATGAATGGTTCAGAGTTTGCGCTAAACCTCTGCAGAATGTTTTAGTTATATGAATTCCCGAAAATAATTACAAAAAATGCAAAATCTTCTGTTTTCTCATTTGCAAAATTATTTATATGGATTGCCAGCACAAAGGCTACAGAAGTATTTAAAACTCAATACATTTGTCAAATGTTATTGCTGTACGTGACCCTGTTGAGGTTTCACCTCACTTCTGGCCCCTTTGACAGCAGAATTAGAAATGACGGGAACAGTTGTCGCTGGGATAGGGAGCAGTTGTTTTTGCCCAAAACTAAAAAAATTAAGTTTTGCCTAGTTTTGCTGAGTTAAAAGCTTCATAAAACAAGTATAAAACATAATTATAATTTTTTATGACACTTTACTAAAAGACTTTATATGAGTAGGTTTAATATTTTAAGCCAATGACCTATTGTTTATCAATGCTCAGGTTTAAGTCCAGAACCTCAGTTCATAGAGTACTCACAATTTCCAGTGCTCCCTGGTTTGATAGGTCCGTATTCGGGACCTTCAATTTTGTAGGTTCAAAGAGATTTGGGAGGGAAGTACCTCCAAGCTCTGACTACCAGGGCTCTGGTCCAAAAAGGGTTAAGCCCCAGTGTTAAGCTTGAAAGACAGCAGAGGGAAATCAGTACCTGTGTTAATGAAGTAGAGTGGTGGACAGAGAGGCTCAAAAGCTGTAAGTAAAGTGTGAGCTCTCGGACAAGCTGAGACGCTGGTTGCTGGTCGCTGTCTGGCACCCTTACCACGGAGGTCCCAGTGGGGAACCAGAAGACTAGCCGTGAGCCCGCTGTATAATTTTGTTGTACCAGGACTTTGGACTATTACCTTGTTTTAGCTAAAGTATGCTATTTTTGTTTAACCATTTCTTCAAATAAACAAACTAGTTGCTTTTACCAAACTCACTGGCTGTTATATGAGCCACCTCAGATCACGATATATACAGTACATATTGGTATGGTCTTGTGAAAAAGTAAGTACACCCCATGGAAATTTAAACAGGCAAACATTAGACCTTGATTCAAATAGTGTCTACAGATTAGGGATGAGCTTTATGTTCGGGTCCAACATGAGTTAGACTCGAACATTGGCTGAATAGCGAACAATTTGGGGTGTTTGCAGCAAATTTGAAAGCCGCAAAACACTCTTTAAAAGTCTATGGGCAAAATCAAAAGTGCTAATTTTAAAGGTTAATATGTACGTTTTTGTCATAAAAAGTTTTTGGGGACCTGGGCTCTTCCCCTGGGGACATGTATCAATGCAAAAAAAAAAAACAAGTTTTAAAAACAACCGTTTTTCGGGAGCAGGGATTTTAATAATACTTAAAGTGAAACAATAAAAGTGAAATATTCCTTTAAATTTTGTACCTGGCGGGTGTTCGCACGCGCGACACGTCTGACAGCTCTTTAAAACCGAGGGCGGCGCCGCCCCCCTCTGGCGCAACAGGGGTTTCCAGCGGTTTCCCTGTGGTGTCATGGGTGACCCCGCCTCTTCTGATGCGTCACAGGAAACCCCCATTGCGTCAGAGGGGGTGAGGTCACCCGTCCACATCACAGGTGGCGCGGCCCTCGGTTATAAAGAGCTGTCAGACGTGTCGCGCACGTGGACACCCACCAGGTACAAAATTTAAAGGAATATTTCACTTTTATTGTTTCACTTTAAGCATTATTAAAATTACTGCTCCCGAAAAACGGTTGTTTTTAAAACGTATTTTTTTGCATTGATACATGTCCCCTGGGGCATAGCCCAGGTCCCCAAAAAAATTTTATGACAATAAATTACATGTTAAACTTTAAAATTGGCACTTTTAGTCCCCCCCTCTTTTCTTGCGGCCTGCCAGGTTGCGTGCTCGGATAAGGGTCTGTTTTGGATTTTTGGGGGGAACCCCACGCCATTTTTTTTTTTGGCGTGGGGTTTTAAACTTCCCACCAGGCCTGAAGGGTACATGTGTGTCAGAGGAGGGCGGGGTCACAGGAGCGTCACACGGCGGGAACTTCAATTGGAAGTGGATCGTCCGGGGAAAAAAGAAGCCGGTGCAAGATGCGGACGAGAAGACCGAAGGAAGGAGAAGAAGATGGAGGAAAAAGCTGGTGCAAGATGCGGACGAGAAGACCCAAGAAATGCCGTCTGAGCATTGCGAAACGACTTACAGTGCCTTGCGAAAGTATTCGGCCCCCTTGAACTTTGCGACCTTTTGCCACATTTCAGGCTTCAGGCTTTAAAGATATAAATCTGTAATTTTTTTTGAAGAATCAACAACAAGTGGGACACAATCATGAAGTGGAACAAAATTTATTGGATATTTCAAACTTTAAAAAAAAATAAAAAACTGAAAAATTGGGCGTGCAAAATTATTCAGCCCCCTTAAGTCAATACTTTGTAGCGCCACCTTTTGCTGCGATTACAGCTGTAAGTCGCTTGGGGTATGTCTCTATCAGTTTTTCACATCGAGAGACTGACATTTTTGCCCATTCCTCCTTGCAAAACAGCTCGAGCTCAGTGAGGTTGGATGGAGAGCGTTTGTGAACAACAGTTTTCAGTTCTTTCCACAAATTCTCGATTGGATTCAGGTCTGGACTTTGACTTGGCCATTCTAACACCTGGATATGTTTATTTGTGAACCATTCCATTGTAGATTTTGCTTTATGTTTTGGATCATTGTCTTGTTGGAAGACAAATCTCCGTCCCAGTCTCAGGTCTTTTGCAGACTCCATCAGGTTTTCTTCCAGAATGGTCCTGTATTTGGCTCCATCCATCTTCCCATCAATTTTAACCATCTTCCCTGTCCCTGCTGAAGAAAAGCAGGCCCAAACCATGGTGCTGCCACCACCATGTTTGACAGTGGGGATGGTGTGTTCAGGGTGATGAGCTGTGTTGCTTTTATGCCAAACATAACGTTTTGCATTGTTGCCAAACAGTTTGATTTTGGTTTCATCTGACCAGAGTACTTTCTTCCACATGTTTGATGTGTCTCCCAGGTGGCTTGTGGCAAACTTTAAACGACACTTTTTATGGAAATCTTTAAGAAATGGCTTTCTTCTTGCCACTCTTCCATAAAGGCCAGATTCGTGCAGTTTACGACTGATTGTTGTCCTATGGACAGAGTCTCCCATCTCAGCTGTAGATCGCTGCAGTTCATCCAGAGTGTTCATGGGCCTCTTGGCTGCATCTCTGATCAGTCTTCTCCTTGTATGAGCTGAAAGTTTAGAGGGATGGCCAGGTCTTCGTAGATTTGCAGTGGTCTGATACTCCTTCCATTTCAATATTATCGCTTGCACAGTGCTCCTTGGGATGTTTAAAGCTTGGGAAATCTTTTTGTATCCAAATCCGGCTTTAAACTTCTCCACAACAGTATATCGGACCTGCCTGGTGTGTTCCTTGTTCTTCATGATGCTCTCTGCGCTTTAAACGGACCTCTGAGACTATCACAGTGCAGGTGCATTTATACGGAGACTTGATTACACACAGGTGGATTCTATTTATCATCATTAGTCATTTAGGTCAACATTGAATCATTCAGAGATCCTCACTGAACTTCTGGAGAGAGTTTGCTGCACTGAAAGTGAAGGGGCTGAATAATTTTGCACGCCCAATTTTTCAGTTTTTTAATTTTTTTTAAAGTTTGAAATATCCAATACATTTCGTTCCACTTCATGATTGTGTCCCACTTGTTGATTCTTCAAAAAAAATTACAGTTTTATATCTTTATGTTTGAAGCCTGAAATGTGGCAAAAGGTCGCAAAGTTCAAGGGGGCCGAATACTTTCGCAAGGCACTGTATATAGGCATGGGGTGTGGTCACCGGGTGACGCCAACCGGCGACCCCACCCTTTGTTACATCACATTTTCATCATGCCCAGGAATGTGATGTAACAAAGGGTGGGGTTGCTGGGTGGTATCACCCGGTGACCATGCCTATATAAGTTGTTGCGCATGCTCAGACGGCATTACATCGGGAGAGCTTGTGGTGTCAACATCGCTGGATGAGAAGACGGAACAACACAGCGGAGAAGACCCGGCCCCCGCGGTGGAGCCCGGCAGAAGAGGGAAGAGAGAAGACAGCGGAGAAGACCGGGCCCGGCAGAAGAGAGAACAGAAAACCGCCGCCCCCCGCAGAAGACAGCGGAGAAGACCGGGCCTACCCCCCCCCCCTTTGTAAAAGAGCTTAAAGAAGAAAGGGGGAGGGGGCCCCGGCAGAAGACAGCGTTAAGTCCGGTTCCCCCCGGCAGAAAACGGCGGAAAAGACCTGGCCTACCCCCCATGTAAAAGAGCTTAAAGGGGGAGGGGGCCCGGCAGAAGGCGGCTGTGAATTCCGGGCCCCCGGTGGAGCCTGGCAAAATAGAGAACACAGCGGTGAAGTCCGGGCCTACCCCCCCTTGTAAAAGAGCTTAAAGAAGAAAGGGGGGGCCGGCAGAAGACCCCCCCAGCTGACTAATAAATTACTTAAAAAATCTGTGTAGTGTGGTTTTTTAACTTTACATTTTTCCCCCAGGTATTGAATGGGTAGAGGTACGATGTACACCATACTCATTCACATAGGGTGGGGGGCCGGCATCTGGGGGCCACCTTATTAAAGGGGCTCCCAGATTCCGATAAGCCCCAGACCCCGACAACCAACGGCCAGGGTTGTCGGGAAGAGGCCCTTGTCCCCATCGACATGGGGACAAGAGTGCTTTGGGGTGGGGGGTTTAGTGCCCCCCTGCCCCAAAGCACACACTCCCTCATGTTGAGGGCATGCGGCCTGGTACGGCTCAGGAGGGGGGGCGCTCGCTCATCCCCATTCCTGTCCGGCCAGGCAGCGTGCTCGGATAAGGGTTTGGTATGGAGCTTGGGGGAACCCCCACGCCATTTTTTCGGCGTAGGTTTTCCCCCTTACGATCCATACCAAACCTAAGGGCCTGATATGCTCCTAAAGGGGAACCCGCACAGGTTTTTTTAAAAAATTCTCCTTCATAGTCAGCGTAAGCTGAAAACGATTCGGGCATTCACGTGCGCCGCTTCAAGCCACGCAAAGGCAGCTACGCCGCTTGATATTTACCAATATTTTGCCGGCGTAATGAAGCGGCGTGCGTAAGTCCCCGAAATTTTCGCTCGCGCATGCGCAGTATAGAAATAAATATCCCGCAGGTTTAAATGTACTTGCCGGTGACTTGTCGTTATGGTTCCCCTAGCCAGATGGTTCCTGTAAGGACTGCGCAGGCACAATCCTTGCCAACGGAAATCTCCGAACCTTGGCCAGCATCCAGGCTCATTCCTTAACATCCCCGTGGATTGGAGGATGTTAACAAAAGAGCCAGGAGGCCGAGTGAGCCGTCCGAGCGAATCGAGGACGTGAGGCCGACTGGCCACTTTCCTCAAATTCCACGTCGCCCTGGATGCTGGCCGAGGTTCGGAGATTTCCGTCGGCAAGAATTGCGCCTGCGCAGTCCTTACAGGAACCATCTCGTTAGCCGGAACCATATTGGCAGATCACCGGCACAGTGGCTAGTTTTCACAAAAATCACTTTCACTTTCAATTCGGCCCGTAAATGTTAAACAAACACATGTCACTACACTTCCCCACATCCCCCCTAATAAACTCACTCCCAAACACTTTCTTTTTACATTTCTAAATGCCGTGCGCCAGGTCCATAGAGGCGCACCATGCGCCCCCTCCTGGGCGCACTCTGCATTATAGTAAATAAGGAATTGTGCTGCATTGCCAGCGCATTCCATTAGTAAATTCCAAAACGGCTGTTGCTCCAGCCTTTGCTCTGTGAATCATGGAGCAAAGGCTTGGTAAATCAGCCCCAATGTGTATAAAGAGACCGTGATAATGGAATGTAAAAATAAAATCAGCAGCACCTGTAAAATAATATACAATGCAAAGTTGCGTTAGAGCCCATATGAATGGCTATCATCATTTATGTGCACCTGGTGCAGCATAATCTACAACTACAGCTCTGGATATATTAGCCATTACTGTGCTGAACCATAATACAATGAAAGGAGCCTGTATTAATAAAAGTCTTTCTTTTAAGCCAGCTGGGCCAATTATATTTGACTATATGTCAAAACATATATATACATATATATATATATATATATATATATATATATATATATATATATATATATATATATATATGCTATGTGTTTCTTCAATTTGTACATTATCTATTTTCACTGCCATATTTTTTTTTTATATTTTAAATAAAGTTTTAAAGTTTTGTATACTGCATTGAGGACAGTCTTTTATTATTTTTCACTCCTTTCCTGTGCTTCGCCACCATCAACAGGGGATGCTACGAACATCCGTAACATGTTTCTTGTAACAGAATAGATTAAACTTACAGTGAGAGGAAAACGCATCAAAACTTGGATTGATGTAACGTATTTACTGCATGCTTTTCTTTTTGGCACCAGTGCCTTTGAATTCGTCCATTTTACACCTTGTTATAGGTCAGCGGGCATGAAAACAGAAAGAGCATAGCAAAGTTAAGTGCCCAGCACCAACTAAGACCAGTAATGAACCACAATTCTAAAGCCTAGTACATATGATTAAAAAAATACCGCTTTCAAATCGATTGTACGATAATCTGATCGTTAGTACACAGCTTTAAAGAGCCGATCACAACAGTTCATCTGAAACTACCTGAAGAGACAAACACTAAAGTTTTTTTTTTGTATAATATCACATTGTGTGATTTTTGTTTAATTAGTACAGTTTTCATCCAAAAATACAATACATTACATCACTTCCAAAGCAGTAATCTGTCGCATGAGAATTTTCGTAACTTGAGTACCCTCTTCATTTTCGTTATCGAGCCTAGCATGCAAAAAAAAAAAAACAATGATAATTTGTCCGATATTCCAGGAAGATTACGATTCAACTAGTGCTTTTTAGGATTTTATGTAACCATTTTCCATATCCAGTCAGTACCTAAGTCAGTAGGCAAAATGTATTTCTTTTTCAGATTACAATAAAAGCTGAAAATCTCTGTTCAGCTCTATACCCTCTCAATCATATATAATTAGGGTAGGAATTGGCAATTTATGAGTCTATTTGCAGTGTCACCCCTTGTGGAAATTTGACATTGCAACATGACCTATCTGTATCATATTTCTGATGTTGTATAGAGGGGACCTACATGTTAATATAAAGTGATTTCAGATTTCTCACTTTAAATTGTCACAGAGGTGAGCATAAAAAAACCTGTCATGGAGTTGAGCATAAGCAATGAAGCAATAGCACAAACCTTGCAAATAAGTTGCAGTGGGTGTACCCAGTAATTTCTACATACCCGCTTAAAATGACTTCTTAGAAGTGCAGTGGTAAAATGCATATTGCCTGTCAGCAATTTGCACCAGTGTTTTGAGGTGGTGGTCCCAATATTGAAGAACATATTGGCTCTTATCAGCATAGCAATGATACCGATCTGCCTAGTAAGTGGAACTAGTAGGTTCTGATGAAGGGTATATCTTTATTTTTATTTTTTTAAGAATTTTTGTGGTCACAGCATACACCTTATTTTACAACATCAGCATTGTAATAGCAACAATAATTATTTTTGACACTCCACTACACCTTCACTAAAATCTTCTTTCCTGTTGAGAGTGCTGCCTGTCAGCTGCCTATCTCTTTGAATTATCTTCCTGGATTCCCTGCATGCGTTGCAGTTTCTTTGCTGCTTACTTTCCATTTCTAAGGACTACATATCCCATGGTACCTTGCTGAATGTAAACAGTGATTCCTGTACTGACTTCACCTCCTGAAACTCCTCCTCAGAACCTCTGTAGTTCAGAAGCCAGACTCTGTGAATTATGTGACACAGAAGTGCCTACACACAGGGTATAGTAAATATGTGTCACAGAATTCAAGGAATTAAATGTGTGAGGATCTTGATAAAATACGTTTACAATTATCATTATTGTGTAGGCTAGAAATAATTAAAATACAATGTCAAAATGAATATAGGATTTTACATATTGACCAAAGATAAACTTTTATTAAAGCTCTTAACATAGAAGCTTTGTAAAGTAAATGTTAAAATTGCAAAGAAAGCATTCCAAGAGTTAATACGGATTGAAACTGTTCCCTTTCATAAATGAAGTGTAATCAACATTTGATAAGGCCATACCTGTTTATATAGTGTAAAGAAATCCATTGTGTTTTGTGAAGTGCTTTGGTCCAGTATGTGCTTTTTGTTTTATATTCGGTTTGTAATATTTTTTGCATATGGAAGAAGATATAATTAAAGCTATTCCTACAATATTTCTTAATAATATGTTTTGTTTTACTATCCTCTACTGCTAGAGGGCACTGTGGTACTAAAAAAGCTTCTAACATTTATATGTTTATTGTGGGAAATAAAAGATTTTTTTTTTAAAGTGTACCAGACCACCATCAAATTTCCACCCACTCCTCTGTCCTTATAAGTATATTTTAAAATACAACAAAAGCTATTTGATGGTAAATCGTAGATATATTTTTGGAAAAATGTAAACTTCATACATAAAACAATGTTATAAAACTTTTAATTTTAAAATACAGAAACCCCAATACAACAGTAGGTAAATTAAGAAAAATAATCATAAATATTTTATACTTTGCTGTATCAACTACTGAAGGGCAAGAAACATGCTGATAGAAAGGGAAAGCAGAGTGCCAAAGAGGCTCTCATCAGTCACCTCTACTTCTTTCATTGTCACAGAACTGGGGAGAGAAGGAGACATGTAATGTACCGTAGATACATGCTCGGGATTTCCGACGGTAAAAAATCAGTCGGGAATCCCGACGGGGAAAAAGGAGAGCTAGTTCTCTTTTTTTTTTTTTTTGCCGGCGGGTTTGGCAGTTTTCCAAACTCTCCTCGCAGTTTTCCCTTCGGAAAACCCGGACGTGTGTACGGGGCATTACTGTTATTAAACTTCAGCAGAGGAAAAATCAGGTCTGCTGCCCTCTGGGACAGGGTTGTACTGTTTTGCCAAGGATGTATAATGCTCAGAAGTGGGTGAACAGAAATATAAATAATTTGGCAGGTAAAACCGCTCATATACAGTTTTTCTATGTATATACAGTGCACCCCTCAAATTTTTGTCAATATTTTATTATATCTTTTCATGTGACAACACTGAATAATTCACAATTTGCTACAATGTAAAGTAGTGAGTGTACAGCTTGTATATTAGTGTAAATTTGCTGTCCCCTCAAAATATCTCAACACACAGCCATTAATATGTAAACCACTGGCAACAATAGTGAGTACACCCCTAAATGAAAATGTCCAAATTGGGCCCAAAGTGTCAATATTTTGTGTGGCCACTATTATTTTCCAGCACTGCCTTAACCCTCTTGGGCATGGAGTTCACCAAGAGCTGCACAGGTTGCCACTGGAGTCCTCTTTCAGTCCTCCATGACGACATCACGCAGCTGGTGGATGTTAGAGATTTTGCGCTCCTCCACCTTCTGTTTGAGGATGCCCCACAGATGCTCAATAGGGTTGAGGTCTGGAGACATGCCTGGCCAGTCCATCACCTTTACCCTCAGCTTCTTTAGAAAGGCAGTGGTTATCTTGGAGGTGTGTTTGGGGTTGTTATCATGTTGGAATACTGCCCTACGGCCCAGTCTCTGAAGGGAGGGGATCATGCTTTGCTTCAGTATGTCACAGTATTTGTTGGTATTCATGGTTCCCTCAATAAACTGTAGCTCCTCAGTGCTGGCAGCACTCATGCAGCCCCAGACCATGACACTTCCACCACCGTGCTTGACTGTAGGCAAGACGCACTTGTCTTTTGACTCCTCACCTGGTTGCTTCCACACACGCGTGACACTATCTAAACCAAATGAGTTTACAGTTTTGCAGGCTTTCTTGTGCATCATCTTTAGAAGAGGCTTCCTTCTGGGACGACAGCCATGCAGAACAATTTGATGCATTGTGCGGCATATGGCTAGAGCATTGACAGGCTGACCCCCACCCCTTCAACCTCTGAATTATTGCTGGCAGCACTAATACGTATTTTTCCCAAAGACAACCTCTGGATATGACGCTGAGCACATGCACTCAACGTCTTTGGTCAACCATAGCAAGGCCTGTTCTGAGTGGAACATGTCCTGTTAAACCGCTGTATGGTCTTGGCCACTGTGCTGCAGCTCAGTTTCAGGGTCTTGGCAATCTTCTTATAGCCTAGGCTATGTAGAGCAACCATTCGTTTTTTTTGCGATCCTCAGAGAGTTCTTTGCCATAAGGTGCCATGTTGAACTTTCAGTGACCAGTTTGACAGAGTGAGAGGGATAACACCATATTTAACACACCTTCTCCCCATTCAGACCTGAGACCGGCGACATCAGTGATCAGGACAGTTCGAGAGAGTGAAATTCCCTAATGAGGACACAGATAACCATTAGAACCTGACAATAATTCTAACTCCTCACCACTCTACTCAAATTTAAACATTATTGTTTTGCCTTCAGCTATCCTTTAATATTGTTCATTATTCAGTGCAAGCATACAGTGGGAGTCCCATATCAAGCTATGATATTAGTTATTGCATGCTAATAAGTAGCCTCTTAAGAGATTTTATCACTTGATAACATTCATAAAAGAGGAAAAAGTTACTGAAACAAGTATTTGATCCCCTGCTGATTTTTCCAGTTTGCCCACTGACAAAGAAATGATCAGGCTATATTTTTAATTAGCATTTTAAAGAGTGAAAACATTATTTTATCCCCTAACAATCAGCTACATTTTGGGCTCCCAGGTGTCCCAGATTGTAGACCTACACAAGGCTGGGATGTTTTACAAGACCATCACCAAGCAGCTTGGTGAGAAGGTGACAACCGTTGGTGCGATTTATTCGCAAATGGAAGAAACACAAAATAACTTTCAATCTCACTCGGTCTGGGGCTCCATGCAAGATCTCACCTCCCGGAGTTTTAATGATCATGAGAACGGTGAGGAATCAGCCCAGAACTACACGGGAGAATCTTGTCATTGATTTCAAGGCAGTTGCAACCATAGTCACCAAGGAAGCAATTGGTAACACACTACGCCGCGAAGAACTGCAATTTTACAGAGCCCGCAAGGTCCCCCTGCTCAAGAAAGCACATGTACAAGCCCATCTAAAGTTTGCTTATGAACATCTGAATGATTCAGAGGAGAACTTTGTGCTCTGGTCAGATGAGACCAAAATCAAGCTCTTTGGCATCAACATAACTCGCCTTGTTTTGGAGGAGCAATGCTGCCTATGACCACAAGAATACTATCCCCACCGTCAAATAAAAACATTATGCTTTGGGGGGGTTTTTCTGCTAAGGGGACAGGACAACTTCACTGCATCAAAGGGACAATGAACGGTGCCATGTACCATCAAATCTTGGGTGAGAACCTCCCTCCCTCAGCCAGGGCATTGAAAATGGGTCCTAGATGGGTATTCCAGCATGATAATGACCCAAAACACACATCCAAGGCAACAAAGGCGTGGCTCAAGAAAAAGCACATTAAGGTCCCGGAGTGGCAAGGCCAGGCTCCAGACCTTAATCCCATAGAAAATATATGGAGGGAGCTGAAGGTTTGAATTACCAAATGTCAGCCTCGAAACCTTAATGACTTAGAGAGGATCTGCAAAGAGAAGTGGGACAAAATCCCTCCTGAGATGTGTGCAAACCTGGTGGCCAACTTCAAGAAATGTCTGACCTCTGTGATTGCCAACAAGGGTTTTGCCACCAAGTATTAAATCATGTTTTGCGAAGGGGTCAAATACTTATTTCACTCATTGAAATGCAAGTCAATTTATAACTTTTTTGAAATGCGTTTTTCTGGATTTTTTGGTTGTTTTGTCTCTCACTGGTAAAATAAACCTACCATTAAAATAATAGACTGATCATTTCTTTGTCAGTGGGCAAACGTACAAAATCAGCAGGGGATCAAATACTTTTTTTTTACCTCACTGTCTGTGTGTGTGTAAGTATATATATATATATATATATATATATATATATATATATATATATATATATATATAATATATATATATACACACACACGTTTGGGTCCATATATATTTGGACACAGGCACAATTTTTTTTTTTTTCATGTATTTACCAAAACATATTCAAGCTATAGTTATATAATGAATGTGGGCACACTCACATCTCTTAAAGCGGAGGTGCACCCAATTTTTTTTTTTTTTAAAGCCAGCAGCTAAAAAAAAAATGGTCACTTACCTGTCCGGCGCGCCCACGGTGTCGGCAGCCGAGACCCAGCAATCGCTCGTCTCTCAGCTGCCCCCGCCGCCATTCTCGGTGAGGGAATCAGGGAGTGAAGCGTTGCAGCTTCACTGCCCATTTCCTTACTGCGTATGTGCGAGTAGCACGGCGCGCCCTCACTGGTCCCCGCTCTCTCCTGGGACCAGTGTGTTTCCCAGGAGACAGCGGGGGGATGGGAAGTGGCATGGGAGTTTATGCCCGGAAGTGGGTGCAGATACCTGTCTAAGACCCCCTCCCCCCTGAAAGGTGCCAAATGTGACACCGGAGGCTGGGAGGGTTCCAAAAAGCAGAAGTTACATTTTTGGGTGGAACTCCGCTTTAAGAATAGCCATCCCCCTTTTTAAAGGGACCAAAAGTAATTGCACAATTGAATTAAAAGCTGTTTCATGGCCAGGTGTGGGTGACTCCTTCATTATTTCTTCATCAATTAAGAAGGTAAAAGGTCTGGAGTTAATTCTAAGTGCAGTGTTTGCATTTGGAATCTATTTCTGTGAACCTACATCATGAGTTCAAAGGAGCTGTGAACAGACGCACACTACTGTGAAAAAGTTGCTATCAGAAATAGATGTGCTAATATTTTAGCTTTTTTAGAAGATAAATCCAAATCAAATCAATATTTGCATGACTAATCTTTGCCTTCAGAACAACATCACTTCTTCTAGGTACACTTTCACACCGTTTTTAAAGGAACTTGGCAGGTAAATTGTTCCAAACATCTTGGAAAACTAACCACATATATTCTGTGGATGTAGTTTTCCTACAATTCCTCTGTCTCTTCATGTAATTCCAGACAGACTCAATGATGATGTGATCAGGGCTTTGTGGGGGCCTAGCCATCACTTCCAGGACTACTTTTTCTTCTTTACACCAATGATCGTTCTTAAAGCGGAGGTTCACCCTAAAATACAAGTTTCTACCATGCCATCCAGCATACTAGCGTCAGCTACAGTATGCCTTTATTTTATTTTTTTGCGCTGTACTCACAGTTTAATCCATTAGTTTCGTTTCGTTTCAGACTCCCTGAGGGGAGTAGGCGTTCCTATGAAGAGGGGAACATGATTGACGGCCGGCTATGGCGCGTCACGCTTCCCGAAAATAGCCGGAGTAGGACTCGGCTCTTCACGGCGCTATACGGCGCCTGCGCACAGACTAGGAGCTGACTGCGCAGGCGCCGTGAAGAGCCAAGTCCTATTTCGGCTATTTTCGGGAAGCGTGACGCGCCATAGCCGGCCGTAAATCATGTTCCCCTCTTCATAGGAACGCCTACTCCCCGCGGGAGTCTGAAACTTAACTAATGGATTAAACTGTGAGTACAGCTAAAAAAAATAAAAATAAAGGCATACTGTAGCTGACGCTAGTATGCTGGATGGCATGGTAGACAAATTATTTTTTTATTTTAGGGTGAACCCCCGCTTTAATGACATTAGCTGTATGTCTGGGGTCATTGTCTTGCTGGAGAATAATTTTGGGGCCAATCTCAGGCCTCCCTGATTGTCTGGCATGATGGATAAATATCTGTTTGTATTTCTCAGCATTGAGGACACCATTGATTCTGACCAAATCTCCAACTTTATTTGCAGAAATGCAGCCCCAAACATCCAAGGAACCTTTAACATGCTTCACTGTTGCCTGCAGTCATTCATTATTGTACTGTTCTTCAGCCCTTTCACAAACAAACTGCCTCTGCTTAGCTTTGTTTCCATGTCAGAGGTATGGCTTTTGGGCTTCAATTCTTCCATGAAGACCACTTTTGGCCTGACTTCTCTGTCCCACTAGTTTCCACCAGTTCTGTACTAATGGCACTAATGAACAAGTAAGCATGGTGTGTCTTTCATGTGCTGCATTATTTTTCCTTGTGTCCGTGTCTATGGTCCTCATTGTTGCCCTTTTCTTTGTAATTTATCAAATGAGCTTGAACAGCCATCTTGAAACCCCAGCTGCTTTGAAATGTTTACAAAGGGCAGACATTGCTGATGCAGTATAACTACCATGTGTCTTGTTGCAGTGCTTAGTTTTGACATAGTGTATGACCTGCGACAAGAAACTGTCTTCCACAACCTCACCTTAGTAGCAGAGTTTGGCTGTTCCTCATCTATTTTTAAGGCTGCTGCACAGCTGTTGCTGTTGCTGTTGCTGTTTCTGTTTTCGTTGTGAACTCACTACAAAGTACATTCTCATGGGCAATACCTTTATAAGGCTAAAAATAAAACCTATGAGGCTCACGGCCAAAGTAAAAAATAAATTAAGAAAATTGATTGGAGAAAGTGAAGAGAAGGGCAGCCAAACTGATAAGAGGCATGGAGGAACTCAGCTATGAGAAAATATTGTTGGAACTGAATTTATTTACGTCTGAGAAGAGGAGATTTAGGGGGGATATGATCAATGTGTATTAATACATAATTGGTCCATATAGTGAACTTGTTGTGTTATTCACATTAAAGTCATTACAAAGGACAAGACGGTTCTCTTTACGTCTGGAGGAAAAGAGATTTAATCTCCAAATACAAAAAGGTTTCTTCACAGTAAGAGCTGTGAAAATGTGGAGTAGACTCCCTCAATAGCTGGTTCTGGCCTTCTCAGTAGATTGCTTAAAAACAAAAAGGACTGTAATATTTCCTAAATTTACATAATATAACTGAATACTAACAGTTATAGGTAAAGTTGATCCCTAAGCTCCGTGGGTGAAGTGAAATGCGCCGGGGGCATGGCCTGGGTGGAGCCCGGTCTGAGGCTGTCATACACCTTCTTGCAGAGACTTGCAACTTCCGGGACTTTTCCCATTTCCATTAGATGTCTAGAGCTGGGACGAGCTCTGTCCTTGTCTGCACCCCAAGTGCTTACTACATAAGAAGACACTGTGAAGCCATAGGGCGGCACCTGTAAATTTAGTTTGGGTCGCACTAAAATGCCGCGTACACGGTCGGAATTTCCGACAACAAATGTTCGATATGAGCTTGTTGACGGAAAATCCGACCGTGTGTATGCCATCAGACATTTGATGTCGGAATTTTCCGACAACAAATGTTTGAGAGCTGGTTCTCAATTTTTCCAACAACAAAAGTTCTTGTCGGATATTCCGATCGTCTGTAGACAATTTTGACACACAAAAATCCTACGCATGCTCGGAATCAATTTGAGTGAACAAAATAGCAGCGCTAAGTTCAGTGACTGAACAAAAGTAAATAAATCTACCCCTGTCAAAGAGTGTATCATACATATACTAAATACTTTAACATGCTTCACTGTTGCCTGCAGTCATTCATTATTGTACTGTTCTTCAGCCCTTTCACAAACAAACTGCCTCTGCTTAGCTTTGTTTCCATGTCAGAGGTATGGCTTTTGGGCTTCAATTCTTCCATGAAGACCACTTTTGGCCTGACTTCTCTGTCCCACTAGTTTCCACCAGTTCTGTACTAATGGCACTAATGAACAAGTAAGCATGGTGTGTCTTTCATGTGCTGCATTATTTTTCCTTGTGTCCGTGTCTATGGTCCTCATTGTTGCCCTTTTCTTTGTAATTTATCAAATGAGCTTGAACAGCCATCTTGAAACCCCAGCTGCTTTGAAATGTTTACAAAGGGCAGACATTGCTGATGCAGTATAACTACCATGTGTCTTGTTGCAGTGCTTAGTTTTGACATAGTGTATGACCTGCGACAAGAAACTGTCTTCCACAACCTCACCTTAGTAGCAGAGTTTGGCTGTTCCTCATCTATTTTTAAGGCTGCTGCACAGCTGTTGCTGTTGCTGTTGCTGTTTCTGTTTTCGTTGTGAACTCACTACAAAGTACATTCTCATGGGCAATACCTTTATAAGGCTAAAAATAAAACCTATGAGGCTCACGGCCAAAGTAAAAAATAAATTAAGAAAATTGATTGGAGAAAGTGAAGAGAAGGGCAGCCAAACTGATAAGAGGCATGGAGGAACTCAGCTATGAGAAAATATTGTTGGAACTGAATTTATTTACGTCTGAGAAGAGGAGATTTAGGGGGGATATGATCAATGTGTATTAATACATAATTGGTCCATATAGTGAACTTGTTGTGTTATTCACATTAAAGTCATTACAAAGGACAAGACGGTTCTCTTTACGTCTGGAGGAAAAGAGATTTAATCTCCAAATACAAAAAGGTTTCTTCACAGTAAGAGCTGTGAAAATGTGGAGTAGACTCCCTCAATAGCTGGTTCTGGCCTTCTCAGTAGATTGCTTAAAAACAAAAAGGACTGTAATATTTCCTAAATTTACATAATATAACTGAATACTAACAGTTATAGGTAAAGTTGATCCCTAAGCTCCGTGGGTGAAGTGAAATGCGCCGGGGGCATGGCCTGGGTGGAGCCCGGTCTGAGGCTGTCATACACCTTCTTGCAGAGACTTGCAACTTCCGGGACTTTTCCCATTTCCATTAGATGTCTAGAGCTGGGACGAGCTCTGTCCTTGTCTGCACCCCAAGTGCTTACTACATAAGAAGACACTGTGAAGCCATAGGGCGGCACCTGTAAATTTAGTTTGGGTCGCACTAAAATGCCGCGTACACGGTCGGAATTTCCGACAACAAATGTTCGATATGAGCTTGTTGACGGAAAATCCGACCGTGTGTATGCCATCAGACATTTGATGTCGGAATTTTCCGACAACAAATGTTTGAGAGCTGGTTCTCAATTTTTCCAACAACAAAAGTTCTTGTCGGATATTCCGATCGTCTGTAGACAATTTTGACACACAAAAATCCTACGCATGCTCGGAATCAATTTGAGTGAACAAAATAGCAGCGCTAAGTTCAGTGACTGAACAAAAGTAAATAAATCTACCCCTGTCAAAGAGTGTATCATACATATACTAAATACTAAAAAAAATGTGCGTATAAATATATACGTGTAGCGCTACCCCCGGAGGAGCCGCTGGTTAGATTTGGGACGGCATAATTAAGTTACCTCTGTGATGTGTCTAGGGGTGATGATGGTGGTGAGAGCAGTGACAGAATGTCCAAACAGTTGGGTGACGTTTTCAATGCTTTTATTTCTGGTCCAACACGACCAACAGTCAACTTGAGGTGGACAGTATAGGTTGGTGAAAGGAGAATAAACTTTGCAGATTCAGGCTATGGATAGAGAAAGCAGTCCTGCTTCCAATAATTACACTTGTCACGTCGCCACTCCAGCCGGAGTGGGTAAAGTGCCCCTGGACAGACCCCTCTCACAGGCCTGGCAGCCAGAGCGCCACTTAGAACTTCTGGGAAGGAACAAGTCTCTGCCACCGACTTGGCTCTAATAGAATTTGGATTGGTAGTGAGACCTCTGCCACAGGCCTAGTACACAAGAACATGAGATAGTAGAGCGAATCCTCCCAGACTATAACTCGCCTGAATCTTTCTCAGGTGGACTTTTTAGCTTGGGGTTACCGACTGACAGTTTGCAGCATACAACCTGTCAGTGTCCGGTCACCCAGATCCCCGCTGGTTCGTTCAAGCCCTATTGGATTACCTGCCTCCGGGTTTTCCTCAGACCGATCCCCCACCGAACAGCACAACTCGCTTGGGATCTTCTCAATAGAGATGGGGGACCCAGTAAGTCACTGGGGCCCCTTAGCAGCATCAGTTGCTCCAGACCATGAGGGCCCAGAGTCAGGAACTCCGCGTAGCACGTGCGCCCCGGCCTGGTAGGCCATATCGCCGGGGCCCATGATGTGCGCACACCCTAAAGGTGGGTGCCGCACCTGGAACCAGGAACCCATGAAGAACCCTGAGCAATGGCCTCCGCCACAGAAATACCCCTCCCCAGCATGCTCCGCGAGGGAAAACTCCTCTAATTGGCTGCTGGGGAGAAGCGGCTCTGCCTGGACCCCTCTGGCGCCACCTGCCACCCAGAGATGAAACTGCATCTCTGGAGCACAGACAGTTCAGGGCTGGCGACAGTCAAAATTTAGCGAATCAATATAGATGAGAGCAAGTAACTCTCTCATCCCCATTTAATATAGCACCTGTATTGAAAAGTACACAGGCGCTACACACTCCCCCCATTCGAAATTACACTGTCCCCAGTGTCCTAAGGCATTCAAGCCTGAATGCCGGCCTGATATCTGCTAAAGAAAGTAGGAAAAGAGAGAATAGACATTTACATAACTTTAAGGTACAAATATTAGCTTCCTGGACTATTACAGCAAGAACTATGGCATTACACAATACTACAATAACATACACATCCCTATCTATCTATTCTGCCCCAGTCTCCGACAGCGTTGAAAGTAGGTGGGTCCACAACCTGTAAAAGAAATAAAAGAACACACATACAAAATATATACAGTATATTCCCTAATATATTAATAAGTTTCACTATTTACAATCTTCAAGGTCAGAGTTAAAACTGCACCCTCTCGTCAGAGAGTGACATTTGCCTTCCTCCCAGGGAGTTAAACCATAAGTGCTGAAAGAGAAAGTTTTTTTTTTTCTCTGATTGCAAGAACTATCTATATAAAAAAAACAAAATATACATTGATGTCCTGCAAGAGTAAAAGCGTTGCAGAACACTGCCCCTAGCGGTCAGTGTGCTGGTACTACACGGCTGTTCAAAATTTCAATCCAAAAGAAAAAAGTACATCAGGAGAGGAGAAATGTAGAGCAAAGCATTTTCCTCACTGAGTCTTCTTCTGGTGCTGTAAAGAAACAGACAAGACCCTATTCTAGATAACTGAGATAAACCTAAACCAAAGTTCTGCACATTTACCAGTATGTGGATCCGGGAAGGGAATAAACAAACAAAAAAAAATATTTGATTAGGGGTAAAGGTCCTCGTTCATTTCTTCTTCAAAAGCAGTAGGTCAGGTAACATGAGACCTACTTGTAAAAACGTGGGTCCGGCAGTATGACAATGTCACCTCCTGCAGTCGTGGAAGTCACTAAAAAAATACCTGATCTTCCCTTCCAGGGCATTTCAGCACGACTCGGTCACGGTAAATATGCTGGCCCCAGCTCCATTCCCTGAGACAGCGCTCAAATCGGGGATTTAAATGGGACAGGTTCAAGTCCGTGTTTTTGACAACCCGAGGTACATTCAAATGGGCCTATATAGCATCATGAGCCCAGCCTTCTCATTCTTGGTCAACCTCGAGAAGGATGGCGGGCGGAACATATGGGTATTTGTACCCGTAATTGGCAGCAACTTTACGTATCACCACAAGCTGCAAACGGGCCAAGTTGGGCAGCTGGCGTGGGTCTCCGCGTCCCGGCAGCACAATAGCGTCCGCTGCCTGTCTGAGTGCAGGCACCGCAGGGTGCAGTGAGGGGAAAAACAGGATCAGACTCACCCACTCTCCAGGTCAGCTGCGGGACGTCCCGAGTCGATGCGTCGGACCCACGCGGTGCGCTCCGACCTGAGCGTTTCTTCCGCCTTGTGGTGTAGGGGGCTCGAAATCCTCCATAGCCCTGGGATTCCGGAAACATGGGTTCAAACAAATGGTCAATTGTGTCGTCATCTGATTCTGAGGTAGATTCAGGTAGCTGCGCTTTATGTTACGGCGGCGCAGCGTATTGTATTTACGCTACGCCGACGCAACTTACAGGAGCAAGTGCAGTATTCACAAAGCACTTGCTCCATAAGTTGCGGCGGCGTAGCGTAAATGGGGCCGCGTAAGCCCGTGTAATTCAAATGTGGGAGGGGGGGCGTGTTTTATGCTAATGTGTTATGACCTGACGTGATTGACATGTTTTACGAACGGCGCATGCGCCGTCCGTGTACATATCCCAGTGTGCATTGCTCTCAAGTATGCCGCAACGAAGTATTGGTTTCGACGTGACCGTAAATTACGTCCAGCCCTATTCGCAAACGACGCAAACAATTCAAATTTCGAAGCGGGAACGACGTCCATACTTTAACATTGGCTGCGCCACCTAATAGCAGGAGCAACGTTATGACGCAAACGACGTAAAAAAACTACCGCCGGGCGCACGTACGTTTATGAATCGGCGTCTACGCTGAAAACTACGGGAGCGCCACCTAGCGGCCAGCGTGAGCATGCACCCTAAGATACGACGGCGTAATAGACTTATGCCAGTCGTATCTTAGGCTAATGTCGGCGTATCTTGCTTTCTGAATACAGAAAGAAGATACGCCGGCGCAGATTTGAATTTACGCGGCGTATCTATGGATACGCCGTCGTAAATTCTCTCTGAATCCGGGCCAATAAGTCTAATTCGGAGGAGTTTAACTCCTCCGCAGGCAGGTAGCCACAGGCCTCGGATGGGTCTTTTGGCCAATCCGATAAGGAGCGAGGGGCAGGTAGGTATCGCACAATTGTCAGTTAAAGCGACGCATTGCCGAATCGCAAAAAGTGGACCGGTCTTTAACCAGACAAATGGTCCGGGGCTTAAGTGGTTAAGCAGTGCTGACTGGATTCTCCCCTCTATTCTTGAAAACACTTAGGCCGGGTACTCACGACCAAACATGTATGGTGAAAGCGGTCCGTCGGACCGTTTTCACCATACATGTCTGCCAGAGGGCTTCTGTACGATGGTTGTACACACCATCGTACAGAAGTCCGCGCGTAAACAATACGCGGGGCGTGTCCGCGGTGTCGCCGCGTCGATGACGCGGTGTCGCCGCGACAATGACGCGGCGACGTGGGCGGCCCGCCTTTAAAATGCTTCCACGCATGCGTCGAAGTCATTCGACGCATGCGAGGGACGGCGGGCGTCTGGACATGTACGGTAGGTCTGTACTGACGACCGTACATGTCCGAGCGGGCAGAATTCCAGCGGGCTGTTTTAAAACAAGTCCAGGAATATTTGTCTGCTGGGAAAAGGCCCGGCGGGCAAATGTTTGCTGGAATTCGGCCCGCTCGCGCCCACACACGACCAAACATGTCTGCTGAAACTGGCCTGCGGGCCAGTTTCAGCAGACATGTTTGCTCGTGAGTATGGGGCCTTAGACAGAATCATGTGGCAAATTTTGCCATATAAGCTTGACCGTATTTTCTTACGTTGACTTTACTTGCTGATTTTCTGCTTAAAAAGCACACGCACAAAGAACTAATGATTTCATTAACCACTTAAGGACCGCCTAACGCCGATATACGTCGGCAGAATGGCACGGCTGGGCACAATCACGTACAGGTATGTGGCCCTTTAAGTGCCCAGCCGTGGGTCACGCACGCCTGCAACTCGGACCGAAGCTGCGGGACCCGCGGACCCGATCGCCACCGGTGTCCTGCGATCGGGTCACAGGAGCTGAAGAACGGGGAGAGGTGAGTGTAAACAACCCTTCCCCGTTCTTCTCTGTGGCTTGTCACTGATCGTCTGTTCCCTGTCATAGGGAACGACGATCAGTGACGTCACACGTTCAGCCACGCCCCCCTAAAGTAAGAAACACACAATAGGACACACTTAACCCCTTTAGCGCCCCCTAGTGGTTAACCCCTTCACTGCCATTGTCATTTTCACAGTAAATAGTGCATTTTTATAGCACTTTTCGCTGTGAAAACGACAATGGTCCCAAAAATGTGTCAAAATTGTTCGTTGTGTCCGCCATAATGTCGCAGTCTCTAAAAAAATCGCTGATCGCCGCAATTACTAGTAAAAAAAAAATATTAATAAAAATGTCATAAAACTATCCTTTATTTTGTAAACGCTATGACTTTTGCGCAAGCCAATCAATAAACGCTTATTGCTATTTTTTTTACCAAAAATATGTAGAAGAATACGTAAACTGAGGGAAAAAAATGTGTTTTATATAGTTTTGGGGGATATTTATTATAGCAAAAAGTAAAAAATATTGCATTTTTTTCTTAAATTGTCGCTCTATTTTTGTTTATAGCACAAAAAATAAAAACCGCAGAGGTGATCGAATACCACCAAAAGAAAGCTCTATTTGTGGGAGAAAAAGGACACCAATTTTGTTTGGGAGCCACGTCGCACAAATTGAAAAAAGGGGCCAGGTCCTTTACCTGCATAATGGTCCGGGTCTTAAGTGGTTAACAATCCAACATTTCTTCTTGCCTAATGACTTTCCTCCCTTTTGAATCTACTGAATCCCTTACAATAATGGTGGGAAAGTGAGGCTTTTGCTTTTTCATTTAGCACCATCCGAAAGAAAAATCTTCCTGCACCTGTTAACTGACAAGTGCTCCTCAAGGCTCTTGTCCATAGACACAAGATGCTTGAAGCACGAAAATCACATTGATCATTTCTCCATGTTTTTTCTGCACAGTATACTCTAGTAAGCAGGCCCCCTTTCCTTTAAAATCCTTTTCCTGGCCTACAAAACTACTGCAAGACACGTTAATAAAAACGTATTCCACTTTTATGATAGAATCTCTGATATCTGTTTTGTTCATGTGTAATACTGTATATGTAAATGAGATATATATATATATATATATATATATATATATATATATATATATATATATATATATATATATATATATATATATATATATATATAGTTTTGTTCTTACCCATGAAAGCATTGCAAAAAAACATGTAAAAAAACTTCACTTTTAGCAGTTTCTTACTTGCCATCTTTATAACCCTACTCCACTCCACACCAACCCCAGTCCTGTGAGTCCTCAGGATTTTTCTTTTTTTGATAGGGTCCTCAGAGGATGGACCTCTGTGCCTTCAACCACTTAATGTTTTTTTCTTTATTATTTTCTCTGTCAATTTCTCAGTCAACTTCTCTGCATTCTAATGCCACAAGTAGAAACAGTACATCCAGATGGGCACAACCTTGGTAAGCCTTGGAAGCTATACCCATACCCCACTCTGTAGTGGTGCATTGGGCACTAGATTCTGCATGGGTAATCACCTTGACACTTAATGCAGCTTGTGTTGTAAGCAGATGTGTTGCAGGGTGCTATACAGGTCCAAGTCTGTGATCAAACCCTATAGAGCCCACTCACTGAAGGTACTGTCAGAGGTTTGAGGATATATTCCTCAAATGACATCATCCTATCCCATCTTCAGTCTCATTGTTCACTTGTTTCTTCTCTTAGTGAGTTCCTTCTGTGCTTGCTTTTTGCTTTTTATTTTTTCCTCCTGCCATTTCTGAATAACCATTTATCTGTGATCTCGTATTGTGTTACTATTACAAAATATTTTGACTCAAACATCTGCATATACTTTCTATTACTTCCATTTTTTTTCTTTAGAAGAATAAGGTCCCAACATCTTATGCAGTATTTTTTTACACACTTTTATTTTGGCTCAACATTTTTTTTATATTTTTCTCCCTTTATCTTCCCTTTCTCTTGTTGGAAAAATGGTTGTAGTCAACACCCACCCACCCACTTGAATGATTGGTGGTAACAATTCAATATGCTAATGTTCTGTGGTACTAATCTGACATGCTAATTGTGCAAGGTTGGAACTTGAATATGTGGATGTGAGTATATAAATATATATTTTGCCATATCTGTTTCAAACTAGCTACAACTAAGGCTATTGCCGTAACGCTTCAGCGCTATTGTTTTACTGTCACTCTGGTGTACCAATAAATGATACTTCAAGGATTACAGTCTTGCCAGCTCTTCTTACTATTTACCGTCAAAAGGTTTGCCTACTGTAATGGTCGAAGCCTGGACTTTATAAAAAAATCCAGTGTGACAGGCATGTAAAACTGGGTCACCCTGTATGCTTCTGATCATTATGGTAAAGTCTGGGGTGATATTTGAATTATATCCTAGAGCCCTTATAAGGTATTCAGATGCATCATCTTGCCCTTTCACCACAAGGATTCTCTACAGATAAGTTGCTGCATTCTCCTTCTTGACACTTATCCTATATTCTGCTCTGCACCCCACTCCATGAGTATTCCACAGATCAATATCTCATAAGACTTCATCGTGCTTCCAATGTTTCTGTGTCCTTCACACATCACAGGCTAAGCTTTCCTAGAAGTTCTTGCTCGATCTCCCCCTCCCTTATCAAGGTTTTAGTTTTGAAACTGTTAAGCATAAGCATAGATGATGACATATGAAATGTGACATTATTATATTAGCTATTTTTTTATAAAAGCTCACACCACCCCCTTTTTTATCTTCTGTATAAATAGAATGTAATAATACATTTTGTCAGAACGAATACTTTAAACACACTGATTGTGTCCTGTGAATATGTTGCTGTATATGCAGAGTTAACTTTGTCTCAATCAGAAATATCCATAGCAGTAGCCCAGCTGTGTAAGGCTGCCACCTGGTCCTCTGTTCATACATTCTAAAGGTTCTACCACATGGATGTCCAATCTTCGGTGACTGCAGCTTTCAGCCAAAAGGTTCTAGCAATGGCACTTTGAAGTCCAGTCCTTTTCCTTCTTGCTGTCAGACCTGTTGGCTCAATTCTGTTTTCCTAGTTGTTGCACACCCTTCTTTTACATTGCTTGGTGATGCCTGAGGGTATATGAATACTCTGCCTGTGTCCTGCTTTGTGTGATTAGCATAAGAGAAATTTTAACTTGCCTGTAAATGCCTTCATATCTTGAAGTTCAGAACAGCACACAGGCCAACCTCCATTTAATCCTTTGGTTACTCGGCATTGCTTACTATAATGGGTTACAGAAAAAAACAGAAACTTACAGTAGTAGTATTTTTTTCAAAAAAGATGGACTTTGTAGGCACATACAGGTAAAAAATGTTAATTTTAATATTGCATAAATAAATACATAGATGCATCTACAAATAATGCAACATAATGTACAAAAAAGAAAGGAAACAGATGGGTCTCTCCAAGAATAATACTCAATATCCTCAAAACTGGCTGTAATGCAGTACAGATCTCACGCTGGGTGGAGTAATAGATCCTGGATGAAACCGATTGAGTCCTTAGAACATAAAAAGACAGCTCAACATGTTTCGCGATTTTAAATATATTGCTTCTTCAGGAGCTTCTGAATTTTTAAGAAAGATAATAAACTTTAATTAGAATACATAGTATAATGCACTGAAATGCTACCAAGTAGCTTGCATTTAGAATATAGGTTTACAGAAAACTGATGTATCTAAATATGCAAACTCACCAAAAAGGTGCTTATGTGGGAGAAAGCGATGGTTGCCCCAGGCCAAAGGCCAGCTGACAGCAAACATCCCACCCCCTGTAGATATTAATGGTGGGGGAGGGGATAATGGAAGCCGACAAGTCCCAGACCAACAGCCACTATATGTCGTGTATTGATGGAGAGCAAGTGGGGGTACACCCGATAACTCTAGGTAAAGATAAATATTAGAAAAGCTTATTATAGTAATAGACCCTGGTGAATCATAATTATCACCATAGTAATATATTGACAATATACCTTTTCAGTAAACAAAAGGCTGCATAAGAGGCCCCTCACTGGAGTCCCAGAAATTTCCCCTAACGTGGTGTAGGATCTGTAGATAAAAAAACACAAAATGTAGTCTCCTTACTATAGTAGTGGCCTTATTCTGTTTTAATGGGGCCATAATAACCAAATTAGTATCAACACAAAAATGGTAAGGATTAAACTAGAGACTATTCAAAAATTTCCTCATATAAATAACATAATGGAATATGTCTTGTTGGTGCCTGTTGATCCCAAATTCGGCCACCGAATGTGGAAGAACGCCAAAAGGGGCTTCTATATTGTAGCCAATCTAGTAAGGAAAGGAAGGGTAAAAGCTATTACATTGAGCCCTGTCGATTGATATGAACATTGCATCGGCATAGAAAATCATATAAGGAGCCTACCTTACTGCCACAAAACAGGGGAATTGAGAGGCTATCGATTGCAGGACCAAACCACCGGCTTGTGCACTCCCCAGAATGCCTGGAGAGTGAACTGGCGGCTGGTCCTTATGTATGTACCCCGCATGTGATGACGCCAGAACGTCTGACGTCAGTCCAGCCGGCCGATAATGCATGGTGCATGCGCGATCGCGGCGCATGCGCATAGAGGAGCCGCGAACAGCTCCAATTGCAATCTAAGTGATTGCAACTATGCAGAATGCATTGTCCGAGGTGGGCTTACTACAAAACTGCAGACTCGTGGAGGGGGTTAGGGTATAGGGGAGGTGCCCAGGAAGCATGTAATTTTACAGCTTAGCCAGTGTCCAGTCACCTGAGGGTACGTCTCTATAATTCAGTGCCTATAAATGCTTTTCCTGCATCCTGTACTTTACTCCAAGATATGGAATTTGCAGTTAAGAAAAAAATCCTCATGTTCACTTTGGATAGAAGTGGGAAGGGTTAAAACCTCTGTCAGTTTTTTTTTGCCATCTGTTTAATTAAGTTTTCCCTGAGGGCTCAACAGAAAGTGAAAGGATATCTTTCCAATGTGAGGAAATCCCCTTTTAGACAGTTGCTGTACACAATGGAAAATGTACCTTTTTTTCTGTTCTAATGGCAACCACCATTGGCTGGTTATGCCAACATGCCTAACAGGCACTTAACAATGGATCATGTCGGATGGAGAAAGGATCTTGCATCAGTGCGACCATTATGTAAACTCCTGTTTCATTGATCTTGTATTTTTTTGCCTCCAGTAAATATAACGCACATTTGTTAGAATATCTTCCTTGTCATGTAAGAGGTGTTCTCCTGTGCTTTTATCTATCACCTCCACTGTTTTGTGCCTCAGTGACCAGTCTCAAGACCCAATCATTGTCACATGGCTGGGATGGGGGGCATGCCTTACTGTGATGTGGCATAGACTTGTTTTAAATTTTGCCCAGGATGCTGGTTTGGGAAGAAGCACAGATCAAAGTATTGGGTAGAAGTAATGATTTTGTTTCGACATAGGAGAATGTCTACTGCACAACAGGGGAGTTCATGACAGGTCTGCATTAAAGAAGGAAGTTTGTCACATACATCACATGTATTATAACTATAACTTTTAGTGTGGCGTACTTGTTATAACGATTGTTTTCCAGATATCATTGTTCTGACTGATTGTGTCTTTGTTCTTTTCCAGCTATATGCAATTCCGTGGTTTCTGACAATGTTCACACGTAAGTCACAGCTTTGACGTTTTGTTCTTATGTTCTGTGGTATTGCTTTATGTCACTTTTATATTTCTGTCTACAGGCATTCTTAACAATTGCATTGCTTCATCGCTAGGTATTTCATATTTACTGATCACAGATATTAACTGTCAGCAGACATCTAGAGGCTGTCAGTTGAAGCACATGCCAGATGGATACAAAAGGGTTAAAGGCTTCAGACAGATATAAGTGGAGGTGTAATTGAAACTGAGAGGTAGATTGTACTGGAAAAGGAATAAGCGCAGTCTCGGTGGAATGAGAGGACTTTGGAGTAATAGGAGTTCAATCAAGGTGGAAGATTAAATCCTACAAGGCCGAATTCACGCCTGCTGATCTGGCTGTTTCTCGTAAAAGGTTTCCTGTCTTATAACTCTACCAGTTTCTCATGCAGAGAGCAGGTCGCGTGAAGAACTCTTGTCAGGTTTGATTAAACAATTAATGTCTAGATCCGGGAATTGCTTGCATCATCCTAGAATGAGCAGAATCTCCAAGTAAATCACACTGCATTTGACAGAGCCAGAACAAGAGAGAATCTTCTTCTTTAGCATTAGCTAAAACTCACTTTAGAAAGCAATTTGCACTTCTCTGAATTACACTTGAAATGAAAAGCCCCTTCTTAATAGGTTAAGTAAAAAAATCAGGGCCAATGCTTCCCAGCTGCAATTATCACATCTTTGAAAGTGAAAATGTATTGGAGAGGTCCGCATTGCTGTGTTGAGGCTTACATTAAACTGTTGCAATATGCAGAATGGCTTGTGAAAGACAGAGGGCAGAGACATTTCCCTGAAGTCCACTCAAGAAGTACTGTAAAAATATATGCCGTTCGTTATTACTGATTAGCATGTTTTAAATGTATCTAAACCCCAGAACAAAATGTAATATGTTACTACTTACCAGGCCCTAGATTTGCTGGCCGCATTAATTTTCTTTTTATTAGGATTTTTCTTTTTTTTTCTCACCTAATCATCCCGGTCATAACACCTGTCTGACGATAGCAATACTAACTCTCTGCACTGTATCTATGGAGGAGCAGCGTTATCACTCTAGGACAGAAAGTGAGTTAGGAATACATAACACTACTTGGCTTCATATACGTAACATATAATGAAGTGTTCTGTAGCTCATAGAGGTTAACTGGGCAAAGTTTATAAAGTTGCTTGAGATAACTGCAGAATATACAGAAACTTGCAATCTCACTGGATTTTTGGTAGGATCAGCAGATATTTTTTGTATTTATGGCTTTCTCACACAGGCAGCTGGGGGGGGGGGCTTGTTGGTAAAAACAGCCTGCTTAGCTGCAGTTTTGCCTCCCACCTGAATAGTGACAATGCAACCTAACAGGGCTGCACTCGAGCTGCAAATTTTGTTAGGCAGCACTGCCTGTCATACGTGCCCATTGAGATCAATGGGGCAGCACCACAACTGTAAGCCAGATGCCCTGTTAGCAAAAATGTTGTCACAATCTTCTGCTGCAAGACCACCCACTGTGGTTCTCGTATGTGTATAGAATGTACTGCTCACAGAACAAATCACTCTGCGTCCTTTCTTGAAAGGGCTGCTCCAGGTACAAATAGAACAGAAAGTCAGTTTAGTTTGCAGGTGTTATCCACTTTGATCAGCACTGTTACAGTCTTCTCTTTAGCAGTATACTTTGGCATTCCCATGTCAGCTAGCTGCTACCTACCCACCCTTTCCCACTTGAAAGAAGTCAGTGTTTGCAATGCCAGGGGCCAGCACACAATTTACCATGACTCTTTGCACTTCTGTAAAGCTGTGGATAGTTCTGGGCTGAAATCTGGGAATATGGGGTCAATTTAGCGTTAAATATCACATGATTACTTGAGTTCAAATAATGCTCTACTTAACTCAGGAATGTGCAATTCACAAATAAATGCACTTTAAATACTGCACAAGTTAAAGTTTTTTTATTTTGCAGTATTTTCCGTGAGTTTTTGCATGTTATTTTACCACAGATTGGTTGCAATGAGAACTGAAACATTTTAGCAGTGGCATTCCTACCAAAGTTCCCGCCTGCATCTTAACAACCTGTGCCTCATCTCCACTGACAGCAGAATGTAAACTAAAACTAAAGTGCCAACTGTAAAAAAATATTTATTTTTTTAAATGGTCTACACTCCTCTTCCTCCCAATCTATACCAGACTTGTGTGATGGCTCTTTAACACCCAGCTAGTATTCGTTAAATAGCAGGTGGCTGAACCACAACTTATTAGACACATGTTTTTGTTTACTTTTATTTGGGGGGGGGGGGGGTTACCTTTTAGACAGGTTTATTTGATATTTACCAATTGTTTCTTATTTTCCAGTAAGTACCACATAAACCTGTAGGAAATTGACATTTTCCGTATTGCCTACAATATTTGGGTTAAATGTGTCACATGGCCCAAACATAGAATACACTATCATTGTGTGAATTGACCCCTATGTGTGGAATCTGACTGGGTATCAAGGAGTAGTGGAATGGGTAATGCTGTGGGCTCTACTTCGAGGTTGAGTTTGGGAGCGAGGTAAACCTTTGACCCAGCTCAAATGTTTTCTAAAACTGAATTTTTACTTATATAATACACCACTAGTAAAGTGTTAGGGACAGTGGTTAAATGTAAAAAGAGTATTCCCGTGCTGCTATGGAAACTAGCCAAGGTGAGAGAAAGAGATAGGGGGGAGGGGACGGGTAAAAAACAGATACAAAGCACTGGGAGGTTAATCCACAACCTAATAGACACATGAGCACTACTCTTAATCTCATTAGTGGAGTCACTAAAGGGGGGATGGGGGTGCGGGCCGCACCCAGTCGGCACCTGCCAGAGAGGTGACACCTGTGGGCAGCAGCACCGCTAACACTGCACAGTCCGCACCCCTACACTGATCTGCATCTAGCCGGGTTGTATACCTTAGCGGAGCGGACCGAAGCCACCTCTCCCACCTCTCTGTTTACATCTACACAGGAGGAGGGAATCCAAGGGACACACCGCTGTGCATATACCACGCTGTTTTGAGGTCTGTGTAGTGTATTCTAATGTAGATGGACATAAGCGCTATGAGAGGGCGGTTTACTAGCACACATACAGAGGGTGTCTATACTGAGGGGGGTCTATACTGCTAGAGAAGGATCTGCACTGAGGGGGTGTCTATAATGATGGAGGTGGGTCTGCACTGAGGGGGTGTCTATACCAATGGAGGGCGGTCTGCACTAAGGGGGGTCTATGCTGATGGAGGGGGGTCTGCACTGAGGGGGGTATCTATACTGATGGAGGGGGGTCTGCACTGAGGTGGTGTCTATACTGATGGAGGGGGTCTGTACTAAGGGGGTTTCTATACTGATGGAGGGGGTCTGCAGTAAGGGGGGTCTATACTGATGGAGGGGGTCTGCACTGAGGGAGGTGTCTGTACTGAGGGGAGAGGTCTATACTAATGGAGGGGGGTCTGTAACTGAGGGTGTTTCTATACTGATGGAGGGGGTCTGCACTGAGGGGGGTCTGAACTGAGGGAGGGGTCTGTACTGAGGGGGGAGGTATATACTGATGGAGAGGGGTCTTACTGAGGGAGAGGGGTTTATACTGTGGGAGGGGGTATGTAGTTAGTGGAGGAGAGTCTGTACTGAGGGGGGACTATAGTTGCTGGAGGGTTGGGATGACACCAATTTTTTTCGAGTGACTCCATAGGAAGCTAAAATCTTGGGACCCAGAACACATAAATGGAGATATGGGTTATGTTTCCCTGGTACCCAGGCCTAAAGCCTGTCAGGTGACATCGGCCAGTTCAAAAGAACCCAGCCGACATTCGGCCCGTGTTTACGGCAGCTAGTTTGACAGAAGATGGCTGTTTGGCCGGCTTCTGTCGAAGGGTCAAGACTGAAAAAGGTCTGCCGACTGGCTTCTGATCAGCACTCTCAGTCAAAGATTGAGAACACTGAGCGGAGTATTCTGGTGGAGGAAGAAACTAGTAATGTGTATGAGGATTTGGGCTCATCTCTGAGCAGTAGCATGTGCATAGGGAGGGATAAAGAATGCTAGGGGATCTTTTCAGAGTTTGACCTTTACATTGTTGCGAGGTATAAGGTTAATCTGGACTTGTTCTCTCCAATTTTTTATGTTTTGTACTCAATTGTGAAAAACTCTTACAGACTTTAATAAGTAAGGCTATGCAATGTAAATGATAAGATGAGCTGCCACAAAGAGTAGTGAATGGCTTTGGGTGGAGGGTAGAAGTTTTAATTTTTTTTTAACTACAGGTACTACTCACTTAATGACCAGGTCCTTAAACAAATTGTTTGTTAAACGAGGAGTCATAAGAAATCAATATTTTAAACATTCTTAACTACTGTATTTACTGCATTTCATGGTTTAATATCTTAGGCCGCGTACACACGGTCGATCCATCCGATGAGAATGGTCCGACGGACCGTTTTCATCGGTTCACCGCTGAAGCGGCCTGATGGTCTGATGTGTGTACACACCATCAGTTCAAAATCCGATCGGGTCAGAACGCGTGATGTAAAACACACGACGTGCAGAAAAAAAACGAAGTTCAATGCTTCCAAGCATGCGTCGACTTGATTCTGAGCATGTGCGGGTTTTGAACCAATGCTTTTGTGTACTAACCATCGGTTTGGACCTATCGGTCAGCGGTCCATTGGTTAGATTTTAAAGCAAGTTCTATAATTTTTGTCCGAAGGACAAAAGACCGATGGGCCGTACACACGGTCGGTTTGGACCGATGAAGCTGAACTTCAGTCCGTTTTCATCGGTTTGGACCGACCGTGTGTATGCGGCCTTAAAGTTGCAGTAAGTACACTTATTGGTAGTTACTCGACAACCTGTTATCTAGAAGTGTTTAATATAATTTATTATTTTGCATATCACTCACAGATTAGTAGTAATGTGCCTGTCATGTTTTCATTTTAAATAGCAACATCTGTGAATTTGAGAATTGTCAGTTTTGGCACTGAATTTGTATAATACAGTAAGCTCTAATTATACTCATCATTGACTTTGATAGACTAACCCCTATCTTTGACATATATAATTTGTCTTAATGATTTGGCTGGCATTGATTGAAATCTATTTTCTTTAACGATCAGGGCTCAGCTACCTGAGTAATCTGTTTTAAAAGGCATTAATCTAATTACCATGTGGTGTTTTATTCTTTTACATGCAATAGAAATTTTCTCAGCTTGGCATTTGTTTATTCTTTTCTACTAAAACATGCCTTTTTCCCATGGCAATGCTGTTGACTTCTACCCCAGTAAACCTCACACTCTGACATTTACCTCTGTCTTTTGCTTTTAACAGTCAAATGCCAGAGCATTAGGGGAAGTGGGGGCGTTGATATTTGATTGACAGACATCCTGCTGCATTTTTTGCAACGTACCACAATGCACAGTGAAGAACAAGTCATTGTCGGTGTCGCCACAATAAAAATAGCCCCCAGCATTGGTGTCAGGGGACACAATAAAAAATAACAGCACTGGTGTCAGTAGAAGCAGTACCCCCCTTTTTACACACACACAGCATTAATGTCAGTGAATGCAATAAAAATCCCCAGAATTTGTGTCAGTGAACATAATATTAATAACCCCCAGCAATGGTGTCATTGGGCACTATTAAAAACCTGTTTTGGTATCAGTGAACACAATAAAAATCCCCAGTATTGGTGTCAGTGACAACAGTCATAACCCCAGTATTGGTGTCAGCGACTGCAATAATAACCTCCAGCATTGGTGGTCATTAGTTACCACCTGTGCGCTTTCTCTCACCTATGAGTCTGTTACTATACTTGTACTGTTGAGTGGACACTACTTTGCCTTAAAGTTCTGTCTTTTGTCTAATGGCAGATGCTGCAATGCAGAGAGCATTTTAGCAATTGGCACCCTACTGTTATTCTGCAGAGTTTTCATGGGTGCTCAACCGCTGGTGAACCCACCTCAAGACCCAGCCCAGGACACGGCAGGCCACCTACAGAGAGGTAGTGGGCCATGTGTTGGGCACCAAGACTGTAAGTGAACACAAATAGCAACTTTTTGTTGATTAATATCCCCACCTCCCCAGATTTTCTCCATCTTTTGCCATATAATATTGCAAGGAAAATTATGTCCTTGTAATAAGAACTAAAGTAAACTTTATTTTTTGTTAGCATTTAACACGCCTGACTAATGTTATGTATGCAATATACATTGAATGGTTTTGAATGACATAGTAGAGGATTTTTGTATTGGATAAAGATTCGGGGTTTGCAGTATATGATTACCTTTTTTTTTTTTTCATTCTTAAAGACCTTATAGAAAAGAATGGTTCAGTTAAGTGATAATGAAATGAGTCATAATCAAATGTACATTGTGTCACTGACAATAGTTTACAGTTCAATATATACCTCATTTAGCTTCACAGCCTTAATTTGTTAGAGTATATTATACTATCTTTAGTTGGCGTGGTGAGAGGAGCTCCAGATGTTTTAAGAGATGACTGAGGCCTCGTACACATGGCCGAGGAACTCGACGTGCCAAACACGTCGAGTTCCTCGGCGAGTTCAGCCCTGAAGCCGCCGAGGAGCTCGGCGGGCCGAGAGCTCCCATAGAACAACGAGAAAATAGAGAACATGTTCTCTATTTTCTCGACGAGTTCCTCGGCGGCTCCATCGGGCCGAAAGTGTACAGACGACAGAGTTTCTCGGCAGAATCAGGCTCTGACCGAGTTTCTCGCCGAATTCTGCCGAGAAACTCTGTCGTGTGTACGAGGCCTGAGATTTCCAGACTCTATTTCACACATTGGAAATTGCCAGGTTCACATTGTCTATTCTCAAACCATAAGAGTACTTTAACTGGAACTTTCAGTAGACCGTTGTAATAGACATGTTTGAGAGGGAGAAGAAGAAAAATGGCAAAGAAAAAAAAAGAAAGGGGAAGTGGTGGGCATTGGGGAGAATGGTGCTGGTTATAGGGATTTGAATAGGGTGGTTAAACTGTCATAGACCTGAAATCAGAGCCCATTATTTTAAGGTACAGTAAAACCTTGGTTTAAGAGCGTTTTGCAAGACAAGCAACATGTTTTAATAAATTTTGACTTTCTATCCAAGCGATGTCTTGATATAAGAGTAGCATCATGTCACAACTTAGTATAAAAGAAAAGAGAGGCGCCTCTAAGTGTAGCAATATGGTTACATTTAATGAAAGTACCACATTTAGCAACATATTGCTACACTTAGAGGTGCCTCTCTTCTCTTTTATACTCTGTAGCTCCTGTTTAATTTCGTTTCTAATCCCCTTGCGGGAGGCTTCCATTTGTGGATGGACATTTAAAAAATTAGACAACCTTATCAGATTGATATAATCTTTTTATATGGACTATAAACTGAGGGACCTATGAATAAATGATTGTGGAACGAATCATTTGAGTTTCCATTATTTCCTATGGTGAAATTTGCTTTGATATTTGTATTACAAGCATGTTTCTGGGATGAATTATGCTCTCAATCCAAGGTTTTACTGTACACATGAAATCAGAACTAAAACCACATCTTGGTAAATTCTTCTGCTCTGTGGTTGAGGCCATGATATCCTCCAAATTTTGATCTTGTTGACTTTACCGAAACAGATGCTGATTCAAGCAGGGGTTCATCTGTTTTCAATATAGAGGAATGCGTTTATACCTGTTTTTTGACATATGTGTGAGTTGAAGGCCACAAGGTTGTCTGCAAGGCGGACATCTGTCAATTTGAATATAATGTTCCTCACCAGATTCCAAAAATTCTGCAAAAGAGGGCAACTCCAGAACACATGCAAGATAGTCCCCTTTTTTTGACATCTCCAGCAGAAGGGGGAGCACTGAGGAAATATTTTGACTCATGCTATCATGACAGTCACTATCTTAAATCCTGTCTCTTGAAGTTTGCTAGAGATTGATGCTATGTATATCTTTATTTTTTTTCACATTATCTTCTATGCAATGCCTGTTTTCCCTAAGTATTGGCCATACATGGGCAGATCTTTTACTGAGAAGAAGTGGTGAGTGATCTCCCTTTTATTGCCTGGATAACCACCTCTAGCATCCAAAGTGAAGTTGCCAAACTGCACCCAATTACCCAAGAGGAGACAGATTGTGCTTGCCTGCAAGATGTGAAAATGACACTAAACCGTTGTGAATAATTTTTAATGAGCATATAAAACGCAAGCCATTTTTCTTTAACATTATGACAGCCACCCTGCCCCTACCCCAGGTTTTTACCCCACCCCCTTCACAAATCATTCCATAGCATTAAAAATTTAATGTTAGGCTATACTATGGCTCATTTTTGCCTCTGTACTATAGGGCCATTTTGTATGGATTGCTGGCTGGGCCCTGGTAATGCCTGATGGTGGTGAAAATAATAAAATATAGTTTGAGCCCCTGGTATGTTAGCCTATCTTATAGCCCTCTCTTTATAAAGCCAAAGTAATTTTTCAGCTCACACCAGCTTGCTAATTGTGTCCGTGCAAACCCTAAGTTATACTGTGATAGGGAAGGGATAGACTGAAACACATCTGCGCCTCTGCACTTCATGGTGCCTCTTGCACTGTACAGTGGTGTGAAAATCCAATAGGGAGCATTAAACTCTATAGTGTATTAAGGAGCTGTCTTAACATCTCAGGTGAAGAGATCTCACTGCAAAGAGTTCTAAAGAAATATAATACCAGAAGAATTTTGACCCATCATATACTACCCAGCACCAAAATATGTTTTGGGTGAACTGTCCCCAAAAGTAGCTACTCCAGTTTGTGTTATGTGATGGTTATAATTTGCTACAACACCAAACTTATTCATGGGTTAATTTCACAGGCAGTGTAGTCAGTTAACCTTTGAGAAATAATTTGGGGTACGCGTAGCAGAGTTTAAAAACTTTGCTGTGGGACTGATAGGGAGTCAGAAGTGTTAAACTGGCACAATGCCACACGGCAGCCCTTTAAAATTATTATTTCTTCACATCCGTCTGTACATCTATCTTTATTGCAGGCAGATCATAAGGTATTTTTCTCATTCATTATTGAAGAAGTGGGGATTCACAATACAGAACACCTACAGTATGTAGAGGTTTTTATGTTTCAGTTCATCTCTCTAGGCATATTGGTATTTTAAAGATGTGAAACCGGACAGGAAAGCAGAATTTCCTTCAAGGAATCCTAGGCATTAATGATTAAACACTAGCCTAATGATTGAACTCTCCTACTTACCATTTCCACACTCGGCAAAAGAAAAACATTTTTGATGCTGAGAGGACAGATGTATGGCACACTAGAGGTGCACTCTGACCTGTGTTCATTGGCGCAAGGAAGTGATGCATGGTGGCTATGAGCAGCAAATGACAGAAAGATGTTCTGGTCTTATGGTCTAGCGGGATACAGGAGCATATGTAATGAATATGGGCTGATTTCTCTTGGGGTTAGAAGACTGCAAGTGATGGCTATGGAATATAAACTATCATAATTATGTTCAAGATTTGACCATTGAATGATATCTGTGGTATGGAATTAATGTTCAAAATCCTTTCTTTTTTTAAACCGGGCGGCCTTTCAAATCGCTTTTGTTGAACTGCAGTTAGAAAACAAAATGCGTTCTCTAGGGTTGTATGTTTACCTGATTGCCCTTTACCCAAAGTATTCCACAGATGTCTCATAAGCAGACATGATTCACTAAACATGTAATTCATTACTGTAAATAGATTTTAGTCCTCTGGTAAACATGTGATGGTATGCTGTTAACGCCCAAGCTGCAGCAGGTGATAGAGTTGAAAATGCGCAGGCGCAAGGAATAAAAACCCTTTACACTTGCACATTTCATCATCAGCACATTCACAGTAAAGTTGTTTGTGAAAAAGCTGTAGACCTTAAGCAAAAAGAAAAAAAAAGTAAGCCCTTCTAGAATAGTTTCAGGTCCTTTTGCTCAGATGCAGACTCACCTCAGATTGGGGGTGAGTACTTCTCTCTACCAAAAAAAAAATGTATGCATAAAAAAATACAAACCAATTATCCTTTAGTTTTATGAATACTGAGCAATGTACCATTTTAAGTACAATCACATCATCTATGTGCTCAAGAATGGTATATCATTTCATAAACATACATTATGCCAATATAGTGCAAAATACTTCCAACATTGTTTTTTCAACAGATAATTGTACATTTCTTTCTATAGGCGTAGTCTGACCCTAACCAGTGAATAGATAACCCAAAAGGGCTTTTATTAGTGCTTTCATTAATAATAAAAGGAGATATATAGTCACAGCATACACTTTCATTTAATAACCTCAGCATACTAATACAACCAATAGTTATTTTTTACTATCCAATAAAAGCTTACATACAACAAAATATCCTTTCATGTTGTGAGTGCTGCCTGTCTGCTGGCCATCTTTTTCCACAACTTCCTGGGATCCCTATATGCTTTGTGGCTTCTACTCTGCATATTCTTTTGGTTTACTGTTGATTTCCAAGGGCTACATACCCCATGGTACTTTAGTGTCTGCAAGCAGTGATTCCTGAAACGCCTCAGCACATCTCGAGTTCAGGAAGGCTCTGTGAAATGTGTCACACAGCAGTGTCTACTCACAGGGCATAGCGCATATGTGTCACAGAAGTCACTGAAGTAAATGTGTGCTGATTATCCACAAAATAGCTTTTTCAACTGTCAAGATTGTTTAGAATAATAGAAGTAGGCTAGAAATATTTTAAATTCAATGTGGAAGCTTTTTTTCTGCTGTGGATAGATTATTTGTGGGATTGGACATCCCAGCCTGTGCACCGGTGTTCAGCATCTATATTCAAGGTATAAGCATTTTAGCGTGGGTGTGCCTTTTGTCTTTGTTTATTCAACATGCTGTTCCCATAAATTCACCATTTTTCAAACTCCTCCTCAAAATCATTGATATCCCCCATAACATAAGAAGTCCACCTTTTCTTATTACACTGATAAATCATGAAAAATGCATCAGTCACTGTGTACTGTGTAATGCCACCTATAATAGGAAGGAATCCTATTTGTTGTTTCAAAAATGCAAAACATTAAATTTTAAAACATCATTACAAGTGGATCAGTCGCCATATACAGTATCTCATTTGCACTATGGGACCTTGCAATAGTCATGTATCTATTGTAAGGGGTTAGCTCGGTAGCGGGGTGTGTGACCCCCTGGATGGGTTCACGATACACTGAATTTATACAGACAGGCAGTCGAAGACGGTTGAAAACAAAGACTTTGGTTTATTCTTCCACCTTGCTGGAAACAAGTGCAAGCATCCAAACAGCATAAACAAAATCAAGCATAAAATAAACCCTGGCCACTTGGGGCGTCTACCTTCACCACACAGGAACCTATCTAGGGAGTCTGGCACAGCCTAGTGCTGGGCAGACACTGCTGGTCATACAGCAGAAAAACAATAGTCTCTTTTTGATTTTTATCACACAGAAAAATCAGTCACCACCTCACCTCCTCAGAAGACTTTAAGCTACTGCTCTCCTTGCTCACAAAGCCTCAGGATGCAGCAAATCAGTGGTAATCCTCTGGATTACTTATAGAGGCCTTAATTGCCTCATTCTGAACAGCTGAAGTTTTCCAACGCCCTTAAACCTTTCCTTGCTACTTTTGCAGCCGACGCCTAATAACAATTGGTGTATTGTCTAAACAAGGCAGAAATGTATGTCCCGTCTGTGACAACACCCACATATTTACCTGACTTCCTGTCACACTATTCACTGATCAGTCCTTTTGCAAATAATTAGTCATCATAGACCCAAGGGCAGTTACAAGTGATTAACATTCTTTTTTTTTTTTCCGAGTGTAATTAACACATTCTGTCCAAACTAACCCCAGGACCTTTAGAAAATGTTTGATTCTGAACAGATCAGTGACCCAAAGACTTGTTATAGTTTAGGGACCATATAACCGAGACTCCACCCTATATGGCATGCTGTGACCCTACATGTGAGTCATCCAAATGACTTATGTAACAACATATTGAAATTAACTAATTCACACAGCAGAACACAGGGGTTAACCAACTCAGTTGCCATAAGACATCATAGTCCCAATAAGTAATTCCAAAGAACGGTCTTATTAGTTTGTCTGTGAAGGTTCTCATTTATTCAGGTCATGGTATATCTAGTAGTAGTTGGACATATTCAATTTAAAACAACATAACAGAACAAATCCATTTAATTGTGAGAAACTACTACTGGGTCTTTTATGATACTGGTTGATTCCTCCATTCTCATTCCTTCCCTGCTTTCAGTTGTGTGAACCCCATTCCTCATGTCTTCATACTTTGAATAATAGCAAGGATACTCGCAGGTCCAATCTGCATAAAAAATTTGGTATGCTGGTGTAGGGGTTCGACCGTTCCCTTCAACGCCAGCCTATTAGTAGTGACATTATCCCTTGGTACATCATTACAGTGCCAATGCACTTCATCAAGATTATTAAAAAAAAGGAGGAGTGTTCACCTTTCATTGAGGAAATGTCTCCTACACTACCAGCCCTGCAGCTTCCAGTGTTTCATATTGAACATCGTTTTTATTTTACTGTTAGTTTTGAGTAGAATTTAGTTCATTCAGCTTGTCAGCTATTTTTCATATTTGTATTTACCAGAAACTATACAAGCCTGTGACATAAGAATGTAAATTATATTGGGACATATCTTTAAAGCAGTACCTGTAACATTCACAGGTAGTCAATTATTCCCTGCAATTTAAAAAACATGCATCAGGAAGATACACCTGCAGTGAAAATATGGTGAATGTCACTTTATAAATATGCTCCACATCAGAAAAAAAAAATAGACCACTTTATTTGCTGCTCTATTTGTTACGTGTTTTGGTGCCATAAAGCCCCATCTAATTAGACATCACGTTGTAAATGAATAAAAAACAATCTATCAGTATAACATTTTTATCCGATGGAAAAAAATATATAATTCGTGCTTAACCCTTTATTCATCCAAATCACCCCTTCATTCTTTTACAGATGTTTTTCCCTTGCACAAAATCTTCCATTTGTGGGACACATTGCTACTAGGGAATGCCTCATTTCCTTTTTGCATTGGAGTGGCTATTTTACAACAGCTAAGAGTCAGACTTCTTGCAAATGGATTTAATGAATGTATCCTGCTCTTCTCAGATTTGCCAGGTAAGTCTTTTCTTAATAGATTTATAGACATTTAAAAGCTACATTTCAGTAATAAGTTAAATTTTTTAAAATATGTATTGGTTAACATTTCAGTTACAGTAAGCACCAGCATGACATCAACACAAGAAGATGTGAAACATTAAAATGTATTTGTGTGCACAGAATATTTAATACAGGTATTGGAATAAAGGAGAGTAGGAGAGATAAGCTTAAAGCGGTTGTAAAACGCTGCATGTTTTTTTTTTTCTTACCTGCAAGGCAAAGGCATAATGTGCTAGTATGCATCGCATACTATGGTAGCACATTATGTGAAACTTACCTGAAAACGAAGCCTTCCAGCAATACAATGTCATCACTGGAGACAGCTTCCATCTTTACCCGTCTTGCTTCTGGGTTCGCGGACTCCGGCTCTGTGACTGGCCGGAGCCAAGATGATGTCACTCATCATCCTGAGTCCCACGGTCACGGCACAGGGCTCTGAAGGAGCGGCATGGGTGGCTGTTCCTTTAGAGCGCATGCGCCAGTGATGTCACTGGCTGCATGTACAGTAAATATTTCCTAAATGATGCACGTTTACACTACCTATAGGTAAACCTTATTATAGGCTTGCCTATAGGTAAAATTTTAAGATGGAAGTTTACTTCCTCTTTAAAGTGTATATAAAGCCCATTTTTTTATTTTATTTAAGTGGTGGGGGGGGGGGGGTTAGAACTCCTGTCAGGTTTTAATTGCTGTCTTTGTCCCAACTAGAGTGATGCATTTTCCATTTTTTTCTGGTGGCTATTAAGACAAAGTTTAAAAAGTAAAGAGAAATATCCAAAATGTTGAGTTGTCACCTGAACAGGAGTAGAGAAGCAATTTTCCAGTAGGATCGTTTCCTAATTTTGGAGTGATTTTATTTTATTCCTGTTGTGACTACAGGACAGGACAACAGAGTTTTTTTTAATCATGACCTACTACTGTACATTTACCCCAAAAAACATAATTTTAAATCAAATCATTAATGGCACTCTAATAATTTATTATTATACAGAATGTATACAGTGCCAGCAGTTTACGCAACACTTTACAATATAAGGGGGAAACAATGCAGTTACAATACAATAATATACAAGGGGATTACGAGGGCCCTGCTGAGAAGAGCTTACAATCTAATAATATTAAATGCACCTACATTTGAACATATTTTTGGAAACCGCACACTGGAAAAAAGTATTATTTAAAAATTGTACAAACAGTTGAGATTTTATAGCATAATAATCGGGTTCAAAAAGTGGATCAATCCAAATTTTGGCGCAGACCTTGCTTACATCAACACCAGTTCTCCAGACCTAAATACAGGACATGTTTTCCGGGTTTCATCAAAGTATCACACATCTGTTTACACGGCCACAGTAATAGAGTAGCTTCTTGGTTTGGTAGTATAAAGGGTTGCTGTTAGCTGTTCACCCTTATTATGCAGGCCCTGCATAATCATAAAGGCTGAAGAAATAGCAAGGTTGCTTTAAAACTTGTTCCTTCCCTAGCTCCTGTGCTCATCAGCGACATTAGGCAGCTTCCATTCCTGGGCTTTGGCTTCCACTGTCAGCTTTGGCACCACAGGTACAGGGTCCAGTTAGGTGGGCATTAAAAAACTTTAGCAACCTTGTCTATAGTAGCAGGGTTACTTGAGGGAAGTATTAAGTGTGCCTGTCGGCATGGAGTGTTAGGTGGGGTAGATATCAGCAGATCTTATCACGAATTGTATCATTTTATATTTTGAAGTGATTTAGTGGGTGGGGGACAAAGTAGAGCGTTAAAGGTAGAAAAGAGTTGGTGGGGCTGGATAAGAGGGTGTTAATAAGAGTGATAAAATAGGTCTGCCTGGCAAGACATTTATTTTTGGAGGGCAGAATTATATTGGTTGAGGTCCTGCTGAGATTTACGCTACAGACACTTAAGAGTGCAACTGTGACCCTTTGATCGAGGGCCTGATTCTTTGTGTAACGAGAGGGGACGAGCATGTCCAGGGAGGATGAGCGTGAACTGTTATAATCAGAAAAGGCTAGGTTGTTGCAGGACAGGGATGAGATTTGGTCATATTGATAGTCAGTAGCAGAATAGAGAAGGGTTAAAGTGGCAAATGATTCTATGGGTAACTGTTAGGCAGTTGAATAGAGAGGAGGTGGATGACAACAAGAGAGTGAAATTATTAAGGTAGTGATCAAAGAGAGGGAAAGGATTGTTGATTAGAGAGATTGCAGGGAGTGCATAGGTATGAGTTTACGAGGTCAAGGGTGTTGTTATCAGAGTGTGTAGATGCATGTGTCTATTGCTTCAGGTCAAAATAGGAGGTTAGACTGAGAAGTTTAAAAGTAGCAGGGGTATTAAAGGCAATGTAGGAGGCACTGAGAATGTGTGAATTTAACAAGAGAGAAAATAGGGCAGCCAGGCAGAGAAATCATTAAGGAAGGTTGATACTGGTCCAGGAGGCCAGTAGATCACAGCAATTCTCAAAGAAATTGGAGAAAATAGACAAATACAGTGGGCCTCAAATGAGGAGAGGGACAGAAAGGGAGGTGAGTAAAAAACCTTAAAAATTATTTTTGGGAGTAGAAGGATCCCAATTCTACCTCCCTTCCATCCTCTGGGTCTGGGAGAGTGAGTCCAGAGAAGACCTCCATGGGAGAGGGAAACATGTAAAGCAGAGTCAGTTTCTTGAAGCCAGTTTCAGTAACCGCATGTAGATAGTGATAAAAAGGTGATGGACAGAGGTGAGTTTGTTACAGACAGAGTGGGCATTCCAAGGGGCGCATGGATAGGCACTAAATTAAGTGGTTTATGGCTGCTGCTGTAGGGCATTGGGTGTGTTGGCCACAGTCAAATGATGGCAGCCTAAGGCTTAGGAATATATCTCTAGAAGTTAGGAGAAGCAGTAGGGTGAGAGATGTAATATGGGAATGTGATTTATATGAAGGGGCCTGCCCCCAGCATCCTGGGGGTGTAATTAGTATGTGAGTTTTGAATTAGCAAGAGTTGATGAGTGCAGTAATAAAGAGAGAACAGAAGTGAAGGTGATACGTATAAGCTGTGAGGTGGAGAAGAGGGGGGAAGGAAAAAGATATATCATATATACACTCACACATCTGTTTTGTAAAGTTGCAATTGCTCAGTGAAAAGTACATTGCCTCCAGGAGATAAGGCAAGCACTTCTAAGAGCTAATGCTCAGCTGTAGATCAGTACTGCTATTTCACCCTGAGCACATTCCTATGACTGTGGTTCCTGAAGGCCTCAACTTAATTTCTCTATCCTGCTTGGAAAGGAAATTAAAATATGTCCGTCAGACAGAGCAAGTAGCTTATATTATTATTGTGAATGACAAACAAAGGGATTTGTAAAAGCAAATATACTTTGGATGACATTACTCAATAAAAACTTTGTGTAAACCCAGCTAAAATAAGTAAATAAAAACATTTTTTTTTCCTCAGTTTAGGCCGATACGTATTCTTCTAACTTTTTTTGGTAAAAAAAAATCGCAATAAGCGTTTATTGGTTGGTTTGCCCAAAATGTATAGCGTTTACAAAATAGGGGATAGTTTTATTGCATTTTTTTTTTTTTTTACTACTAATGGCGGCGATCAGCGATTTTTTTCGTGACTGCGACATTATGGCGGACACTTTGGACAATTTTGATACATTTTTGGGACCATTGTCATTTTCACAGCAAAAAATGCATTTAAAATGCATTGTTTATTGTGAAAATAACAGTTGCAATTTGGGAGTTAACCACAGGGGGCGCTGATGGGGTTATGTGTGACCTGAAGTGTGTTTACAACAGTAGGGGGATGTGGCTGTAGGTGTGACATCATCGATCGTGTCATCCCTTTTATAGGGGGACACAATCGATGCTGCCGCCACAGTGAAGAACGGGGAAGCCGTGTTTACACACGGCTCTCCCCGTTCTTCAGCTCCGGGGACCGATCACAGGACTCCAGCGGCGATCGGGTCCGCGAGTCCCGTGGTCCAGAGCTTCGGACCGGGTCGCGGGAGCGCGCCCGCGATCCACGGCTGGGTACTAGTACAGGACGTACCTGTACGTGGATGTCCCCAACCTTGCCATTCTGCTGACGTATATGCACAGGAGGCGGTCCTTAAGTGATTAACCACTAGAGGCCCGCCCTATAGTCGAATGATGGCTACAGCGCGGACCTGAAAATCCGGGAGGACGTCAATAGATGTCCTCCCCTTTGCACGCACAACGTGCACCCCCTGCAGGGTGCACGCTGTGATCACCAGGTCACTGAGACTTGGGTGTTCACAGATCCGTGTAAGGGGTCGGTACCGGCCTCTTACCATGTGATCAGCTGTCAGCCAATGACAGCTGATCACATGATGTAAACAAAGGATCTGTAATTGTTGTTTTTTCTCCTCACAATGACAGCATGAGGAGAAAAAAAAGCCGATCGCCGGCTTGTGTACAAGGGACATCGGTCCCAAAGAGGAAGAGGCAATTCTGCCTCATCTGTGCCCACCCGCCAGCGCCACCTATCAGTTCCCACAGTGCCACCTATCAATGCCCACAAGTGCCACCTATCAATGCCCACCAGTGGTGCCAATCAGTGCCACCTAGTAATGCTTCCTATCAGTGTAACCTACCAGTGCCGATCAGTGCCCATTATTGCCACCCATCTGTGCCCATCAATGCCACCTATTAGTGCCACTTCTCAGTGCCCACCCGTGCCACCTATCAATGCCCTTCAGTGTCACCTCTATGTCACCTCTCTGTGCCCACCAGTGCCGCCTTATCGGTGCCCATCAATGCAGCCCATTGGTGCCCATCAGTGCAGCCTCATCCGCGTGCATCAATGAAGGAGAAAAATTACCTGTTTGCAAAATTTTATAACAAAATATAAAAAAATATCATTTTTTTTTTTAAATCGGCCTTTTACATTTTTTTTAACAAAAAATAAAAACTGCAGAGGTGATAAAATACCACCAAAAGAAAGCTCTATTTGTGGAAAAAAAATGATGAAAATTTCATTTGGGTACAGTGTTGTATGACCACGCAATTGTCATTCAAAGTGCAACAGCGCTGAAAGCTGAAAATTGGTCTGGGCAGGAGGGGGTTTAAGTGCCCAGTAAGCAAGTAGTTACAATAGTACATTTTCTCAGTTTAAACATTTGATGTGTTCTGTTTTCTATTGTGAATAAAATATGGGTTTATGAAATTTGCAACTCATTGCATTCTTGCTGTGGAATTAGCGAATTTATTTAGTGTTCAGACTAACATCACCTATATTTCTGATCTCACAAATCTGGCTGCTTTGATTAAGCCCAATCAAAGGTACAATCTTAAAACTGACTGTTAATTTATAGTACAATTATTGTAAACAGTGATCCCTAAAACTATTGGTCTCAGGAAAAATCAGCCCACACTTATCCAAAGTTTCACTAAACACCTAACAAAACCTAAGACTCGCACTCCAGACAGGTACTCAAAAGCACAGTCATCAGACACAAAAAGTAACCTGACCCTGTCTCAACTGTAGAAAATTGTTCACAGGGTCTGTATGGAATACACAAGATATTTCACAATGCATGATTATTAGGTATGTGTTACTGCTGTATTTTCCAATTTCGATTCTCAGGGACCACTGACTAGCTATATTTTCTGGCACTTTTCTTAGAATTGCAAATAGAAAAAATAACGTGCAGTTCTTGTAAGCTATTGACATTTAAAACACCATACTTCTGGTAGATTTAAAGTGGTGACATGCCATTAGCCTTCATGTACAGGAACAGAGAACCACTATTTTAGTGTCAGTTTGGTTACATATCATTTTTTTGAATTTAGAATGTTATCTGAAATTCTGTGAATTGGATCTTTCCAAAGTTTGCATCAACACTGTTCAGAGCATTAATCTTATTTCTGACAGTAAACTGAAGTAGAACTGTAAAATTCCTTGATAAAGAGTTTTTCTACTGGCTGTTACGCTGATTTTATCTGTGGTTTTTATTTTAATTAGGCATTTGTCTGTACATTTTCGAAGTATCACTGTATTTTGTTTCTACAGTGCTAGTGGTTTCTCCTTTTGCTGGAAATGTCTAGCGGCACTGACCTGTTGTGAAATTACAAATTACCTTCATTATTATTTTTCAGAAGACTAGATAATGTTCATTCAGTGCTGGATCTCACTGAGGCATTACTAAGTCTTTCTCAATGAATTCATTCAAAGCCATACTAGTAAAGTATGGCATCTACCAGACCGTTGCTGTTGAGAAAGCAAGTGATACATTTTTTTTTGAAAGCTTACTGGACATGTCTAGTGAGATATTGATAAATTTTTAAACCGTTAAATGTGCAAATCATTTTCGTCATCAAAAACATGTAGGAAGATATGTTGCCTTTCATAAGAAATAACAGCAGGGCTTTTTTTCAGCGGAAATGCAGGGGGAATGCAGTTCCAGCACTGAAAGTATGTAATGGCAAGGAGTGCGCTGCAGGGTCTATTGATACTGGCTGCTGGGGGATTTATTGTTGCTGGAGGGAATTTATTTTTTCAGGGTGGTCTATTGTTGCTGGGGGGTCAGTTGTTGCTAGTGTAAGATTGGGGTGATCAGACTCTAGCGGTAGGTGCGTTTTTAGTGAGTACGCCAGTCCAGAACTGAGTTTTTAAGGGCCAGGTAGCCCACTTTTATTTAAAAGCACAAAAAGTTCACAAATACATCAGTAGCCCTCGCAGGGGGTTCCACCATTACTGTATCTTGCATACTCAACAGTTTAGCCTCCTGGTTTTCATTCTTGCCATCCGGCTGTTTCAGGCCTGTAGCCTAGGCCTAAGTTCTGTTCCTCAGAACAAACAGAGTTTCCTAGAGATAAGCTCTTTCCTTGCTTACTCCTGGCCAGCGCCTTGCTGCTCCATCACCAATGAAATCTGCCTCCTGCAGACATGCATACTCAAGCTGCACCCATGCAGCGTCTCTGACTCTGGGGTGGGGCTCTGAGCCATGTCAGATCAGAACTAAATAGCTGAACACACAGCTGTGCAATTAGTGTGTCTTTCTCTCCAAAATATGGCGTAAACCAGCATTCTTTAAGATGGCACAGAGTTCCACCACCACACTAGGAAGGATCTGTTGAGGGAGTAGTCTAATGTTGCTGGCTCCAGGGAGATTTGTTGTTGCTGTCGGTGATCTATTGTTGCTGGGGGGGGGCATATATTGTTGGAGTCGGCCCATTGTTGCTTGGGGGATTTGTTGTTGATGGGAGGGGTGTCTATTGTTGCTAGCTGCAGGGGTTCTATTTCACTGCTTTTCTTATTATTATTATTGACAAATTGTATACAAATTACTTAGCACCATAAATGTTACTTGGTTCTGTATTCTTTAAAAAGGGGCGTTACTGGGAGGTGGGTAAAGGTTGGAACCAAGGAACAGTGCTTGAAGGTGGATAGGGGGCATAGACGAGGGGTTATTCTGAAAGGGGGAGTTCCTGCATCTAAAAAAGCTCTGATTAACAGATTTTAGAAATTTGAAATCTGACAAAACACTGAATGCCATTTTACCAACCCGACAGACAAATAAGTATTCAAACATTTTTTGAGTATGTATATCCAGTACATATTTGTATGTTTACTGTATACCCCCATGTTGCTGCAGTTTTTCCAAAGCAATCTCTATTGAGGATATTGTTATTTTGTAGACTGCATAACCTGATGTCAATCTCTAGGTCAGGCAGGCATTCAAGTGACAACAAAACGAGAGGATAAAGTTCCCCCAAAGAAGACCAATATTAGAACACCCTGGAAAAAACAATGAATTTTATTTAAAAATGTTATTAGAAAAAAATGCAACAAAAAACGTATAGAAAATGGCAGATAAACAGAGTAGTATCACAATTAAAAAGACAACGTTGTCAATTAAAATCAAGTACCTGTCACACACATTCCTATTACAAGGGATGTTTACATTCCTTGTAATAGGAATAAAAGTGATAATAAAAAAGAAATTTAATTAAATTAAAAAAAAGTGTTAAAAAATAAATAAATATGTAAAAAAAAAGAAATACATTTTTTTTTAACGCCCCTGTCCACAGTAGCTTGCACGCAGAAGCGAACACACACCCAAGTCTCGCCGACATATGTAAACGCCGTTTAAACCACATATGTGAGGTATCGCTGCGTATGTAAATCTAAACTGGTAACCTGTAAACATTTTCAAAGCGTTGCCTATGGAGATACCGAAGTTTGGCGCCATTCCATGAGTGTGCGCAATTTTAAAGCGTGACATGTTAGGTATCTATTTACTCGGCGTAACATCATCTTTCATATTTTACAAAAAAATTGGGCTAACTTTACTGTTTTTTGTTATTTTTTTAATTCATGAAACAATTTTTTTCCAAAAAAAAGGCGTTTGAAAAATTATTGCGCAAATACCGTGCAAGATAAAACGTTTCAATGACTGTTGTTTTATTCCCTAGGGTGTCTGTTAAAAAAACATATATAATGTTTGGGGGTTCTGCGTAATTTTCTAGCAAAAAAATTATGATTTGTACATGTAGGAGAGAAGTGCCAAAATAGGCCCGGTATGGAGGTGTGTATAAAAGCCCTGTATGGAAGTGGTTAAAGATGCAAATTTGGAATATTCAAAACTATTAATTTCGTAGCTATCATTGTCTTTGACCAAAACCACAGAATCTTATAGATAAGTCAAATAAATTGTTTAAAAACAATAATTTATTCATATACATGTTTTAAAGACAAACATATTTAAAAAGAACAAGAATGCAAGTTTCACAGCCTAGTGCAAAAGAGCTTCCTTGTAAGACCCGTGCTGTCAGTCCTACATGTTTCGCCCGAATACAGGGCTTCTTCAGGGACACACGGGAGTAAATGATCTACAGAAGTACATAAGAGACAATAATAAATGTGTGGAACAACAGTATGTAAGGCATCACTCCTTAAAGACATCAAATAAACATCTGAATGTATTAGCTTAGATAAGGCAAAACATTTTTTTATAAATATTGTACAACCTAATGAGTTGCATTCTTATAATTTATGTTGTTCCATTAAGAAGAACCAAAAAGCCATACCTCCAAAGGGAATCGATAATCCTCCCATACAGCAGAGCCGTGCCAATTCCCGTGAAGCAGGTGCCCGCTGCCTTATTGGGTAGAGAAACGCTGCATCATATATATGTGGCGCTATCCGACGATCAGTCCTAATGAGAGAGACAGACAGGCTGAGCCTCAAACTCATAATGTAACTCATTAAACATGTTTGTCTTTAAAACATGTAAATGAATAAATTATTGTTTTTAAACAATTTATTTGACTTATCTATGAGATTCTGTGGTTTTGGTCAAAGACAATGATAGCTACGAAATTAATAGTTTTGAATATTCCAAATTTGCATCTTTAAACTCCCATGCCACACCCCGGTTTCTGGGATTCCTCTTTATAAGTGCATGTCAGAGATCAAACCAAGCCATGGAGTCCAAAGAATTGTCTGTAGACCTCCGAGACAGGATTGTATTGAGACACAGATCTGGGGAAGGGTACAGAAAAAGTTCTGAAGTATTGAAGGTTCCAATGAGCACAGTGGCCTCCATCATCTGTAAATGGAAGAAGTTTGGAAGCACCGAGACTCTTCCTAGAGCGGGCCGCCCGGAGCATTCGGGGGGAAAAGGACATTAGTCAGGCAGGTGACCAAGAACCCGATGGTCACTCTGACAGAACTCTCTGTGTAGAGGGAAGAACTTTCCAGAAGAACAACCATCTCTGCAGCACTCCACCAATCAGGCCTGCATGGTAGAGTGGCTAGATGGAAGCCACTTCTCAGTAAAAGGCACATGACAGCCCACCTGGAGTTTGCCAAAAGGCACCTGATGGACTCTCAGTCTGATAAAACAAAGATCAAACTCTTTGGCCTGAATGGCCTGTCTGGAGGAAACCAGGCACTGCTCATCACTTGGGCAATAACATTCCTACAATGAATCATGATGGTGGCAGCATCATGCTGTGGGTATGTTTTTCAGTGGCAGGAACTGGGAGACTAATTGGGATCGATGGAAAGATGAATGCAGCAATTTACAAAGACAGCCTTGATGAAAACCTGCTCCAGAGGGCTCTGGACCTCAGACTGGGGTGAAGGTTCATCTTCCAATGGGGCAACGACCCTAAGCACATAGCCAAGATAACAAAGGAGTGGCTACGGGACAACTCTGTGAATGTCCTTAAGTGGCCAAGACTTGAACCTGATTGATCATCTCTGGAGACATCTGAAAATGGCTGTACATAGGTGTGCCAAGCTTGTAGCATAATACGCAAAAAGACCTGTGGCTGTAATTGGTGCCAAAGGTGGTCCAACAAAATATTTGAGCAAAGGTTGTGAATACTTATGTACATGTGATTTTTATTTTTTATTTTTATAAATTCGCAAAGATTTCAAACTCCTTTCACATTGTCATTATGGGGTTTTGTTTGTAGAATTTTGAGGAAACTAATGAATTTAATCCATTTTGGAATAAGGCTGTAGCATAAAATGTGAAAGAGTGAAGCGCTGTGAATACTTTTCGGATGCACTGTAGGTAAAAAACACTCTAATGAAAAGTAAACAACTTAAAAACATCGGATGAAATCACAAGTGTAAGACAAATCAACCAAGGCTCCTCACTACGTTGGTCTGTCCGGATCGCTGATGTGCTCTTTAGTAGTGGTCACACTAGTGAATCTCAGGGTTCCTCGGCAACTATTGTTGCACTTGAAATGACAGCTGTGATGTCAAGTCAGGCAGTAGGTGGTGCACGCAGTCAGGGCATGCATGCTCTTTCCTCAGGCTTTGTCTGAACCAGACATATATGGGCAGACAAAAAGATCCATCCAGCACGCCGGTTCAGGCTGCTTACAGGACAGGGCAAAGTTGTCCAGACTATGGCTATTCATAATATTATTACATACTTAATTACAGCTATAATATTGTACTTATATCCCGATGAAGCATGACAAATTTGACCATAAGGGTCCTGTTAAGAAAAAAAAGGGATAATAATAATAATATCAATATCCAAGTATATAAATAAAGAAGACTATATGAAGTAAAAAAAAAATAGTCTAAATTAAGATTGGCATAATGATAAATATAACTGTTTTTTATGTATATAAAAATATACATATATAGGGTAGGGTAGGAAATCATGAACAATTCTACAGCCTCAGGACCATAATAGCAATAAACAAGAAATTCTAATGATAAAAAAAGAATTGAGGATGGTGAAAAATTCTTCTAAAAGGGAGAGCTTAAATCGAGAAATATATAATTGTTGATGATAAATTGAACCACTATGCTGAAAATATTTAAAAATTAGAACGAGTGATGAATAATTAATCCTATCATGATAAGGTATTCTAAAAAACGTAATGAACCTCTAAATGCTGTGTGTAGATCCAATAGGTGTCTCTTTCGCAGAGACGTCTAATACACACTGCTCTGGAGCGATAGCAGGACATGGATTCTACCACCCAGACTTTGAGGCCACCTAAAGATTTTTGGTGGAATTCCAAAAAATGTTTTTGAATACTAAGCTTGTGCTTTCCCTCCTCAACCCATCGTCTGTGCTCCCCAAACCTTTTTCTGAGGATTCTGATCAGCCATTCCACGTACAGTAAACCTCAAGGGCAGGACAGACTCGGAGGAGCTCAGAGAAGCAGTTGTAGAATTCATCCAATGTCCTGCCCTTAGTAGTGAACTGTTTCTGTTGTTGTACATGTTGGCATGCGAGACATCTCAATTTTTGACACTGGTACATTTCTTCTACATAATATATTCATGTTTTGAAGAGGTCCACAAAGATAGTAACTTCTCAAGAACAAGGCCTCTAATATATTGATTGTTATAGGTTAATCAAAGCCTAAAAAGTGGTTCTCTAAAAGTTTAATCATAGCTATAGATCAAGGTTAAAGCCTTAGTAAATATGTGTAGGAAATTTAGGTCAATGCATAATGAGTGTATCATTGTATATTGAATGTTGTATGTGTATATTTTACGAAACGCCGCCGCCAATTTACAGAGCAAATGCTTCGTGAATGAAGCGTAGCTCAAGTAATTTATGGAGGCGTAGCGTAAAAACGGTACGCTGCTCCGCCGTAGTAGTGCGCTCCCCTACTTGAATCTACCCCACTGTTGGCAGTGTTAAAATTTGTAAATAGAATTGATGATTGACTGAGCCTGAGTTAGCCCATTCTGGTGTTAATTCATGAATATAACTTGAATAAAAGAAACAAAAAAGGAAGGCAAGGAAACGGAAAACGGTGTTCAGCTTTGTCTGACAGCATTCCAGGTGGTTACCACGGTGATCTTTGTCGTGCATGCTTTGTGATCGAATGACGCAAATTATTAAATGATTGTGAGAATAGCTTGGGAAATGCTGTGAAGCAGGTCATTTATTCTCACTGTCAGCCCTTTACCACCCTGACCACAGACAATAACTGATTTGTGGATGGCAAAAGGTGACTTAGGGACATATTAAAGGAACAGGCTTCAGCTGCAATAATAAATCTTCCAAGGGTGTGTGTGCATGAACATCCTTTTCCAACTAAACCAAAAAAAAAGCTCTTCCTCTGTAACAATAAATGTTAACAGAATTCTAATATAAAAATGTTTTTTTTTTATTTTGGAGCTGTTTCTGCAGACTCTGAACTTGTTTGGATTTATGTACTAATTAGTTAAAGTGATTATAAACCCTCACCTTTTAAAACAATCCATTCAGTTTAAAATTAAAATGAAAGACAAAACATTTGTGTATAGATATAAAAAAAATGATAAATACCTTTAATTTCCCTTTTTTGTATAAGTGATCACCTAATCTCTATTCTCAGCTGCATAAGAGCTACAGGGGTATTTACTAAAGCTGGAGAGTGCAAAATCAGTCTCAGCCCAGGTTCACACTGGGTACGATTTGGTACGATTTGAGATGCGATTTCACATGTCAAATCGCATCTCAAATCGGCGGCAATTGTCGGCAATGGCACTGTCCTAATCGGTGCGACGCCGCATCTGCGGCGCTGCACCGATTTCAAAAAGTAGTTCCTGTACTACTTTTTCCGATTTCGGGCCGTGATTTACATTGAACCCTGCACAGATGTCTCTTAAATCGCGGCAAAATCGCAGCCGCAAAATCGATTTTGAATTCGCAGCAGTGTGAACCTAGCCTCACTTCTGCAGAGAAACCAATCCGCTTCTAACCTCATATTGTTTAATTAAGCGTTTGGAATAAAGTGGGAGTAGAAACAGCAGCACACTGATCTTCTCGGTGAATGGCTCTGCAGGAGAGGTATGTCAGGACAAGTCTGATCATTGGAGGTGAGCAAACTTAGTCCCCAGCATAGCTAGAAACCTAACCACGGTGTGTTCTTCCACTTAGTTTGGTCAGTTTTTAACAGGAGAGCAGATGGACTGACAGAACACCAGAGATTTCAAACAAAGGAAGCAATACAAAGAGAACATGATACTTTTTTTTATACAAGTACAAAAATAAAATGTTGGGTTTAATGCAAGAGCTTAGTTTGCACCCAGCTAGATCAAAACAGTATGGATGATTTTTAAAGTAAATCTATCGAAAACTTTGGAATTTCTTCTGAACCAGTAAAAATAAATAATGCAGAGGTATTCTTCAATACAACCACACAACAAAATGATCAGAAGATGCATGATTATTATATTTTATAATAATTTTATAATTATAGATAGCCAACGTTATATGCAAATCCTGATTTTAGGTTGAAAGTTGAGCTTGACTCCGCCCCCCCAACCTTTCTACTAGTCCTTTAATATGATGGACAGTCTTGTTGACCTAATGGGAGGCCAAGGGCTTGACAGAGGCCAAAATTAATAAGAATGAAAATCTTAATAAAAGTATAACTGTGGACCCTTTTAATGTAAAGAAGACCCAAGTCTCTTCAGATCACACAAGGGATCCATTTATGAGACCTGTATCCGTTGCTCTCCCCCATGGATTTTACTAAAATGTGTCGCTCAGACAGTGAGTCATTTTCTCTGAGAGCGGTTTGGCAGTAGAAATGCCTAATGCAATCTACTGTATGATGCCCTACTTTCAAGTTGTTGCTTGGGCTTTGGAAAGTGTCCACAGGGCCCTCAAACATGTCAATACTGTTACTGTATGTTGACATTCCAAGATAGACTGATACATAGAGCATGGCAGGCCTCATCTTTGCAGAGATTAAGCTACAGTGACTTTTTGATGAAACTGTGGTTCAGAGTTCCCTTCCTGATTCCGCTTGTTCCACTGTACCCTACACGTTTACAGCTGCCCCAGGCAAGTTTTTACTGCCAATCCTGGTTGACTTGGCTTTTATCTGTATTTGCATGACTGGAGTACCCATTATCCCGTGGAATGTGTGGGTCTTTGGGACCCATTGAAGAGATCCATGATTACTGCAAGTCTTCATAAATACCACCCAGGTATCTATGGCTTTCAAGAAACTCACCTTTCTAAAGACTCTTAGCTAGATTCAGGTAGAGTTAGGTCGGCGTATCAGTAGTCTGCGCCGACCTAGGTTTAAGTGTATTCTCAAACAGAGATACACTTAAACCTATCTAAGATAGGACGGCTTGCGCCTTCCTATCTTAGGGTGCAATATTTTGGCTGGCTGCTAGGTGGTGCTTCCATTGCGGTCGGCGTAGAATATGTAAATCACTAGATACGCCTATTCACGAATGTACGCCCGGCCGACGCAGTACAGATACACCGTTTACGTAACGCATTATCAGGTCTAAAGATATTCCATTAAATAGTTGGAATAGTAATGTTAAAGTATGGCCGCCGTTCCCGCTTCGAAATTCAAAAATTTTACGTCGTTTGCCTAAGTCGTCCGTGAATAGGGATTTACGTAGTTTACGTCCACGTCGAAATCAATAGGCCCGTGCGGCGGACTTAGCCGCAATGTACACTGGGAAATGTTGGCGCACGGCGCATGCGCAGTTCCAAAAAAACCTCAATCATGTCGGGTCAAGCCTAATTATCATAAACCCCCCTCAGCCGAATTTAAATTGGGCGCGCTTGCGCCCGCCGCATTTACGATACACCGCCGTAAGTTAGGAGGCAAGTACTTTGAGAATACAGTACTTGCCTCTCTGACTTAAGGCGGCGTAGCGTAAATACGATACGTTACGCCGCCTTAAAGTTGCGGTGAGGACTGTGAATCTAGCTATCTGTGCCTTTTGTACAGTATGCTTGGGTGGGCTGATGCACCGCTGCCTTGTGTTTTTTTAAATTGATGTACTGGTAGACGGTGAGGTTAGATATATATTTTTGCACTGTCAACTGTATACGGTACAATGTTTCATTGCTGTGATGTACATTCAACCTTCCTTTTCAAGGTCAGTTTTACAGTTCTTATTGACGTACCTGCTGGACAAACCTGATGTACCTATCTTACTGAAGTGTAACTTTGTTATCTCTACCTCTTTCAAGACAAGCACCCTTCTCCTACCACAGGAGCTCCCAATAGAGGTACGGTCCTCTATAAGTTCATACAGGAGATGGGCTGGATTGACTTTTGGCATGCTAGGCACCCTCAGGAGAAACAATTTTCATGCTTTCCAAATCCCATACTGTATGCCTTTATCCCAGATTGACCTATGCCTGGGTACCCCCTCCTATTTGCCCCACCTTATGGACATTAAATACATCCCTAGAGGAATATGGGACCACTCCCCTCTAGTGATCCATTTGGAAGTAAGGTCCGTAACTACCCTGGTGTGTGCCCCATGGAAGCTCAATGTCTTTTGGCTTAACCTCTTTCCTTCCCATGTAACTATAAATCGGTCTATTGCAGATTATCTTGTAGCTCATGAGAATCACACAGATATATCGCAAAGTTGGAATTTATAGGCCAAATTAATAAAGTTAAATGAAACACAAGTCGTCTGCGAGTTGATCTTGAACACTAGATACGCCGATTGGAGCAAGTGTATATAGATAACCCCACGCTCCTAGAGGGTCCTGGCTATCTGCTCAGGATGTACTGGACCATTTGGTATCATCCTCACCAGATAGGAAGTGATTCTTCTCTAAACTGGCATTCTACGAGGAGGGAGAACAGACAGGGAGATTATTAGCCAGGATTGAAAGGGCCCAGCACTCTGAAGGCACTATAGGAGCCTTGCAGACTGGGGGTGGCAGGTTAGTCACTACTCTGGATTCCATAATTATGCAACTTGTTTCCTTTTATTCTTCTTTATAGCAATCTAAGCAAAAATTTACATACAAAGATATTTTGCCCTATTTGAACGATATTTAACCATCCAGTGGCAGCCACCCGGGAGGCTGGGTGGATTTCATCCACATTACCACTTCGCAGAGACACCTGTTATTATTCGCACTGGCAATTGGACCTTTGGCTGCTTCCATTAGGCAGAACCTGTATATATTGGGATTCCAAATTTGGTACATTGCAGGAGAAAGTCGTACTTTATGCAGACAACACAATGCTTGGAGATACTTTGCATTCCCTTGAAGTGGCTATGGGTACTGTTGACCAATTAGGTGTGTTCTCGGGTCTCTTTAAAAACTGGGAAAAATCAGCGTTAATGCTACTGGACAATAACCCCATACAGACCATCACTCCTTTCTGTCCAGGCCCAATTATAACTTTATTTAAATACCTCGGCATATGGATTTCATTTCAGCCGGTGGACTTCTGCCATCCAAATATAACTCCCCTGATAAGCCGCTTTAGGGATAAAACTAAAATTTGGAACAGACTTTGGTTATCACTGGCTGGCAAAGTAAACCTAGTCAAAATTAATTTTATGTCCCAGCTACTATATTTATTGCACAACAGCTCTGTGGTTATACCACTGAGCATTTTTCAAGAAGTAAGCCCCATCTTTTAACAGCTGTTATGGTATAATAAGGTACCTAGAGTGAGACTGGAACACCGGCGAAGGCCCAAAGATGCTGGTGGCCTGGCTACGTCTACTCCTTCCCTGTATTATTTAGCAGTGCAACTACAGCATCTCGCACATTTCCTGTTCAGCCCGGTCACTCCTGGATTCCTCTATATGTATTTTGCTGTATACGACTAATGTTGCTGATATACCAACCGGGTTGGAGGCTGCAGCCTTTGCCAAGTCCAATCGCCTTCTGCCTACCTATACCCTTATTAAAAAAAATCTGGAAAAGGCTAAGCAGCTCAAACGGGTCACTGGCTTTACCTGCTATGGTCCCATATGGCATAATACCAATTACCATGAGCTGGCAAAAGTGCAACAAGCCCCGAGGTGGCGCAAGTTGGGAATAACCCATCTCCATCATATTTTTAAAGATGGTTCTTTATTCTCCTTTGAGAAATTCTACTTACAAATCTCCATGCTCTTTTACGTAATCCAGCTTAAGGATGCTATAACAGCACAGGACACTTCAGAGGAATGGCAACAATCCCCAACGCCGGTATTTAACATGATGGCTGATACAGTCTCCACTAAGGGCTTTATCTAATGATGCTATGCAATGCTGCTAAATGATTTTTTGGCATAATTTCCCCTGAAAATAGGTGAGAGGTAGGAAAGAGATCTTGGGCCTTTTGTGGAAGATCAGTGGGAGGAAGCTCTCCAGGCAACACCCCACTGTTCCCTTAATGTGGCACAGAGACTCATGCAACTATATCTACTCTTGAGCGCTCATTTCACTCCGGTCAGTCTACACAAAATGGGCATTCTAGCTACTCCTATTTGCAGTGTTCAAAGAATCATGGGCACCTGATCCATCTAACCCAGTGATGCCCCAAATTACACATCTATTGGGTAGGAGTAATGAACACTATAAATACTGTATTTAAGATCTCCATCTCGCTTGACCCTAAGCCATGCCTTCTGGGCATTTTAGATGACTTCCAACTACTGTCTCCCATAGGAGAAGCAGTGGCTAGAGCTTTTTTCAAGCCCAGAGAGCTATACTTAGATATTAAAAGTCTACAATGGTACAATGTATAGGTGAAATGCTTAGATTAGAGAAGTAAATTTACCAGCATAGGGGTTGCTACTGTAAATTTGCTCCTGTAAATTCGAAAACCCTTTGGGGTCCCTGGCTGGATACCCTAGACCTCGTTATGGACAAGCTACTTATTGGCTAGGTTGAACCCCTGTGACCGAAGAATTGAACTGTACGCTCTAAAGCAGGAGTCAAAAGTCGTGAATATAATTTCAAATGTTTATTCCTAGCAAAAACTGTGCTGAATTTATAGGGAGGAGGCGAGTCATGTTTGCATTACTATGCATATCTAATAATTAATGTGATGCTCTTTAACGATGTTCAATATATCTATGAGGCTGTCTTGAAACTGCTATATCTGTGCTATTAATTTTCCTCTTTTTTTTTCAATAAAACTTCTTCCTTGATTTAAAAAAAAAGTAGACCCAGGTCCATACAGTAGGCATATGTTTGTTATCTACCTTTTGCCATAACTGAATGCATTTTATTGTAAACACACATAGAGCTATGAGTGTACCTCAGAAAAAATCTCCCTTAGCTTGTCTCAGCCCTCCTAAAATTGTAGGTCTGTGGGTATGGCTTAGGACTGGAGAATATTAGGCAGCAAGATGATGTTGCACAATCCCCCAGTTATGCATACCCTCTTGCCTAGGCTCAATAACTCTCACAGCACAGCTACCTGTATGCATGTGGGCATGTCTCCTGAGTACATCCAGGGGAATACACAGGTGCCAGTGACTGTCGGCTCTGCCCACAGCAGAGGATCTGTGCTAATCAGGAGAAAGCCATTAAACAGGGGTTGATGGTGAAACATTATATGGATCCTCCACCCTGAAGTGACAATGTGGAACGGGAAACATTCTCATGTAAAACTCTGTAAACAGCAATTCACAAGCTAGATGATGGGAAAAGAGCAGGAAATAATCAGCTGTCGGCAGACTTAGATGGTAACCACAGCGTTAATGAAATTATGCCGATGTATGTCATAAATCACTGGTGCTGCATCAGCAGCTGAGGGAGCCTGTCAGGAGCTCGATCTTGTGAAGCCTTTTGCAGTGTATTGCGCGGAGGCTTGTCCTGGTCTGGTCTTCAGTCCAGCTCGTCACTCACAGGAGGAGGGGAGTGGCGACACATATTTTTGTCTTGTGTCAGGTTTATTCTGTTCAGAAGAGCAGGGAGGACTTCTGGAGAAGTGGATTGCTTCAAAATATAGGTCATATCTATTCAATTGTATGATTAGATTGATTTGTGTCATACTTACCTGCTCTGTATAATGGTTTTGCACAGAGCATCCTAAATCCACTTCTTTTTAAGAGCCCCGCTGGTGTTCCTGGCGCCTCCCCATTGACCAATGCCCCCAGTAACAAGCCGCTTCCTAGGGTGCCTTTGGTGCATGCTAGCTGCCAAGTCCATAAGACCCATAGAGCCATGGTTTGGCCCCGCCCCCACTCTCTCCTCATAGGCTTAATGGCTGAGATTGACAGCAGTGTAAAACTTTAAGTTTGCCTCCTCAAAACAGCAACTTGCAGCTCTCAGAGGGAGCCAGCTTGGATATTGGATAGACAATTAGTTAGAAATAGAGAGAAAAAAAAGGATGTTACTGCTTGCAGGATGTTACCTAGCACATTATGGAATTGGCATGGCTTTATGCTTCTAATTTACAAATTCATAAACCCTTTATTGGGCAGAAGTCATTAAAATCTAGATGGGCAAACCAGTCAGTATGCATTGGTTTCACTTAACAATAACTCAGTGATTAATTTTGCTTACCTATATATTGTTTTTAAAGACATATAAGGCCTTTTTTTTCTTGTACACTGTTTAACAAATACCCTGTTCTCGTTTGTTTTGAGCTGACACATACATTTGTATTTGTTTTATAGTTACTTTTTTTTTTTTCCTTTTTACAAACCTGTGTGACAGCTGAAGCCATTTGTTTTGTAAAAATATCACATGTAATCGCCATAATTGCCTCTGATGGTATGATGATCAGTAATCAAGCTAATTGGTTTCCAATCACTAGCGTATATCAACAGGTGTCAGCGGCATAAACTAGGAGTGTGCTGTGCGCAGCTTGCAGACCTGTTTTTGTTGACTGGAGCTTGGCATGAAGAGGTACAGTTTTTCAATAATGTTGAAGTGTGTCTGATCGTCATCACGGGTTGCCTGTGTAAAGCAAACCTGATAATATCTAGATAAAACGAAAAAAGCCCTTAGATAGGATATGACAATCACGGTGTGATGAACGTGGATATCAGATCCAGGCCCTCCTCACCAACTTGTAAAAAAGGACTGTCCAATCTCACACCGTGCTGTCCTTGAGTAACAATGCCACTCTCAGCTGCACCCTGCACAAAGATTTTTCAGCTTGCGGGACCCAATCTAGGTGCCAGAAGCCTGTTGCCGCGTACACACGATCGTTTTTCGGCATGGAAAAAAAACGTCGTTTTTCAGCATGTCCAAAAAACGACGTTTTTCCAACTTCATCATTAAAAACGATGTTGCCCCACACACCATCGTTTTTGAAAAATGATGAACAAAGCACGGTGACGTACAACACGTACGACAGCACTCTAAAGGGGAAGTTCTATTCGCCTTTGGGCTGCTTTTAGCTGATTCCTTGTTAGTAAAAACGATTCACGCTTTTTTGTCTGTTACAGCGTGATGAATGTGTATACTCCATTATGAATGGTAGTTTTACCAGAACGAGCGCTCCCGTCTCATAACTTGCTTCTGGGCATGCGCGGGTTTAAAACGTTGTTTTTGCCCACACACGATCATTTTTCGATTTTTTTTTTTTTGTCGTTTATCAGAAGCCGAAAAACAATGTGAAGCCCACACACGATCATTTTAATTGACGTTTTTAAAAAGTATTTTTTTTTCATGCCGAAAAACGATCGTGTATACGCGGCATAAGAGTGATTGCCACTAGGTTAAATTAATTAAGCAATTAACCATTTAAGCTACCAGCTTCATCTTTTGACTGAGACGGAGGAAACTCATAATCTTAGCAATACCTATTATAATTTTAACATAATCGTCTATCACACACTGTCACCACAGACAGGTATAGTCAGATGATTTATACTATACAGTAGCACTCTTTAAGAGACATGGATTATTTTGTGTGCATAGCATAGTTAGAGACAAGGTTAACACTTTTCAAAATACAGTTTACTAATGAAAAGGCAAAAAATTTAGCAAATACGTTTTTTACAGAACAAGGGTGCTACAAGTAATAAAGAGATAATAAAGCAAAAGAGAAATAAAAAAGAGTTGAAAAGGAAGGCTTCCTGCAATCAGTGTTAATTTTGGCAGCAAATTTTGATATTGTTTTAGTCTTAGGACTAAAATGGCATTTTAGTTTTAGTCCCATTTAATCTTCTGCAATTGTTTTAGTCGACTAAATCTCCAGTACATTTTAGTCGACTAAAATCTCCAGTACATTTTAGTCTACTAAAATCGAATGAGTGTAATTAAATTGTAATGCATTCGTTAACATTTCTCTACAATTTCCAAACTCATTATATACTGCTGAAGTGAAAAATCTAATGTTATTATTCATGGTATTGAGGTATGAACATGCACTACAGACCAGTGTGAATTTGGAAGTCATATTTCAATTTAGTTTTAGTCTTAGTCTTTTGACTAAAATGGCATTTTAGTTTTAGTCCCATTTTAGTCTTATGACTAAAATGGCATTTTAGTTTTAGTCGTATTTTAGTCATCTCAATTGCTTTAGTTTTAGTCATATTTTAGTCGACTAAAATAGTATTCATTTAGTCAACTAAAATATTTAGTTGCCTGCCTGCAATTTTCTGGTTTTAGCAGAGTTCAGTCAATGACCAAGGTGTTAGTGGTTGACAGATGTTCCTAGTTTGATGGTACATGAGAACTCGTGTGTAGGACCGAGCGGGCAGGATTCCAGCAAACATTTGCCCGCCGGGCCTTTTCCCAGCGGGCAAATATTTCTGGACTTGTTTTAAAACAGCCCGCTGAAATCCTGCCCGCTCGGACATGTTCGGTCGTCTGTACAGACCTACCGTACATGTCCGAGCGCCCGCCATCCCTCGCATGCGTCGAATGACTTTGACGCATGCGTGGAAGCATTTAACTGGCAGGGCCGCCCACGTCGTCGCGTCATCGTCGCGGCGACGGCGCAGACACGCCCCGCGTATTGTTTACGCGCGGATTTCTGTATGATGGTGAGTACAGCCACCATACAGAAATCCCCGGGCATACATGTACGGTGAAAACGGTTGGCGGACCGGTTTCATCGTACATGTATGCTCGTCTGTACGCGGCTTTAGTGTTCCAAAAGTCATAAGGTCACCCATGTATGGCATTAATAAAATTGAAGGGGGCACCTTTGCTTGTGTTTTGTGAAGGTTTCTTAAAATGTTACAATAATAATTTGTATTCTTTAAATGGTCTGTATACTTTGTTTCCATGGTACATGCTGACAAAACGTTGGCTAATGTTAATGTAATGTGGGGTTATTTAATTTTCTCCTTGTGTATTATACTTGGATTACCTTAGCATTCCTGGTTATGATTTAAGTGATACTGAGCATAACTGCAAGTTAAAGTGATGTTAAATGTTTTTTTTTTTGCAAAAAAAATAAAAAATCATGCCTACCAGCTCTGTGCAACAATATTGCAGAGAGCAGCCCCTTACCTCCCATTCTGGGCGTTCCCCTGTTGGCACTGTCTTCTACTTCTTCCTTAGCAAGCTGTGTGCTATGGAGGCACCAAACCAGGCTGTGTGTGTGTCCACAAGCTCCCTCCTTAAAGGATTTGACTGACAGAAGCCTGTGGCTCCCGTGAGACTAGGTGGAGAGGGTAGCGGTACTGCAGCTGGAACAGCACTGGAGCGCTAAAGGACTTGGATAAGTGATAAGGGGAGGGGCAGGTATTGCAAGTTTTTATTTAATTTTTTTACCCTAATGCAGAAAATACATTAAAGCGGGGGTTCCGCGGGATATCGTTTTTTTTTTTTTTTTTGTAGTAATCCTCAGGGCTTACCTGTACTCCCGCACTACCAGGGTGTCCCACTCCTTTAGCCGGCGTAAGCACTGTAATTCTGAAAAGGATATCTTATATTTTTGTTTCAATCGTTTTTATTGGGTTTAACATGGGTACAAGTACAATATAAACATTGTACGTCGCGCAACGACGTTACGGATTGACATCCCTTAGTGAGGGAAACAGAGCTTCATAGACAAATTAAAGGTAAACAGCATATTTTAAACATACACGCACTGTGGTCTCCACCACCTCCCGGCCACCCCAAATGGGCTCTATTAGTGATCCAGGAGGGGGGGGGGACCGTCATCGAATACAATTGGATGGGGATAACCCCCTCAAGGTGTGCAACAGCGCCTCAAAGGTTCACATACTTTACAGATAGACGGTGGTCACATTGTTCAGTCAAGAAGGGTCTGGATATCAACATCTAGTTCACAATACGTCTGGCTGTCATCGCAGTTCTAGAGCAGGTTACCCAGGGACCCCAGGCCAGACGGCACTTCGTGGTTCGGCCAGCGCTGGCCGCTGTCATGGTTTCGTAGCTAAAGTGTAGGTCCACAAGGTCAATTACTTGGTCTATCGTCGGGGCCTTCTCTGATTTCCAAAGTCTTGTTAGACAGAGTCTTGCAGACAATAAAATATGTGTAGTAACGTATCTAAGGGGAGAAGGTATGTCCTCAATGGTCAGGTTGAGCAATGCGAGACCAGGAGATGGGAGCACCGCGTGTCTGGTGACGTTGGATATGAGATTGAAAGTGTTTTCCCAATATGTGTGGATGGAGGGGCAAGCCCAGAATGTGTGGAGCATGTCACCTTTAAGGGAGCTACATCTCCAGCATAGATTGGAGGATTGGGGGTTGTATGATGCCAATCTATCCGGCGTCAGATACCACCGTAGAGAGATTTTTTGGGTAAGTTCCCAAAGTGCAGAACATTTTGTGGAGGTGTAGACTGCCTGCAGTGCCTTCGACCATTGGTCAACAGAGAAGGTACGAGCCAAATCGGCTTCCCAACGAAGGTGGGAAGGCGACTTGGAAAATTGGGTCTTCAAGTGCAGTAGATTATAGAGGTGGGAGATTCCCTTAATGCGGGTGACTGGGTCTGTAAGAAATTTCCAGGTCTGTGGAGGAATGGTGTAAATGGGCAGAGGTATTGTCTTAATGCAGTGGCAGAGTCTCACATACGTGAAGAGTTCAGTAGAGGGGAGGTCAAACTCCTTCTGAAGCTGGGAAAAGGGTTTAGGTGCTGCGTCATGAACTATCTGGGTCAGGAATCGAATTCCCTTAAGGGTCCAGTGGGTCAAGGGCAGGTCCAGCGATAGATAGTGAAGGGATTCTAGGGGTATTTGGTCAGGCGGGGGAGAGGTGGTACAGGAAATATTTGTGACAAGCTTGTCCCAGGCTCTGGCCGTTGCTTTCATGGAAGGAGAGAGAGAGGACGGAACCGCCGCTCCCAGAGGGATACTCATGTCCCAGTGTTTAAGGGAGGGGCGTGCGAGAGAGAGGCGTTCTATGTGTCCCCATGGTGATTTTGGACATGCACTGAACCATTCGGGCAGCTGAGCCAGAATGGCCGCGAGGTAGTAGTCCTCGAAGTCTATGGACCCCGCGCCCCCGGCTAGTTTATGCTTGATCAGTTTTGAGTGGGCACACCGAGGTCTTTTACCTTTCCAGAGATGTTGGTTGAGAATTGTTTGTAGGGACCTGAAAAAGGACGTGGGAAGTGGTATAGGTAGCGTTCTGAAAAAGTACAATATCTGTGGTAGGCAAAGCATTTTAAAGGCTGCCAGCCTACCCGACCATGAGAGTTCGTGTTGTGTGATGTGTTGGGAGTCCGAACGAATCTTGGCAAGGAGGGGTGGAAAGTTGGCTGAGAAGAGACGTTTAGTCGTGCGGGTCAGTTTGACCCCTAAGTAGGATATGTCATTGTCTGCCCAGGTGTACTGATGTTGTAACAGTAGGAGGTTCTTAGTCGTGGCGTCTAGGTTAATGTCGAGTATAAACGATTTGGTTGTATTCACCTTATAATATGATATATTACTAAACCAATTCAGTAGTTTCTGTACTTCAACCAGGGAGGAGACCGGATCAGTAAGGATTAAGATTACGTCGTCCGCAAAGAGACTGATTTTATGAGAGGTGTGGCCAATCTGCATACCGGAGATAGAGGGATTGTTTCTGATATGTGTTGCGAGGGGTTCCATGAGTAGGTTAAAGATGAGAGGGGATAGGGGGCAGCCTTGGCGTGTACCATTAGTGATGGGGAATGAGCAGGAGATCATATCTGCTGTGAACACTTGGGCTGAAGGGGCGGAATATAGAGCCATAATGGCATTGAAAATGAAACCCTGGAAGAGGATATTTTATATTAACAGGCGATGGACGTTTCCATTTTACCTGTGGGCACTGTGAAGCCGACAGGGTCTTCTTCCGGGATACGGTGAATGCTGGCCTCCCAGCATTCACCGCTCGATCCCGCGCATGTGCAGTGTTGACGGCGAGCGTCGCCGTCAACACTACACGGTTGCCATAACAACGGCCGGCGTAACAAGCTCACGCCCCGTTGTGCAGACTGCTTTGCTATCAGCTGCAGCTCAGAGATCTCGCGCGATTAGACCACAGCGCGTCTCCTGGGGAGTGTCAGGAATGGATTGACAGGACGGGGGAGAATGTCCTTACACACCCACTCCTCGCGGGGGATTGTGAGTGACAGCAAAGAAACGGCAGCAGAGAAGGGAAAAGGAGCAACGAAAAAAAATTAAAAATGGTTTGGTTGCTGTCTATGCATAGCAGTTGCATTGACAGAAAGTTAAAATTTAGGGTGAACCACCGCTTTAAGGTTAAAAAAAAAAGAAACTTTTTGCAGTATATCTAATAATTACCCCTTGTGCTCTTTTGACACAGCTGGTTTGTTAAAATAAATCCTAATAAGCTTGACTGAACGATTAAGAAGAGCACAAACTCTATTTTTTTTTCTATAGTGGCCCAAAAAAATGAAAGGGAGAGTAATATAAAAACCAAAAAAAAATCCTATACAACAAATGTTTCTTTTGAACCAGCTTGAAAAATGTCTGCTGTTGAAAAGCTTATGTCCACTGAAATTTGTTCTCTCCTGTTTTCATATGAAGAAGAAATTTGTTTTTGAGACGTTCCTCAGTCACAGTATAGTGCATTGAAAATAAATGCTCTTTCAGATAGGCAAAGAGGCCGCTGTCCTCTGAAAAGCGGGCCATGGTGGATCGCATTTCATAGGGTGTGATATCTGCAGCTGGCAGACATTCCAGAGTTGCTACTCTTGCCTTCTGATGCCTGTTTACTTATTTTTTTTCTTTAATTGTTGAACGAGAATTTTCTATTGCTGGACTGCACTGGCACTGTGAGTCAGGTGTTTGTTTTGCGATTGCGGTACTGACCCATTGAACTCAATGGGAAAGTTTGACAAGCACAATGGAATATCAGTCTTTAAAGTTAGAATTCCTGTGTAAGGCCAGGTCTCAGCCTGCTTTAAGGACCCCCACTCTGGTGGCCATTATGAAAGAGCCCTACATGTTATACTGCATTTTGATGACCACCATTTAGCTAAATTGGGTTAAGATAACAAACAACTTGGTAACAAAATTATAAAGCCGCATACAGTTTTCTCCATAAATGAGTCAGATTCATCAAGGTGCGATGACATGGCTATCATATGCTAATAAGATGCTTTGAAAGGGATTTTATCACATGTAACAATTTCTCTTGACTTATGCCAGAGATAAAGGTTTAGGCATTATGAACATCTGGACATTTGACCTTGCAGTTTCTAACGCTTAATATGGAATATCCCTATAATGATATATAGTTTGAAAAATGAAGTGGATAAGAGTTCTATATAACCGTTTCACGAAATATGACAATTCTTAGCATTTTGGTTTTGAAAACTCCAGGATGTAGTTCTCACAGGTAGCATTTACCTTTATTATCATTTGGACTCCTATTTATAGATTTGGATTTACCTGGCACGAATCCAGTTTTGTCCACATAGTGCTGTTTAAAGCACTTTGTGATTGGTTAAATCATAGAAAAGTAATATCAATCACATTTTTGATTCTGTGCATGATATATATGTTTAAGTTTTAAAGAACTGCATGGTTTACAACATATTTCTCTATGGCTGTCCAGGACAGATTTTTAAATAATCTAAAATACCATGTTGACGTGATTGTTGAAAACCTTTCAAGCATTGTTATTTAATAATATTTTGCTTCATTTTCCCACAGAAATTGATATTGAGCGGTGTGTCAGAGAGTCAATTAACCTTTTCTGCTGGACACCAAAGAGTGCCACTTATAGACAGCATGCACAGTCACCAAAGCCAGCAAGTGAGTGCAATGGCATGAACAAACCCCCAAGTAGCTTTGCTGTGGACTACCAGGACTCCTCCAAAACTGACTTGGTATGTCTGGGTAGTAAATACCTCTTCTTATTCAGTTGTAAAATAATTGCCTATATTTTCTTAAGGAACATATTTCTTCCAAAAGCAGTGTATACAGTATAGATGCCTTAACTATCCTTATACAGCTTGTATATTTTTATGATTGTGGATTAAATTAGTATGCCTTTTATAGCTTTTAACTTTCCTACAACACCATAGATAATGTGTCATTTTGCTGTGGACTCTATAACAACGCTTTTAATAACACCTTGTTTGAATACAGCATATTTTACAGCATCTGTTTAAACCTAGTATGCCACTATTACTAAGTTCACCTTTTGTAACCTGTAATGTCTTACATGTTATGCCGTGTACACACGACTGTTTTTCATGATGAGAAAAATGCAATTTTTAAAATTTGTCATTAAAAACGATCGTGTGTAGACTCCAGAGCATTTTTCTCGACGTGAAAAATGGCCATTAAAAATTTAGAACCTGTTCTATTTTTTCTCGTCGTTTTTCACGTCGTGAAAAATGGTTGTGTGTAGACTTAAACGACAGGGGAAAAAACGTGCATGCTCAGAAACAAGTTATGAGAAGGGAAATTTGCATAATCAGCCCAAAGGGTGGCGCCATTCGAATGGAACTTCCCTTTTATAGTGCCGTTGTATGTGTTGTACGTCACCGCGCTTTGCTCAAGCATTTTTTTCACGAGCGTGTGTATGCAAGGCAGGCTTGACAAGAATCACATTGAAAAAAACAACGTTTTTTTCCATGACATGAAAAACGGTCGTGTGTACGCGGCATTACACTCATATTCAGATTGTAACATTTTACAAATTCTCCCGCCCTGAACCTCCCCGGCTCCCTGATGAGACAGGCGGTGGGCGATCTTCTTCCCCAGCTCTCTGTCATTCTCTGAAAAGAACGTGGCCATGCAGGGCTTCGTTCTGCTGATCGTGGTTCAGTGCTTTTCAGGCTCCCAACAAAAAATAAATGCAAATTGTTTTACCTGTAAAAAGATGAGCATTTATTTTTATTTTTTAAAACTGTGAACTTTTCCTTTAACTTGTATTTCCTAAAAGTTTATAACATTTGTCATTATTAGTGCTTTTAGGATTTCACTTATATTTTATAAAAATACTGCATGGATTTGGTATTAAAAATGGGGACACTGCATCCAAAAATGATCATGATCATTCCAAGAGCAACAATATGAACTTTTACGGTGCCCCCAAAGATTAACGCTCTGTTGCCAACACATTGCAGTGATGTAGCCCATTCCACCATGTAATTCTTGATTCATGTTGGGAATTTAGTTCAGATGCCCTCGTGAAAATTTAGTGGTCTTTTATGGATTGGCCACCACTTGTCCTCCAGCTATGAAAAATCTGATTTTTTTTTGGGTTGCCATCAACAGTTTTACACAATTTATTACATTTAGTTTTGATGCATCTTTTGGCCTTGATCGGGTCTCCTTATACACTCCACATTTGTGCGTTGGATACCTGTCTCTGGTGGCTTTTTGGGGTCCACCCTATCTTCTGGTCTTTACCGCATGGAAGTCTCTCCCCCTTCTTTCTTTGGAGTGATTTACATCTGGATACTACTCAGTGGCTATTAACCTCCTGAGGAAGCACACTGAGATTCCTGTAAAAAATGTTGAGGATTCAGAGACATATTTGAATTGAACAGCATACTTTGTTAAGCGTTATTGCTCTTATGGATACATATTTTTTGCATTGATGTAATGTATGTCTATAGTGAATGTAATTTCATAGTGGGCTTTGCTGCTTTGTAACAAGTTTACTCTACTTTTAGTATCAAAGTTGGACTCAAGTTAGTTCTATTGTTAACATTAATAAAGTTAAAAAAATTTAATTTTAAAAATGTGTTGTACACTGCATTACTCTTTGGGGCACCTTAAAAGTCCATATTGTTGCTTTTGGAAAGTCTCCCCACCACCAGTACACAATAGCTCAATGAGAGATACCCCCACCCCTCAAAGATTACTGTAAATACTCGGGTATAAGCCGTGTTTTTCAGCACATTTTTTTGTGCTTAAAATGCCCCCCTCGAGTCACCTTTTTGTGCCTGATCTCCCGGACGTTGGGGACCCAGAACTGTCCGGCCGTAGGTCCCCTGGACCCCAAACTTGGCACACATGTAGCCCAATTTCTCCTCTACAAGTGTTCAAAGTTTGTTGTCTGGGGGACCTACGGCTGGGGAGCACCGATTTTTCAAAGCCGGGCACCCCTTCCATAGACTCCCATGTTAAACATTAGTCTAGTCATGGACACAGTAAGGCATGGGCACAGTGAGGCATGCACATGGACAAAGTGAGGCACAGTGAGGCATGCAGATTGACACCCTAGGCTTATACTCAAGTCAATTTGTTTTCCCAGTTTTTTGTGGTAAACTTAGGTGCCTCAGCTTATATTCGGGTCGGCTTACACTCAAGTATTTACGGTATATGGGCTGCCTAAGACTGCTGTTCATGATAGTCTTGACACCAGCTACCTGATTAACTAATACATTTAAAATATGTTATTGCTGAAATAGCGTCTTTCACTAGGAAAGAGTTTTTGGATCTACATTCCTTGATAGATAATGTTCCTTTTAATCTTGTGCCAACCTCTTTCAATCATACTACTTTTATTTAATGTATTTAATTTTTGAAACATCAAAGGCAGACTGTGCTTCCTTGAACAACTGTACCTGCCAACTAACAAAGCAGAGGTTTATTAAACTTCTGGTGGGGGAGTCTTCCCAAAGTAATTTCACACATGCTCTATTGGGTATATCGAATTTGCCTCTTTATCTTACTTTGATAAGAGTAAATATTCAGCATTATTTATGCTACTGTTAGCTCTCACTATAAATCATTTGGTATAAATAGTTTTAAAATTGACTTATGAGATAAAGTAGATTAGCAAACATGCAACGTTTTGTCTTTGAAAAGTAATGCAGTTGTGCTATTTACAATAAAAAACAATGTATGTTCTCTAATTATTACCATTTTTGGAAGTTATATTAAGTGTACCTTCCTATTTATGTGCTGAAAAATAATATATACGGTATGTGTGTGTATGTACATCAACTGTGTGTGTATATATATTAATATTCTTTGGGGGGACGGCGGGTGAGCATCAACCCTCTTTCTTTTATTTGTGTGGTTATTTTACTGTGGTCTGTCACCTGAAATAAAACATTTTAACATTACACAGGGTTTCTCAGTTTTCAGCACTGCTGTATTTATCTGATGATGGTTCCTTGATGAGAAGCATTGTACAGGAATTTCAACTTATTTGTTATTACTACTGTTGATATCTGCTTTCATATATATCACTTACTTTTACTAGTGTTCCTCTAAGAACTTTTATTGCAAGTCATTGTCTGTTTGTGTGGGTAACCCTCTAATTCAAGGCTCACCCATGCAAGGGTGCCCTTAACCTCCCTGAGTTATACCTCTGCATTGCCCCTCCCTGCTGACCCACTCACTAGTGAAATTACCAGAACAACAATCTCATTGGCCAGAATTACAGCAGAGGGGGTGGGAGAACTGAGCTTAAGGGTTAGTAAAGGTTCTTTCTTTATCTACACCACGGGACACAGAGCCATATTTATTACATAATGGGTTGTATGGTCACCAGAGGTGATTGGACACTGGCACAACCAATCAGAGACAGTTCCCCTCTAATCAGAGGAGTACCTCAGTTTTTTAGCCAGTGTCTAAGGATTGGACGCATGAAGAAGTGCTAAGGGAAGCTCGATTAAAGAAACCTCTGAGGGCTAAAGGAGCTAGACCATCGGGTCCATCCAGGAAGCAAAATTATTACGCCAAAATTGGATGAGATCCAGGCTTCATGCAGGAGGCGTCGCCGGTAATGTCTCTCTTGTGAGGACTGCGCTCTGAAGTTCCAGCACTTTCGTTATTGCAGCTAAATGGCCTGGTCAGAGTCTTTTACAAGGCCCAGGGAAGTGGTATCCTTTAAATATAAACCCATACCCCTGAAGGTTGGCACACAAAACCTGCCGAGATGGGAGAAGATTGGTACTGTCTGTAAAAACAGCAGTTTAACCTGCGGCTGGGATAAAGGTAAGGGAAAAGGAGCCCGAGTTTTTTTTGTTTTTTTTTAGAACCTTTTCCAAAGATTTTAGAGGCGTGTCTTCTCAGATGTGGCCACTGGGGGGAGTAAAGAGCTGAACCTACTCACCTTCACTCCATAGACGTTTCAAACCCACACGCACGCTTTTTACTGCAGGGCTCTCCACAACACCGCTCTTCTCCTCCTGAAAACAGGATAAAATAAACACCAGGAAAGGCACAGGGAAAGCCTTCATGCCTCCAGGAGGGGCACGCTTTATCAGGGAAAAGCAGAAATAGCGGGAGGGCACACGGGCGTGCACGCAGAGTTTTGAAAATGGTGCCCAGATAGCACCCCCATTGAGAACGTCTTTTTGATGATGAAACGCGTCTGGGAGGACGTGCAGTGTTAAGGAGGAAGGGCTCCTTGTACTTGCCGGCCGGCATTTCTCTGATTTTACACGCTGATTTTACTGCAATGTTTGTGAGTACATTTCCCTTGTACTTTAATAAATGTATTTTATGTAACGGAATTACGCTATGGTGCACCTCTTTTCTCATTTTATTACTGGGCAATTTGGAGAGTGTTGTATACCGAGTTCCTGAGAGCTGCTTCTCCCCCGGGATCCTGTGAATTAAAGGCCGTGGCTTGGCTATAGCCAAACGCACAGTTTTCTTGCCCTCTGGTAAGCGGCCTCATTTATTGGTGAAGGGATCACTTCAGATTTATTTTTATCTGTCACTTTGGTGGTGTGGCGTTTCATGGATTATATGCATGAGTGTATCTACTAGAGGATCCATACCGACCATTTTATGCTGAAGTTATTTACCTATGGATTGATTAATTTACTTTAATTCTGTTTATTTCAATTTAATGTGGCGCAGCTTTGTTTTTTTTTTCTTATTGGGACAAGATGGTAGCCTCCTTCGAGGCTGTCCCTTACGCCCAGTTTCATTCCAGACTACTTCAAGGTGATATTTTAGCGGCCTGGAACAGGAAGATCCAGACTTTGGATTTACCCATGTGTCTGTCTGCACAGGTGCGCCAAGACTTCAGCTGGTGGTTAAGGACCAAGAACTTACAGAAGGGAAGATCCTTTCTCCCAATCACCTGGAAGGTGGTGTCTACAGATGCCAGCCTAACGGGCTGGGGAGCCGTATTGGAAGAGGCTTCAGCCCAGGAAACCTGGACCAAAGCCGAGAGACCTACCCATCAACCTACTGGAGTTACGGCAGTATACTTGGCCCTCAGAACCTGGACAACCAGGTTACAGGGCCACCCGGTTGGGGTTCAGTCTGGCAATGCTACAGCAGTGGCTTACATCAATTACCAAGGAGGCACCCGCAGCCAGGGCGCCCAGAAGAGGTGAATCGCATCTTGAGATGGGCAGAAAAACATATTCCTTGCCTTTCTGCAATTTTCATTCCAGGGGTAGAGAACTGGCAGGCAAACTATTTGAGTTGCCAGCAGCTATCACCAGGAGAGTGGTCTCTCCAACCCGTATGTAGATCTACTAGCTTCCATTTTCAACAAGAAGTTGGACAATTTGTGTCCAGAACAAGAGATCCTCTGGCCTACGGATCAGATGTACTGGTAGTGCCGTGGAATCAGTTTTCACTGATTTATGCCTTTCCACCAATCTCCCTTCTACAGAGACTGATTTTCAGGATCAAGAGGGAAGGAATTCCGGTAATCTTAGTGGCCCCAGATTGGCCCGGAAGACCTTGGTACGCCGAGATCATAAAGATGGCAGTGGGGCCACCGTGGAAGCCTACGCTTCGTCACGATCTGTTGTCACAAGGTCCAGTGTTTCATCCTTCCTTACAAGGGCTAAATTTGACAGTTTGGCTGCTGTGATCCACATTCTGAAGAAGAGAGGGCTCTCAGGTCCGGTACTTTCTACAATTATTAATGCCAGAAAGCCAGCTTCCAGACAAATCTACTACACAGTATGGAAAACATATGTTTCATGGTGTGAAACTAACAAATGGAATCCTCAGAGATATGACATAAGTAGGATTCTTGCTTTTTGCCAGCTAGGAGTGGATATGAAATTAGCCCTTAGTACTATTAAGGGTCAAATATCAGCTCTATCAGTCTTCTTTCAAAGACCACTGGCATCTCATTCCCTAGTGCAGGCTTTCATCCAGGGGGTACTGCGGATCAATCCACCAGTCAAGTCTCCCTTGTGCCCATGGGATCTGAATCTAGTACTATCAGTGTTGCAGAAGCAATCCTTTGAACGTATTCGCTATATTCCGCTGATTCTTTTAAGCAGGAAGTTGTCCTTTTTGATTGCTATCTCTTCGGCTAGAAGAGTATCTGAAATAGCAGCTCTTTCCTGTAAAGAGCCTTATTTAGTTTGTCATAAAGACAAAGTTGTACTACGACCCCATCCTGCCTTTTTACCTAAGGTGGTGTCGGCTTTTCATTTAAATCAGGACATTGTCCTGCTTTCTTTTTTTCCGAATCCGCAGACATCGGATTCGGAAAGAGCTGTAAAGGTGTATCTGCAGGTAACCGCTCAAATACGTAAAACAGATGTTTTGTTTATTTTGCCAGATGGTCCTAAGAAGGGACAAGCGGCATCAAAATCCACTATCTCCGGGTGGATTCGACAAACTATTTTTCAAGCCTATGGTTTAAGTAACAGAACTCCTTCTTTTTCTGTTAGGGCACACTCTACCAGGGCGATAAGTGCTTCATGGGCAGTGCACCACCAGGCTTCGGTCACTCAGATCTGTAAGGTTGCAACTTGGTCTTCAGTCCACACATTTTCAAAATGTTATCCAACTCCCCTATGTATCAATATACCAATAATGTACCTTGGTTGCAGAAAAATACAAGCTTTCTTTGATTTTGAGAGCAAGACATTACCTTAGCCCTTGCTGTACTACTTAGAACACTTCAGAGACTCCCTGGAATACAGACAGAGACAGAGGAACCAGTAAGACACTAGAAGGAGTTTTTCCAGCTGACCTCAGTAGCACACCTTCACTCATCAACTAAGTTTTCACAGCATCCTCGACATCTCTCCACGTATGCATTTGCCTGGGCTCAGGCTGCATGCTAAACTCCCTGGGAGCACATGCAGCCCACATGACACCCCTGATGTAGTGCAAGGGCCTGTCTGATTGGATACAGAGTGATTGGATAGATGGCATGTCCTCCTATTATATAGTTTTGGTAAATCTAAAGGAGATTGTGCCGAAATTGTACAGACGTTATAGTGTATGGCCACATTTATACACCTAAAATTGCCTAGTAGCGCTTTCAGTGTCATTAATTGTTAGCAGAACACTAACCAGAAAAGCAAAAATACATTTTGCCACTTGAAAAAACAGGTGACAAATGCAGTAAAAAAAAATGCAACTCGGTCCACGCCGAAATGTCCCATGAGCTACTGTGCCACATGTAGTTTAGTGCAGTGAAATCAAAAGGCTGAAAAGAGGGGGAGAAGGAGAGGTTTTTCCAAGTAATTCTTCAACGAGGAACAGACAGATTTATCAAAAAATATATATATAATTCTTGGAAAAATCCACATAAACACTGAGAACTAGTAAAAATTTATATATAACAGTGTTTATGTGGATTTTTTCAATAAATAATTTTATATATATTTTGATAAAACCGGCTGTTCCTCGTTGAAGATTTACTTGGGAAACCTCTTTTTCTCCCCTCTTTCTGTATGCTTACCCTAATATAGAGGAACACACCTCAACCTTTTGAGGTGACGGTAGACGATGATTATATGAGTTGTTAAAATGTAGTTCCTGTTTTTCAGCCAAGTTTGTATTAGGTGAGCCGTAGTGTCATTTTTATCTTTGTTGTTGAAATCCACGGGCTGCACTATGTGTGTCACTGGAAAAACAAGACAAAAAAAACACTTTTACTACTCTAGGTGTGAATGGGGCCCGGAAGTGAAATTGGTGCATTTACAAGAACAATGAGGCTCCATTGACATCTGTGTGTTTCCCAAAGCATGGCAAACCACACAGAAAATGTGCACTTTGCATGCGTTTAAGAAATGCTGCAAATGTGCATCGTGTTTGTGTAGTCAATACATGTTAAAGGCACCCCATGTGCACCCCATGTGCGGCAAAAGCACCAAAAACTGCGTTTACGCACCATGCTTCAATCCCAAAAAAGTTTTGGAGCTTTTCTGGGGCGATTGTCGTGCATAGGGCAACCCTATGCATGATGAGTGAAAACGCTTTAAAACATCTAAAACAAACGCATGTGGGAATGTGAGTTTTCGCCATCTGGAGATGTGAATGAGGCCTGACAACTGTCTCCGTCCACTCCCTCCTATGTGCTTGTATAAAGTTGGCCATGCACTATGATTGTACAATTTCCTTTTGATTTACCAGAACTATGGAATAGGAGGACCCACCTGACCAATTCACTCAATTTGTATCAAATTGGGCAGGCCCTTACTACATAGCTGATATGAGATCTAAAGGAGATCAGATTGTGTAGGAAGTAGGTGGAAGGTAGTATTGTAATGAGGGAAGTGTGGTCCAGTGTGGTATCACACCTTCTTCTGTGATGCAACAAGGTAGTCAAGGTTTCTGGGAGATTACGTAACAGGAAGTGAAGGCTGATATAGTGATGGAATCTGAAAATTCTTTCAAAAATGTAAATAAACTGACAAATGTAAAACCTCCAGTAAATGAGAGAAAAGAACATTGGGATGGCTGGGGCAGCAATGGCATTGGAAAACGCTTCTATGTATTATGAAAACTGAAATTCAACCCAAAAAGGTAAACTTATCCTGCTTAAATTTGGATTATGTATCAGTTAATATACTTGAAAGTTTTTCACTATGCTTAAAAGATATGTGCACTTTCAAACATAGTACACTGATCCCTTTAGCCTCCCTGCTTACCTAATCTATACCACTCTTGCCTTGCAATCTAGCCTGTACCCTCCACAGTTTTTTTTGCTCACATCCCAGTCAGTTTTAAGTGTGCTGGCTGAATCTGTGCAGTATCTTTTTATAGTGCCTAATGGGGTCATCTTCCCAGGTATAAAATGCTTAGGAGTGGACCCTATAAAAGTTACTGCACAGGAGTGGTCAATATACTGAAAATCAGCCAGCTGGGATGCAAACAAGGAGTGGAGGCCATGACCATGAATGCAAGGTAATTTTGCATCTGGGGTCTACGTTCGTTGGGGGGAGACACACAAATTATGTTTTAAATTTTTATTGTTATTTGTGAAAGCATTTTTGCAATGCAAAAGAGCTACCCACAGGTCCTAGGACCTATTAAAGCACACTATAATATCTTCTGAAATAGAATGAAAGGCTCTAAATCTGTTCTAAGTTTAAAAATACTGCACATGCTTTATATACCTTTAACAAATGGCTGTGCAGGTGATTGCCATAATTCCTGAAACAGTTAATTTTTGATAATCGTGTTGAGACATTCTTATTCACTGTCTAACTCTATAAACGATGCCTTCAAAAAGCCCTAATTTTTCTATTCTCAGGACGGGGTTCAGCTTCATTTTATCCATAAATAATAATGGAGCTATCATTTATGGATTATGTGTAATGTATTCCTGCCTTTTTCCATGCGTTCAGCTATTTGATGGGCTTATTGCTGTTCCCGCAGTGTTGCTTGGAAAGTAAGATTTATTGAAATGAGACGGAAACGATAATAGAATTAATGGAGCCATGATTCCCTGTGGACGTGGAGCATCGTTTTTTAATTCATGATAGTGAACTGTGTCATTGGATTCCCAGGGAGTGAATGTAATTCAGGGTAAACCATTTCAGCAAGCGTTGTCATATAATATAAATGTGAGCGTCCAGCCAGGATACACTGCTAGGATTGCTTGGCCATTAGGCATTCATAGTGTCGTATTGCTTTTTTTTTTTCAGAGAAATTGCTTTCTTCTTACTTATCCCTGTGGACTCTTATTTATATTTGGTATTGAATTTAGCCTTAACTTTTAAGGTTTTTTTTGCCTGAATTTGTCTGAATAAAGACAGGTCAAATCTGCTAGAGGACACAGATTCAGAAATCAGATGAATATCAAATTCAGCTTTTACATTTGGGCTTAATTAATTAGCCTGAAAGGACTGCTTAAGCCCCCGACCATTTTGTTGCTAAATGCCCAGGCCAGGTTTTGCGATTCGGCACTGCGTCGCTTTAACAGACAATTGCGCGGTCGTGCGACGTGGCTCCCAAACAAAATTGGCGTCCTTTTTTCCACACAAATAGAGCTTTCTTTTGGTGGTATTTAATCACCTCTGCGGTTTTTATTTTTTGCGCTATAAACAAAAATAGAGCGACAATTTTGAAAAAAATGCTATATTTTTTACTTTTTGCTATAATAAATATCCCCCAAAAACGTATATAAAAAAACATTTTCCTCAGTTTAGGCCGATACATATTCTTCTACCTATTTTTGGTAAAAAAAAATCGCAAAAAGTGTTTATCGATTGGCTTGCGCAAAATTTATAGCGTTTACAAAATAGGGTATAGTTTTTTTGCATTTTTATTAATTTTTTTTTTTTACTATTGGCGGCGATCAGCGATTTTTTTCGTGACTGCGACATTATGGCGGACACTTCAGACAATTTTGACACATTTTTGGGACCATTGTCATTTTCACAGCAAAAAATGCATTTAAATTGCATTGTTTATTGTGAAAATGACCGTTTCAGTTTGGGAGTTAACCACAGGGGGCGCTGTAGGAGTTAGGGTTCACCTAGTGTGTGTTTACAACTGTAGGGGGGTGTGGCTGTAGGACTGATGTCATCGATCGAGTCTCCCTATAAAAGGGATCACTCGATCGATGCAGCCGCCACAGTGAAGCACGGGGAAGCCGTGTTTACATACGGCTCTCCCCGTTCTTCAGCTCCGGGGAGCGATCGCGACGGAGCGGCTATAAACGAATAGCCGCGCCGTGTTCCCAGGTCGCTCCCTGCGGGAATCCGCCCGCCGCACGCAGCGGAGGGGGTCCCGATCGGACCCCCGACCCGCTAGAAGGCAGGGATGTATATATACGCCCATCTGCCTGTACGTGCTATTCTGTGGACGCAAATAGACGTGCGGCGGGCGTTGGGTGGTTAAAGTGCATTAACCCATAGCTAACAAACAAATGATTTTTACCAAAGGGGTGGGACCCGTTTAACACAGACGCAGTGTGCCCTCCATTATGGTACACAAAAAAGAAACAAGATATGATTAAATATGACAACCATAGAGGCTCATTTACGTTTTTGCGATGCGTTAAAGGTGCTCAGTGTTGCAGCGTTTCCTGGTTTCTGAGCACCACCATTTGTAGTTCACAGGTAGATTGTCCAGCACTGAGTTATCTGAAAAGGACTCAGCATCACTAATAAGCTCTAAAGGTTTGTTGAAGAATCAAGATGCAAACTTGGATTACAGGTATTATTGTGTTTCATGACTTCTCCAAGGTTGTAGTAAATCTTGAATAGCATCCTTATTTCAGTTGTTGATTTCTGTTGTCTTGACACAAAGAGTTTAGCAATAATATGTTTAAATTATAGGAAACTATATGCTTAGAAGTAGAATCGTTGCTTAACCACTTCAGCCCCGAACCATATTGCTGGTCAATGACCGGGCCGCTTTTTGCGATTCGGCAGTGCGTCGCTTTAACTGACAATTGCGCTGTCGTGCGACATGGCTCCCAAACAAAATTGGTGTCCTTTTTTTCCACAAATAGAGCTTTCTTTTGGTGGTATTTGATCACCTCTGCGGTTTTTATTAGAGCGACAATTTTGAAAAAAAATGAATATTTTTTGCTTTTTGCTGTAATAAATATCCCCAAAAATATATAAAAAAAAAAAAATTTTTAGGCCGATACGTATTCTTCTACATATGTAGTAGTTTATTGATCGGTTTGCGCATAAGTTATAGCGTCTACAAAATAGGGCATAGTTTTATGGCATTTTTATTTATATATTTTTTTACTAGTAATGGCGGCAATCAGCGATTTTTATGAGTACTGCAACCTTATGGCAGACATTTTTGACACATTTTTGGGACCATTGGTATTTTTATAGTGCTATAAAAATGCATTGATTACTATAAAAATGCCACTGGCAGGGAAGGGGTTAACACTAGGGGGCGAGGAAGGGGTTAATTATGTTCCCTGTGTGTGTTCTAACTGAAGGGGGGGTGGGACTGACTAGGGGAAATGACTGATCGCTGTTTATACATTGTATGAACAGCGAACAGTCATTTCTCCCCCTGACAGGACCGGAAGCTGTGTGTTTACACACACAGCTCCCGGTTTTCGCTCTGTAACGAGCGATCGCTGGTGACCGGCGGTAATCGCGCCCGCTAGGCACGCGTGTGATTCGCGAGATGACCTGCCGCCGTATAACTGCGGCGGCTGGTCTGCAAGTAGTTAAAGAGGAAGTAAACCCTTGTTGTTTTTTGTTGTTTTTTAAAACCCTGCAAGATAAAGTCATAATGAGCTAGTATGCACAGTATACTAGCTCATTACGATCGACTTACCTGAAAATTAAGCCCCCGAAGTTCTCCTCCGTGCCCTCCGCCGCAGCCATGTCACCGGCGATCTTCTTCCTGTAATCGCCACTCTTTAGTGTAGCGCCAGTCTTATGGGCAGACTGGGCTAAGAGGCAAATTAGTCTAGCACCCCCATAAAGTGGCCGCACTGCTTCCGGTATGCGGTTGGCCGGTATTCTGCAACTGTCCAGAGGGGGAGGCGGCGCTGCTTCTAATTTTGACTGCCCTATCATCCTGGACCACAAACCTTCCTCACTGTGCTATATGTTTTCTGCTGCACCATTGGCATGGTTATATCTTCTTAGTCCTCTCCATAAAATTATCAGAAATTTGTGCTTAAAGTAGAACTATAGGCAACACTTTTTTTTTTCATTTTGGATAGAGTAATGGAGGGTTATAGCCCTGGTCATCTATGCAAATTAAGGGAATCCATTGCTGCCCTCAGACCTAGTGTCCAAACTTGAAAATTTCAGGGCGGGCCTTAAACAGAAATGGGTGTGGCCTTGACAGGAAGGGGTGTGTCATATTTAAATTAGGGGGTGCACGAGTTTAGTCAGGCCTAGGGCAGCACAAAACCTAAATACACTACTGAGCCAAACACTCTGATAAAGGCTAAAGTCGTAATCATAGTTAACATTTCTACCACTTATTTAGGTGAATTTATTAAGATTCTAGCAGACAGATTTTAACCACTTACCCCCCGGACCATATTGCTGCCCAAAGACCAGAGTACTTTTTGCGATTCGGGACTGCGTCGCTTTAACAGACAATTGCGCGGTCGTGCGACGTGGCTCCCAAACAAAATTGGCGTCCTTTTTTTCCCACAAATATAGCTTTCTTTTGGTGGTATTTGATCACCTCTGCGTTTTTTATTTTTTGCGCTATGAACAAAAATAGAACGACAATTTTGAAAAAAATGAATATTTTTTACTTTTTGCTGTAATAAATATCCCCCAAAAATATATAAAAAAACATTTTTTTTTCCTCAGTTTAGGCCGATACGCATTCTTCTACATATTTTTCGTAAAAAAAAATCGCAATAAGCGTTTATTGATTGGTTTGCGCAAAAGTTATAGCGTTTACAAAATAGGGGGTATTTTTATGGCATTTTTATTATTATTTTTTTTTACTAGTAATGGCGGCGATCAGCGATTTTTTTTTCGGTATTGCGACATTATGGCGGACACTTCGGACATTTTTGACACATTTTTGGGACCATTGGCATTTTTATAGCGATCAGTGCTATAAAAATGCATTAGATTACTATAAAAATGCCACTGGCAGTGAAGGGGTTAACACTAGGGGGCGGGGAAGGGGTTAAGTATGCCTGGGTGTGTTCTTACTGTGGGGGGGGGGTGGCCTCACTAGGGGAAACACTGATCTTCTGTTCATACATTGTATGAACAGAAAATCATCATTTCCCCTGCTGACAGGAACGAGAGCTGTGTGTTTACACACACAGCTCCCGTTCCCCGCTCTGTACCGAGCGATCGCGTGTGCCCGGCGGCGATCGCGCTCGCCGGGCACACGCACGGGAGTCGGGGGCGAGCGGGCGGCGCGTGTGCGCCCCTAGTGGCGGCTAATAGGCAGGACGTCATATTACGTGCTCTCGCCTAGGAGAGCCACCTTGGACGTATTTCGACGGTGCGGCGACGGCAAGTGGTTAAGCAATCGTGCATGACAACCATTCAGCTTCTATCTTTTATTTTCAAAGCTCAACTAAACATGCTGTACTTAGAAGCTGATTAGTTACTATGCATCAGTTGAAGCTGATCGGTTGTGTCTGCCCCAGTTTTAGTAAATTCAAAAATTGTTTCCTCTACAGCAGGGGTGTCCAAACTTTTTTCAAAGAGGGCCAGATTTGATGAATTGAAAATGCGTGAGGGCCGACTATTTTGCCTGACATTTTGAACTATTAAAATTAAATGCAAATGAACCAATGCACTTCCCAATGAAAATTCTCTTGCCTTTGTGGCTGTGTGTGGTGAAGAGTCTAAGGATGAGCTCAGGCGTGTTATTTGGATATACCATATTTATTGGCGTATAACACACACAGGCGTATAACATGCACCTTCATTTTAAGAGGGAAGTTTCAGGAAAAAAATTAAATTTTAAATAATGAACTGTAAAGCAAAATAATGGTCAGTGCCCATAAATGCAGCCTCACCATTGACATGAATGCAGCCTCACTATTAGCATCAGTGCAGCCTGATCAATGCCCAGCCTCGGAGGGGACAGGGAGGGGGGCGGGACAAGTGCCAACGGATTACATACAGAAGAATCTCCTGCTTACTTGGCTGCCTTACTATTACAGAGGCCGCCAAGTAAACATGAGATTCTCCTGTATGTTATCTGACAGCACTCGCCCCACCCCCCTCCGTGTGCCCTCCAAGGCTGCCAGAATGATACATCTGGTATATATCTTTTGTGGCGCTCCAACGAATCCCCGAGTGCCACGTGGTGCTCTGGGATTCATTGGGAGCCACAAAAGATATATATATATATATATATATATATATATATATATATATACAAATTACCAGTGGGGCCACATTAAACCAAAACGCGGGCCGTATTTGGCCCCGGGCCGGACTTTGGACATGCCTGCTCTACAGTATGGTCATCACAATATACTCTCAACAGCACTGTGTTCAACACCCCCCTCTCATTGCCGAGAATCTGCACAAGCTTTTGTCACAGCTCTTGCTTTTTCCCTGTTATGTCAATTTTGAGACCTGTGGCTGCTGTTCTCCCACTCCCCAAGTTTATTTGTTTTTTTTCTGTTCCCTGTTTTTTACAATACTAATTATTGTCTCTTACTATTATATGCTATTTTATAAATATACATGTATGAGTCATGTGTGCGTTTGGTTGAACTCGGGAAAAAAGTGGCACTGTTCCCTTTTTACTTGTGTGACTAAAATAAGCAAAAATTAAACCTAATAAAGTATATTAGGTATTATTTTTGCTTATTTTAGTCACACAAGGTAATAGGAACAGCGCCTCTTTGTATCACTGTTTGTTGGTTCTTTATCACCAAGTTGGAGTGGCACACACTCACTGGATTCCCTTGTCCATTTATATCCAGAGGCGTGGTATCATTTTGTTTATAGATCTGTGTATTAGTATCACAAATGGTGATACCAAAACTGATGATTCTTTTTGAAGGCAGTCTTCTAAATATCCAGAAAAGTCTAGAGAAAGACCTTCCTATAATAAAGATTAGATTGATTGGTGTCCAAAACACCCATCTGTATTTTTCACTTCACATTAATATGAGATGTTCCCACTGTTGAATCTATACAGCCTCTCTCTACCCATTATTGCTCTACAGTCTACACACTAAAGCTTTGCTCATTTTTAAGGCTTCATTTCCATGGACGTTTTTGGACGTTTTTACAGCCACTTTTCTGAGCGTTTTTTGCAGCTTAAAAATGGCTCTTCATGTTAGTCTATGGCCTCATGCCCACCATGACGTTTTTGAGCTGTAGATGGCTGAGTCGTTTTTAAGCTGCAAAAAAAAAAACAGGACCAGTGCGTTCTGAAGCTCCAGCGTTAGAGCTGTAAAAACGCCAGACGTTAAAAAATGTGCAAAAACGCTACCGCTGCGTTTTTGAGCTCCAACTCAAAAGAAAAGAAAAACATGGACAGGCGTTTTTAAGCTGTAAAAAAGGCTAAAAAAAGTGGCTGTAAAAACGTCCATGGAAATGAAGCCTTACAGTAGCCTTTCTGATGACATGGGCACACTCCATTCCTGTGATGTCTCACTAGGGATGAGCTCCAGGTTCAGTTTGAGCTCTGGTTCAAAGATTCAGATTCAATCTTTACTGTTGAGGCATTTGGCAGGAATTACACTAGCTGAACATCTCACAATGCATTACAAAAGAAAGAAAACGATTTTCCACAGTCTTGCAACTGACCTCTTACCTCCCAAATACTATAGGTTATTCTTCCGGTAGTCCTTTGTCAGTTTGCTGAGGTATAGTGAGGGACAACTGACAGTGATTTTAGGGAGCTAAAGCTATACAGCGCTGTTATATATGGTACTATATTCAGTGCTGTATATTGCATCCATCCATTGTGGTGGATGGCAGTTTGTGGGGCTAACAAGAGTGGATTGTACTCCCACCTGCATTCATTGTGATTTGATAAGAACCAACAGTCTTGTGAGGAATACTTAGTTTGTGTGTGTGTGTCAGTGACAAATTGTGCTGTTCCCCCTTGTATTTGTATCTGTTTGTTTATTGTAGAGGAGAGAAGTGAGGGAGAGGCACTTATCTTACCTATCCAATAAATAATAAAAAAAAAATCCTTGATAAATTTAGGCCAATATGTATTCTGCTACAATCACATTCATCGTATATTGATTGGTTTGCACAAAAGTTATAGCGTCTACAAACTATGGGATACATATATACTGGAATTTTTATTTATTTATTTGTTACTAGTACCATCGGCGATCAACAACTTATAGTGGGACTGCGATATTGCGGTAGACATTTGGACACTAACTGATACTTTTTGGAAATCTGTGGCACTAATACAGTGATCGATGCTAAAAATATATACTGTCACTGTGTGAATGACACTGGCTGTGAAATGGTAAAATCTAAGACAATCAAAGGGCTAAATGTGTGCCTAGCCAGTGTTTTGATGTACTGTGTGAGGTCCTTTTACTAAGGCAAGTAAAATCCATTACTTCCTCGCTGACAGGACAGAACTCTGCCTTGTTTACATAGGCAGGGCTCTATCCTGTGTAAATTCCGGACAATCAGCAGGTGCCGGTGGTAATCCAATGGCATCTGTGTTTAATCACAGCCAGCGGAGCATGCCCCCTACCCAGAAGTGCCAGATCACGTATCTGGTGCAGCAGAGCCATATATGTGCAAAAAATAGTAACAATTGCGCAACCCAAAAAACAAACAAACTGTGCAACCAAATATGTCAGATGTGCGTCCTTTACATATATCAAATGTGCGTCCTTCACATAAAAAAAAATTGAAAGCACTGGGAATGTATCATATAAATCCTTCCCAAGAATGAATGTAAAACAAACACTGAAAAAAACTGACTAAATTAAATGTCCATAGCAAATGACATTTACTGTGGATGGATGATAGATGGATCTTTAGGTAAAAAACGCAGGTGATATCATATAAATTCTTCCCAAGAATGAATGCAAAACAAACTGACTGAATTAAACGTCCATAGCAAATGACATTCACTGTGAATGGATGATGGATGAATCCTTAGGTAAAAAACGCAGGTGATAATACTGTTTTTCACATGACAAAAAGTAGCAAACAATTAAAACTATACTTCTAAGCCACGGCTCAAGCCTGTCAGCTGGTTCGTGGTTACGTCAAGTCCTAATGCTCCACCCGACGCAGCGTTTCTCCGTAAGAGGCATTGGCAGGGAAAGGAGGCTTAGAGCCATATATGTATCGTATAAGGTTAGCAAGCAGTTAAAATTGAACAACCCTTTATGCTTTGGCAAACTGGTTGCCAAAGTCTTTTGTTTGACAGCCTGATTCTGTGTAGCAAATCTGTATAATTTCTATATTTTGTATTGAAAATTTTAGACTGAAATATAACTTAAAGAGTCAGATTCTGTGCATGTAATCTTTAAAATTTTCAATATGCCTCATCTCTGCTTCTGTAATTGCCTTAGATTAAAAAAGATGAGAGATTCTGTGCAGCAAAGAAATATAGTGTCTCAGAAAAATTATTCAATTGATTATTTCTGGTTGAAATATAACTAATTTCTGTTTCTGAAATGTTCTTCTATTAAAAATGCGCTTCTGTCCATCAAATATGTTCAGTTTTTATATAGTGTCTCAGAATAAATACATTCTCATGTAATATTTCAGGCTGACATATGCCCACTCTTTGCCTTCAAAATTGACTCACAGTCAAAAGCATACAATTCTGTTAAGCAAATCCATAGAATTTGGATTTTTCAGCAGGTCTGGCAGACCCAATGTCTACTGGCCAGCTGCAAGCTTTCCAGAGAGGGGCAGAATGGCGGTCTGCCTATGTAAACAAGGCAGAACGCCATTTTGACAGGGGAGAAGTTGGAGATCTTGTGTTTCTGCTAAGCAGGAGCACAATCTCTGTCTTCTCCCAGTCAGATCAACCCCCACACAGTTAGAAAGCACTCTCTAGCGACGCATTTAACCTTTTGATTACCCCTGATGTAAACCCCTTCCCTGACAATGTCATTAGTAATGTAACTGTAACATATTTTTAGCACTGATCACTGTAATAGCGTCACTGGTCCTCAAAAAAGTGTCATTTAGGTGTCCAATCTGTCTGCCGCAATGTCGCAGTCCCACTAAAAATCGCCACCATTACTAGTAAAAAAAATTAATGTGCCATAAAAATATCCTATAATTTGTAGACGTGATAACTTTTGCGCAAACCAATCAATATACGCTTATATTTTTAAAATGTGTAGCAGAATACATATTGGCCTAAATTGATGAAGACATTTGATTTTTTAAAATTTTTTATTGGATGTGTTTTTTAGTAGAAATTTTTTTTTTTTTTTTTATAGCACAGAAAATTTAAACCACAGAGGAGACCAAACACTACCAAAAGAAATCTATATTTGTGGCAAAAAAAAAGAAATATCAATTTTATTTGGGTGCAGCATCGCACTTGTCAGTTAAAGTAACGCAGTGCCTATCGCAAAAAATGGCCTGGTAATAATAAGGGGTTAAAAACTTCCAGGCTGAAGTGGTTAAATAGTAAATGTGTTCTGTAGTTTAAGGCACACAAACCTAGAAATACCAGTAAATGCGTAGTTTATCAGTGCAGAAATAGTTACAGTACGTCTTCTTATTGAGATAATGCTCTGGCAGCACGTTGATATGCATTTAATAGATATTTATATCCTAATAGAGGAGCTTAGAGCCAGTAATAATATTCCTGCTAACAATGTGCCTAGGGAACTGTGCCCTTCTAGCAACTTGCTGTGAAATGCACGCCCCATTCTTTAAGCCATTGTGTAATTTTTTTTAGGTGTCTTGGGATTTCCTAATCGGGGAATAAAGTATGTTGTATTTAATAAACATGAACTTAATTTTGCTTTTCAAGACGGCACTTTTTTATTCCCGTAGCCAATTTATTTTTGTCTGTGCATGTAGCTATAAGAATCTGCATATGGTCATTGCCTGAAGCTATAGTTTGTAAATGTAAGATGTTAGGTGCCTCACATATGCCGCCCCCCCTTTTTAAACTCATTAGATGGGTGCACATTATGATAATATGCCTAATTTTTCTAAACAATCTAGGAAATGGGAAAATAATTTCTTTCATTATATTATGTATATAATATTATAATTTACCCTGCAGTTTTGTATGTTTTTTTTTTTTACTAATTAACTATTAATTGATACTAATGATACTACAATACAGTCATGCAGAAACTGCACTGGGATCCCTATTGGCATTAGGCAGCTTGTGAACTACTCTCCATCTCACAGAAATCTGTGGGTGAAAAAACAAAGGGCAGATCCGCGTACAGCGGCGCATTTATGCGCCGGGCGTAGCGTATCTAAGATACACTACGCCGCCGTAACTGACTTTTTTTTTTTTCAAATCCACAAAGAATCCGCACCATAAGTTACGGCAGCGTAGTGTATCTTTGGCGGCGTAATGGCGCGGCATTCAAATCTCTGTGATGGGGGCGTGTTTTATGTAAATACGTCGTGACCCGACGTAAACTACGCTTTTTTTTAACTGCGCATGCCCCGTCCGTGGGGGTATCCCAGTGTGCATGCTCGAAATTAACCCGGAACAAGCCAATGCTTCCGACGATGACGTCATTCTACGCAAATCCCTATTCGCAAACGACGTAAAAATTTCAAATTTCTACGCGGGAACGACGCCCATACTTAACATTGAGTACGCCTCATAACAGTAGCTTTAACTATATGCCGGAAAAAGCCGAACGCAAACGACGTAAAAAAATGCGCCGGCCGGACGTATGTTCGTGGATCACCGTAACTAGCTAATTTGCATACTCGAGATACGCCAGCGTAATTCTTTTGTGGATCTGCCCCAAAATCTTTAACTGTGGGTTTTTTAGATTTGAAATATACTGCTTCAGAGATGAGCAAAACGCCCATTGGGGTTTAACACAAACAAAGTCTTTCTGCAATAACTGATTGAAGCTCATTTGCTATTTATGGGGAAAGTGAACCTATTCATTTAACGTTTACATTTCAAAAAAACATTTAGGCTGGGTTCACACCATCATTCGCATAGCAGGGGATAGTGACGGGCTCTCTATGGAGCCAGTTCACACATCGCTGCAGCAGCTCCAGTACGAATTGCACAGGAGCCCTGTGCTTCTTTTGGTCTGTTTCAGGTCCAAATTCAGCCAATAATTTGAAATCAGACCAGAAACTGTGAATGGAGACACATCGAACCCCTGCTGTGAGCCGCTGCATACTGTAGTGTGAGTCCAGCCTTACGGGAATGCTAATTGTCACATGTGCTCTCAACCAAACTGTTAAACCATCTTATGTGCAGCATCATAGCAGTTAAAGATTAAACAGAGACCAAGATGGCAGTTTCCTTGGCAGAAAATGATAGGAGGGACTACTTTCAATTTTACTGTATCTGTTTTAAAGTGGTTCTAAAGGCAGAATTTTTTTTATTTTTTTTTTATCTTAATGCAGAGTATCCATTAAGATAATAAGCATTCTGTGTGCTGCAGCCCCCCTAATGCTTACCTGAGCCTCATATCGATCCAGCAATTTTGCACAAGAGCCTCGGCTGTCCAGGACTCATTGGCTGAGACACAGCAGTGGGCGCCATTGGCTCCTGCTGCTTTTGATCAAAATCAGTGAGCCGGTGAGGAAAGAGGGTGGACAGAGCCTAGCCGCGGCTCCATGTCTGAATGGACACAACAGTGGCTAGGGTGCCCCCATAGCATACTGCTTGCTGTGGGGGCACTCAGTAGGAGGGAGGGACCCGAGAAGAGGAGGATCTGGGCGCCATTCCACGAGTGGGCACAATTTTGAAGCGTGACATGTGAGTATCAATTTAATCGGCATAACATTATCTTTCACAATATAGAAAAATTGGGTTAACTTTACTGTTGTCTTATTTTTTTACTTAAAAAAAGTGCGCTTGTAAGACCGCTCAGCAAATATGGTGTGACAAAAAGTATTGCAATGACAGCCATTTTATTCTCTAGGGTGTTGGAAAAAAATGTATAATGTTTGGGGGTTCCAAGTAATTTTCTAGCAAAAAACGTGTTTTTAACATGTAAACACTGAGTCTAAAAAACAGGCTTGGTCCTTATGTGGTTAAGGTTAACAAATACATAGTCCAGAATTAAGAAGGTGACAGACTGCAAATCAGGCAACCAAAGGTGCCTATACATACCTTTACCTTCCATAGTCTTCATAAGTCCCTGAGAGCCTCAAACCCACCGACCGTCCCAAAGTCATCTCCTCCTGTTGGCCTATCTCTGTGGTCAGCAGCCTCACTAACCGAAAGTGTCCAGGGGAAGGCCAGATCTCTAAACTTCAGAGCTGAATTTGCAGTCCTGGTGCTGTGTTGTATTTTTGATCTGCCTTAAAAAAAGGTTATTTTTTGAGAATTAATTTGTTCTTGACAAACTAATAAAAAATGTAAAACTTTAACTTCAATAGGCTTTTGGAAAATGTTTGGTTTTCTTAAGACTTTAGTTAACCTAAAGAGGATCTCCACCCAAAAGGGGAAGTTCTGCTTTAAGGACTCGTTCCCCACTCCTCTTACACAATTGACACTTCTGGGACTCTGTCAAGTCCCAGAAGACTACATCCACGAATCACGATGTGCAGCGCGACTCACATATGCACAGTGGGCACCTGGCTGTGAAGCTGCAAGCTGTCACAGCCGGGTGCCCATAGTGAGGATGCCGGGGAATGAAGACAGCAGATGAGACCGACTGGGGTGAGCACACCGCTGGATCATGGGGCAGGTTAGTGGCTGTCATTTTTAAAAATCAGCGGCTGTAGTTTATGTAGCTGCTGACTTTTTTTTTTTCAAAGGTGGCTGGAACTCCTCTTTAACATTTGAATAGTTTTGTACTGGCAAATGTAATCTTCTTCAGTAACCAGAATAGGACTGCCAAGATCAGCCAGAAGGGCAGGTGCCCTTTTCAAGGAACGCAGTTTTTACAATTCATAAAATAAACTCCTTGTTTGGGCTGTGTTTATGTTAGATGTCATGTAAGATGTAAGTAGCAGCACAAAGGAGACAGAGTTATATTTCTAAGCTTTCCCTTTTAGCTAAGTGTTTACGCAGAATGAAAGCAGACCACTTAAATCCTTATATGGAAGAGATGTAACCATGCTAAACACACAGTAGTTTTTTGAAGTTTTAGTACATGTCATCATTTTAATTGTTCTGTAATTAAGCCGTGCTTGCCGTAATTGCACACCCTTCATCTTCTGTACCTAATTGAATGTGGAGCGTTTTAATGTGCTGGCCCTATTGAACTTTTTTCCTGTGCATTTTCCCAGGTTAATTATTCTGACTCAGCCTAGTCTTTTCGCCATGGATTGTCTCATTTTGTCGTTGATCATTAGAAAAATATAGGGTTTGTGCAGGCGAAGCATCACACAGAAAACTTTGTTCCGGACTCCTTTTTCTCTGCACTAATTGCTGGTTTTCAGCAAATGAAGTGAAAGGGGAGAATTTGTCTCAAGGGGAAAAGAAAGTTATTTAAAAGAAAACTCCACCTTTAACCTTAGTTTCTATAATCCCACTTATATAAACTCATATAATGCAAGATTGAGGGCATTTTTCAAGAGCCCTTCTACTTTTTTCATATGTTGTTTTAGCAGTACTTAAAAGCAGTAAAGCTTTAAATCGGTACCCAAAAGCAAAAATGGAATATATTGCAGCTTACCAAGTCTAAGATGTGGTGGCTGCATTAATTTTCCTTTGTAGTCTTTTTTTTCAAATGTTGATCTGGCCAGTAAGGCCCCGTACACACGACCGGATCTGTCCGCTGATATTTGTCCGATGGACAGTTTCAGCGGACAGATCCGGTCGTGTGTACAGCCGACCGGACCGGATTTTCGGCCGAGCGGACTTTTTCCAGCGGACTAAAATTTCCTAGCATGCTAAGAAATCTGTCCGCTGGAAACCTGTCCGTTGGACGTGTTCGGTCGTCTGTACGGACTCACCGGACATGTCCGACCGACCGCCATCCCTCGCATGGGTCGTACTGATTCGACGCATGCGTGAAAGCTTTGAACTTCAAGGCCGCCCACGTTGCCGCGTCATCGTCGCGGCGACGGCGCGGCCACGTCCCCGCGTATTGTTTACGCGCGGATTTCTGTCTGATGGTGTGTACAACCATCAGACAGAAATCTCCAGGTGGACATGTTTCTATAATCCCACTTATATAAACTCATATAATGCAAGATTGAGGGCATTTTTCAAGAGCCCTTCTACTTTTTTCATATGTTGTTTTAGCAGTACTTAAAAGCAGTAAAGCTTTAAATCGGTACCCAAAAGCAAAAATGGAATATATTGCAGCTTACCAAGTCTAAGATGTGGTGGCTGCATTCATTTTCCTTTGTAGTCCAGTGGACCGTTTTCAGCGGACTGTCCGTCCGTGTGTACGGGGCCTAAGTCTGTTAATTTTCAACTTTCTTTACCAGGCCAAGCAAAAGGGGCAGTTAAAGGGTGACTAAAGGTTTGTTTTAAAAAAATAAAAAAAAAACATCTCATGCTTACCTCCTCTGTGCAGTTGGTTTTGCACAAAGTGGCCCCAATCCTCCTCTTCTGGCGTCCCTCAGCTGTGCTACTGGCTCCTCTTCTCTAGTGCCCCATTGGAGAGCTGCTCTTCCTCTGGGCACTCGTGCGGGTGCGCTCTCTTGTCCTGCTGCTGCATCTATTGACACAGACAGCAGGACTCGGCCCCACCCCCGGCTCCCGCATAATTGGATTTGATTGACAGCAGCGAGAGCCAATGGCTGCGCTGCTATTAATCTATCCAATCTGGAGCTGGTGTGCTCATCCCCATCGCTGGAAAGACCGGGTTCAGGTAAGTAAAAGGGGGCTCTAGGGGAGCAGCTGCAGCACAGGAGGTTTTTCACTTTAATGCATATGCATTAAAGTGAAAAACCTTGAGGGTTTACAAACCCATTAAAGGGTTGAGGCTTTTATTCATTCATGTAAAACCTTTATCCCAAAAGGAAACACATGCTTGCTGTAACTCATGGGTGCTCAACCTGTGGCCCGACAGCTGATGTGAAACTACAAGTCCCATCATGCCTCTGCCTTTGGGAGTCACGCTTGTAACTGTCAGCCTTGCAATTACTCATGGGATTTGTAGTTTTGCAACAGCTGGAGAGCCACAGGTTGAGCACCCATGGTGTAACTGCTTAAAAAGAGTTAGATGGAGATCAGATTTAATTTGTTAGCCAAGTCCAGTTTGGGAAAAACTCAACAGGTTGGTTGTACAGAAGTCAATTGGTAGATCAACCAGATGAATTCTGTGGAATGAAGACACACTAAGACAGGAAGTGAGTTACAGTACAGGCTGAATCGCTTAAAAAAATTAAAAATAAACCTAAACAAAGACATCTAATGCAGCCACCACATTGTAAGCTAAACTGTATTATGTTATTGTTATTTGTTTATTTTGTTTTGGGTTTAGTACCACTTTAAGTTTAGTAAAATCAGTGTGCAAAATGCATTATGGCAGCCAACCAGCTACTATATTGTATTAATCTGATTTCTCTAAGGCATCATTTCATTGGATTTCACAGGTTACTGTACTTCGCCAAGTAGTTCCAAATGCGGGATATTATGTGAGGAGTTCACACCACACAAGCATAATTTATATTTTTAAGATAATGGCATGTTTATGTAGTATGTGCTTAGAGACCTAATTACTATTTAAGGGATTAGATATAATTGTATATCTGAAATTATGTAGATCTAAATGAAAAGAATAATAATTCTGTTTTGCAAATCATTCTAGTGAGTAGTATTCAGCTTTGTGCAATTCAAATTACAAAAAAATGCACATTCTGAGGTTATTTGAGTAATAAACACGTCAACAGGATCACACTATCAGTACATATATACACATTCACTGGGAAACTTTGGCCCTTTTTGTAAAACAAAAAAAATCTTGAACTCATTTGTCACCAATGTATCTGTGCTCATAATACATTTCTGCTTTCCATTGTTTTTGGATCAACTGATCATCATTCTCACTTAAAGTGATTCTAAAGTCTTGTTTTTTTATTTATTTTTAAATAATCAACATGTTATTGTCATGATCAGGCGTCGGGCTTGAAGACCAGTAGCTATAGCTGTTACGGGACAGGTATACAGGCAGTCACTCCTGGCAGATGACACAGGCTCACCTGAGGTGCGGAGTCTAAGTACTAGCTGGTGTACACCAGAGCTCCTGATGGTGGAGATGGATTTAGCTGCGTGCTAGTACCAGGTCGCAGTCCTCAGGTTTTCCCCACCAGGGTGTGAGCAAGCCGAGTCCAGTAGCGGATGAGCAGATAAGGGTTAAACAGCAGCGTGGTCAGTAAGCAAGCCAAAAGGTCGGTAATGAGTAGTTGCAGGTTGGGATCAGGCAGTAGAGCAGTCAAGGAACAAGCCAAGGGTCAATCACAAGTGGTAGCAAAATACAGATGGCCGCAGGGAAGTCAAATAGCAAGTCACTGGCTGAGAAGGCACAATAACCTGGCAAAGAGGAAGTGCAGAGACAAGGCTTTTATAGGAAGTTCATGGGTGGAGCAAGGAGTTCAAGGTTCAACAGCAATCAAGAAACAAGGCAGAGTTGTCCAATGAATCAGATAGGATATGTCCAATAGATCAGGCAGGGAGCTGTCCAGCATCCCAGATAGCTCAGTGGAAATCATCAGTGCCAGACACAGAAGAGGTCCCAGGTTCAAGCCCAGGTCCTGACAGTTATACTTCACTGCACTCTGTAATGGTTCTGCACAGAGCAGCCCATATCCTCCTCTTCTTGAGTCACTTGCCGCCACTCCTGGCCCCTCCCTCTTGTGGAGTTCCCCCCACAGCAATTCGCTTGCTATGGGGGCACCCGAGCTGAGCTACAGCTCAGTGTCCATTCGGACAAGGAGCCGTAGTTCAGCCACACCCCCTTTTTCTCCTGATCGGCTAACTGACTTTGACAGCAGCAGGAGCTAATGACGCCGCTGCTGTATCTCAGCCAATCTGGAGGTAGAGTCCCGGACGGCTGACGCACTCGTGCACATCGCTGGGTAGAAATGGGGCTCAGATATGTATTAGGAGGACTTCTACACAAAGAAGGGTTTTATCTTAATGTATAGAATGCATTAAGTTAAAAAAAAAAACTTCTGCCTTTACAACTGTCAGGCAAGGCATTCCAGTAACCTGCCTGGCAACAACAGTGTCAGAGGAATGCCTGTGCGCCTAGGAGCCGTTCAGCGCACGCAATGGCGCACGGGCGCGCACGTATGTGCGCGTTGTGACAACACTTGCCACTAAATAGGCTATTTAAAGGGATCAGACACCTTGCTGCCTTGCTGTCCGTCTACAGAGTTTTTCTGAAGACCCCTGCTACCTGTGATTCTGCTACTTGGCTACCTGATCCGGCTCTCCCTTGACTACTCCTGCTTGCTGCCTGTCTCTGATCTTGGCTAGTCCTGACCTCGCACCTGTTCTCCTAACCTGATTGCTGTCCGCCTGATGAACTGACCCGGCCTGGACTTTGACTATTCTCCGGATTCTGCTTCTGTACCTGACATGCCCGCTGAACGAACATTGGGGCCTTCTCGCCCGGTGTGGATGTTACCACATGTGCCCAGCTCTCCTCACCCTGCTACTTCTAATCCTGTGCACACTCCCATTGATACCTCTGAACCAATGCAGCTGGGCCTGCTTCGCCCTTCACTGACCCCTGAGGAGCGTCAGCGCCGACGGATCAATAACCTCTCTCTCTACTGTGGGGAACCTGGACATTATGTAAGGACTTGTCCACAAAGCCCTGTAAGTGCTCTACCCTCTCTTCTACTGTTTCATCTGCCTTGCTTAACAATACCACTCACCTGGCTATCTCCATCTCTCTACAGCTTCCATGCAGGAATATTCAGGCCCCCGCCATTGATTTTGGTGCTTGCAGCGGCTTTATGGACTTGTCTTTTGCCATCAAATCCCAAGTTCCCCTACGACCCAGATCCAAGGAACTTTCTGTTCATTTAGCCGATGGATCCACTATTAGATCTGGCCCTGTCACACAAGAAATGGTTCCACTGAACACTACTATTGCCAACGACCATCATGAACTACTCTGCTTGGATATTATCGAATCCCCCTTATTTACCATCATTCTGGGCATGCCTTGGCTGAGGGCTCACAACTTACAAATTGACTGGAACTCTGGGAAAATCTGTTTCCTGTCTCCCTACTGCCGTCAACACTGCCTACAGAAATTTACTGATACCCGTCTCCTTTACTGTGCCTGGAAACGGATCTTGAGAACCGTCAGCTTGTCCCAGAGGCCTACCACAGTTTCCTAGACGTTTTCAGTAAAAGGGACGCAGGGACCTTACTTCCACATAGACCCTAAGACTGCCCAATCGAACTTCTCCCTGGAGCAGAGATTCCCTTTGAGAGAATCTTTCCCTTGACCAAATTGGAGCTGGGGACTCTAAAGACTTACATAGACGATAACCTGGAGAAGGGATTCATATGCCCTTCCACCTCTCCCACAAGAGCTGGAATATTCTTTGTGGAGAAGAAAGACCACTCTCTACGTCCCTGCATAGATTACCGAGATCTAAAAAAAAATCACAATTAAGAACAGGTACCCCCTTCCTCTGGTACCTAAACTGTTCCAGAGACTCAGAACTGCAGTTATCTTCACCAAGTTGGACCTCCACGGGGCCTATAACCTAGTCCGCATTCGAAGCGGCGATGAATGGAAGACTGTGTTCCGCACCAGGTTCGGGCATTTTGAATATTTGGTCATGCCTTTCGGTCTTTGTAATGCCCCCTGCCACATTCCAACATTTTGTGAATGATATCTTTAGAGACTATTTTGACTTGTCTGTCATAATCTATTTAGATGATATTCTGATCTTTTCCTCTTCTCTGCCCGATTATCAGGAACATGTTAGAAAAATACTCGGCTTCGTCAACATAGCTTGTACGCCAAACCTGAAAAGTAGAGTTTGAACTACAGAGTATTCAGTTCCTGGGACTGATTATCTCAGTGGAAGGTGTTAAAATGGACCCTCAAAGTCACTGCCATCCTGGACTGGCCGGCTCCCACTGATAAGAAAGGGGTCCAGCGTTTTGTGGGATTCGCAAATTTTTATCGGAAATTCATAAATGGGTTCTCCACCATCATTTCCCCCATCACAAGTCTGACTAGACAAGGCACCTGGTTCCACTGGTCCCCTGAAGCCCAAGCCGCTTTTACCACCCTAAAGGACCTGTTCGTCCTGAAACACCCCGATCCGGCCTTGCCCTACATTCTGGAGATGGACGCCTCTGAAGTAGCAGTTGGAGCTGTGCTCTCTCAGAGACAGGGACCCAAAGCTCTTTTGCACCCAGTTGCGTTCTTCTCTTGCAAGTTATCGGAAGCTGAGAGGAATTACGATGTCGGGGACATAGAACTTTTAGCGATTTAAAGCTGCTCTTGAGGAGTGGCATTACCTCCTGGAGGGAGCAGCTCATCCTATCCTGGTCTACGCAGACCATAAAAATCGGGAGTACCTGAAGGTAGCCAAAAGATTGAAACCACGCCAGGCCAGGTGGGCACTTTTTTTTACCTGGTTCTCATTTCACATCACTTACAGGCCTGGGTCAAAAAACACCAAACCGGACACACTTTCCCAGATGTTTAGTGAACTTGAAGCCTCCTCATCTCCAGACACCATCCTAGCTCCAGGAAACTTCTTCATGTTGCAGGGAGACCGTTTGTCCCAAATTAAGCCGGTCTCTTCAGAAATTTCTCAGCCATCAGACCTTGCCCTACAGTTAAGGGATGATCTACTATGGAACAAGGATAAATCTTTGTGCCCCAGCAACTAGTTCTTAAGTCCTGTCATGATCACAAATTTGCCAGCCACTTTGGCATACACAAGACATCCGAGCTGCTCCAGCGTACATTTTGGTGGCCACAGCTACTTCGTGACTGCAGAAGTTATGTGAAATCTTGCACCACCTTCATTCAAAACAAAGGCAGCAAGACCAGAGCTTGGGGGCTGTTGAAGCCATTACCTATTCCGGAGAAACCATGGAGGATGATCTCCATGGATTTTATCGTCGAGCTACCTCCCTCAGAAGATTACACCACCATCTTCTTGGTGGTAGATAGATTCTCTAAAATGGCTTACTTTCTGCCTATGGTGTGTACACCCTCTGCCTCCGAAACTGCAAAAATATTCGTTAAAGAGATAGTAAGGTTCCACGGCATACCTGCAAACATCTGATATACGTGCAGGAATCTGATCGTGGGGTACAGTTTACGTCAAGATTCTGGAGAGCATTATGTGGATCCCTGAAAATTGACCTCTCTTCTCTGCATATCACCCTCAGACCAATGGTCAGACTGAGCGCACTAACCAGACGCTTGAGCAATATCTGCACTGTATTTCAAGCTTCTTTCAGGATGATTGGGCTTCTCTATTACCCCTTGCCGAGTTCGCTTATAATAACTCTGTTCATTCCGCTACCAAGCAGTCCCCCTTTTTTTACGAACTACGGCTTTCACCCCTTGTTTTTGTCTAACAACATCCCAGAATGCACAGTACTGGCTGCTCAAGAAACCCTGGACTTCTTTACCACCAATAATAAACTACTTCAGGAGACAATGGCAAAAACCCAGGAATATAACAAGGAGGTGTTTGACAGGAGGAGGAGAGGGGAGCTCAACCTAGAACCCGGGGATCAAGTTTGGCTGTCCACCTTGAATTTGAAATTGGCATGCCCATCTAAGAAATTGGGCCCTAAGTTTGTGGGTCCCTTCCAAGTAACTAGGAAGATCAATGAAGTGGCCTATGAACTAAAACTACCAGAGTCTTTCCGGATATACCCAGTCTTCCATGTGGCTTTGCCTAAACCTACAGTCCCGGACCCCTTCACTTACCGGAATACCAGCCCCCCTGAACCAGTGCTCATCAATGCGAAGAGGAATTTGAGGTGGAGTCCATCTTGGATTGCAGGAAAAGATGTAACCAGGTTCAGTACCTAAGTGGAAGGGTTACGGCCCAGGAGATAATTTCTGGGAACCAGAAACTAACATTCATGCTGAAAGACTGATTCTGGCCTTTAAAAGATCTTACCCAAGTAAAATGGCCCAGTTGGGCATCCGGATGCTGCCCGTTGGGGGGGGGGGGGCAATGTCAGGAAAGGCATTCCAGTAACTTGCCTGGCAACAACAGTGTCAGAGAAATGTCTGTGTGCCGAGGAGCCGTTCGACGCATGCGCGTGTGTAATAGCGGGCGCACGCAATGGTGCGCGGGCGTTGCACGGGCGCGTGCACATGCGCGTTGTGACAACACTTGGCGCCAAATAGGCTATTTAAAGGGATCAGACACCTTGCTGTCCGGTCTACAACATTTTCCTGAAGACCCCTGCTACATGTGACTCTGATTGCTACTTGGCTACCTGATCCGGCTCTCCCTTGACTACTCCTGCTTGCTGCCTGTCTCTGATTTCGGCTAGTCCTGACCTCGCACCTGTTCTCCTTCTAACCTGATTGCTGCCCGCCTGATGAACTGACCCGGCCTGGACTTTGACTATTCTCCGGATTCTGCTTCTGTACCCGACCTGCCCGCCTGTGTTTGACCCGGCCAGTCCTCACCTGCCAACTGCATGTTCCACGAGTGCCGTGCCACGGTTTACAGCCCTCAGCCTGCTGCTTGCATCCTGTTCTGACTACAGTACACCTCCCGCTGCCGCATCCAGCCCTCTACACCAGCTTACCTGCCAGGCACTTGTTCCCGTTTGCACTCTCGAGCTCCTGTCTACTCTACCAGAGGCTCTTGAGCCAGAGGCTTACAAGAGTCCGCTCCCTGCACATTGGGCTTTACTACCAGGTACGTGACAACAACCACTTTAAGAATACTTATGTTTATGCTATTTTTTTGAGCTTATTCTAAGTTTGATTGACCCCAGTTTGTGGCAAGTGTATATTGTTTTACATTGTGAGGGGTTAGCTCAGTAGTGGGGTGTGTGACCCCTTGGATGGGTTCACCACACACTGAATTTATACAGACTGGCAGTCGAAGACGGTTGAAAACAAAGTTCTTGGTTTATTTTTCCATCTTGCTGGAAAACAATTGCAAGCATCCAAACAGCATAAACAAAATCAAACATAAAATAAACCCTAGCCCCTCTGGGCGTCGACTTTCCACACAGGAACCTATCTATGGAGTCTAGCTCAGCCTAGCGCTGGGCAGACAGTGCTGGTCATACAGCACAAAACAATAGTCTTTTGATTTTTTATCACACAGAAAAATCAATCCTCTCCTCACCTCCTCACAAGACTTTCAGTACTGCTCTCCTTCCTCACAAAGCTTCAGGATGCAGCAAATTCGTGGTAATCCTCTGGGCTACTTATAGATGCCTTAATTGCCTCATTCTGAACAGCTGAAGTTTTTCAACGGGCTTTAGCCTTTCTCTGGCTACGTTTGTAGCCGACGCCCGATTATGATTGGTGTATTGTCCAAACAAGGCAGAAATGTATCTCCCGTCTGTGACAACACCCACAGATTTACCTGACTTCCTGTCACAACATTCATACTTTTGTGGCAGAGAAGGCTGAGACAGATATGACCCACAGTGTCTTAGATATGAGAACATTGGCATATAGGAAAGCATTTTGACTTGTACTGTATGGAACACACTTAAACATTCAGATGACAATTCATAAATGTCAGCGAATAGTGGCTTGCATAATTTTCACCACTTTTGACTTTCATATTTTATATTGTTGCAACCTGAAATAAGCATGTTTTTTATTGGGTTGAAAAACAGACATTCGCCAGTTGCTTAAAGTGGTTGTAAGGTTTAACTTTATGCATTCCATAAACAGGTGCAGTTTCTCAACAGCAGCCCCCCCCCCCCTTACACTTGCCTGAGTCCAAGCTCGACTCAGTGATGTGCATGAAAGGCTCTCTCACTTCTCATTGACTCAGTGCCAGAGGTGGCACAGTAGCGAACACACAGCTTGCTATGGTGTGCAATTAGCGGCGGGGAGGGGCCAGGAGTGCCAACAGGGGCACCCTTTAAGAACAGAATTGAGGCATATCTGTACAAAACTATTGCACAGTATGACATGTTTAGAATCACTTTAGAATCACTTTAAGGTTAGCCATACACACTGGAAGCTGATTGGTTTATATGCAGAGCTGCACCAAAATGTGCACTCTCCAGTCTTAGTAAATCAGAAAGTCGCAGCTGGGTACCTTTTAAAATTAGGTACTCACTCCCCCCCAAAAAAAGATATGCCAAATATGGCATGTGAGGGGCGAGGAGTGGAACTCCGCTTTAAGCATTTTGGTGCTCTCAGTAATTCATAGTGGAACCACATTTGGTATCTTTTGGGATAAGCTTCTCAGCTTCTTACATTTGGAACATTCTTCTGAGCAACATTCTGTCACAATGGATGGAGACCAAGTGAATACCAATAAAGTCTTGCCACAAATCCTTAGGTGGGTTGTGGTCTGGGCTTTGTGTTGTCCATTGTAAGATGTCCAGGTTCTTGGATTTAGGCCGGCCACTTCAGTGTAGCTTTGGCTTTCAGTGGCAAGTATCTTGTTTTAAATCCTGACAAGTTTCCTTGTCCATTTGTATGACCTTGCCGCTTAAGGACTGACATTTTGTATGGTCTAACCATTTTGTGTTAATCTATTGCCTGGACAAACAAATTGTATAGTGCCTCAGGTGCAAAGGTTGCAGACAAACCGCTTTGATAAGGAGGGCCATTGTAATTGCCCCAAATAAGTTTCTGCAAATAATATCTGTGATCAAAGTTGATCTGTTTGCCTTTTGTCATTGGGATTTGCATGTGGTTGAGCATTTGACATATTAATTTTAATTCTTATTTACACTAAACAATGGGAATGTTATACATGTGCACTTGGGATTGGAAGTGCAGCCAGATACATTCAGCAGTGGCTTTTCTCTGTGGAAAACAAGGACAATTAGTTTAAAAGTTGATGTCCAACATAGTTTATTACTATTTCTTATAGGTTAGATAGCCAGGGTTCACTAACACTTAATGCTAGATAATTATCGCCAGTCTGGCCAACTATAATCTTATGTGCGTGGTTTACTTAAAGTGGTAGTAAAGTCTGTTCTACCATGTGTACCTACAGGCAAGCCTATAGTAAGGTTTACTTGTAGGTACTGTGAATATCTCCTAAACGTGACATTACCAGCGCTTGCTTTCTGAAGGTCCGGCAAAGAGTGCCGGACCTTCAGAGCCCATGCCGTAAACAGTGGCTCCCACACGCATGCACAAGAGTAATGTCATCACGCCCCCGGCCACTCATGTAGCCGGAGGGTGAAAACCCAGAAAGGAAGACCAGAGGAAGATGTCAGCGGTGACAGCGCGGCGCTGGAGGGCTTTGTTCTAAGGTAAGTCTCTCGATGCAATGTATACTAACACATTATGCCATTGCCTTGCAGGGGATTTATTTTTAATTTTTTTCATCAAAGTGGTTTACTACCACTTTAAGACTGGCTATGCACAGGCACATACATGTTTAATTTAAATTGGTACAATGCAAGTCTCTGCTGTAAATATTTCTGTCCTAAACATGGTAATATTGCAGAATTCAGAATTTCAGATTTTAGTGTGGATTATATGGCTGTTGTAAGTACCAGTGTAAATTTCATTTTTACATAAAAAATACTAGCAAAGTGTCTCTCTTTAGTAACTATAGAATTGTTATGAACAGAAACGTAAAGTCTGTTTTTTGCAGGTCCACTATAATTTCATTAATATTTTTATGACAAATTTTTACCACGTTTAAGCTATTATTGTGCTGACATCTTTAAATAATTATTATCCTGGGCATGTAGACCACCTACTCTATCCACTCTCTGGCACATACCAGTTCACTCATTTGTTAATAATCATGGACTGATTTTAACTGATACAAAAGTAAATCTGTGCTAATCTCATTACTGCCTCAATCCGTGTGTCCCCAAGATTCCGTAAAATGACCTACTTTAACAATTGTGTCAATTAGCTTGAGGAAAACTGAGTATTATCTTCTCATATTGCAACTGCTGAAATTTAAAGATTTAATTATTTTAATGAGTACTTATTGATAATTAACCTACTTGATATTAGTCAGGGTTGACAATAATTACTTTACTGTGTAACAGGCTGTCCAACCTTTAAAGTGATTGTAAACCTTTTTTTTTAAATAACAAACATATAATACTTACATCCACTGTGCAGCGCTTACGGCTCCTCCTCGCATCAGCAAACCCCCTGGGGGTTATCTTACGAGTGTGCTCCCGAGTCCAGCATTTGCCTGCATAGACACAGAATGCCGGACTCGGCCCTGCCCCCGGCACCCACATCAATGGATTTGATTGACAGCAGCGGGAGCCAATGACTGCGCTGCTATCAATTTATCCAATCAAGAGCCGAGAACCCCAGGCAGAGAGTGTGAGCACGTCTCCACCGAGGAAATGAGCGGTCTCAGGTGAGTAAAACAGGGGGCTAGGGGGCCGGTCAGTGTCAGAAGTTTTTTCACCTTAATGCATAGGATGCATTAAGGTGAAAAAACAGAAGGGTTTTCAACCCCCTTTAAGTGTGACAGTTTCTTATTTTGTTTTTTGTTTTGTGGTATCCAGCTTTCACTCAAATTATTTTTAAACTTTACAGAAAATACCACCCACCCACTCAAAGTATGTTGGTGTTCTGTTTATAACTATGGAGGAGCTTCGGGTTTGAGTGGACCATGAGTGTTACGTGAACACAAATTGTTCACAGCTCACCAAATCGGCCAACTAAATGGCCAGATTTAGCCAGTTTGCCATCTCTTCTGAATCTCTGGCTGTAAATGAAAGCTTCTGGCAGAATATTGGCTTGTTTTAAAATGTAAATAAGTCAGCAGCTGACATCATTGACCCATTAGCGAACATAATGACCCTTGGTCCCATTGTAGCAATCCGAACACTGCAGTACACAGCCTCAGAATGAGTATACATCATAATGTTTGCAAGGGGAAGCACTCATTGGTCAGTACAGTCACAGAGCTTCCCATTGTGAACATTATGATAGATACTCACTCCAGGCCTGGGTAGTGCTGTGTATAGTTTATGGACTGCTACACTGGCCTCAAGGTGCATCACAGCCGCTATGTGCAGCTAGGTCTGGAGGGATGGCCAGAATATTTGGAATTAGTTCAAAATATAAAAAAAAAAAAAAAAACAGTTCATGTCCCATTAATGTGAGTCTTAAAAACACCAAATACAACAAAAAGTTAACGTGCTTGTAGTCCCCTAACTTCTTCATATATGTTCACCACTCTGTGCACCAAATGTCTTCATACAATATTGACTATCCCTTCACCAGATGTGCCCTTATCTGGGGGATATTGCCACATGGATGGTCTGTATGTGCTTTTTTCCCACCACTCCTTGGTTTCTCCTCCTCTCAGCCAAGTCAACATAAAAGAAAACTATACATAGTGCTTAATCCTTAAAAACAACCAGTCTTTATTTAAATACAGTTAATATCAAAGCACTCACATTTGCATGGTGCTGTTAGTGCACCAGACTATAGACAGCATGGAATAATAGCCATCCATCTTGATACAATATTCCTGTGGAGTATAATTACTGCGATTCCTTGTATATCAAACATGCAGTGATGTCATTGAGCCCATTCCCTACGTGTTGCGCCACACGGTGACGTGGCTTCCTCAGGGATGGAACGAGACATCACGCCATTCATCCCTATATATATCCCTATCAGGCACAGTTTTCTAGTAGACTCCTATTTAGCATATTATCGGGCACCATTATTCCGTGGTCCCTTTGCCTCTAGTGCGTGTTATGATCGCCATTTTGCTGGTGATATTAGAGGATGCATATAAATTGTCAATAGGGAAGTATTATTAATGTGTTATAAATTGTGCAATTGATATGCATGTGAGCATTGATGTACATGTTAAAAAAATAATACATGTATTAAAAACGTATGAAACGTATAAAAAAAATTATTATACAAAATATTAAAATATGTATATACATTTTTTTATATAAAAAGATTACCTAAAGAGTGTTCTATTTAATATGTTATCTCCTGTGGCCATAAGACATTTTATCTTTCTATTTACGGAGACCCATGATTAATGTTACCAATATAGCAGCCTATAATATAGTGTATATATCTGCATCATCCCAATGTATATACATTTTGAGTATCATAATTTATATCAAAGAAATTAATAATAAAAAAAAAACATAAAATAACTAAAAAATAAAATTAGAATAAAAATAATAATCCCAATAGTGACTTGCATAACAATGAATATGAGAACTGTACCATTAATATGAAACATATTTATTATTTTTATTATGATTACCAACTTATTTATTACGATTAGCTTGTCATTTCCTTTTTTTGGTGACTGGTGTTCATCTATTGAGGGGAGAATATGTTTATTGGATGAAGAAATGTTGTTTTGAAGTTTCTATCTTTTTTATTACTGGCTAAATAATAAGGCATGATTGGTCCAGAGGGCCTCAGGGCTCTGCTTAGTGCAATATTCACATCACGTGCAGTGAAGCACTTTTTGTGCCTACTTACATAGAAGCACGGTGGATGGAATTAAGTATAACAAGTGTAATAACACTGAACTTTGAGTTTGAATATTATTAAGGACTTTTCTTTTTTGTTTTTTTTGCTTCACGTTTTTTTGTTTTTTACAAATGTGTACATTGATTTACAGTTTATCACACAGTTTTGATCTGTATGTTTGATATTGTGATATTTATGGCATTTTAGAGATACTAACCAGATATTGGTAAGATATATGGTTTTTGAAAAACAAGTCACTAGTTAGTACTTAGAAGGACTAGCGCCCACTTTATTTATAAGGTTTTGGATTATTTAGTGTGCTTCAGAACACTTAAAGGGGCAAGCTGTCACATACAGTGCCTCTTGATCTTTGCGACCTTTTGCCACATTTCAGGCTTCAAACATAAAGATATAAAACTGTAATTTTTTTTTAAGAATCAACAACAAGTGGGACACAATCATGAAGTGGAACGAAATTTATTGGATATTTCAAACTTTTTAACAAATAAAAATAGGAAAAATTGGGCGTGCAAAATTATTCAGCCCCTTTACTTTCAGTACTGCAAACTCTCTCCAGAAGTTCAGTGAGGATCTCTAAATGATCCAATGTTGACCTAAATGACTAATGATGATAAATAGAATCCACCTGTGTGTAATCAAGTCTCTGTATAAATGCACCTGCACTGTGATAGTCTCAGAGGTCCGTTTAAAGCGCAGAGAGCATCATGAAGAACAAGGAACACACCAGGCAGGTCCGAGATACTGTTGTGGAGAAGTTTAAAGCCGGATTTGGATACAAAAAGATTTCCCAAGCTTTAAACATCCCAAGGAGCACTGTGCAAGCGATAATATTGAAATGGAAGGAGTATCAGACCACTGCAAATCAACGAAGACCTGGCCGTCCCTCTAAACTTTCAGCTCATACAAGGAGAAGACTGATCAGAGATGCAGCCAGGAGGCCCATGATCACTCTGGATGAACTGCAGAGATCTACAGCTGAGGTGGGAGACTCTGTATATAGGACAACAATCAGTCGTATACTGCACAAATCTGGCCTTTATGGAAGAGTGGCAAGAAGAAAGCCATTTCTTAAAGATATCCATAAAAAGTGTAATTTAAAGTTTGCCACAAGCCACCTGGGAGACACACCAAACATGTGGAAGAAGGTGCCCTGGTCAAATGAAACCAAAATCAAACTTTTTGGCAACAATGCAAAAAGTTATGTTTGGCGTAAAAGCAACACAGCTCATCACCCTGAACACACCATCCCCACTGTCAAACATGGCGGTGGCAGCATCATGGTTTGGGCCTGCTTTTCTTCAGCAGGGACAGGGAAGATGGTTAAAATTGACAGGAAGATGGATGGAGCCAAATACAGGACCATTCTGGAAGAAAACCTGATGGGAGTCTTCAAAAGACCTGAGACTGGGACGGAGATTTGTCTTCCAACAAGACAATGATCCAAAACATAAAGCAAAATCTACAATGGAATGGTTCACAAATAAACATATCCAGGTGTTAGAATGGCCAAGTCAAAGTCCAGACCTGAATCCAATCGAGAATCTGTAGAAATAACTGAAAACTGCTGTTCACAAACACTCTCCATCCAGCCTCACTGAGCTTGAGCTGTTTTGCAAGGAGGAATGGGCAAAAATGTCAGTCTCTCGATGTGCAAAACTGATAGAGACATACATGAGAAATTTAATTATAAAGAGTTATAAGGAAAAAATAATTAGAAAAACACTTTGTTTTTCAAAACCTTGAGCCCTGGTTCACACTGGGCTGCGGGAGTGAAGCCGTGCGAGTTCAGCTGAACTCGCGCAATTTCACTCTCGCAATTTCACTCTCGCCGCCAGTTCCGATTTCGGCCGCGATTTAAGAGACATCTGTGCAGGTTTCTGCACAGATGTCTATGTAAATCGCGGCCCGAAATCGCAAAAAGTAGTACAGGAACTACTTTTTGAAATCGGTGCAGCGCCGCAGATGCGGCGTCGCACCGATTAGGACAGTGTCATTGCCGACAATTGGCGGCAAATGCCGCCGATTTGAGATGCGATTTCACATGTGAAATCGCATCTCAAATCGAAGGAAATCGTACCCAGTGTGAACCTGGGCAGAATGGAAGATCTCATTATTGGCAATACCAGTGTGGTAAAGCTAGATCAGTTATGCTGTCTGCTGATGTAAAACACAGTGGAGGTGGATAAGTCATCAATTTTTGTGCATTACTAGGGTAGAGTATATAGAATAGACAATATATGTTTCACCTAAGGCCATGCACTTTCAAAAATATATGCTCCCCTTACATTTTGTAGTGTTTTCTTTTTTTTCAACATCTGTAGTTGGATGGTTACATTTAGTACTAGAGCAGAGACTAGTCAGTATGTAGATATGGTAAAAAAAAGTTATAGAGCCATGTATTACATTACATAAGCCTAGCTAAGTAATCCATTTACACATTTTTTTACAGGCTCTGTATAGTTATGAGGTGGCATACAACACTTGTGTATGGTTCTAACATGCTTTAATCTGTGGCAGACACCAATCGTAAATCTCTGAGGAGTTGAAGAGGTACAAAAAGGAGGGCAATTTGTCACGGGTGTTATGAGATTTTTTGTAGAACATATTCAATATTCAGGTCATAGGTTAGTGCATTTGGTTATAGTTGAATTGTAATGTGAAACCATGAGAATACACATCACATATGTCTGTCATATAGTGGTTGTGGTTATAGTATAGTTTGCTTCTGCAAACAGGTGGCATCAACATTAGTATTTACAGTATATGATTTGATGACTCTGCTTATGGTAGTATTTTCCCAATTCTAATTCCAAAAATAAAAATGTAAAGTTAGACTGCAACAACTAGCAAGCAGTATCCTTACACTTTGTTTTCCTTTTTTGTCCTATATTGTTAACCTACTATGTGCTTGTTATATGTCTGCAAAGGGCTACAGAATAGTATACCAGTATATACATGGCAAAATCTAATTAACCACTTAAGCCCCGGACCAATATGCTGGCTAAAGACCCAAGGGGTTTTTACAGTTCGGGACTGCGTCACTTTAACAGACAATTGCGCGGTCGTGCGACGTGGCTCCCAAACAAAATTGGCGTCCTTTTTTCCCCACAAATAGAGCTTTCTTTTGGTGGTATTTGATCACCTCTGCGGTTTTTATTTTTTGCGCTATAAACAAAAATAGAGCGACAATTAAAAAAAAAATGCAATATTTTTTAGTTTTTGCTATAATAAATAACCCCCAAAAACATATATAAAAAAATAAATTTTCCTCAGTTTAGGCCGATACGTATTCTTCTACCTATTTTTGGTAAAAAAAATCGCAATAATCGTTTATCGATTGGTTTGCGCAAAATTTATAGCGTTTACAAAATAGGGGATAGTTTTATTGCATTTTAATTTTTTTTATTTTTTTTACTAGTAATGGCGGCGATCAGCGATTTTTTTCGTGACTGCTACATTATGGTGGACACTTCGGACAATTTTGACACATTTTTGGGACCATTGTCATTTTCACAGCAAAAAATGCATTTAAATTGCATTCTTTATTGTGAAAATGACAGTTGCAGTTTGGGAGTTAAACACAGGGGGCGCTGTAACATTTAGGGATCACCTAGTGTGTGTTTACTAGTGTAGGGGGGTGTGGCTGTAGGACTGACACCATCGATCGAGTCTTCCCTATAAAAGAGATCACTCGATCGATGCGCCGCCACAGTGAAGCACGGGGAAGCCGTGTTTACACACGGCTCTCCCCGTTCTTCAGCTCCGGGGAGCGATCGCGACGGAGCAGCTAAAAACAAATAGCCGCGCCGTCGTCCCGGATCGCTCCCCGAGCGGACCCGACCTCCGCATGTACCGGGGGGGGGGGTCCCGATCGGACCCCCCACCCACGTCTAGCAGAGGACGTACAGGTACCTGTCCGTGCCATTCTGCTGACGTATATGTACATGAGGAGGTCGGGAACTGGTTAAAAGTGAACCTTTACCAGGATATTATTATTCAGGTTAATGTGATAAATAACTAACATGTTTTACTTACCTGCTTTGTGCAATGGTTTTGCACAGAGCAGCCCCGATCCTCTTCTTTTTGGGTCCCCTGCCAACGCTCCTGGCTCCTGACCCCTTTCCCCCTGTCGATTGCCTCCAAAAGCAAGCCTCTTGCTCACTCCCAAGCCACGCACCTGTGAATTTACATTTTTTATTTACACGCAGAGTGCAGCTTGCCCCCCTCCCCCCGCTCTCTCCTCATTGGTTTACTGGCTGTGATTGACATTGAGCCAATTGCTCCTGCTGCTGTGTGAGCCAATGAGTGTAGAGATATTGTAACATAGGCATTGGTGTCTAATTCATCATTATTTTTGTATACCTTTTTTAATTTATTTTATTTTTGGTGCGAAAATGCAGTGGACAATGAAGGTGGCTGTAATCATTGGCCCATAAACGTAACAAAACAAGAATAGAAGTATTCTTTTTGAAAGTATGATTAAAAATTCTAGCGGTAAAGAATAAGCAGTGTATGACACTTGGTCTGTTATATAGCATTTTGAGGAAGGGGGAAATGTAGATTAGATGGGAAGTAAAAGATCAGTTGGTGGGTACGTCCGTTAATTTTGTAACCACTTTTTATGAATGTACCTTTATCATAGAAATTATGGATTATGTATAGAGTTTTTCCTGGCAGTTCAATCTCAGGTCAAACACCAGACTCGTAAATGTGTATTGCAGTTTTACAACAGGGCTTTTTTAAGATTCTCTGGGTTAATAGAGGCTTACCATAGCTATTTACAACTAGGCTATACAAATCCTAGCTAAATTATTTGTGCATTCTATTTGTGACAAACTGAAGAGGCTGCAAAAGATTGTATGTATTTGGCACTTATTAGTTTATATTTTCTGTCGGAAGAGCATGTGTATTATATGTTAATCTTTTTGTACTATTTAATGTTAGGTACTTGTTGATTTAAAGGGTTTGGTGTAGCGCTTCCCTGCACTTCTAATCATTGTGTAAATATATTTATACACAATAGGGGTCGACCGATATAGTTTTTTCAGTACCGATACCGATTTTTCAGCTGCCTTTCAGGCTGATAGCCCATATCGGGTGCCAATATTCTGTAGATTTAAACTTTTTATTTTTACACCGTCCTTAGTAAACATCCCTTGTGACAGTAATAGGCAATGACAGGTACTCTTTATGGAGGTATCTCTAGGATACTTAATTTTTTTTTAAACTGGTGCCTTTAGGATGCCAGTAATCCGGAAGTGTTGTCAGAACTAGATCCAAAACCCAAACACAGCCGATCTGGCTTTGTTCGAGTCTTTGGCCAGCCGGCGGACATGCCGGCTGGTCATTCGAGCCTCCCAGTGGGATGGGAGACCAGGAGGTGTCCCCTCAAGCTGCATGTAATGTAGCCGAGCAGCTGCTGTGCCTCATTGGTTGTTGCTATAACACAGCTGACCATCCGCTATAAAGATGGTCGCTATAAGCTGCAGGCATCACCCGGTACAACCCCTTGAAGCAATATTGGTAACATCGGTAAGTTTGTGACCGATACCGATGCTTCAAAAAAAGAGAATATCCGCCACCAGTAATCAGCCGCACCGATAATCATTCGACACCCTAATACACAAAAGGTGTGACAGCTTGGAATGTTCAATCAAAGGGTATTATTATTAACTAAAGTTAAAGTGTTACTAAACCCAGGACCCTACATTCACTATATTTGGTCTTTCACGGTACATAGAACATGAAAATGCAATTATTTTAGTAAATATAAACTTCTAAATGCCTTTTCTTATTAGCAGTCTTATGACTTCTATCATTGCCCAGCCAAAACCTGGCTGAAGCTTGTAGGAGGAGTTTTCTGACTGTCCTATGAAACTGCAAGACCCCTGACCCTCTTGTCTTGACAGTGCTAATTTGCCCTGTGCTGATCACATGCATCCTCCCCCAAAAAAAGCCTTTTTACACAATGCTCAGTATTAACCCCTTAGATTCCATTTAGTATAACCAGCATGCTTTACTACATATGCAGACTGATTTTACTGTTGTGGGTTTAGTAACACTTTAATAAATGCAAAACAATCAGGCGTTACTTATTTAATTCCAATACATAAACCGACATCTGGGTTACTGCCCTATGAATCGCCCTTTTGTTTAGTACTGTATTATTAATTTAGCAAAAATAGATTATATGTACTAAAAATGTATTAAAATAAAAAACACCTTGAAAGTTTGCCATTGGCAGAAACAATCCCTTATCTTTGCAACAATACAGTAGTGATTACATCTCCTCAAAAAAGGGTGCAGATAATTGAAAATGACTCGGGTGATACAGTTTCCACTTGTCATAACATGCACATTATTAAGCACAGTCCCCTAACTGATGTAAAGGATTGTATTTCCTGGCCATTAACAGAGAAGTGTTGGTACATGAAATAAATTTAGAGTGTTCCACTTTGCTGACTTTTCCTAATGGTCATTACCATAGTGGGTACATAAATCAATGGCGTTTCTGTAAAAGGGTTTTTCTAGGCTAAGTTAAATATTGACTACTGTTATTCACATATGCTTGTTAGGGTTAGGTTGGATATACTTTAAAAGGAAAAATACATTTTAAAAGGATGTTTGCTTCATGTAAATGCCACCAAATCACCCCCTATGCCACACACTGCTGTACAGTGCATACACAGAGACCAATCCTAGAGATAAATGGCTTACCCTACACCAGCGCTACACAATGAATTGGGCAGGGCAATAAGCTCTGTCACTTGCACCCATGCATGTGCAATTGTCAAATTGAGGTTATAAATGCTTCTAGCCCAAGACAAAATTATGTTCTACATCCCAGGAGACTGAATTTTTTCTTTCATATAAAGGAGGGTTGGAGGGGCTTTTTCAACTAAGCACACCCTCCTGCATCTATCCTTGAGCTAAGGGCAGATGGATTCCAGGAAGTAAATGCTACAAAAATCATCTTACCTTACTCGAGATGGCCACGAGGAGAAATGCTAGGGGGTGTTTTTCAAAGAGATTTCTCAATAAAATAAAACATGCAGACACTGATGGATGGGTGAGTGTGCTATTATATTCTATTATTATTATTTAGGTACTTGTATAGCGCTGTCAATTTTACGCAGAGCTTTTACATATATATTGTACATTCACATCGATCCCTACTCTCAAGGAGCTTACATTCTAAGGTCCCTAACTCACATTCATATACTAGGGCCAATTTTTAGACAGAAGCCAATTAACCAATCAGCATGTCTTTGGAGTGTGCAAGGAAAACAGAGTACCTGGAGGAAACCCACGCAGGCACAGGGAGAACATGCAAACTCCAGGCAGGTAGTGTCATGGTTGGTAAAAATATGTGACGAACGCGGGTGTCAGATCCCCGCCCTCCGCGCTAACTTGCGACGAAGGACAGGCCGACCTCACACCACGCTGTCACTTTCGTAACAATGCCACTCTCAACTGCACCCAGCACAAAGATTTTCCAGCTTGCGGGACCACAATCTAAGTGCCAGCAACCTGAGAGCGATTGTCACTGGGCTAATTACGCAATTAACCTTTTAACTGCCACTACTGATGTTTGTTTTTGCGGAAGTGTCAGAACTCCCATTAATTAGCAATACCAATTATGATTTTAGAATAAGTGTCTGCAACACACACTGTCACCACAGACAGGTCTGCTCAGAGGCCTTACTCTACAACAGTAGCGCTCTTAAAGAGGCAGAGGTTTGTTTATAGCTTGCATTGAGTTTTAGAGACAAGGTTAACACTTTTCAACATAAGGGTTTATTATGAAAAGGGCAAAGTTGGTGCAACAAGATACAAATACCAGTATATATACAAAATACATTAAATAGCATTTTTGGTTTGTGGTGTTCAGATACAGTTTAGTTCTGCTTTAACTTCACCACACAAGTTACAATCTGATTGTACAAACTTCTTTAGCTCTACCAAGAAGTATGTAGTGCAAGGACCTACCTGATTGAATATAAATTGATTGTATAGTTTAGGTAGGTCATTATATCACATAGTTTTAGTAGTGGTTGTACAGAAATTGTATGGTTGGATTCTAACATGAATGGTGAGCCTTATGCCCTGTACACACGATCGGAAATTCTGACAGCAAAAGTCCGACATGAGCTTTTGAACGGAAATTCTGACCCTGTGTATGCTCCATTGGACTTTTGCTGTCGGAATTTCCGCCAACAAAAGATTGAGAGCAGGTTCTCAAACTTTCCGATGGAAAATTCTATCGAAAAATCCGATCGTCTGTAGCAATTCCGACGCGCAGAATTCCAATGCATGCTCAGAAACATTGAACTTAATTTTCTCAGCTCGTTGTAGTGTTGTACGTCACCGTATTCTTAATGGTCGAAAGTTCACAGAACTTTTGTGTGACCGTGTGTATGCATGCCAAGCTTGAGCGGAATTCCAATCGTGTGTACGCAGCATTTGGCAGACCAGCATGAACTTGAAGACATTTCAATTCGTCAAATTTCTAGTTCTAGTTTATTGATTTTACCACACAACACACATACTATCTTTTTTTTAAGATGTGTTTCAATGTTAGTACAGTTACAATACAATAACATACGGGAGGGTAAGCGGGCCCTGCTCATAAGAGCTTACAATCAAATAGGATGGGGCACGTGGTCAAAAAAGTAATAACTGTAAGGGACGATCTGAAGAATTAAAAATGTGGTTGTTAGGTGGAAGTGGGCTAGTCTTCCCTGAAGAGATGAATTTTCAAGGGTCGGAGTAAAAGATGTATGAGAGTGGCTCTGGAGAAGTCCTGAAGATGAGCATTGGAGGAGGAGACTAGAGAACTAGATTACAGAAGGTCTTGGGAAGAGCAGAGAGGATGGTTTTGGGTGATATTTTGAGACAAGATTGGTAATGTAGGTCAGGGCAGAGTTGCAAACTGCTTTGTATGTTCTTGTTAGTATTTTAAATTTAACTCGCTGGGCAATCAGAAGCCAGTAAAGAGATTGGCAGAGAGAGGTGGCAGGCACTGGGTGATTGGTAAGGTAGATAAGTCTGGCAGCAGCACTCATGGTAGACTGGAAGGGGTATAGCCTGCATAGAGGTAGGCCTAAGAGAAGGGAGTTGAAATAGTCAGGGCGAGAGATAGAGGGGGGTTATTACATCTCGGTTTTAGAAAGATATAGTTTGAGAAAGTGTTTAAACATCAATGTGGATTTGTCAGTAAGTTAGTAATGCAAGAGGAGACTGAAGGAGTGAGATGAGAGATAGAGATAACCAAGAAAGGAGATGTAGATAGGGAAGTGTAGGGTGTCCGAGAACAGAGCCGTGGGGGACCCCCTACAGAAAAATGAAGTGGAGAGGAGGAGACAAAGTTGTAGGCAACACTGAAGGAGCACTGTGATAGCATGATCTACCTGTTTAAAGCGGAGCTCCACCCTAAAGTGGAACTCCCGCTGATCGGAACCCTCCCCTCCTCCGGTGTCACATTTGACACCTTTCAGGGGGGAGGGGGGTGCAGATACCAGTCTACAGACAGGTATTTGCACCCGCTTCCGCCCACACGGTCTCGGGCAGACTGCGGGCATGACGTCACCTCCTGTCCCCCCCCCGTTGTGTTCTGGGAACACTTGGCTCCCAGTACACAGCTGGAGTCAAGCGGCGGGCGTAGCACGACTCTTCTGCTGCGGACGGCGCTGGACTCCAGGACAGGTAAATGTCCAAATATTAAAAGTCAGCAGCTGCAGTATTTGTAGATGCTGGCTTTTAATATTTTTTTTTCAGCGGACATCCGCTTTAAAGTGCTCTGAGTGAAAATTGGATGGATTGATGGTAAATATTGCAGCAACAGGTGCTTTTTCTTATTTTATTTTTTATTTGCCTAAATCTTTGCCAGCTCAGAATGTGTACCCACTGAAAAGACAGCATATACAGGCTATGTACCAGATAACAAAACTTCTCTGATCCTTGCCTAGGGAAAATGGGTGTGATGAGTAGAAATTCTATGCCAAATGTTTTCCTTAGACTGAAAAACTCCACTAAAGCACTTCAGTGTAAAATATGCTTTCTTTCATTATCCTTCGTTGTACATTGACTTCTACTATAAAAGTCAAGGGCCACAATACATAAAAGACATGCTGAGAAATATTTGACATTACATAAAAGCGCCAATGAAACGCCAGCAAGAGATTAAAAAAATGAGGGGAAATTAAATGTCCGTATCTAATTGTGTGTGCCTGCTGCCCAATGATGCTGGAAACGCTTTAATCTTGCGAGAGCTTAGCTTTTAATTTAAGAATACCTAGGTGGCTTTGATTACTAATATTAAAATAAGAGGCTTATTTGCCTTTGTAAATTTAGGCTGGTAAAGGAGGAGAGTAACAGACAGTAGCGACCATGGCTTATTACAACGTGTGATTTATAATGGAATACAAAGCAGCTATGTAAAGAATTTATTGAATAAATGACTGAGGGAATTTCACTTTAAATGATATTGGTATGAACAAACAACACTCGAAATAAAATTGAATGGAAATATGCAGTTATACAGCACAGCCCATAGTAACTGTGTAGCCAAAAATAATTAACGCATCCATTTATCAAACTCAATCCTACCTTTTAAAGGAAAATGTACCGTACGCTGGAAAGCAGGCATCTCCAGGTGTCTGCATACTGCATCTAGAATCCAAAACTTGGGGTGCCCAGCAACTCAAGTACAGACCAGCTTCTGTGGTTAGTGGTTCCACACTACTCCTTCCTTCTACCTGCGCCTCACCATTGGTGAGGCCACAAATTATATTAATGGGCCTATAGTAGTAATGCACAATGGGTGGGGCCAGAGCCAAGGACTTTGCAAGACTTATTGGTATTTTCATCCTAGATTTTTGGGGTCCCGGTGCCCATCATAGGCGATTAGAGTTGACAGACGTACACAGAGCAAAGAGAGGCTTCTTGTGCTGCTTTGTTTACATGTTTAAATCCTTTTATCTAAGTTGATATTATTCAACCATTGCAGAGTTTAACATGTTTCTAATGTTGGTAAATCTAAAGGAAAGTTGTACAAGAAAATTGTATAATGTATGGTCAGCCTAACTCTGCAGTCATTGAGCTCCAGAACTGCCCCTCCCCTTTGCATATAGAGCTGGCACCTGGGGCACATGCCCCTTCTGAAAAACAACAGACTTAATGGCCAGATCACCAGATGAAAATAGAAGAAAGAAAGCCTAAAAAAGAAAACAAATGCAGCCATCACATATAAGAATTTAGTAAGCTGCAATATAATAAATGTTTGCTTTTAATACTGCTTTAAAGCTGTGTGGGAAAGCTTGTGTTGTGCATTCCCTTCAATGGCAAGCTTCTCTTTGACAATTACCTCAATTAATACATTGAGGCAGCTACTGATCTACGGGGGTTATGGTATGGCAACTAGTCAGCCATTTCCAGAAATAATTACTAAATTTTTGTCATAACTACAGAGAAACTCCTTAGGACATATTAATGTTTAATATAACACGTTAAGGACAGGTACTGCAACAACTATATAATATACTATTGTAAGAAAGGTTTCAGTATAAACCTTTCCCACATATTATGTATTTCTCAAATTAAGCCCAGGTTTTGTCCCTGATCCAAGCTGCGGGATTATGAGTATTTAAAAGTATTTGGAGAACTAATTATCCTGTCACAGTGGTAGCACTTGTGTATTTTCCCAGATTTCTGTGTCAATTAATTTGACAGCACAGACGCTCTTGAGGGCTCGTTCACACCATGTCTGTTGATCTGCATAGATCAACACAGGCTCAACACAAGGGCATACAGAAAACAGTTGAAGCTATACAGGTGCATTGCGGTGCACTGCAAAAAAAATGCAGCGTGTCTTAATTTTTACACAGTGCACTGCACTTCACCTTATGTCACAGCAAAGCTGTGCTGTTTATAGAGTTGAATGAATTGTCATTTTGTGACACTTCAATAAAATTTAAAAAGAAGAAATTGATAATGTAATGCATTGTAACAGTTCATTGCACCGCTGCTAAATGGCACACACCAGCGTGCATGTGTTATAGCATACAGGTTGGTGTAAACAAACCCAAAACTAGCACTGAGGCATTTATGTCTGGCTTGAGGTGACGATAAAAAGCCTTGTACACACGATGAGAAAATCGCATGACCGATTCTCCACAAAAGTGCATATCGTCATGTAATCGGAACAGTATAGACTTGTGCAAAACATTCTTGTCCGACAAAGGCAAACGTAGCTACGTACTCAGGTAGTAGAAGAGGAAGTGTAGGGTTTTTTTTTATATTCAATTTGTTCCATACGATTACTGTACACATTGAATGAAAATCGGACACTGTGTTCACTTGCTATAAAAAATGTATAGCCTGCACCTTCAGTTTTTGTAGTCTAAAAAGTCAGAATCGGCTGTCAAAAGCACTATACTAATGATCAGAAAATCGGCCTTATCGTGTTTACGGACCTTTAGGATCATGTACAGTATATCACAACTGGCAGACACCCACAAAATCAAAATGGTCTAAAAAGCCATATCTGTAGCTCACATTCTCTACAATGCTATGGAATGCAGATAATCATACAATATTCACAGTATGATTCCGAATTGAAGGTATCCATTATAAAAAAAAAAGGATATATTTTTGGATCATTTTATTTTTTAATTTTTATAATGTAACTATGTACTCAACTGAGATATACAGATCATCTATTTCCTATTGTATTTACTCATTCTTTAACTACTTGAGGCCCAGCCGCCGCAGTTGTACTGCGGCAATGTGGTTCGATCCCACGAATCGTCGTTATTGTATGTTGTTTCATACACACCGATTTGTGCATACCCACTGGCTAAATGGGTGGGGCAGACTCGGTGTCCACGGGCCACCCACGATCGTTTCCCTGCAGTGAGAGAACGGGGATCTGCCTGTGTAAACAAGGCAAATCCCCATTCTGACAGGGGAGATCACACAGATTCTGTCTTTCTGCTATGCAGGAAGATGGATTTGTGTGTTTCCCCAGTCTCACAGTCCCACATACAGTTGGTAAACACACCCAGGGAACACATTTAACCCCTTGATCACCCCTAGTGTTCACTAGCGTTATCCCCTTCCCTGCCTGTGTCATTAGTACAACTACAGTGCATATTTTTACCACTGATTACTGTAATAATGTCACTGGTTCCCAAAAAAGTGTAAAAAAAAATTCAGGTGTCCGGTCTGTTCGCCGCAATGTTGCAGTCCCACTAAAAATCGATGATCGCCGCCATTACTAGTAAAAAATAAATAAATAATAAAAATGCCATTAATCTACCCCCTATTTAGTAGAGGTGATCACCAAAAGAAAGCTCTATTTGTGTCAATTTTGTTTGGGTACAGCGTCGCACAACCGTGCAATTGTCAGTTAAATCGAATGTCCCCTGAAAAAAAAAAAATATTCAAAGCCAGCAGTTACAAATACTGCAGCTGCTGACTTTTAATATCAGGACACTTACCTGTCCTGGAGTTCAGCGCCGTCCACAGCAGAGTACGAGCGATCGCTCATCACTCGGCTGCCCCCACCGCCATCCTCGGTGAGGGAACCAGGAAGTGAAGCGCTCCGGCTTCACTGCCCGGTTCCCTATGGCGAGTCGCGCTGTGCCATGCTGACTGGTTCTCGCTGTGTTCTGGGAGATGTGTGTTTCCCAGAACACAACTGGGGGGGGGGGGATCTGACGTCCTGCCTGCAGTCTACCCGCAGACTGTGTGGCCGGAAGTGGGTGCAAATACCTGTCTTTAGACAGATATCTGCACCCCCCTGAAAGGTGTCAAATGTGACACCAGAGGGGGGGAGGGTTTCGAGGAGTGGAGGTGGAGGGTGGAGCTCCGCTTTAAAGCGACGCAGTGCCGAATCGCTTAAAATGGCTTGGTCATTAAGGGGGAAAATGTTCCGGTCCTTAAGTGGTTAAAGATGTTTCATATTCCTTTTTTAGTTTTTTTTACATATTGTATCTGTTTTAATAAGCTTTAATATGTTTTAAGAAATAACTTTTGTGTCATCTCTGATTTAACACATTTTTTCCTATGATGTTGTTACTGATATCTTGTTGCTTAGCAAACAAGCAAATAAAATGAGTCAAGCAGCACGTTTATCTAGTTTTCCAGAAATGAAAAGAATGAAAGGCTTGCATACCACAGTCTCCTAGCTCCTACTTTTTAAAGTTAATTGGCCTAAAAATTCCAATATTCTTTAACTGCTTTTTCTACTAATCTTTACACAGGGGTGGGTGACACAAAGTGCAGTCTTACATCTGTGTGTGTGGCCTTGCTTTCTCACTCACACCTCTGAATCACCTGCTTTTTCGTATGGTCTGAATACATCCTGACAACATAGTATATATCAGCCTAAGGACCCTTGTTTCTTTGACACAAGATGCTTCATTATGCAAGCATGCACTGATCGTAGAATTACATAGTATTAACATATTAATACATTTTAATTGCTTTTGATGTTGATCTAGGAAATCCAGCAATCTTTTTATACAAAGCACTCAGATGTAGATTGAGTTGTACTGATACATTAAAAGGTCAGTCCACCGAAAACGAAAAATCTTAATTTTGGTGGGGAATAGATAGTTCATCTACGTTTCATATAACTCCTGGGGGTCTCTGATGGTGAGATTGCTGAGCTTGAGCAATTTAGGTATTGCAAGGAAGCTTATGTTCAGCATTAGGCTTTTTTTACTAGGTAGAAATCAACAAGAGTGCATGAATTTGAGTGGGAAGTGAACATTAGAGAGGCTATCCACAGAGTCTTTTTCCAGGCCAAGAAACTAATTATGACACATTGGAAATCTGAGGATCCCCCGACCACAAAGGAATGGATTGCTAACATTGGCGCAGTGCTAAGAATGGATAAACTTGTATATCAGCACAGGGGAAGTCCAACCAAATTTGAGAGAATATGGGCACTGTGCCTAGATGTACCGGGATTAGCCCCAGTGGATCTGGTAGCGGACAGACTATTGGGAATCAATGTTGGGTGCGACAGTGGTTATGAGGAACATTGCAGGAAAATGTAATAATGCTGGAGATGCTATGGTATTGTTTGTTAATGTGGTTGAGATGCATGACACTAACCTGTATTGCAATGAAGACAATGTATGTATACCAATTCTACAAAATAAATACCTTTTGTTGGATCAAAAAAAAAACAAGAGGGTATGAACCAAATATGTGGGCGGGAACAAAGCCAGAAACAACATCTACATCATGTAAATCTTTCCAATTGTACAGACTCCTATAACGGAAATATACCTTTTGGGTGGACTGAATTTTCCTGGCAAGAATCATATCAGTTGAACTGTCAGAAGGTCAGATAGACTTGATATACCTGATATGTTTTTCTTTTCAGGGAAGGGAACTCATCCAGCTAAGTGAGCTAAAGTCAGAGGTATCTCCTCGAATTTCTGCAGAGGATCTCATCGACTTGTGTGAGCTGACTGTGCCCAGTCATGGAAAAATGAATATCAAGAAAACAAAGTCCAGTAAACCGAAGCTTCTTGTTGTGGACATCCGTAATAGTGAAGAGTATCCTTTCATATATAATGCAATAGTTTTATGGCCAGATATTTAATCTACACATACAGGATACCTTTTTACTTCTGGCCAGTAAAGGGAAAATATGTGTTGGTTTTACTACTGTGTTCAGTATATTCAAAAAAGTTGCATCAGCTTATAACATGTCATTATTTCATTTACATTCATCTGCATTTCTTATTATGTCACACCAATGTGTGAGTAGGAATGAGCGAACTAACCTGGGTTCGGTTTGCAGCCAATTCATTGGACCCATCCTTAAGTTGAAAATGGCAAATCCGGACCACAATGAAATTCTATTCTGCCCATTTTTAACACTGAAACAATTTATTAAACACAGAGCTGGGCATCATCATGAAGAATATGTAAAAAATGCAAAAATACATTTAAAAAAAACCTTACAATGTGGAGAAGGTCTACCTGGAAATGTGATTTTGCGGATGACACAGGAAAATCGTAATGCTTTCTATGTTTGGAAGATGCTCTAAGGCCCCTTCCACACGGAGACAGATCCGTTTTCAGTGGTCCGCCAGCTCAGCGGGAGATCTCTCTGCTGATCTCCGCTGAGCCGGCGAATGACAGGTCCCTCTCTGCTCACTGAGCGGGGAGGGGCTTGTCCAGCGCCGCTGTTTCCAATGGAGAGATCTGATTTTAACGGATTGGGTTGGATGTCAGCGGACATGTCTCCGCTGACATCCGGCGCTCCATAGAGATGTATGGAGCGGCCGTTCAAGTCCGCCGACTAAACTGACTGGAGGACCTGAGCGGTCCAACCTTGTGAAAGGGGCCTTAGGCTGCATGTGGTGTTACGGAACAGTATAATTTTCACAGACAGCATCAGGGAAACTGTACTGTTTTCTACGTGTAATTAATTTGTTTACTTCTACATTTAGCTTGGCCTAAATACAAGTACAACAGCGCACCAATCAGATTTTTTACAATCTAAAACAAGGGGGCTCCCAGATTCCGATAAGCCCCCCGCCCGCAGACCCCGACAACCAACGGCCAGGGTTGTCGGGAAGAGGCCCTTGTCCCCATCAACATGGGGGCAAGGTGCTTTGGGGTGGGGGGTCCGCATGGGGGCGCTCGCTCGTCCCCACCCCTTTCCTGACCGACCGGTCTGCATGCTCGGATAAGGGTCTGGTATGGATTTGGGGGGTACCCCCACGCCATTTTGTGGTGTAGGGGTTCCCCTTGAAATCCATACCAGACCTAAGGGCCTGGTATGCCCTTGGAGGGGGGAACCCATGCCAGTTTTTTATTTAAAATTTGGCGTGGAGTTCCCCTGTGGGAGGGAGGGGCTTGCCTTAGAACAGGTTCACACTGGGGCGACTTCCTGTAAAGTTGCCTCACTGTGAACGGGATCTGACTTGGAGGCGACTTCCATCGAAATTAATTGGTACACGTCGGATTGAAGTAGTACAGGAACTTTTTTTTAAGTCGGAGCGACTGCAGTAGTGTACACTTAGATGGCTCCATTCACTTACATTCATTTCTTCATGCAGCGCGACTTGAGGCGACCTGAAGTCGGATCCCAGGTCGCCCCTGTGTGAACCGGCTCTAAGTGCAGTCAAAAGGATCTTCCACAGCACCTCTATGTACTGTAAATGCAGGAAGGGGCACAATACAGCACAGTGAACTTAGGGGTACTCACAATCAGGGCTGTGGAGTCGGTAGATAAATGTTCCGACTCCGACTCCTCAGTTTTATGTACTTCCGACTCCGACTCCTCTGTATTAATATGCAAATGTATTTTATACATTCCTTGAGGGAAAGAAACGCAACCTACCACAGGACTACTGTCTGGGAAGCCAACAGTCTACTGTATTGCACAGTTTAAGCAAAAGACAAACACAATGAAAACAATCAAGTGACTGGATAGTAGCAGCAGGCATAAACATGAGGAACAGGATCTTTACCAGTTCAAAAATACAAACCACATTATTTGGTTGTTTTAGAACAAAAACAAAGCTTATCTATAATGAACCAAAAACAAAATCTGCAAAACCTAGAAATGGTTTATATTAATCTTGAAATGTAGTTCTAGGCTTAGCAAATGCAAATCAATTCAATGTAGAGTTCTAAGGAAGAGAATTGCCTCTGCCAGATCCTCTTTCATAGAGGCTCTTAAGTCAGACTTTATTATTTTTAGGGCTGAAAATAATCTTTCGACACTGACTTGGGTGGGTGGCATTGCAGTAACTATTCTGGCCACATCACTAACGATCTCTGGATAAACAAGGATGGCTTCTTCAACAGTAAGTTTTGATGAGCGATCATACTTTTCAACTTCTTTTAGTGCTTTATAAAACTCCTGTTGGAATTTTTTTATTTGGACACTTACTGGTTCTCTAACATGCGTTCCCTTTAAAAGCAGAACACAACACTATGGGAAGTATAAGTATTGCAGCTCCTAATTGTGCGTTGCGTGCCATATAGTGAAGCACATGAAAAGCATGCTTCTTCACGGTCACTTAACGTGTTCGTTTTGCGGTTACGTGAGGCACTGCATGCATTGGTCTTTATTCTTACAGTAGAGAAGTCATTAATTATAACTTTTTGTGAATTGGGGCATTTAAACTTGCTTTTTTTTTTTTTAATTCCAATCTAAATTTAGTAGGAGTCGGAGTCGGTGCATTGTTTGCCGACTCCGACTCCAGGTACCCAAAATTTCCTCCGACTCCTCGACTCCGACTCCACAGCCCTGCTCACAATATAGCCAACCACACTGCTATATACAATTAACTTTAATGTAGAGCTGCGCAAACTGTTGGTGCTATATAAATCCTGAATAATAATAACAACAAAATGTAGTACTATATAAAGCACTGCCCAGCACTGTGTAGTATTGTAGCAATTTTCCCTCCCTGTCAGCTATCCCTATCTACTCCAAGTCTTCAACACACACACTGTCAGAAGGCTGCTGAGAACCTTGATTTTTTTTTAGGTAGGAGGATGGAACATAAGACAATCCCTCATGTTGAGCCACCTGACTAGAGAGGCCAGAGGCCAAAAAAAACTTGAGTTTGAGTCAAACTCGCCAATCTCACTCATGAGCCTATACCCAAACCAAATCCTTATGTGTGCTGTTCAGTTTTGCAAGAAAATTATGTTTAATATACAGAATAGATATTTGTCATAATGGTATGCGTGTATTGTATTATTTGCAGTATATATGCGCTGTTTTGGCTTTTAGACTTTACAAAGAGCATATACTATAATGACTGCATATGGAAACAGCCACATTTACTAGAGAACAGTAGGTAGCAATGTAAATTAATTTGTGATCTATTTGTGTTTCGATAAAACATGTGCTTAACCACTTGCCGCCCGCCAATGACATATTGACGTCGGCAAAGTGGTTGTAGAATCCTGACTGGACGTCATATGACGTCCTCAGGATTCTGAGCCGCTGCGTGCCCCCGGGGGCGCGCATTGCGGCGATCGTTGTTGCAGGGTGTCAGTCTGACACCCTGCAACACTGATCTCGATAAAGAGTCTCTCACGGAGACTCTTTACCACGTGATCAGCCGTGTCCAACCACGGCTGATCACGATGTAAACAGGAAGAGCCGTTGATGGCTCTTCCTCACTCACCTCTGACAGACGCGAGTAGAGGAGAGCCGATCGGCGGCTCTCCTGACAGGGGGGGTTTGCGCTGATTGTTTATCAGCGCAGCCCCCCCTCGGATCGCCACACTGGACCACCAGGGAAGGGCAAAAAAAAAAAAGCATAAAAAAAGAAAGCATTAAAAAAAAAAAGATGCCAATCAGTGCCCAATCGGCGGCTCTCCTGACAGGGGGGGTTTGCGCTGATTGTTTATCAGCGCAGCCCCCCCTCGGATCGCCACACTGGACCACCAGGGAAGCCCACCCTGGACCACCAGGGAAGGGCAAAAAAAAAAAGCATAAAAAAAAAAAGCATTAAAAAAAAAAAGCATTAAAAAAAAAAAGATGCCAATCAGTGCCCACAAATGGGCACTGATTGGCAACATGGGTAAATCAGTGCCACCCCACAGTGTCCATCCATGCCCAGTGCAACCTATCAGTGCCCATCTGTGCCACCCATAAATATCCATCAGTGCCACCCATAAGTGACGCCCATGAGTGCCCATCTGTGCCGCCTATGAGTGCCCATCAATGCCGCCTATGTGTGCCCATCAGTGCCGCCTATGTGTGCCCATCAGTGCCGCATACCAGCCCCGCCAATCAGTGCCACCTCATCTGTGCCCGTCAGTACTACCTCATCGATGTCCATCAGTGCCATCTCATCGGTGCCCATCAGTGCCCGTAATTGAAAGAGAAAACTTACTCATTTACAAAAAAAATTACAGAAAAAAATAAAAACTAAATTTTTTTAAAAAAATTTTAGTCTTTTTTTAGTTGTTGCGCAAAAAAAATCGCAGAGGTGATCAAATACCACCAAAAGAAAGCTCTATTTGTGGGGAAAAAAGGACGCCAATTTTGTTTGGGTACAGTGTAGCATGACCGCGCAATTGCCATTCAAAGTGCGACAGTGCTGAAAGTTGAAAATTGGCTTGGGCGGGAAGGTGCGTAAGTACCCTGTATGAAAGTGGTTAAGGAGACTCTGTCGCCAACTCCAAAAAGTTACGTACATCACTTTTGCTTTTCATAAATTATTTTTATGTACCTGCAATGTGCTTTTGAACTTGAAAATGTACTACTCTGGGAAGAGTACATTCCCTCCCTTCTTGCATGTGATAGCTTTCTCCTGTTCTAATGCCACGTACACACGATAATTTTTTGGCATAAAAAACTACGTTTTAAAAAAATGTCATTTAAAATGATCGTTTTTCGGGGTTCTGAAAAAAAGAAATTTTCCGAACATGCTGCATTTTTTAACGACGTTTTAAACAATGTCTTTTTTTGGGTTGTAAAAAGTGATCGTGTGTGGGCTAAAACGATGTTAAAAACCTGCGCATGCTCAGAAGCAAGTTATGAGATGGAAGCTCGTTCTGGTAAAACTACCATTCGTAATGGAGTAAGCACATTCATCACGCTGTAACAGACAGAAAAGCGCGAATCGTCTTTTACTAAAGCAGCCCCAAGGGTGGCGTCATCCGCATGGAACTTCCCCTTTATAGTGCCATCGTACGTGTTGTACGTCACCACGCTTTGCTAGAGCATTTTAAAAAAAACGATAGTGTGTGGGCAACGTCGTTTTAATGATGAAGTTGGAAAAAACAATGTTTTTTCTACATGCCGAAAAATGTTGTTTTTTTCATGCCGAAAAATGATCGTGTGTACGCGGCATCAGAGTGTCTAATTACAATCTTTGTTGGACCAGCTCCTGCACCGCTCCACTTCCTAGCCAACCACCTAGAGGTAGGGAGAAGCAAAGGAGACTAGTATAGAGTTTCATCTGGGTGTCGACATCGCATTGAAGGTGGTGACGCCTAGCGGTAGTCTCAAGGCTTTTGGGTTATTACACAAGGGAGGCATTTACAGGTAAATTACATGCATACAATTTGTTTAACCACTTCCATACAGGGCACTTATACACCTTCCTGCCCAGGCCAATTTTTAGCTTTCAGCGCTGTTGCACTTTGAATGACAATTGCACAGTCATGCTACACTGTACCCAAACTAAATTTTTATCATTTTTTTACCCACAAATAGAGCTTTCTTTTGGTGGTATTTGATCACCTCTGGGATATTTATTTTCTGCAAAAAAAATAAAAAAATTACCGAAAATTTAGAAAAAAATAGTATTTTCTTTGTTTCTGTTATAAAACATTGTAAATAAGTACGTTTTCTCCTTCACTGATGGTACTGCACTAATGGGCACCGATGAGGTGGCACTGATGTGGTGGCATTGATGGGCACTAATATGCGGCACTGATGGGCGGCACGGATGGGCACTGATAGGCGGCTTGGATAGGCGGCACGGATAGGCGGCACGGCTGGGCACGGATAGGCGGCACGGATGGGCGGCATGGATGGGCACTGATAGGTGGCATGGATGGGCACTGACAGGTGGCACGGATGGGCATAGATGGGCACTATCATATATTGTACTAATGGATGCCAATCAGTGCCAAACAATGCCTGCCAATCAGTGATGCCCATTGTGGGCATTTATTGGCATCCATTGCGGCACTGATTGGCATCCATTTTTTGTGTCCTCATCCCTGGTGGTCTAGGGTGGCATACCTTTTTTTTTTTTTTTTTAATCCCTGGTGGTCTAGTGGGCATCCCTGGTGGTCAAGTGGGCATCCCTGGTGGTCCAGTGGGCATCCTCGGGGGGGGCTGTGCTGATAATCGATCAGCACAAACCCCCCCTGTCACAGGAGCAGCCGATCGGCTCTCCTCTACTCGCGTCTGACAGACGCGAGTGAGGAAAAGCCGATTACCGTTTTTTTCCTGGTTACATCGTGATCAGCCGTGATTGGACACGGCTGATCACGTGGTAAAGAGTCTCTGTGAGAGACTCTTTACCTTGATTGGTGTTGCGGGGGGTCAGACTGACACCCTGCAACAACGATCGCCGCGATGCGCGCCCCCAGGGGCGCGCAGCGGCTCAAAATCCTGAGGATGTCATATGACGTCCACTCAGGATTCTACAACCACTTTGCCGACGTCAATTTGTCATTGGCGGGCGGCAAGTGGTTAATGGCCTCAGATTCTTATAGGAAGATTGTTGTTAAAATGTATCTGGTTAGAGGGTCTCTTTAACAACACGGAAACTTACCATATTGATGGTGTTGGGTCACAGCTAAAGTTACATGTGACTTTTTTTTTTTTTTACAGAAAAAGCCAATTGATTGTGCAAACCCATGGTAGAGACACTCCATCTTGTCTACAGTTTCTCACAATAGACACTTTTGCTCTTTTTGCATAAACTGCAACAGGCACACAGCATGTTCGATTTGTGACCATACTGAAGATATTTTACAATGGCTATGCAAGTTATTGACTGGTCCACATACAGCAGAATAGCTGTGTGTCCTTGGAGTAAAAACTCACCTTATTGTACAAATCAGCAGTTATGTAATATGTCACCTGCATTCCTTACCAGCATATAGTATATGCAAGTGTAGAGGTGTAGCCCTTGTTTGGGGGGTGTTATAAGAAATTGCCCTCCCCAAACAGGAATTAGCGCTAAACCTGTAGGTACCTTGGCTAAGTGGGTTTGATAATAAAGCTGGCAGTGCCACAACTATTAATGTAACTTTGCATGATTTTTATACATATTTTAAGAAACAACCAGTGATTATTTTTTTCTATTTTAAATGCATGAGTAAAAAATTGAGTCCTATTATCTGGTAAGAACTCACTGACTCTGTTAATTCCATATTACTCACTGGTTTATTATCCAAATAGGCGATTTGATGGTGCCTTGCAACATCCATACATGGCAATATAACCTTTTAGTTAAATCCCTAGAAAGCCTTAAAATGTGTCTTATGTTTTTATTGCATGAGAAATCTCTTTCCAACAACTTCCAAAGACCTCATCAGATATTTTTTTCAAGTGGACGCAACCCAAATGATTGTTAGGTTGTTAGAATACATACATCGAGGAAACAGTCAAACAAAGACGTGTCTGTGTGAAGGAGCTTGTATTTAAAAAAAGAAAAAAGCAATCTTTCCTTTATTATTTCTGGAGGAAACACAAAGAATTTGGTATAAATCAAAGAAACATTTAATCACAAAGGCTATAGTTATATTCTCCAGTGATTACATTTAGAACATATGAAATAAAATGTGTGCCTATATTACTGCTGGAGCAAAACCATTGAATCAGTGAATTAGACATGGTTGAGGGTGTGACCCATCAGAGTAGTGTGGGGCACTGCTGAGACCTTTCTGCTGCTGGCAATTGTACTCCTACTATTAGTGGAAAGGCCAGGGTTTAACCATTCTTGAACTTTAGGCTGTCTTTCAATGTGTACTTTGCCCTTTTATCAACAATCTCTTAAATAAGCGGTATGCCTACCCTTTTTCGTTCTTATGATTCATGAATGATTTGAAGCAAATAAGCCACACTAAGAAAAGGCAAACACCCAAAGGGACACTAATTGCTATCCTCCTTCTCTAAAAATAATTCATACATATCTTAATGGCCCTGTAATGTATTTTGCATTAAATATTTTTTTACTTAGTTTTTCTGCATTTTTGTAACATCCTCTGTGAGCTCTTTCTCTTTTCCCCCCTCTCACTTCTGCTTGTTTAGAATGGAAGTGCATATTCATTGCAGTCATGTGTATTATTCAATGCACATTACAAATCCCCTAGGCCACAGTCCGTAGTCCATCTCAGGAGCAAGCACCACATGGTGGCTAAGTTCTTACATACAGTTTGACCATGGAGAACAAACACGCCCTCCCTCAACAAGAATTTGTACAAGAAATAAGGAATGGGAGGGGGGGTTAGAGGCACCCCCTTTTTCCAGCTACCCGCATCATGCTAGGAGCCTGTGGGACGCAGTAGAACTGCCAGCACCACATACTTATGATGAGCATGACTCCCACTTATATATTGTAAGTGTTTTTAATCTTGTGTAATAAATTATACTGTTATAATAGTACACTTAGAGAGGCTCCCCCCCTTGTTTATTTTATATGCTTTGCAGAGTTGCTGGACACACTCTGAGGATGGCTGCATCTTTTTAAATCACCCCCTTACAGTGGTTCAACTTTGCTTTTACTTAAAGACTGACTAATCAAATGTACATTATTACAAACTAAGGGCATTGCCTCCTAGAGCACCAGATACCCAATTTACCTTCACTCTAACAAGAATTTGGATCACATCAGCAAAACAGGCATTTGGAGGGGGCTTAATGCAAAATTACTTTTTTGAGTTAAGAATGTATACTTTTTTTTTTTTATCGGAGTCAAGTGTCACTTTAAGAAATTTTCGCTAATCCATGTAACACTTAGAACATCCCAGTGAAATATAATATGTCAATTCCAACAGACATACATTTTCTAGTTCTTTCAAGTAACCAGATGACATCTGTGTTTTGGATTTTTACTGCCAGAGCCAGAACTTATACAACAGTATTTTTTTCTCGTTCAACACTTTTAAATACATTTTGTTTGATTTGCAGAAAATAAAATAACATGATGTGGTGCAATGTGGCACTTTAAAACTTGGATAATAGCTTGCTATACTGTATCAATGGAACTCATGAGTCTACAAATCTGTTCATAGTTCACCATTATGTTAATAGTAATTTTGATTGGGCGTCAAGCTGCAGGACAAATTTGAAAGCTCAGGCTCTGGTCCCCATGGAACCTGGAATTGTGAAAATGTTACAGTGGGGCAAGGCCGAAAAAACATTGAATGTAATTAGGGACATATCGAGAACCAAGAACTACTAACCTGTATAGCTCTGATCCTCCCATAGGGGAGATCAGTGTTCCTGGGTTTGCACATCAGAAGTGGCCATTATAAGTGGATTATGCTATTTCTGGCAATTTTTTTACATGTATTTGGTATTGCTGAGATTGCATCAGGACGACACCCCAAACTCTGAGATGGACAGAGCTCTGACTATTGTATTGTCTTAGATGTATAAGAAGCAAGTGGCTGACTTAATCAACCGTTTAATAATGCACTGTGAAGTGCAGTATCCCAAAGCAGCTAATCAAAACTCCTTCCCAATGAGTTAAGATCTTATTAATGCACTTTGCACATAGCAACTACACTTTGAATGGCCTTGTTTACTAATCCCATTAAGGTAGAAGATTAAGAATGTCATATTTTGTTATAGAACTGTTCCAAAGCTGACTTTTCAATAAATCAGGTGAAATGAAGAGCACACACACATTTTATAGTCCCACCACACCTGAGGATAAAAACTGAAGAAGGATATATCATACCGAAGATGCAAGATTGATCTGCACCTTTCCTGGAAATACAGGTCTCAGCTTGCAAGCTGCATTAGAGACATTTTATAGGACACCTCTGTAATTTTGTGGAGAATTGAAGAAACACGCTCACAGTACATCTTGAAAATTGCTGGCCAGCCCAGACTTGTCAGAGATATATCCCATTTATCAGTTTCCTGAGGAGCCTAAAAACAAACTAAATAATATGGCCTAAGGGCTGCAAAAGTACAAGTGTTGTGAGATGTGTATAAGATCAGTGCCTGTTACAACGGCAGCAAAAGATTTAATCTGGTTTTCTATCAGAGAATGAACAGCAACTAGTAAACTGCTAATTGAGGCAGCAACAAAATATATGTCTGATGTTAACTTAATATGAACATGAACATAATAAAGTGGTAATGTCCCTCACTAGGTTTGTGTTTAGGAATATAAAGATACAAAATACTGCACTTTTTTTTTTTTAAATCCTTCATCTTGTGTACATGATGACACAGTATGAAAAGTTAGAGTACATTTTCATTATCAGTTGTATCTTCTCACCTAGAACATAATGCAACCATGTAACGTTCAGACATCAGGTTGTGGCCAGTTGTGCAGTTATGAACTGAATGTTGAGCGGCCATTTTTTGTCTAAAGGTTTTTTTCACAAGGTATTGGTGGAGCATGCATGATTAGAGTTATGAAGAAGGGAGGGCATAGAGAAGAATGGCATTCCTAGCATTAACATATTTCAGACTTAGATATGGGTTAGACAGGGGCATTTTGGAGAGATCAGGCGTACCAACAGCTATGTGGTTTCACAATATGGTTTGAAGTCATCTTTATAAAGGTAAAGATGACTATAGGAAGTCTATAGGAATACAAAACCCACTTGAAGTAGGTCAAATCCAGGCCAGAACAGCTGCAGTTCAGATGCACCTATCAATAAATTCTGAATACCTGAAACATCTTAAACTTATATCAAACTGATTCCATCAACACAAGCCTGCTGTAGTGTCTTCAGTCAGTTATGGATCACCAGTTCTATCCTCTGAAACCTCAGTGTCATTAAGATTTCAGGCTCTGCAGACAGTTCTCTGATTTGTCAAAGTTTATGAATATAACACTATTAAACAGAGTTTAAAATTTTGACTGGGTGTTTTACCTGTTTTTCCTCCCGTGTCTGTTTACAAGTACCCTTAACTGTTATCCTCAGCTTTAATCGTGGCCATATACCTGGAAGCATCAATATGCCCTTTGGTTCTGCATTCACAGCCGATGGAGAATTAGTACCAGGTCCACCTAGCGCCACTCTTCAAAGTTTCAAAGGCAAAGTCATTGTGTCAGTTGGACATGTTTCATCAAATTCAGCTGAGGTAACATGCTAAAAAGTGAATGTATTATTTGTTTATAGCTATTTGTGTGAAATTGCAATACATTTTATATATTTATATATATATATATATATTGTAAGATTGGGGGTTGTTAACTCTCGTGGTATGCGTTTTTTCAGGGATTCACACCAGTCAGGAACTATATTTTAAGGGCATGGTAGCCCATTTTTATTAAAAAGGCAAAAATAAAAAGTTCAATCAAAGGTTTCCCACGTAGGGGGTTCTTCTCCATCAAATGCAAACAGAAAATGATAGCCCACCTGGCTCTCTGTATCAGTACTTCTGCACGTTATCCTGGTCACCCAGACCAGCGGACTCCTCAAAATAGGCGGCTTCCCTTCAGCGTCTAAAGCTGTGCCTCTTGCCGTTGCCAATCTTCTGGCTGTCTCCTACAGCCTCTCTGATTACTGGAGACCTCCTGTCTCACTGTGGAGGTGTCTCCAACTGGGAGCGATGAGGCCTTAGCACACTCTCATTATAAGGGCTGTGCTCACCTGAGCACACACCCTGTGCACCAGCAGTCTTCTCTAGTCCACATCTACGCTCTGTAGAGTTGCACCCAGCAAATGTGCATACCCTGTGTCCATTTTAACACTATTTCTACTAGGACAGAGCCTCGCTTTGCCACATATATATAATGTGTGTGTGTGTGTGTGTGGTGGAAACCAAGGACATAAAGATAGTTTTACTCCTTACCCTCTTAAATATTGATTAATTTGATGTTTAAAGGCATACCTTAAAAAAAGAAGACATAGGCAGTGTGTTTCCATGCTTTAAAAGAGTAGATGCCACCACATGAATATCTTCTGTGTGCATATTTGTCTGTAAGACATTCACAGTGGCATTTTTGTGCTGCTAAACCATAATTACCAGTATCAGATATCTCTCTGCATTTTAAACTCAATTTACTAGCATTTCCCTTTGCTATTATTATGCACTGTATCATGCATTTGGTGTCATATTGTCAAATATATGCTATATATTCTGTGAGATTGGAGAATTAAACTCAAGTAGCAGGTGCATTTACAATGAGCTGCGCCAGTCCAAACTGTAGTTTTAGGGCGTGGCAGCCCACTTTTATTGAATAAAGTAAAGTTTGCTTATACATCAGTTGCCCATGCAGGGGTTTCTTCCACATAACATGAATTAATATAAATACCAAGCCACCTGGCCTATGTGTTGGCAGCACGGCTGCTCCTCTTACCAGTCGTTTGACTGTGTCATTCAGCTCTTTCTCAGAACACTTGGCTCTCTAGATTTCAGTCGCAGTGCCCTGCTGCGTGGCCCACTCCTGGCCTAAGGATTGGTGTTCTCCTTACACCCCTGATAGGAGTCGACCTGACTCCTGGGACCGAGACCTGCTGTCTCATGGCTTCTGGCTGGGCCCTGTGACCCCTTGATGAGAACTTTGTCTCGTGGCTTTTAGCTGGGGTCCTCTGACCCCGGGTGTGACCTTCTCCAAACTGGAAGCTGTCTCCGAAATGAGAGCCTTGAGCAATTCTCAGACCTGACTACATAATGACACTGCACACCTGTGTAGTGAGCCATGTTGCAGGTGTCTAGCAAAACCTGGACCCAGGATTGAACATTCTGATTAAGAACTACAGAATCTGGAGAGATACTAGTTTTGAACCCTGCATTAACCCTTAATGAAACTCCTGGGTCACCTTTTCCTATAAACTTATAGCAACAGAGCCTCTCTCTGTCACAATTTTTACAGGGATAATTTATTTATATACAAAGTTTGTTCAAATCTGTCAGCTCGAATATACTTCTTTCACTTGCACAGTCTCTCCTTGTTTGAATTGTCATGAAGACTCTAACCCTTATGAAATAGTAAATAGCTTCTGCTCTCATACTAACGGTGAGCATCTGTAAGAATCTAAATATCAACCCTTAACAAACATAATAGCACTGCCTTACTTCTCGGGGGTTACTTGTATTTTATTATTCACCATTATAACCCCCTGTCAGAGCAGAAGTGACAAGCTGTAAGGGTGCCCTGTCTCTTACCTGAAGCAGAGATTTACATTCTTACCAATGCATATTCTTGACTAATCTTCAGATTAGATACATTTGATTTCATTTTCACATATCTAATGCATTAGATTTCATTTTCACATATCAAGTTCAAAGCAAACTATAACATCCTCTGCTACACTTTGACAAAAAAAAATATTTTCACTTTTTACTAACTCCAAAGAAATATTTGGCCTGTCTCTTGGTTGAGAAGTCTGGCCTGTGGTGTACATTTGGGGATATCCCTTATAGTTTGTGTTGCTGTGAGAAATTAGTGAAATGCTGTAGGCTTAGTCCGGTCAATAGTTTCTACTGAAATAACTATCTCTGAAGCTAGACATGTTTGGTAAAAATAACTTGCATTTAACTGATTATATATTACAAAAGATTGTATTTTATAAAGAGGACATTCCTGTCCCTGCTGAATATGGTAAAGATAATAAAGGTAAATATTTTTATGGGAAAAAAAACATTTACCCACTCTTGTATCATACAACAGCCCTTAGATATATGGTAAATACACAATTGGTGTATTAACCACTTGCTGCCCGCGTTATAACTGAAAGATGGCTACAGCGTGGGCTTAAATTGCCTTGAAGTTGTCCACCCATTCTCGCAGGGGGCACGCTCTGTGATCCCCAAGTCCATGAGACTTGGCTGATCATAGTTTGGGTAAAGGGCCAATCACAGCCGGCCTGTTGCCACGTGATCAGCTGTCTGCCAATGACAGCTGATCACGAAAATAAACAGATGCCGGTTATCATTTTATTTTTTTCTTCACGGTCCGCGTGAAGAAAAAAATGGCTGCAGCTTCTGTTAGAGGGACATCGGTCCTCTTAGCGCCCGCATGTGCTGCTAATCAGTGCCACCTATCAGTGCCTCATCATTAGTGCTGCCTATCAGTGCCCACCAGTGCCACCTAATAGTGCCCATCGGTGCTACTTATCAGTGCCCATCAGTGCCTCCTGATCAGTGACCATCAGTGCAACCTATCAGTGCAGTCCATCAGCGCACATCAGTGAAGGAGAAAAATTACCTGTTTGCAAAATGTTATAACAAAATATGAAAAACATTTTTTTTTTTTTTCAAAAATGTCGGTCTTTTTTTGTTTAGCAAAAAAGAAAAAAGGCTTTAATTAAATACTGCCAACAGAAGGCTCTATTTTTGTGGGAAAAAAATGCAAAAAAAATCATATGGGAACAGTGTTGCATGACCACGCAATTGTCATTCAAAGTGTGAGAGCGCTGAAAGCTTAAAATTGGCCTGGCCAGGAAGGGGGTATAAGTGCCCAGTAAGCAAGTAGTTAAAACATTTTTAAATTGTTGTCAAACTGGAACTATAGAGCCAACTTTCTTTAGCTTTGGCTAGAGAAGGGAAGAGTTTGTTGGGTTATTATTCCTGTCTGTGTCTCACTATTTTGCCTCCTTTTGGTCCCAGACATATGGTATTTATTACATTTAAATTTAAATCCAACCAACACTTTGTTTTGGAAAGAGTGGGTAAAGTATGGAACCCTTTACTTCCAGTCCTGAAAGAAAGTGAGGGGGTTGCCTAACCATTCTCTGCTTACTGAATAACTTATGTTTCATATTGCTTTACCTGGCCCTACTGGAGCGCTTTTACTTTATTATCTTGGGGATCACTTAAGAAACAGGAGAGAGTAAATCTTTTAATTGGATATGCAGACAGCAAATCTAGCAAATCTTCCGACCCTTTCACGTTCTACCAAAAACAGAAAAAAAATGTTGTTGGAGTTCTGCTCTCTATTCCCAGTAGTTCAATTTGCATTTCAGTGGCTTGAAAAAGTGTACAAACCCCTTGATAATTTCCACATTTTGTCATGTTACAACTAGGGCCGAAACAACTAATCGGTTAATCGATTATGAAATTAATCGATTACCATTTTCATAATCGATTAACATAATGGGGTTAAAAAAACTAAAATTAGCCCTTTATAGTACAAAAAAGCAAATCGCTACTGTAAATATTACTTTCACTGTCCCACAGTAAAAAAAATGAACCCCTTACAGTATTATTTGCTCTTTTTGTACAAATTTTTTTTTTAACCCCATTATGTTACTAAACATCTCAGGCCGGGTCACACCTCTGTTTTTGGTGCTTTTTGCAGAAACACACTACAGTTAATTTACATGTTTTCCTATGGGACACGTTCACATCCATGATTTTTTTTTTCAGCTGCTGCGTATTTGGAAAGGGCAAGGACTTGCAAAACGGTGCCATTTTTTTTGGTTCAATATACTTCAATGGAGAAGCTGCAAAAAAAGCATGTAATGTGTTTTTGCGGCAATTTGTGTTTTGTAATCTGCCCAACAACAAATTGGCCCAAAAAAATTAAAAAATTCTATTTTTTTTTAAAGGCTATTATCCGATTAATCGAAACAATAATCGGCCAACTAATCGATTATGAAAATAATCGTTAGTTGCAGCCCTAGTTACAACCAAAAATGTAAATGTATTTTATTGGGATTTTATGTGATGGACCAACACCAAATGGCACATAATGGTGAAGTGGAAGGAAAAGGATAAATGGTTTTCAATTTTTTTTACAAATGTGGCGTGTATTTGTATTCAGCCCCCTTTACAAAGTCCAGACTCAAATCCAATTGAGAATATGTGGCAAGACTTGAAAATTGTTGTTCACAGACGCTCTTCATCCAATCTGACAAAACTTGAGCTATTTTGCAAAGAAGTATGAGCAAAAATGTTACTCTCTAGATGTACAAAGCTGCTAGAGACATACTCAAAAAGACTTGCAGCTGTAATTGCAGTGAAAGGTTGTTCTACAAAGTATTGACCCACGGGGGCTGAATACAAATGCACGCCACACTTTTCACATACATTTTTTGTAAAAGATGTTGAAAATTATTCATAATTTTCCTTTTACTTCACAATCATGTGCCACCTTTTGTTGTTCTATCACATAAAATTCTAATAAAATACATTTACGTTTTTGGTTATAACATGAAAAAAAATTGAAAATTTCAAGAGGTATGAATACTTTTTCAAGGTACTGCATTTCTCTCAATGCTGCTATTTGCTTTGTTTGTGTTTACATTTTGTGTGGGCCCAGGCAATTCCTAAAACTTGTTATTAAGCACACCAGCAAATAATAATTTGTGCTTAAAGCATATAGTAATTAACGCCGGGCGGCTTTGAGAATTTCGACGGGACACTAAAGTTGCGACGGGTGAAAAAAAAAAAGACGCGCCGGGAAAACAAATAATTATAAAAAAAAAATGACAGCGTCGCTCAGCATGCATTCCTGAGAGGGAGAACTCCATGCCAATTTTCAAAGAAAAAACCGGCATGGGTTCCCCCCCCCCAGGAGCATACCAGGCCCTTAGGTCTGGTATGGGTTGTAAGGAGACCCCCCCTACGCCGAAAAATCGACGTAGGGGGTCCCCCTACAATCCATACCAGACCCGTATCCAAAGCACGCTACCCGGCCGGTCAGGAAGGGAGTGGGGACGAGCGAGCGCCCCCCCCCTCCTGAGCCGTGCCAGGCCGCATGCCCTCAACATGGGGGGGTTGGGTGCTCTGGGGCAGGGGGGCGCACTGCGGGCCCCCCCACCCCAGAGCACCCTGTCCCCATGTTGATGAGGACAGGACCTCTTCCCGACAACCCTTGCCGTTGGTTGTCGGGGTCTGCGGGAGGGGGCTTATCGGAATCTGGGAGTCCCCTTTAATAAGGGGGCCCCCAGATACCGGCCCCCCACCCTAAGTGAATGGATATGGGGTACATCGTACCCCTATCCATTCACCTGGAGGCAAAAAGTAAAAGTTAGTAAACACACAACACAAGGGTTTTTAAAATAATTTATTATTCTGCTCCGGAGGCCCCCCTGTCTTCTTTATTAGCTCTATTACCAGGGGGGGCTTCTTCTTCCACTCTCCGGGGGTCTTCTTCCACTCTCCGGGGGGGGGGTTTCTTCTTCCGCTCTCCGGGGGGGGCTTCTCCGCTCTCCGGGGGTCTTCTTCCATCTTCTCCCCTCTTCCGCTGTTGACTCGGCGAACCCCGGTTCTTCTGCAGATGTCCGGTGCCTTCTTCTTCAGCGCTGGCTGCCTGCTATCTTTGTGTGTTAGCTCAATTTCTAACAGGCAGCCGGCGCGGTCTTCTGTGACGTCAGGGTCTTCTCTTCTGTTCTTCTCCCCTCTTCCGATGTTGCCTCGTCGCCTCTTGTCGCTGTAATGATGGAAGCGCGCCTTGCATCCCATTTATATAGGCATCACCGTCCCATCATGCTCCGGTAGGTACCCACGTGGTGGGTGCACGTGGGTAGGCACCCACCACGTGGGTACCTGGCGGAGCATGATGGGACGGTGATGCCTATATAAATGGGATGCAAGGCGCGCTTCCATCATTACAGTGACAAGAGGCGACGAGGCAACATCGGAAGAGGGGAGAAGAAGAACCTGACGTCACAGAAGACCGCGCCGGCTGCCTGTTAGAAATTGAGCTAACACACAAAGATAGCAGGCAGCCAGCACTGAAGAAGAAGGCACCGGACATCTGCAGAAGAACCGGGGTTCGCCGAGTCAACAGCGGAGAGCGGCGAAGAGAGATGAAGCCCCCCCCGGAGAGCGGAGAAGCCCCCCCCGGAGAGCGGAAGAAGAAACCCCCCCCCCGGAGAGTGGAAGAAGACCCCCGGAGAGTGGAAGAAGACCCCCGGAGAGTGGAAGAAGACCCCCGGAGAGTGGAAGAAGAAGCCCCCCCTGGTAATAGAGCTAATAAAGAAGACAGGGGGGGCATCCGGAGCAGAATAATAAATTATTTTAAAAACCCTTGTGTTGTGTGTTTACTAACTTTTACTTTTTGCCTCCAGGTGAATGGGTAGGGGTACGATGTACCCCATATCCATTCACTTAGGGTGGGGGGCCGGTATCTGGGGGCCCCCTTATTTGAGGGGACTCCCAGATTCCAATAAGCCCCCGCCCGCAGACCCCGACAACCAACGGCAAGGGTTGTCGGGAAGAGGTCCTGTCCTCATCAACATGGGGACAGGGTGCTCTGGGGTGGGGGGGCCCGCAGTGCGCCCCCCTGCCCCAGAGCACCCAACCCCCCCATGTTGAGGGCATGCGGCCTGGCACGGCTCAGGAGGGGGGGGGCGCTCGCTCGTCCCCACTCCCTTCCTGACCGGCCGGGTATCGTGCTTTGGATACGGGTCTGGTATGGATTGTAGGGGGACCCCCTACGTCGATTTTTCGGCGTAGGGGGGGTCTCCTTACAACCCATACCAGACCTAAGGGCCTGGTATGCTCCTGGGGGGGGAACCCATGCCGGTTTTGAATTTAAAAATTGCCGTGGAGTTCTCCCTCGGGAATGCATACCAAATGCCGTCACTTGAATGGGCCTTTACAAGGTGTGACTAACTTTCCACATTGTAAAACCAGCCCTAGTTTTGCGCAGGCAAATTCGGAACTTACGCAGAAATCACAGTGATGAAATGCTTTGAGAATCTGCTTAAGTCCTCATTTGCATACTCAAAGCTGCATTTCAATGAGAAATGCCCCCAGTGGCGGATGCGGTACTGCATCCTAAGATCTGACCGTGTAAGTGTCTTAGGCCTCGTACACACGACAGAGATTCTCGGCAGAATTCACCGAGAAACTCGGTCAAAACCCGGATTCTGCCGAGAATCTCTGTCGTCTGTACAGTTTTGGCTCGATGGAGCCGCCGAGGAACTCGACGAGAAAATAGAGAACATGTTCTCTATTTTCTCGTTGTCCTCGTTCTTCTATGGGAGAAGCCGGCCCGCCGAGCTCCTCGGCGGCTTCATCCCAAAACTCGACGAGGAACTCGATGTGCCAAGCACGTCGAGTTCCTCTGTCGTGTGTACGGGGCCTCACACATGTCAGATTTTCTGCCTAACTTTGGAAAAAGCCTTTTGAGAATCGTTTCCAAAGTTAGGCACAGACTGAACAGCAGTTAAGTCTGCGTATCTCTTTTGAGAATCAGGCCCACTGATCCTAGATGGGTGTTGTGGAATATTCCTGATTTTGTTTTTCTGTTTACCTAATTTCATTTTTTTTGTCTGTCATGTAAGAGGTATGCATACAAAATGTCTCAAACAAAAAAAATCCTTAAAACATGACCTATAAAGGTTATTCCATTGTTATATGAAATTTAAAGGCCTCTTCTTTTTACATGGGAGATATTTTGAATTGTCTATAGGAGGAGCATTGTTATAGGTAGTGAAATAATACCACAATGTTCTAATATGACTGGTCAAAAGTATAGACAAAAAACACAATCATATTGAGTCAACTTAAATATATGGCCCTAATCCGTTTCTTTATAATAATTTCATACCTATGTTTTTGATGCGCTCTGTAGTTCAAATATGCTATGTTTAACCACTTCCCCATCACTGTATAGTCATTTGACGGCCACAGGAAGCCTTCGTCCCTCCGGGCAGCCGTCATATGACGCCCTGGGATTCCCTGCAGTGTGGCACTCGCCGCATCACTGGGGACCTGATTTGCGTGCCTGGCAGCCGCGATTGCTCATCACAGAGCAGGGACATGGATCTGTGTGTGTAAACATCCTGTTAGGTGAGAGGAGACCGATCCATGTGTTCCCATTACAGAGAAACACTGATCGGTCTCCTCCCCTTGAGTCCCCTCCACCTACAGTTAGAATCACTCTTTAGGACACACAATTAACCCCTTCATTGCCCCCCTAGTGTTAACCCCTTCCCTGACAGTCACATTTATACAGTAATCAATGCATTTTTATAGCACTGATTGCTGTATGAATGTGAATGGTCCCAAAATAGTGTCAAAAGTGTCTGATATGTCAGCCGCAATGTCACAGTCACAGTCAGATCTTCGCTATTACTAGTTTAAAAAAATTCCATAATTCTATCCCATATTTTGTAGACGCTATAACTTTTGCGTAATCCAATCAATATACGCTTATTGGATTTTTTTTACCAAAAATATGTAAAAGAATACATATCGGCCTAAACTGAGGGAATTTTTTTTTTTTTAAGAAACACAGAGGTGATCAGATACCACCAAAAGAAAGCTCTATTTGAGGGGAAAAAATGATCACAATTAACTTGGGTACAACATCACATGACCGCACAATTCTCATTCAAAGTGTGACAGTGCTGAAAGCTGAAAATTGCCTTGGGCAGGAAGGGGGTGAAAATGCCTGGTATGGAAGTAGTTAAAATCTTCTTACATACAAACTGTGGGAGACCATCAGCACCTTCCAATTAAAAATGAAAAAAAAACTGTGGCTTAAGTTTTTATCAATGATCCCATAGAGCTGCCAGTCAGTTTTACAGCTGTAATCTGCAATTAACCAGTGTCAGTTTTCTCACCAAAATATAACCTCATAACCTTCCTGTATTATGACAGGATAATTATACCACAGGTCATTTAGTAGGAAGTTAGGGAGAAAACATAGAAAAGGACCACATCCGACAGACCCAAGAAAGCTTAGCAACACTCTGAATGTGTTATTCCTTGTAAAGCCTACAAAAGTGTAATGTACGCTAAGTGTTTGTGATGTCAGCTTGAAGGAATTCTAACTAGACCCTTTAGTTATTGAAAGAGATTTTGTATATCATATACACCTGAGACAATCAAGACTAGTCATGTAATGTATTATTATTTTCCAACAATTAAATAAGTAATGGAAAAGTTTAGAAATTATTAAATTTGTTACCTTATATAGCCATTACCTATTTGGTGATTGAATGCTTTGTATTTTACATTAAATTAAACTGAGCTTTGGTGCCTGCAATAAATTACACTACAGAGACTCATAGGGGATGGCCAATAAACAAGTTCTTCTTGTCACATTACCAAGGGAAAGGAGTAAAGTATAGGACAGATCCAGAATATAGAATACACTGTAAAGATAGGAAAACATTCAAACTTTTTCTCATTCAAAGGAATATCAATATTATGTATACTATTTCCCAGCCAAATTTGAATACTATTTTTACCTCTTGTTTTTGAACATTGTGTCAGAAAATGTGGAGCAAACTTGTTGGAATTATCATGCAGTTATCTGTCACACAGTAGCATATCATGGCTACCTACCCAATTATGAGTTATTGTTCTGATATTCTGAAATTATTTCTTGCAGGCATTTTGTATACGTGCCCTCCAGTCTCTTACATCGAATAAGTGAAATGTTTTACCACTTCTACATGCACAATTCCTTCAGTTTGCTAAATGTTTGTGGGTTTTCTTGCATTAACGGCCCGTTTCAAAATTCTACAAGATTTCAGTGGGAATCAAATCAAGTCTTTGACCAGGGTAGTCCTTAACCCTCTATTTCTTCTTTTGGGCACTTTTCTTGGTGGATTTGCTTATGTACTTTAGATCAGCATTGTGTTGAAAAACGATTTTTCTGTTCAACTTTACTTTTTGGGCAGATGGTCCCACATTCACATCAAGCACACTTTCATATAATGCAGAATGTGTAGTTGACTTGATGACTGAGAACTGCCTAGGTCCTGAGGCAGCAAATCAACCCCAAACCATAACATTTTCATCACCTTGATTCACAGTTGTTAAGGTTTTTTTTTCTCCTACTTGTTCAATCATATCATGTTAGGTCTGCAGACCTTCATTTAAACCTAAATGGCGCTGCTGGTACTTCCATCATATCACAATTTATGTGTGCCAGCACTTGTGGCAAGCTCCCATTCTTACTGACTTGACTTAGTCATGCAAACTATTGTGCTTATTCCCCAATTCCAGTGACATTACCAGGGCATAACTTTTAAACACTATACCAGCCACAGATTGTAGGTCAACATAATAAACAATAAATATAATCCATATGAAATTTCACAGGAAGTAATATGTAGATGATGAACATGGTTGTAATTGGGGGGCGTGTCCAAGATGGCGCTGGGAGCAGACGTGTAGTCGCTGAGCTCCCGCTCTGAGATCCCTTCCTACCTTTATCCGTGTGTGGAAATCGGGCTGCTTCCCTGTCCTTTCTTGCCCTGTCTCCCGGGGAATGCGCCGGAACAACAAAGGCTACCAGACACGCCGTTACACCGCCGCTGCAGGCCCTCCATCGAAGTCCGGGCCTAAGCCACCTGCTCCGGGCTGCCACATGGCGGCTCAAACGGACTCTCCGCGGGATGGCGCGATCCAGGCTTGGTCGGCGGCGTTCGAGGCCCTCATGGCGGCGATCACCACCTGCCAATCTACCCTCACGGTGAAGATCGACCATGTGCAGGCGGAGACGGCCCTCATTCGCAGTGACCTAGACATGTTCAGGACCGCGTGTCGGAGGCAGAGAGACGGGTCTCGGACCTGGAGGACACCCGGAGGGATCACCACGCGGACCTCCAATCCTTGAAAGCCAGGGTCAAGGTCCTTGAACATAGGGCTGAAGACGCAGATAACAGGAACCGCCGCAATAACCCCCGGGTCCTGGGACTCCCTGAGGGGGCGGAGGGCACGGATCCGGTAGCCTTTATGGAGCAGACGCTTCCCATCCTCCTGCCCGGTTCTCCCCCCACTTTTCCATCAAGAGGGCCCACCGCATACCGGCGACCAGAGGCCCAATAGGAGCGCCGCCGCGCACCTTCATCTTTAAACGACTTCACTACCGGGACAGAGACACCGTCCTCCGAGCTGCACGCCTTCAGGGAGAGCTAGAATTCCAAAATGCCAGGCTCCTGATTTTCCCGGACTACTCGGTGGAGACACAGCGCCAACGCAAGTCCTTCGACCACGTCCGTGCCATGCTGAGGGACCGGGGAATCAAGTACAGCATGCTCTTCCCTGCCAAGCTCCGGGTCCAAGATGGCGAGAGGGTGCAATTCTTCACTTCCCCGAGAAACGCTGCGGCTCGGGCCGAATCCCTGCCACGCTGAGTCAACTGGGATCCCAATCCCTCTGCTCTTTCACCACATGACTGTGAGTAGGTTCCTGGGGGGCTCCATTATGGGGGTTGGGGGTATCGTCTGCCTGTCCGGGGGTGTTTGTCTGGGTCCCGTTTTGAGGGCCATCTTGTCCCCTAAGGCTGCTGCGGGGTCCATTCATTAACTGCTCCCTCCTGGATAGAGGATACGGACCTCCTGCGTACCCACAGCCCTACAGACTTCTGTGGGTTTGGGGGGGGTTATGTCCCTTATGGGGGTCCCCCCCTCTCTCTTGGAGCTGATTTACCCGTTTCGCTTTTACCCCTGTTTCGCTTTGACTCATCACTACCACTCCACGTACTCTAATTATGCCAGGGGGGTCAGTGTTCTGGTGCTCAAGTCACTCCCTTTTAAACTTCTCGATCTAGTTCTTGATCCTGATGGTAGGTTTGTGCTGGTTCACGCTTTGATTTACAATCTCCCGTGGGTGCTGGTGGGTTTGTATCTGCCGCCTCCCGCCTCCTTGGGGGTCCTGGGTGCACTTACGGCCAAGTTGGCGCAGTTCCCCTGTGACAATGTAGTCCTGATGGGTGACTTCAACCTAGTCCCGGACACTGGTATGGACAGGTTCACCTCAACGGGCACTACCCGCCAGGGGCAGACACGTATGGCCTCACAGATGTCTGGCGATGGAGGCACCCGACATCTCGGGCCTTCACCTGTCATTCGGCCACTCATGGATCTTTCTCCCGAATTGACCTAGCTTATGTGGGGGGCGCCTGCCCTGCCCAAGGTTTGTGACATTGTCATTCTCCCCCGCGGGATTTTGGACCACGCCCCTTTGCTCCTATCCCTGACCTTGACAACTGACCCGAACAGCACCCTATGGAGACTTTCCAGATTCTGGGTCTTGGACCCGGAGGTGGAGCCCAAGTTCCATGACACACTACGGTCTTACTTGACGGATAACCCGGGTATGGCGGCGGAGACCACGGTATGGCCTTCAAGCCTCCTCCCGGGGCCACTACCAGTCGATAATTGCGGGGGTGCGGAGGGAGCATAGGGCGGAGCTCACTGACATGGAGGGGAGGCAGTTAGGCAGGAGGCTCTGTATGTTCGCACCCGTGACCCTCAACACTACTCCCGCCTCCAATCCCTGACGCAACAGGCTGTCCTTTTGCGGACGGCCTTGATGCAGAAGAAGCTTCTTCATCAATCCCAGCGCATTTTTGAACAGGGGGAGCAGACGGGGAGGTTCCTGGCCTGGTTGTCCAGAGAGCAGTCGGGCACGTCTGCCATCGCTCAGATCAGGGACGGGGAGGGGACTCTCCACTCGACTCCACTGGAGATTAATCAATGTTTTGCTGATTACTATCAGCATCTGTATAGCTCCAGGGTGGCCTATGAACTGCCCAACTTGGTGACTTACCTGGAGGCGGTGGATGTCCCTGTTCTCACTCCCTCCTCTGTGCGCAGGTTAGATGCCCCAATCAGACATTCACAGAGTTTCCGTATTTAGATTCGCTTAACAACCTCCCTAATGGGGCCACCTGCCTGCTGAATAACTGCTATGGCTGTAAACAAATCTAGACTTAAGCAGCAATCAGAGTTGAAATTAAAAAAATATCCCAATCCTCGAACATCCCTGGGAGCACCATTGAATCCACTATTAAAAATGAAGAGAAGTACAAAGTGGCTAAGGAGGAAATTGGTCAGAGAAGCAGCCAAGGGCTCTTTTTTCTCAAAAACAGCTCTAACCCCAGAGAACAGAAATTAAAATCTTTTGTTCATCACAGTGGTACTCCTACCGCATTTAGAAAATGCAGTTATAGAATTCTCTCTGCCGAACTCTGTAATTATAGATAAGGCAGGACTTGCTATAGTCATGTGACTGGTCTCTCGCCCCCTTTATTTATACAGGGGCATATTTGTATAAAGCACTGTAAATCCAAAACATTATCGGCATTTCCACTATTAAATTATTTTTATACAGTTAATTCTTACTGTAAAAGTACAGTGTCCTGGAGAAGTAAACTGCCCTACTTTATTACAGTGTTATTTTCCATTACAGAACGATCCGAACAATGCAAAATGAGGGAACCTAGCCATCTCTTTTTGAAACATATGATATTTTGGATACCTACTCCTGTATTTTTCAATGAATAACATTTATAGTTAGTTTGATAGGATGATGTAGTTAGTTTCATAGATATTTATAAAAGGCATCACCTATGTACCAATACCTAAGGACAGCTGTGCAGCACAGGGGGTGCAGCAGTACATTGGGGAAAATGTAAACATATTTATGGTGCTTTTGAGATGTGCATTTCCTTAGAAAGCTACAAAAATTATATTTTTTATGTATGTCTTTTTTGTATTAAGAGTACTGGGCCATACTGGGTATGTGAATCTGGCCCACTGTTGCAAACTCTAGACAAAAGGCACTCAAATTTCTGATTATTCTTCTGGTACACTGTTGACTTTAAGCATGTTTCTGGGAGGGAGTTAAAGCTCAATTTAAACTCTTCTTTATCAAATGATACTGTCAGGTTATATGAAAGTTCTGTGGCTGGAATTTTAGTGCTTAATAGGAATAGTGCTGGGATTATGCCTCTAAAAACATATATAATAAGTTTGCCAAAAAAAAGCCTAGCTGTGTTTATTTCATGCAGCAGTGGCTTTTCGGTCACTGACTGGCTGACCTCTTCCCAAGAGGATGTACTGTGCACGTTTCCATGGAAAATAAGTGTTATGTCAGTGTAGCTTCTCCAGATTGTTTTTTCACAGCTCCAGCACGTAGTTTTAGGATTAAATATATTGGTTGTTGGTCTTTGTGATTATTGTAAATTTAATTTATTATAAAATCTAATTAGATTCTGATTTGTTTTAAGCAAGCATTTGCAAAGATAACTGTTGTACTCAGTATGGATATTTAACTTTGCGTGTTACATGCTTCTTTGGTCAGTTTTTTAGCTCAGCTAATTCATGATCGCAATCTGAAAGTTAATGTTCCATAATAAATGCACATAAACCACTGATTATCCTTTAGAAATGTTTCACTGTTCAAAAAGGTTCTTGTTCTCAGTTTTACACTGTTTTCAATGCTAGGGGGTGATTTTGGTTTAATGATTGTAACACCAGCCATAAAAACAATCTTTCATTAGTAAAAAAAAAAAAAAAAAACTCTAACTTGTAAGTAATTTTCTATGCACCAAAAGCTGTTAAAATAGTGAATTTAATTATTTTTTTCGATCTGCATTTGTTCTGAAAAACTGAACAGTGGACTCTTCTTTTGGCTCAGAATGTGAATGATGCCCTAAAAATTATTGGCGGGTCCCTCTGACACCTCCAAAGGACCAAGGAAAAACCTTTGACTTTTTAAATGGCGTTTTGCAGAAACCCAACTACCAAATGAAAGGCTCATTAAAATCAAATAACAAATGGAATCTTCGGCTATACACATAGTTCAAGTTAGTCAGGTTTATGTATTTATTACAGGTACTTATACAGTACCATTGTATGATGGTATGACACAGCACTTTATTTATATATTATATATTCTCAACAGTTTCTACCCTCAAGGAGCTTACAATTGAAGGTCCCTAACTCACATTCATATATACACATATTAGACAGGACCCAATTAACCCCTACCAGCATGCCCAGACAGGCACAGGGAGAACATACAAACGCTGTGCAGATAGTGTCATGGTTGAGATTCGAACCAACGACCCTACTGCTGCTAGGCGGAATTGCTAGCTATTTTGCCGTCACTGGTTGTGTATGCTTCCCTATGCAATGAAGGAAGATCATTGTTGGGGTCCAGCAAGGTGATGTCTTAGCTTCCACAAAATAATCACAACACCCGGAATAGAATCAATTGTTATTTGTATAAGTAAGGCTTCTAGACAATTTTTCTAAAATGTTATGAAGATAGCAGTATTGAAATCAGGTTCACAGTGGCTTACATATGACTTATCTGCAATTATTTGGGAGGAAAAACTTTTTTTTTTTTTTTTTCAAAGACCATAGTTATGGGTGCTGCCATTTCTTGTCTTCCTAAGTCGGTTGTGTATGTGGTACATATCATTACAGCATTGGTACCCAGACAAATAATTGTCAGGGTACCAATTGTAGACCAATTTGAGAATGGTAAATTGAAATTTGGCTGCAATTTTTTTATCTGCTTTGCAGGTTCACACTTTCCTATGCAATAGTTAATTGAATATAACAATTTCTGAATGTAATCCTATTTGTTATTGGTTTTGGATTTACACCAGGACAAACATTTGGAGCCCTTTCAAAACACTGGGCAGCATGTTCGGAAGCATATAAAATATGAAGACTGCTTAAGGGCTCGTTCATACGAGAGGCCTCCTTATATCTCAGCCAATACTGTGCAATGTGAAGGGAGCAGTGCTGTTGCAATATAACAAAGCATTACAATGTTTACTTTTGCGCTTTGAGATGCAGTGTAGTGCTTCGGAGACAGTTGCACCATGCAAAAATGCAGTGTGTCCTTTTTTCAGCATACATCACTGCAGCTCAGTGGTTTAAACTCAAACTATAGGACTCCAGGCAGATTGTCCCATCTGTGTACATCCTCTCCCTTTTCAGCTTGGCATCAGTTTTGCTTTCTTGGCACAGTTATAGGAGACCCAAATGTTTAATGGATGAAAACAAGTGAACTGCCAAAATTGAAATCTCTGTGTGGTAGATGTTCAGTAATAATTTATTGCAGCCTACATAATAATTTAAGATTCCACTTATATACAAAACAAACTGAATTTTCATAATTAGATTATTTTTGCATTTTTCTATTTATCAATTCTATATGCTGTCAAAATACTGTTCATAAAGAATACTAATATATGCAACAGGGTCATTTGATGTAAAGAAGCATCACAAATACATTGCAGATATAAAGTACCTGTACCATAAGATATCAAAGTAGCTTAATCAGTAAAAGGAGGGCTGTTGAATTGTCTGAACCTGATCATAGATTTATGTAGCAAGTGATGATATATTGATATGTACTGTATAAATATCCCAAATAATTTTGCACTTCTGTGCCCGGTTTTCAGCAGAGATCGGTCTGAAATCCGCTCTCTGCTGACGTCACACAGATCAGTCCAGGCAGTGTGTCATCCCGAATCTGGGAGTCTGGATCCGCCAAGTGCCTGGACTGATGGCCATCTCAGCCTCTCAGCGGGCCGCAGAGACGCCGGGGGACAGATGCAACATCGTGATTTACAATCCACTTATCCTGTCCCAGGAAAAACAAGTGGAAATCATTCTTTGCAGCTTTCAAAAAAATTTTCTCTTGTTCTAGGCTGGGGTTGAACTTAAGACCGAGCCTGTTTTTCAGACTCGGTGTTTACAAGTTAAAAACTATTTTTTTTTGCTAGAAAATTACTTGGAACCCCCAAACATTATATTTTTTGTATTCTAACACCCTAGAGAATAAAATGACAGTCATTGCAATACTTTTTGTCACAACGTATTTGCGCAGCGGTCTTATAAGCGCACTTTTTTGGGAAAAAATTAACTTTTTTTAATAAAAAATCAAGACAATAGCAAAGTTAGCCCAATTTTTTTACAATGTGAAAGATAATGTTACGGCAAGTAAATTGATACCCAACTTGTCACGCTTCAAAATTGCGCCCGCTCGTGGAATCACATCAAACTTTTACCCTTAAAAATCTCCATAGGCGACGTTAAAAATTTCACAGGTTGCATGTTTTGGTTTACAGAGGGGGTGTAGAGCTAGAAGTATTGCTCTCGCTCTAACGATCACGGCGATACCTCACATGTGTGGTTTGAACACTGATTTCATATGCGGGCGCTACTCACGTATGCGTTCACTTCTGCGCACGACCTTGTAGGGACGGTCGCTTTAAAAAAAAATAGTTTTTTCCTATTTATTTTACTTGATTTTCTTGATTTTGAAAGTGTTTTTTTTTTTTAAGTGGGTCACTTGTATTCTTATTACAAGGAATGGAAACATCCCTAAAAAAAGCATGACAGGTCCTCTTAAATATGAGAACTGGAGTCAAAAATACCTCAGATCTTATATTTGGACTTAAATGCAATAAAAAATAAAATAATTCTGTCATTTGAAAAAATGACAACAAAAATTTTTCCCTTTAATACGTATTGGGCCGAAGTGACATTTTGATGTCGCTTCCGCCCTGCAGTGATATGGAGACGGGTGGGGGCCATCTTCCCCTCACTCGTCTCCACACACAGCAAGGGATAGTACCAGATCGCCTCCGCCGCTGGCGACGGCTACGGTAAGCGGCGGAGGGCACCGGTGAGCGGCAGGAGGGGGCCCTTCTCCCGCCACTGATAAAAGTGATTTTGCGGCGAGTCTGCCGCAGAGACCACTTTTATCTTGTAGAGGACTGCCTGCTGAAGAAGATAATACCAGGGTTATGGTAGTTAGCTGCTACCATAACAACGGTATTCCTCTTCAAAATCATCACATAAAACTGCGGCGGGCGATCCATAAGTGGTTAAGGTTGGATTTACTTGTTAGTAAGAGATGCAGCCTATCAGCTTATAGAAGCTGCATGGTGTCAGACCTCTGAAGCTTTTCTAATTGTATTGCATTCACATCTGTATTGCTTTTTATTTTTGTAACCATCTCTGGTAACCTTTACCCAGTCCAGTTTGACGTTTTGGTTATCAGGTGATGGGTATATAACATGCATTGATATTCTTTAAATTACAGATGTTGTCTTTCTACTATAAATTAACCCTTTCCCTGCCAGGCCCTGTGCTCCATTTTGTACACTCAGGTGGCCAGACCATTTTTGCAATTTTTCCTTTGCTTTTCTATTTTTCACTTATAGTTTTCAGAATTTGTGAAAGATGATCAGTAGAATGAAAAGAAGGTGCTACTGATTTTTTTAGACCACCGCGGTATCTGGACAAATGTTTATCAAACCAATATAATTGCAAAAAATACACTAAAACCATTATTAGCAGATAAAACTACAGCAAATTTACTAACTAACTAAATATAAAAGCTTAACCTGTACTGAGTTAATAAATAACAAATATTTGTAACTTTTAAATTGCGCCTTTTTGCAAAATTGTGAGAATTGAGCAGACGCAAAAGTGTAAATATCCAAATTTCTCAAAAAATCTGAAGGTTTTAATTTTTCCCTTACAGTTTTCAGAATTTGTGAAAGACCCACAAAACCATATATTTTCTAAGGGAATATGACCTCTAGAATAAAAAGAAGGTGCTACTGATTTTATCCCCCCCAAGCCCCATGCAGCACCTGAAGCCGGCGGAGAGTAAAAAACGAGGAACGCCGGCTAATGGTGGTGACTGCAGGGAGCGGGTTTGCAGGGGGGGGTCGGATCGGATAGAGGAGGGTAATTAGTGCTGGGCGTGAAGGGAAAAGGAGAGGCGAGTGGGGTGGGCAGTTTTAGATGGAAGGGTGGGGCGGGGTGGAGAGGCAGGGGACAGGCAAGCGGCTGCATTGGTGGGGGGAGGGGTGGTCATATTATGGGTTAATAACTCTGATCAGTGGGTTGTAATCCGCTGATCAGAGTTATAGAACGGTTCAGCAGAGTTTGCTGAACAATTCCAATATAAGCTTATAGTCATTGAAGTGACAATAAGCTTATAGGTGAGGGAGAAACAGGTCCATACGCAATACTGACTTGGCCACCTGCGGGCACTTCTGTAGGTCCGTATGGACCTGGCAGTGAAAGGGTTAAAAAGCAGAGCTTAAAACTCATAGCAACGTATAGCATGGTAAGGGAAATCACATTACCTTTAAGCCACCTCTAAATTAACACTAAACATTTTGGCTTTACTTAAACTGATAACGATTTAAAGGAGTGATGAAGCAGAAAATATTTTGAACCACTTCCAGAATGTCAGATTCATGTGGCCTGGATTATTGCACTGCAATGACTTTAAAAGGCTGCTGTGTACATTTAGAGCGTAAAATCTTTTTAAAACCATCACACAGATCGCTTGCTCAGAGTTCCCCACTAGGTAAGAATTTGGAGCAGTTAGTCTGTCCTAACACTAATAGTGAAACCCCAGAGTTTATTTGAAGTGAGATGCTGAGGGTATTAGTAAGGAGTAGGGAATGCGTACATCAAAAAAAGAATTCCGCTGCTGCTCTATTTCTGTGCTGGCATTGATGAAAGTCTTTGTTATGGCTTTGCCACCACTGTGCCAAACATGCGTTAGCAGACTGGTATAAGGAAAGTTAAAAGCTGCTAGGAGAATGTAAATAATGTGTGATTAAAACCACAACCCCATTCCAATTAGCTTGAATTTTCCATTTCAAAGAGCACGCTAAAGCCACAGAAATACAAGTTAAAGCTCCATTTGTTCCTTCTTTTTGAATTGCACTTGCAGCTTCACACTATGGACACAGAGGTTTTAAAGGTGGTCTTGTAGTCCTCTCTTGTTTCACTTCTGCTTTGATTCAAAATGTGTTTTAAATGACTACCTTTGTATTTACTAGAATAGCCGTTTTAATATCAAGACAAAGGGGCATTTGCCCTGGGTCACCATTATTCCATTAAACTGTATATTTACAACAGGGCTGTATAAATGTCTGTATTGCTTTATGAATAGACGATCCAATTTGATCTAGATGGAATATCTTGTATTATGAATAAAAATACACTGCATTCTAATATTTACACTATTGAAGACACCATGACCTTGATTCCATCACCAAATGTTCTGCTATCCTGATAAAACTTGACTAATAATAATAAGATAATTTCATTGGTCCCACCAATTATTCAAGGATCTTGGTTTTCTAGAACAGGGATCCTCAAACTACGGCCCTCCAGCTGTTGCGGAACTAAACATCCCACAAGGCATTGTAAAACTCTGACATTCATAGACATGACTAGGCATGATGGGAGTTGTAGTTCCTGAACAATTGGAGGGCCATAGTTTGAAGACCCATGTTCTAGAATAACAAGAAACTCTTGTCTAAAATGTTATTGCCATAATCTGTCATTTTATGTTATGGGCTAATGGTATGATGGATCACCTTTGGCTCTGAGGTATTTTGCTGGCAAAAAATACCCTTTTGCTGCCATGGATGCCACTAGACCTCTGAAGGTATGCTGTGATTTCTGGCACCAGGCCGTCAGTAGAAGATCCTTATAGGATTTTAGAAAATGCAAAGCATTCTCTAAATGGTATCCATGCCTATTGGCCAACCTCCTGTATTCCCAATGTATTAGGGCAGCCGCTCAGCACCGGACCCGAAAGCAAGTGGAGATCACTGAAGCAGTAGTGTCTACTTCAGTGATTTCCAGCTTCCAGGAGCATCAGCCAGGTATGCCAAGTATGGTATACATAGTTACATTGGTTTAAGCTGGACCAGTGTAACTGCAGTATGCATAATACAGCTGTGCCTGGAATTATTCTTTAATATAATTCTCAAGGCTTCTTCAAAAATCTTCATTCAGGTGCAATTCATTATTCCCTCTCATTCTTAAAGAAGCCTATATGTTACAAAAAATATATACTATATGATGCGCATATATAGTGTAATGTTTGGGGGACCAGCTTGATCGCAGGACACAGGCTTTTTAAATCAAAACTAAGGTTTATTAAACTTAAATGGCTTAGCAGCAGCAAAAACAAAGGAAATAACAGTCTCACCGACTTGTACAGCTCAGAACTGCTATCGCAGTTAAACAGTCCTTGCAGGTAAGTCCTTCAGTAGCAGGCTTTCAGGCAACACACTGCCAAGTCCTTTCACAGCTTTTCATAGCTTCCACAGCTTTCCTTGTCCACCATTCACCATGCATAGACTCTCCTACACTCCTTCACCCTCACCTGCACTTCCTGTCTGCTTTAAACTACTTCCTTACACAGGTGCGTTAACCCTTTCCATTCCCTTAAAGGCACCACAGTCCAAACAGAGGGGAAATATAACGTCCTTCCAGGACCCAGCCATGGCGTCCTGTACATATCCCCCCCCTGTGCCCCAACGCCAAGGAGGTGGAGGCAACAGTGGAGCTCAAACAATGGACTCGGGAGAGGGCATCTGCATTTTGATGCAGTCTCCCGGGCCTATGCTCCACTACAAACTTAAATTCTTGGAGCGCCAGGAACCAACGTGTAATCCTGGCATTAGTCCCTTTACCCTGCCTCATCCATGTTAAAGGGGCATGATCAGAAATGAGCCTAAACTTCCTCCCCAAGAGGTAATACCTGAGGGAATCCAGAGCCCACTTAATGGCCAGACACTCTCTTTCAATAATAGCGTAGTTTTTCTCCGCTGGTGTCAACTTTCTACTGAGGAAGACTACTGGGTGTTCCTCACCACAAACAACCTGTGACAACACAGCTCCCAATCCTACATCGGAAGCATCAGTTTGGACAACAAACTCTTCTGAAAAATTGGGCGCTATCAAGACAGGGTGTTGGCACAGTGCTGACTTGAGCACCAAAAAAGCCTTCTCAGCGTCTGCATTCCACTCCACCATGACCGATTTCCGACCCTTAGTCAGATCGGTCAATGGAGCCGCCAATGTGGCAAAGTTGGGTACGAACCTCCTGTAGTATCCCACCATGCCCAGGAATGCACGTACCTGCTTTTTTGTGAGGGGGCGGGGCCAACTCTTTATAGCCTCTACCTTGCTGACCTGAGGTTTCACCACCCCTCTACCCACAATATAGCCCAGGTATTTCACCTCCTCCATTCCCAAAGCACATTTTTCAGGGTTTATTGTAAACCCCTCTTTCCAGAGAGAGTCCAGTACTGCCTGGACTTTGGGCAAGTGTGACTCCCAGTCTCTGCTAAAAATGACTATGTCGTCCAAGTACACTGAGGCATACTCCCGATGAGGTCGTAAAATCCTATCCATTGCTCGCTGGAACGTGGCTGGAGCAGTTTGCAGTCCAAAAGGCATTCTTTTGTACTGAAAACTCCCCTCTGGAGTAGAAAAAGCAGTTTTCTTTTTAGCAGCCTTAGTTAATGGGATTTGCCAATACCCCTTGGTAAGGTCTAATGTTGTGATATACCTAGCTGGACCTAGTCTCTCAATAAGTTCATCTACCCGGGGCATGGGGTAGGCATCAAACCGTGAAACTTCATTAAGCTTCCGGAAATCATTGCAGAATCGCAGAGTCCCGTTGGGCTTTGGTACCAACACAATCGGGCTCGACCACTCACTCTGCGATTCCTCAATGATCTCCAGGTCCAGCATCTTCTTTACTTCCTCTGAAACGGCCTTCCTTTGAGCCTCTGGGATGCGGTAGGGCCTGACAAAAACTTTGACTCCAGGTTCCGTGATAATATCATGCTCTATGATACTAGTTAGCCCCGGCAAGTCTGAAAACTTCTCTTTATTTCTCTGCAAGAACTCCTTTGCCTGCTGACTTTGGTATTTAGATAGGGTATTTGCTACTTGGACACTCTCCACCCCAACCTGTGGCTCAAGCCTTGCACTAGCCAGGGAGGTCACCGGTTCCCTGTCTGTCCAGGGCTTTAACAAGTTGACATGATATATCTGATACGGTTTCCTCTTGCCTGGCTGGTGGACTCTATAATTGACCTCTCCCACTTTTTCCACAACTTCAAAGGGTCCTTGCCACCTGGCTAAGAACTTACTTTCCACAGTGGGAATTAGCACCGCTACTCGATCCCCCACTTGGAAGTGCCTTATTTTAGCAGCCCTGTTATAGACCCGTCGTTGAGCCTCCTGGGCTTTTTGCAAATGCTCTTTGACTAGCGGCATCACGGTTTGGATCCTTTCCTGCATTTGGGAGACATATTCCAGGACACTCTTATGCTGAACAGGTTCACTTTCCCACTCCTCTTTAACCACGTCAAGAAGTCCGCGAGGTCTCCGCCCATATACCAACTCAAAGGGCGAAAAACCCGTGGAGGCCTGGGGCACTTCCCGGATAGCAAACAGGAGAGCTGGTAACAGGCAGTCCCAATCTTTCCCATCCCTGTGTACCACTTTCTTGAGCATAGATTTAAGGGTCTTATTAAAGCGTTCCACCAACCCGTCCGTTTGGGGATGGTAGACCGATGTGCGTAGCTGTTTAATCCGGAACAGCTTACACACATCGGCCATAACCCTTGACATAAACGGGGTACCCTGGTCTGTGAGTATTTCCTTGGGGAAACCAGTCCGTGTAAACATCTGGAATAATTCCCGGGCAATGGCCTTTGAGGAGGTATTCCGCAGGGGTAGCGCCTCAGGATATCGGGTGGCATAGTCAAGAATCACCAATATGTAGGAGTGACCTCGAGCTGACTTTACCAAGGGACCCACTATATCCATGGCTATCCTCTCGAATGGGACCTCAATTATGGGCAGAGGGACCAAAGGGCTCCGAAAATGAGTCACCGGAGCGGTCAACTGACAGGTCGGACAAGAGGTACAGTATCTCTTTACCTCTGCTTTCAGACCTGGCCAGTAAAACCGGTCGGTGATCCGTGCCTCCGTTTTTTCAACTCCCAGGTGTCCCCCTAACACATCGTTATGGGCCAGGTCCAGAACCTTTCGTCTATATTGTTGGGGTACCAACAATTGCTCTACCACATTTTCTCTCTCCTTGGTAACCCGATACAGCAATTCATTATATATTGCAAAGTGTGGCCACCTCTCATTCGCACCTGGCTCTTGGGGAACCCCATTTACTACTACCACTTGTTCCCGTGCATGGGCAAAAGTGGGGTCCTGCATCTGAGCAGTCCCAAATGCCCCATGGGGAACACCCAAATCCGGCAGCGCAGGGGTAGAGGCCACTTCCTCATCCTCTTCCCCCAGCATTACCTGAAGTGGGAAAGGCTCCTCCCCCTTAGTGTTTTGGTAGGTCTGTGGACCACATATCTTGACATCCTCAATAGTATCAACACTACTTTCATCACCATTAACCCAATCATTAGCATTTTCCCCATCTGGGTCCACATTAACGTTTGGCAGTTCAGGGTTATCCCTCTCAGCAGCAGGAACAGGGGGGCTAGTTTCTCCCCAGTCTCTGAACTGTTCTCCTTGTTCCCACAGTTTTGTAAACAATGGACAGTCTCGTCCTATTATAACATCATGCACCAAGTTCTTTATCACCCCCACCTCTTGAGTAACAGTGCCACATGCTGAGGAGATAGACAACGTGATGAGCGGGTACTCTCTAGTGTCCCCGTGAATGCATACCACCCGTAAAGTTTTTCTTACCGGACCGATCTTCCCAATCACTCTAGGATGAACCAGGGTTACCATGCTTCCAGAGTCCAACAAAGCCCGGGCAGGGTGGTGGTTCACTTGGACTTCACACTCAAACTTTTCCTCATCCAGGTCGAGGTGTGTGGTGCACACTTTGTGGGCACAAAAAGACCCCCTCCGAAGAACCCCGCATTCCATGGGCTCCTCTTGCAGTGGGCAGTGTGCCCGGGTATGACCCCAGGAATGACATCGCCAACATTGTACATCCCCTCCTCTCCGAACAGGAACAGAACGCTGCGAAGGTACCGGGAGTGTCTCTTGGCCTTCCGGGGTGTTTGTCCCAGGGCTCCTTGGAACATCCTTTCGAAGGGCAGCAGTTGGTCGAACAGGCCGTGGCAGACTAGGCCCTATGCGCTTGGTAGGTCCGAGCAGGTCCTCCACCACTGTATATCGTTCCACCATCTCAACAAGGAGGTTTGCTGTTTTGGGGTCTCCATGGCTGACCCACCGTTGGAGGTCATCTGGCAGGGACCTCAGGTATCGGTCCAGCACGACCCGCTCCACAATTTGGGGGCCAGACAACACCTCAGGCTGCAGCCATTTTTTTACTAGTTGCACCAGGTCATGCATTTGAGACCGGGGTGGCCGATCTGGACGATATTTCCATTGGTGTACACGTTGGGCCCGAACGGCCGTAGTCACCCCCAGACGAGCCAGAATTTCTGCCTTTAACTTTTGATAGTCTTTAGCATCATCTGGTGGCAGGTCAAAGTAGGCTTTTTGAGGATCTCCAGTGAGAAAAGGAGCAATGAGGCCGGCCCACTGGTCCTGAGACCATCCTTCTCTCTCCGCTGTCCTCTCAAATGTAGCAAGAAATGCCTCTACATCATCGCTCAGGGATAATTTCTGTAGAAAATGGCTTGCCCTCACAGTCACCTGGTTGCCAGGGGCAACAGCCGCTTGTTCCCGAACCTGAGACAGCTGCTGCACTGCTTCCTTTAAAGCCGTCACCTGAGCCTGCATAACCCCTTGCTGCGTCGCTTGCTGGGCCGCCAACAGGCGAGTATTTTCTTGCTGCAGAGCCAGCGCCTCTTTGTGGTAAGTTTGTTGTGCCTCCAGCTGGGCTGCTAAGCGCTGATTAGCTTCCTCATTGCGAGTCTGCGCTTGTATGTTAGCCAAGGTCAGCTGTTTAATTAGCTCCTCCATTGCTTCAACTTTCAATGTTTGTGCAGCTTTAACCCAGGACATAAATTCAATGTACTGTCTCTTTAAATGTCAGTTCAATATAAAGTCCAATGCAAAAAGAAAAAAAGTTTTTTTTTTTTTTCTCTTCTTATGCCTGTTATTCTGTCCTGCCCGCATTCGAGCACCAGTGTAATGTTTGGGGGACCAGCTTGATCGCAGGACACAGGCTTTTTAAATCAAAACTAAGGTTTATTAAACTTAAATGGCTTAGCAGCAGCAAAAACAAAGGAAATAACAGTCTCACCGACTTGTACAGCTCAGAACTGCTATCGCAGTTAAACAGTCCTTGCAGGTAAGTCCTTCAGTAGCAGGCTTTCAGGCAACACACTGCCAAGTCCTTTCACAGCTTTTCATAGCTTCCACAGCTTTCCTTGTCCACCATTCACCATGCATAGACTCTCCTACACTCCTTCACCCTCACCTGCACTTCCTGTCTGCTTTAAACTACTTCCTTACACAGGTGCGTTAACCCTTTCCATTCCCTTAAAGGCACCACAGTCCAAACAGAGGGGAAATATAACGTCCTTCCAGGACCCAGCCATGGCGTCCTGTACAATAGGCACATCTGAAACGTTGTAAGTTGAATGGAAGTTAGTAACAAGGTATTATAGCCAGGGTATCATAATTATGTTAGGACTGGTATTAATAAAGTGTGTATAGAAAAAATAGCCTTATATATGTGACTGACCTGAGCCTTATATACAGTATGTGTCTGTCAGATAGTAAAACAGGCAATGAGGTTGGCAGGAGAACAATAATGTGCTGCCACTTAAAAAGACAAGACTGAGCATTGGCTTGTACTGCACATGGCATTAACACCTTATCTACTTGTATAAAAATAGTTACAGATTTTTTATATTGGGACAAAAGTCCTAGAAAAATGCCTGGCCTTCTAACTATTTTCACACAAAATGCATGTTTGGCACGTATCTCTGTAGTATGAATGATTTTTATAGAATAAAAGGTGCAACATTGCTGGAGATTTACTATGCACAGCTGCGCCAGATTCTGTGTGCACCAGTTTTGGTGAATTTTCCCCACAGTGTGCAATATTTGTGAATCATATTTAGACTTCTTAATTATAAAGAGAAAAGTCCCTAGTCTCATATCGCTACAAAAACCTAATCATGATCCCCATAATTAAGCACCATGGGCAGGGCAAAACACATTGGGGGGTGGCCTGGTTGGAGCCCAGGTTGAGGCTGTTTTCACTTTTCACACACAAGTTTTTGTAGTGATGTGTGGCTAAGGACTTTTCTCTCCATCCGCATCTGCGCTCCCAGCGTTTTATTAGAAGAGAACCTGTTGGAGCCTCAAGCAGCACCCACAGTTCAGCATTAGTTTATACTTCTTCATATACCACAATACCCAGACACTGACAGGTGAGATAAGGTCATTTTCAGTTGTATGGTTTTCAATCTCATGTGAAATTACTGCTGTCTGACTATGGTCTAGAAAACCTACTCCACATGTTATTGGTTCCTCTCTGTGATGAGACACGGTAGCAATGCTCTCCTCCCCTCCTCTTCTCTTCTCTTTCATCGCTAGTGAATAAACATAGATGTTTAGTTGAGCCAAATATTTGTAGTTAGGTTGGTACTGTCCAATCCTGGATCTTGATGCGTGTACCTCTGACAGCCTTGGTAGGTCATTTAAATCCACAAGTAACCGGTTTTCCATCTACAGGTTATTTGTTTTATTTTCACCTTTTCATGTATTGCTACCTGCAGAATTCACAATTTAACCGTTACAAAAAAAGAAGAAAAGGAAAAATAAAAATTAAAAATACATTTTGTAAAATTGAAGATCATTCTGTTGATGTAGATACAGTACTCCTTCCGTTTTATATTGTCAGTGTTGTGCTGTCATAGCAAAGGCTTCCGATTCGCTCAACCATCACAAATAAAGACGGCAACAAGGAGTCACTCATCACACCTTTCTTTGCCTGCTTTTGTCATGAAATGGTCTTTTTATGAGCTGTCACCTATAATAGTCAGTGCTTCTTTGATCAATCAATTTTCTTGTCTGGAAACAATTAAGACATTAAGCAGAGTAATTGCTAGGTGCTCATCCTGACAAATGCCTAGGCCTGGAGCAGATGTACACACATGAATACCAAGTGCATTTTATCCTGAGAAGAATAACCAAATCTAAATGGTAGGCCTCATTGTTATTTGGACTGCGCAATGGTAAAACGGAGTAAATGCCAATGCAGACATTCTGACCTTATGCTGCTGGTGGAATTGTGTTACATATTTCCCTTTGCGATCCCATTTTTTTTTTCAGAATGCCCCTTTTGTTAATATTAATGTTTTTTTGTTTGTTTTTTTATGTTTAACTATTTTGGCTTTTATCACTGATTTAGCCAAATTTGTATTCAGAGTAGGATTGTTGTGCACTGAGTTAAAGCAGGATAAATTAGGGGGAAAAGCTATGGTTCCATATTCAAATTATCTGTAGACAGATCATGTTGACCTCATCTGCCACCAAGCAACTGATATGTGGGCTGCCACCAAGTTTCAGTGGTTCATTTAGATGTTGAAATTATTTGAACTGGGGGTGTTCTCTGTTTGTACTGTATATATGACTTTTGAACACTTCCATTGTTCCTAAAGTTATATGAGCTATCTGAACACAACCAACTTAACTGCCTCCCTAATTTTTAAAGGGGAATGATCAGCTCAGCAAGAAGTCTGATCTCCATATTTAAGCTTTAGTTTCAAGGTTTAAAATGACATTAGAGCTCATCTGAGGCTTTCTTCATCCAATGCTTTCTTGTAACCATTACCTGTCTATAAAAGTTAAAGTTAATTTTAGGACATATTGATATATCTGTCTAGTTTGATTAAAGGCTAGGTTTACCCTTGTGAACACAAAATAATAAACACATTTTTTTCTGTGAAAAAAATGTGCATTTAATATGTTTTTTTTTAAAGGATCCATCAGCAGATCATGAATGCAATGTTAGGCCCTGCACACACTGCTCACAGCTCTGTTGCCCATACCCCTGTACGGGCTTTCAGTTTCAGAGCTTGAAGCGGTGTGAATGTACCATGAATGTGCTCATAAGCATGCAAACAGACCATTGAAACTGCAAGTCCGTCTGCCGCAGTGGCAGGCGGGACTTGTTGAAAGAGCGATTAAAGGGGTTTCATAGGATCCATTAAGGTGAATAAACACCGTGCAGGGTCCGGCCCCCCAGTTTTACTTACCTGAGCCCCAAATTTCCGTGGGCGTGATCCCACGTTGCTCTCTCCACGGCTTCTCGGCTCTTCATTGGATAGATTGATGAGTATAAAGGCTTCTTCTTTATTATTTCTAAGCATTAAAATGTTCCACAGAGCAGCTAACGCGTTTCTGTCAAAAAAAGATCTTACTATTATGAGTAAGGTCATCTTTTGAAGGAAAAGCGTTAGGTCACCTTTTGATGGAAAAGTTAGTTAATTCATTCACAGACTGCTGTGAATGAATACTGCAGCTCCGACATTTTCAAGATTTTACAATGGCTGTCAGAGGGAGAGGCACTCTGTTGACGGAAAGGTGGGTAAATAGGGGCATGTTAAATATGGGTTAAAATGTAACATGCTCCTAAAGGTGAACTTATCCTTTAATATTTGTTCTGGCCAAGTCCAGTGTTAGGAGGGTTGTGAGGTGTGTTAACTCACATATTTCTATATTTATTCCTTCTTCTCAAAATCTGCCAGGGCTTATCAATGACTGGCTCAAGTCTCTGTTTTTCTGTTTTATTTTTTGTGCTCTGTTTTCTGAAGCCTATAATTGGTCATTCTGCAGCTTTAGGAAAACTGCAGTTAATTTTACTATGACCACACAGACATTTTTGACATCTCACAGAATTGGTTTAGCAAAGTTGGTGGAAGATTAAATTTCACCCCAATGGATTACAGTAAAGAACAGATTACAAAAACATAACATACTCATAGGGTGTGATTACTTTGTGACTTAACAAAGGGCAAAAGGCTAGAAGCCCGACAGCTGCCTAAGCTCCATTCACTTAGATCCTGTGCCACTGTTCTACTGGCAAAACTGTTTGCACCTTCTGTAGATATTTATGAGCTAAACTGTAGCCGGTTTCTATATTGGCACTTATGAAGCAGTTACTTGCCTCTACATTGCACTGCGTACTTTTGACCTGTTAGTGACTGCCTTCATATTTTATTCCTTAATGCTTCATGCCTATATTGTGTGCAGTATGTTCATTTAGAATTGTACTAGAGCTGAAGGTTTTTACAGCTAGCTAAAAAAAACATGTTTCTCCGGCATCCATTTACTTTTCACTTCTACTTTTTAACTTTACAGTTTAAATGAAAACATTGTAGCATTACAAGATGAACTTTTTCAGTACACTACTGTTGCTGCATCAATCACTTTTTAACCACTTGAAGACCATGCTTTTTCTGGTACTTTTTGTTTACAAGTTTAAATCCATATTCTTTGCTAGAAAAATACTAATATCCCCAAAATCTAATTAAAAAAAATTTTGGTTTTGCAATTTTTTTATGCCACACGATATTTGCGCAGAGGTTTTTCAAATGCAGTTTTTGGGAGGGGAAAATAAAAAATACACTTTTTTAAATTTGAAGGCAAAAAAACACAATACATAACCCAATTTTTTGTAAAATATAAAAGATGATGTCATGCCGAGTAAATCTATACCAAACCTGTCACGCTTTAAAATTGTACATGCCCGCACAACAATGACAAACAACGTAAATTTTACTATCTATAGCTGACACTTTAAAAGCCTTTACAGGTTACCATTTTGAATATACAGAGGAAGTCCAGTGCTAGAATTACTGCCCATGATCTGACATTCGCAAAGATACCTCACATGTGTGGCGCGATCGTGGTCTGCGTGCGTTCAGGACCAATGCATGTTTTTGCATTTGCACGCTGGGACAGGGGCACCTAATTTTTTTTTTTAATTTATAGGGCCAGATTCACGTAGATCAGCGGATCTATAGATCCGCTCGATCTACGTGATTTAAGATCCGCTCCCGCAAGTTTGGGAGGCAAGTGGGTAATTCACAAACCACTTACCTCCAAACTTGCAGCGGCGGATCGTAACTCCCCCGGCGTAATGCAAATTCCGCGGCTAGGGGGAGTGTACTATTTAAATCAGGCGCTTTCCCGCGCCGATTTAAATGCGCATGCGCCATCCGGGGAATTTCCCGGCGTGCATTGCTCCCACTGACGTCGCTAGGACGTCAGTGGTTTCGACGCTTACGTAAACGACGTACATCCGTATTCGAGAACGACTTACGCAAACGACGTAAAAAAATTCAAATTCGACGCGGGAACGACGGCTATACTTAACATTGGCTGCGCCTCATAGAAGCAAGGGTAAGTATACGCCGGGAACGCTGCTACGGAAACGTTGTGAGAAGACTGCGTCGGGTCCGCGTACGTTCGTGAATTTGCGTATCTCGCTGATTTACATATTATTCAACGTAAATCAGTGGGAACGCCCCCGGCGCCATTTTTAAATTGAAAATAAGATCCGAGAGTTTAACACAGTTACACCTGTCGGATCTTAGCCCTATCTATGCGTAACTGATTCTATGAATCAGACGCATAGATAGGACCAGTGTAAGTCAGAGATACGATGGTGTATCTGGAGATACACCGTCGTATCTCTTTGTGAATCTGGCCCATAGATTTTTTTTATTACACTTTTGCTTTCATTTATTTAAAAAATGTTTGTTTTATCACTTTTTTTGCTGTCACAAGGAATGTAAACATCCCTTGTGACAGCAATAAGCATGTTACAGGTTTTCCTATGGAGGGATATGGGGTCTATAAGAAAGCATTCAGAACACCAAGATCAGCGTTTTTGAATACTTTAGACTTTTTTTAAAACTGGCGCTTTTAAGATTCCAGTAAACCGGAAGTGATGCCATGACATCGCTTCAGAGTTTCTACATCCAAGGCTTTCTTCGGGACTCCGGCCAGCTGGCAAACATGCCAGCTGGTCGCTCGGGTCTCCCAGTGGGACGTTAGTTGATTCCATTGTTATTGTTTCAGCCTACTAAAATGTAACTCCATCCATTTTGTTTAGTTTTGAACACTTTGGAGGAGGGTGAGGAACTAGGGATGTCCAGATACCGATACCAAGCATTTCCCAGAGTACTTGTACTCAGGGGGAAATACTCCGATGCCTCAGCCGATATCTGGGCAGGCAGGGGAGTTGCAAGTCTTCCCCCCCCCCGTGCTGTCTTTCCCCCTGCTCCGTGCTGTCTTTCCCCCTGCTCCGTGCTGTCTTTCCCCCTGCTCTGTGCTGTATTTCCCCCTGCTCTGTGCTGTATTTCCCCCTGCTCCGTGCTGTATTTCCCCCTGCTTCGTGCTGTCTTTCCCCTGTGTTCCGTGCTGTGCTCTCTTTCCCCCGTGTTCCGTGCTGTGCTCTCTTTCTTTTGTGTTCTGTGCTCTCTTTCCCCTGTGTTCCGTGCTGTGCTCTCTTCCCCCCTCCCCGTGTTCCGTGCTGTCCTCTCTTTCCCCCGTGTTCCGTGCTGTCCTCTCTTTCCCCCGTGTTCCGTGCTGTCCTCTCTTTCCCCCGTGTTCCGTGCTGTGCTCTCTTTCCCCCGTGTTCCGTGCTGTGCTCTCTCCCCCCCTCCCGTGTTCCGTGCTGTGCTCTCTTCCCCCCCCGTATTCTGTGCTGTGCTCTCTTCCCCCCCTTGTTCCGTGCTGTGCTCTCTTTCCCCCGTGTTCCGTGCTGTCCTCTCTTTCCCCCGTGTTCCGTGCTGTCCTCTCTTTTCCCCCGTGTTCCGTGCTGTGCTCTTTTTCCCCGTGTTCCGTGCTGTGCTCTTTTCCCCCGTGTTCCGTGCTGTGCTCTCTTTTCCCCGTGTTCCGTGCTGTGCTCTCTTTCCCCCCGTGTTCCGTGCTGTCCTCTTTTTGCCCCGTGTTCCGTGCTGTGCTCTCTATTCCCCCCGTGTTCCGTGCTGTCCTCTCTTTCCCCTGTGTTCGTGCTGTCCTCTCTTTCCCCTGTGTTTCGTGCTGTCCTCTCTTTCCCCCGTGTTCCGTGCTGTGCTCTCTTTCCCCCCGTGTTTCGTGCCGTGCTCTCTTTCCCCCCTGTGTTCCGTGCCGTGCTCTCTTTCCCCCCTGTGTTCCGTGCCATGCTCTCTCCCCCCCCCCCCCCGTGTTCCGTGCTGTGCTCTCTTTCCCCCCGTGTTCCGTGCTGTCCTCTCTCCCCCCCCCGTGTTCCGTGCTGTCCTCTCTCCCCCCTCAATTTGTCAGGATGGAGAGCGGAGGTAGGAGCCGCTAAACCCGGCTCCTACCTTTTCAGAATGAACAGAGTCAGTGATCATTGACTCTGTCCATTCATATAACTGAGCATCGTAACCTGTGTTTACGATGCTTCCGTTTATGAATGGAGAGGGGCTTCCCTCCATTAATTTCAGCTAAAGGCTGCAGAGAAAGGGACTGGGGAATCTGTGTCCTTAGTCCCTTTCTCTGTCTTAACCACTTCAGTACCTTGGGTGTTTTTCAGATTTGATGTTTACAAGACTAAAACATTTTTTCTTGCTAGAAAATTACTTAAAACCCCCAAACATTATATATATTTTTTTCTAACACCATAGAGAATAAAATGGCGATCATTGAAATACTTTTTGTCACACCATATTTGCGCAGCGGTCTTACAAGCGCACTTTTTTGGGGAAAAAATCACTTTTTTGAATTAAAATATAAGACAGCAATAAATTTGGCCCAATTTTTTTATATATTGTGAAAGATAATGTTACGCCGAGTAAAATGATACCCAACATGTCACGCTTAAAAATTGCGCCCACTCGTGGCATGGCGTCAAACTTTTACCCTTAAAAATCTCGATAGGTGACGTTTAAAAAATTCTATAGGTTGCATTTTTTGAGCTACAGAGGAGGTCTAGGGCTATAATTATTGCTCTCGCTCTAACGATACCTCACCTGTGTGGTTTGAACACCGTTTTCATATGCGGACGCTACTCATGTATGCGTTCGCTTCTGCGCGCGAGCTCGTCGGGACGGGCGCTTTAAAAAAAAATGTTTTTTTCTTATTTTTTTTTTTTTTTTTTTTTTTTTTTTTTTACACTGGGAAAAAAAAATTGATCACTTTTATTCCTATTACAAGGAATGGAAACATCCCTTGTAATAGAAAAAAGCATGACAGGTCCTCTTAAATATGAGATCTGGGGTCAGAAAGACCTCAGATCTCATATTTAGACTTAAATGCAAAAAAAAAAAAAAATGGAAATTTTGTCATTTGAAAAAATGACAACAAAAAAATGTGCCTTTAAGACGCATGGGTGGGACTGACGTTTTGACGTCACTTCCGCCCTGCTATGCTATGGGGACGGGTGGGGGCCATCTTGCCCTCACTCGCATCCCCACACAGCAGGCTGAAGGACCCGATCGCCTCCGCCGCTACCGACGGCTCCGCGAAGACCACCGTTATCTTTTACAGGACCGCTCACACTAAAGATGGATATCTCAGTTATGGCAGCAGATGCTGCCGTTACCGAGATATCCATCTTTAAAGTGCCGCCGTCTATAGTCGTATAGCGGTCGGGAAGTGGTTAAAGGGGAGATGTCAGAGGTCTGTTAAGACCCCTGATATCTCTCCAAAAGACCCCCAACAGGGCTGATTGAAAAAAAAAATTGCAATAAATATTTTTTTTTTTAAATAAATGAAAATAAAATGTAAATAAAAAAACACACTGACAATCCACCCCCCCCCCCCTAAAAAAACCAAAACAAATCACTGTAAAAAAATAAAAGAAAAATTGTAAAAAAATACTGTCACATGACATTAAAAAAAAGTATCGGTAATCGGTATCGGCGAGTACTTGAAAAAAAAGTATCAGTACTTGTACTCGGTCTCAAAAAAGTGGTATCGGGACAACCCTAGTTAGATCCTTTTATTGTTGTCTGTGTGACTGATATCACTGTGACAGAAAATTCTGAATTTTGTTTTACACTAATTAAATTAGTGATGTAGTTACATCAATTTAATTTGTAATTTGTTAACTGATGCCTGTTGTAGATCTCCTTTGTGGAGATCATATTTAGTTACTTGACAGCCGAACAGGTTATTAGTGCAGTCTGTGAGTTTGCTGCCACTGACATTCTACAGAGCTCTTCAGCTAAACAAAGGTAGCCTGGAAAACTTATTTCATATTATAAGCAAGATGATTTGGACTTTGTACTTGGCGCCAAATTTTAATTACCTAGCCACTTGGGGTCTGAGCTGAAATGTTATATTGAGTTTTAACAGTGGAATGTAAACCCTGAAATATATTCAGTTTTTCCCATTGTAATGCAGGTTGCACATTTCTCAATTATAACTGCATTTTCATATTGTTTTTCTTCCAGTTTGCAGCACATCTTGTGAAACTGGGATATCCTCGAGTTTGTATTCTGGATGGTGGAATTAACAAGATGAAGCCAACTGGCCTGCTGAGTGTCCCTTCTCCACAGATCTAAGCAACACAAGCCAATACTTCTGAACATTACAGCATACCCACAAAAGAGCTGTGCCCACCTATATGTTATTTCATGGTTTTGGACAATCTATTCAGAAGTACTGCTAAAGTGTTTCTATACCAAGGTGAAATGGTCTACAAACCATTCGATGATAGAGTTACATTAAAATTGCATTTATCGTGCAATCTCAAACCTCTTGGCCTATAGAGACCCAGGGAAAGAGTGTTATTTTGGGTCATGGAATCATGAAATATTTTTGTTATGTTGGCCTTTTAAAAGAAGTGTTAGGCCCCGTACACACGACCGAGTTTCTCGGCAGAATTCAGCCAGAAACTCGGTCGGAGCTGGATTCTGCCGAGAAACTCGGTCGTGTGTACACTTTTCAGCGAGGAACCCGTCGAGGAACTCGTCGGGCCGAAAAGAGAACATGTTCTCTATTTCCTCGTTGTTGAATGAGGAAAGTCGGCCCGCCAAGCTCCTCGGCGGCTTCCACACTGAACTCGACGAGGAACTCGATGTGTTTGGCACGTCGAGTTCCTCGGTCGTGTGTACGGGGCCTAAGAGCCGGTTCACACTGGGGCGGCACGACTTCGGGGGCGACTTGGCAAGGCGTCCTGAAGACGACTTCAGAGGCGACTTGCAAAATGACTTTTGTATAGAAGTCAATGCAAGTCGCCCCAAAGTCGTACAAGAACCTTTTTCTAAGTCGGAGCGACTTACGTCGCTCGTATTAGAACGGTTCTGGTAAATAGAATGGGACGCGACTTGTCAGGCGGCTGAGTCGCCTGACGAGTCGCCCCAGTGTGAACCGGCTCTAAATATATCTGTGGACAGCTATGTGTCCACTGTTAAATAACAACAAATGACAGTCAGACAAGCACCATTAGCCAATTTATTGTTTAGGAATTAAGAATCAAAATGGGAAATATGCTGTTTCCAAAGTCAATCTAAAATTACTGACTTGCAATTTTTTCTTTTTATTTAAACAATGACGATACACTTTGTATATTGCAAATAACCTGATATGTGATTATGTTAACCGGTGCTACTGGTGTAAGAACAAAAGTCATCATTACGATATAGATGTTAGCTGTTCAGTAACAAATTATGGACAGAATCTTCAGAAAAATCATCCATCTGCTTGAGGTTTTTAGGTGTAACCATTTCTGCCACATACATTGTGTAGGTATTGGTCAAGTATACTGAAGTCTTGGAAAACATGATATATTTAGAAGTGGGTTTAAAAAAATGTGAAATGTTTAGCCATAATGGTATACAAGTAACATATAAAGCACTATAAAGTATGTATACTTTCTGGCTTAAAGTGAATTCAATTGAATTGAAGTGGGTGATATCCAAGCAAGATGGAAACAAAAATAACAGGGATTCATTGCCTTGCTTTGATGTGAACAATGGCTAACTCCCTTCAGTTTGGCACTAAGCTGCACAAAGTGGGCTCGAAGGGGGCAGCACAAATATTTAATCAATAGTAAATCACTTCATTGGCCCAACAACATGGCTTCCTTGTCATATTTGTTCATGGATGAACATTCTGCATTATACATTGTATTCCAAATAATATGCTACACTTTTACAGTACCCTCCTGTTGTTTAACTGCTTTGGGATGATTTTTTTTAGTTACACACCTAGTACTTAAAAGGGGTTTAAACATCATGTAAAGGGAACTCTTTTTGCAGTCTGTATAAATTTTTTATTTTTTTTTTAACTACTTAAGGACCCCTTCACTCCGATATACATCGGCAGAAGGGCACGGCTGGGCACAGGCACATACCTGTACGTTGCCTTTAAGAGCCCAGCCGCAAGGGTTGCAAGCGCCCCACCAGCGGTGCGCTTGCGACCCGGTCCGAAGCTCCGTGACTGCGCCCCTGGGACCCGCGGACTTTATCGCCGCCTGTGTCCCACGAGCTGAAGAACGGGGAGAGTTGTGTGTAAACACACCTTCCCCGTTCTGTGTGGCAGTGACACTGATCGTCTGTTCCCTGATATAGGGAACGACGATCGGTGACGTCACGCCTACAGCCATGCCCCCCTACAGTAAGATTCACTCCCTTAGGGCACACTTAACCCCTTAGCGTCCCCCCTAGTGGTTAACCCCTTCACTGCCATTGTAATTTTCACAGTAATCAGTGCATTTTTATAGCACTTTTCGCTGTGAAAATGACAATGGTCCCAAAAATGTGTCAACAGTGTGTCAAAAGTGTCCGATGTATCCGCCATAATGTCGCAGTCATGAAAAAAATCACTGATCGTCGCCATTACTAGTAAAAAAAAAATATTAATAAAAATGCCATAAAACTATCCCCTATTTTGTAAACGCTATAAATTTTGCGCAAACCAATCGATAAATGCTTATTGCGATATTTTTTTACCAAAAATAGGTAGAAGAATACGTATCGGCCTAAACTGAGGAAAAAAAATGATATATTTTTTGGGGATATTTATTATAGCAAAAAGTAAAAAATATTGCATTTTTTTCAAAATTTACGCTCTATTTTTGTTTATAGCGCAAAAAATAAAAACCGCAGAGGTGATCAAATGCCACCAAAAGAAAGCTCTATTCGTGGGAAAAAAAGGACGCCAATTTTGTTTGGGAGCCACGTCGCCACGACCGTGCAATTTTCAGTTAAAACGACGCAGTGCCGAATCGCAAAAAGGGGCAAGGTCCTTAACCTGCATATTGGTCCGGGTTTTAAGTGGTTAATATTTATTGGTATCTTTTGGGTGTTTGCTGGAAGCTGAAAAAAGCTTTCTAAATACTAAAAATTATTTACATAAAAAGAAAAACCTTTTCTTACTGGAACTCATTCATAAAGATTTGGCTGCATGTCCCACCTTGTAATGATAAAAAAAGTTATCATATCATGTTTTAATGCATAGGTGCAGATAATACATTATACACTGTGTGTGTGTGTGTGTGTGTGTGTGTGTGTGTGTGTGTGTATATATATATATATATATATATATATATGTATAATATATTCCAGTAGTTGCCACTGCACACATCTAAAAGAAAATGGGCCCTGGTGCTCAGCAAAGCATGAAGTACATATGATCCAAGAGATAAGGTGGCACACACGAGGCTTGAAAGATGAACATACGGTGATACAGTTGGTATCCTTCCACAAAAAAAAATAACCCACAATTTTCTCAGAAAAAGTTTGATTGGCATTGCTCATTGTTCCATATTTTTTAACAATTATTCATTGCTTTTGAAAATTGCATGGACAAATTGAAGGTACATTTAAAGCTCACATCCAGGGAGAGGATTTTGCCGCCACATTGCAAAGGTTAGATGCTCTTTTAGGTCTAGGGGTCTACAGAAAGCAGTTTCACTTACTCGGTTCTCTGCTCCCCCAATAGCTGGCACTCTTCTTTACTCCACACACTCCGGCAGTGGACTGTCCCATGGCATTTCAACACCCAATGCTGAGCTATGGGCACTGCATTGGGCTTCATGATGTCAGGGGACTTGCGACCAGCAGAGCAAAGGAGAGAGGAGGCTTTCAAGGACCTATCTTTACAGCCATGATGAAGGCTGCAGGAGAAGAGGATCAGGTAAGTAAAAATGTTTTTTTCTGGCCCCCTAGACCTAAACAGGCATTTAACCCTTGCATTGTGGGATCAGCACAGGAGCATTTTCCCTTTCCCTGGAACCCAGATTTAATCTAATATTTTGTTGTACAATATTCGGAGGCACTACAAACGAGATCTCTGTAGCTCTTAATCAGTCTTTAGTACCTGTCAACAGGTAGTTTGGGCCACTTGTCTAACACACTGCTCCAGCTATCTCACGTTTAAAGAGTGCCTTCCTCAGACTGCATGTTTCAGCTCTCTCCATAGGTGTTCGATAGGATTCAGATCAGGGGCTAATAGAAGGCCATTTGAGAAAAGTCCTATTTTTTTCTAAGCTCTTCATTGGTGCTTTTGGCTGTGTGTTTTAGGTTATTCTGATCTTGGAGGACCCGTGACCTGAGGCAGAGCTTTTTGACACTACACAGCAAGGATCTCTAAACCATGCCTCTCCAGCTGTTGTGGAACTGCACGTTCCATGAGGCATTGGAAACCTCTGACATTCACAGACATGACTAGGCATGATGGGAATTGTAGTTTCTGAACAACTGGCGGGCCATAGTTTGAAGACCCCTGCTATACAGTATGGTGTTCTTTCCTTTACAAGCTTTATGTTTTCATCTGTGAACATAGAGCTGATGTGACAAAAAGCTTCAGTTTTGTCTTTTCTGCCCAAGCACAAACTCCCAGTAGCATTGTGGCTTGTCAATATACCGTATTTATCGGTGTATACCGCACACTTTTTTGCCCCGCGAGCGGGGGGGATCGAGCGGGGAGGACACCGCAGAAGGACGGCGGACCCGACGAAGAGGACACCCGAAGCCGCAGACGGACGCCGGACCTGTCAAGGCCGCCGATGGACGCCGCGCAAAACACCAAAACTGTAAGTACTAAAATGTTTATTTTTACAGGAATGCGGGTCCACTTTAGGGGTGTGTGCTATACGCCGAAGCGCGCAATACCCCGATAAATACGGGTACATTTCAGCAAAATCTAGTCTGGCTTTTTTATGTTTTTATTTCAACAGTAGAGTCTGCATTCAGCCATGTGTTGCTCAAAAAAAGGACAGGTTCTAAAGAGTGACTACTTTCCTCGGTTTAAATATGCTGGATAAATATGCGCAAATATGATAGATTGAAGATGACTGATACTATATTGCAGAAAACAGTTCATTTAAAATATCATTATGATCTAATTATTTATAATCTTTTCTAGTAGTACCAACATATTTGTCCAGGATTTTTTAGAAATCTATTTGTAAAACTGTCAAATATTTATCTTTTTCACACTTCCTTTGCTTTGCTCTATGAAATACGAGGCATGCAGTTAACAATGAGACCATTGCTTTTAATTTCATCACTTTTCAGGAGAAATGAAGCATGGGTACCAACAAATGTGTCCACCTGTGTGGTTATACACTAACATGATATGATACATTCATGATCTGCATGCACAAAATTAAACTCAACAATTTTTTTCCTTACCTTAATGTGTTGTCTGCATTAGGCTGGGTTCACACTACTACACTACTTTCATCCTACTTTGCTCTGCTACATTGGTCCTACATTGATCCTACATTGGTCCTACAGTACATCCATCCTACTTTCATGAACAGGATACTACTTCGGTCCGACTTCAATGATATTCAATGGGTTGAAGTAGGATCAATGTAGGACCAAAAGTAGTACAGGGAGCATTTTCAAAGTCAGACCGACTTGTGTAGGACCAGTTAAGACGGCTCTCATAGGGAAACATTGATTTTCACACGTCATGCTACATGAGGCTCCCAATGTAGGACCGTTTGTCGGACAAGTGTGAACCCAGCCTTAAGGTAGTAAATTCCCCACAGCCTAATCAACACCACTTCCCCCCAATCCCTAAATACTTTCCTGACTGAGTCACACATCCAGCGCTGTCATAACTGCAGCACTGCTCTCCTCTCTTCATGGTCTCACAGGAGACACTGAAAGCAGGGAGAGCCATAGGAGTGTGGGCATGGCTTACTGGTTGTGGATGCACACAGCCCAGCTCAGGAGCATGCCTGTACTGGTGCCCCTTTAGCACCCAACTTGCTAAGGGGGCACCCAGAGGAAAGAGGAGCACACATCGCCTGGTAGGGGACTGAAGAAGAGGAAGTAAGGGACTGCTCTGTGAAATATTTTTAAACATAGTAGATAAGTATAGCATCTTTTTTTATTTTAATAATAAAGATTCACCATTCCATGTACAGTGCTGTATTTACAGACATATTTATATAGTTATCCACCATTAATGTGGAAAAGTATTGGTATTGTCGCAGAATGTGTATCTTGAAATTCTCTCTTTAAGATAAAACCTTGTGTACTTTTACACTGTTTCAAGAATTATATGTGTCGTTATGTTCATTTGTAATCAGAACAATAATTTGTGGCATTCAAAGGGAACTTGTTAGGATGGAAATTTGGAAGTTACCACTGCTGATCTGCTAATTAGGTGTACAGGTTTAGAGGTGCCTGCTTTCCCTCCTGCTAAATAACTGAGCTGGAACAAGCATGCTCAGCAGCTAGTGAAGCCAGGATCAATATGTCAGACCTGAAGCCTGCATTTTTAAAAACCATCAGCAGCATTCATTCAAAATCTCCTGCTATTTATATCAAGTGGAACTCCAGGGAAATCTGTTTGCTTCTGTATACAAACAAGTGACCTCTAATGGTGGTAATCCAAGTATTTGAGTTTTAAATGCCTAGTCTCCTTCATGTAGGAATGTACAGGCAGTGCTATACTGCCGATGATGGGAGGATGAGAGCAAACATTATATTGTAAAATAATTGATCCATTTTTTCACTTTTTTTTACTTTCTCATTTACATTCACTAAAAGCTGCTATATGGGACCCAGTTATGTATCTTCACTATAACACAAACCAGCCAAGGAAAGTCCATGTACTGCCACCAGAACACAACATTGCATACTGTATGCAGCTGATACTACCTACAGTTTATACAGCGCTGACGGTGACAACATCAATTAGTAAAGGAAATAGTCCATTTGGGCCAGGTTTGCCTAAAACAAACTATTTAAATTGAAAGTAAGCCTGTAGTTGATCTTTTACCACTTGAGAGACGCGCTATAGACGAAAGACGTCCACAGCGCGGCTCTCAAGTGCCGGGTGGACGTCCCTGGACGTCCTTTTATGTGCATTACCCGCGCGCACCGCTGGGGGCGCGCAGCAGGTAAACACTGTGCCCGGTGCATCACTGAGAAGCTGAGGCGTGTGCATGGCGGCCGCAAAGTCCACCAGGTACCCGCAATCGGCGGTGACAGCAGGGACGTGGAGCTCTGTGTGTAAACACAGAGCTCCACGTCCTGTCAGGGAGAGAGGAGACCGATATGTGTCCCTTGTACATAGGGACACAGCATCGGTCACCTCCCCCAGTCAGTCCCCTCCACCCACACAGTTAGAACACACCCAGGGAATACATTTAACCCCTTCCTCACCCCCTAGTGTTAACCCCTTCACTGCCAGTCACATTTATACAGTAATTAGTGCATTTTTATAGCACTGATCTCTGTATAAATGTGAATGGTCCCAAAATTGTGTCAAAAGTGTCCGATACGTCCGCCGCAATATCGCAGGCCTGCCAAAAAAAGAAAACGCAGATCGCCGCCATTACTAGTAAAAAATAAATCATAAATCTATCCCCTATTTTGTAGGCACTATAACTTTTGCGCAAACCAATCAATATACTCTTATTGCGATTTTTTTTTAACAAAAATATGTAGAAGAATACGTATTGGCCTAAACCGAGGAAAAAAATATATAAAAAAAAAAAATTGGGATATTATTATAACAAAAAGTAAAAAATATTGTGTTTTTTTTCAAATTTTTCTGTCTTTTTTTGTTTATAGCGCAAAGAATAAAAATCGCAGAGATGATCAAATACCACCAAAAGAAAGCTTTTGTGGGAAAAAAAATGATAAAAATATAATTTGGGTACAGTGTTGTATGACCGCGCAATTGTCATTCAAAATGCGTCAGCGCTGAAAGCTGAAAATTGGTCGGGGCACGAAGGGGGTTTAAGTGCCCAGTAATTAAGTGGTTAGGCAGTGCTGCTGATTGGACAGTGAGAAAGCACATGCACTGTCGGACATGTACTGCGTCTCCCACTCCCAGTCTTACTGTTTCTGTACAAAAGTATACAAAAAGCTGATATCAAGACAAATTTGTGTATTTATTTCAGTTATATGAAAGAATATTTAACTGAAAGTGATATTAAAGTCTTGTTTTTTGTTGTTTTTTTTTTTTAAATAACAAACCTTATACTTACCTGCTCTTTGCAGTTAATATACAAAGAGCAGCTTGGATCCTCCCCTCCTCAGGTCCTCAAATGGTGCTTTTGGCCCCTCCCTCCTGCCAAGTGCCCCCAGAGCAACCAGCTTGCCCAGGGGGGGGGGTAACCAAGCAAGCTAGTTTTGGAGCTGCGGCTCCTCATGTCCATTCACACACAGAGTCGTGGATCAGCCCCTCTCTCTTCTCATTGGCTAACTGGCTGTGATTGCCATCAGCAGGAGCCAATGGCTGCCTCAGCCGATGAGGATCTGAGACTCTCATGTACATTGCTGGATTGAGATGGGGCTCAGGTAAGTATTGGGGGCTGCTTCACCCAGAAGGTTTTTTAAGCCTTGAGCCTTTACAACCATGCTCTGCCCAAATAAATGTCAGGTAGAAAACAAAATATTAATCACCATTATTCTGCTGCTGATTTTTCCTTCATTACTATCTTATCATGCCTTTTTTGCACTGTGTGACCATCTTGGTAGAGCCAAGGTTTTCCTCTTCATGACTTCAGGAAGGAGATTAGATTTGTGACATCACCAAATCCCACTCCAAATTTAACGAGACTAGCAGTCAGAGCAGTACTGAGGCTGTAGAGTACTGCTTAGGCACAATCAACATTTCTAAACGTCCCCTATAACATAGCAAATCTTCACTTTTAGAGCTTACAATATATGAACGGCTGTATGGACTTTTTAATGTCGGCTTTAAATCCAATACTTTTTTCAACTTTCTGTTCAATGGTCAGTTTGCTCACAGCACATTAGCATATTGTAAAGCAAGCATGTTCATAATCAGATTGAACAGCCTCTTATAAAATAATGTGATTGTCTACAGAGATTACTTGAATATGATGTTCTTTAATAAATTGGCTATATATGTCAGTAGAACAGTTTTTCTGTGTGCATTATTTCCTAAGCTATAATGGTCTTATGTTGATACAAAGCATAGTACATCCTCTCCTTAGATAAGTTACAGTAATGCAGGCATGCACAAGATCTCCTGAATTAAGTAGGTATTATGTTTCTGTGGAGAGAGTTGGAGGTAACCTGTTGCCAAGAGCTTGTAGCATTTTTTGAAGGTAAGCTTTATTAATGTTTGTCAAAGAATTGACAGAAAACTACATGTTATAGAAGATTGGGTATAAAGCAAATAAAGAAGAACATGTTGGTTCAGTATGTTATTAAAAAATCTAAATTAACACATTAAATTAAAATAAACTTGATGCTTCCTCTTCTTCCTTCCTTCAACAGTCCAACCGTTCATTTACATGTGCAATCATGTTTTCCACTCTGAAAAGTGGTCAACTGTGAGTCTCTTTTTTTAAGAGACATTGTAGATGTGGCTCGAAGATGATGTGTCGCTTTCTAACTGCCTTTCTTAACCATTGAAATCCTAAAGTTACATGTGCCCTACACATGGTTGTGGCACGGTGCAGCAGCTCTGTTGTATAAACTTTGCCATACTGTGACTACGGCAGCCTGTACTAACAAGGCTTACTTAGGGCCAGGGCTGGACTGGGACAAAAATGTGGCCCTGGACTTCATCCAGACCGTCCCAGGGCACAACATTTCAGGGTACAGTGCACATCAGGGAATGGTACAGAGCTTAGCACATCAGGGTACAGAGCCCAGCACAACAGGGCACAACACGTACAAGGCACACCACATTGAGGCACAGCACATCGGGGCACATAGCACATCAGGACTCAGGGCACATAGCACATCAGGACAGGGGGCACATAGCACATCAGGGCACATTGTTTAGCAGCCAGCATGCAGAGTAGCGCGGGAAGCGTGTGTAATAAGTTCTCTCTCATGTCACGCTGTGGCTGCTCCCCGCCCCCCGGCAGCCCCTCCTCACTTCTCGTCCATCCCAGATGATGTCACAAGCAAATGGGGATGGACGAGAAGAGAGGCGGGGCGGGGAGCAGCCGCAGCGTGACAAGAGAGAGAACATATTACACACACTTCCTGCGCTACTCTGCATGCTGGCTAAATCTCGATCTACCCATCAGGCGCCAGCTGTCGGAGATTGACGGGTAGATCGCAGCGGACCTCCGACCGGCCCACTGAGGAATCTCCCGATGACCAGTCCATCCCTGCTTAGGGCTCCACCTGTTAGCTGCAACTTGTAAATCGTATATATTCTGGTCCATCGTTTCATGCCATATAAAAAATAGTAATACAATTATTTAACATTTTTACTATACATTTTAAAGTACTAATAATAATATACTTTATGTAAAAACCTATAAATCACCTTTTGGTTCAAATCAGCCACTTAAATGCTTAAAGAGGAGGTCCGCCCACCCCTGTAGAAATTAAAAGCCAGCAGCTACACATACTGAAGCTGCTGACTTTTAATAGGACACTAACCTGTCCTTGAGTCCAGCAATGTTGGCACCGCAGTTGATGTTTCCAGCTGTCTGGTGCTGCTGCGCTGCCATTACCGGTAAGGGAACCCTGTAGTGAAGCATTACAGCTTCACGCTGGGTCGTTACTGCCCCATAAGGGGGAGGATACAAATAGTGGAAGTTCCACTTTTGGGTGGAACTCCGCTTTAAATAAAGACTAACTAAGGCAACATTTGTTTTTCAGAGTTTAAAGACCTTGGCTGCAAAGATTCTCTCTTCTTCTCTCCCACTCTCCATCTCCCCACGGGAACAAGAAGCCAGTAACATCTCTGCACAAGGACACATACTAAATGTAGAATGGCGAAGTATCAGAGTCTCTATAAAGTTTTTCTTTATTAAACCTGACTGATAAATACCTGACTAATATTCGTTCTAACCTTTTCTCTCGGTAAAAGAAAAATCACCTGGTGTTAGTAGGTGGAAAAATTAACTCTAAAGAAAAAAGGTTGAATTCCTTACCTACCAAACCCCCACATCACTGATATCACTATCCTTCTAAGAGGATTTTTTTTGGAAATACACAGCAGACAAAATCTGCCGTGAATACACTCTATATTGCTCTTTACCAGATGTTTTGGAACTACATTTCCCATGATGCTCATGCACTCTGCAGTGTAGTTGAGCATCATGGGAAATGTAGTTCCAAAACATCTGGGGTGCCAAGGTTTGCCATCACTGCTCTATACTTTCCCAGGATCTCGGAGCTAGAAATGGGACATCTGCAATTTCAGCTATTAGCTTGTGATTGACAGTTCGCTCTTTCGATATAGGTAGTACGTGCAAAGAGCTATAATAGTTAAATATATATCACATAGCCACCATGGACATAAATACATTTTGTGTGCAGCTACTGTCTTTGCAAACCCAGATATTACTTTGAAAGTAACAGTAACATAACCATTGTGCTGCACTTAGCCAGTGTATAGAGCAGGTAGGCACCCAGGAGACCTGACCCACCCACTACAGCTGACCACAGAAAATTACAGGTACCAAGACCAGTCACTGCACAAGGAAAGAGAGCAGCAGTGAGCAATCTTTATTACAGGAAGCAACTGCCCAGAGACAATGGTTCACACTGTATTTCTGCACAGATCTGGAAGAAATACAACAGAAGCACACAAAGATTCAAGTAAGAATACACATGCCTCCTATATTTAGACAATATTTTCTTATCCCAGATTTCAGCTTTACCAGTTTCCACCAGGCGGGACATTCACCGTTCTGGGTGGACACCCTCTCGGGCCGAGTAGCAGCACGATCTGTCTCCTGCTGTGACTGAATGACTGACCGCTGCTGGTACCATGTGATTGCTGTGACCAATCACAGCAGATCACATGACCATTGTACACAATGGATGGCTTTCATTCATGCCATCCATTGTGTACTATTATGTTGATCTCTGTGATTGGTCACCGTGAATACATGGTACAGACAGGGACCAATCACAGCCCATCTGTCCAATCACAATAGTAAACACAGAATAAAACGATTTCATTCAGTAAAATCAGTTGCCTATAACCGTGAAATTCATTGGTATAAGCAATCTTAATGTGTAAAAAAAAAAGAAAATACTGATCACTTCCCCAGAGTATTACAGTTTTACTATGGTAACACTGTATTTTTTTTTACATACTGTCACCAGTCAGTGTCCCTGATCACTGCCAAACCAGTTGTATAATGACACTGTACTGCACTGGTGACAGTATGTAAAAAAAACTAAGGCAAAAGAAAATTGTGAAAAACTATTCTTTTTTTATTTCTTAATTTTCCCCAAAACGGTGCCAAAGCATTACAACTTAAAAAGACTCGCCATGCCCCTTACTAAATACATTGGACTTTTTTCTTTGCGATATTTGTATTGTCCTGGCATCTTTGGGCATCAAGAAATGAGATAGGCTGTCTGTACATAAGGATTGATAGATTTTCCGATTGATCTCTATATATATATATATATATATATATATATATATATATATATATATATATATATATATATATATATATATATATATATATCTGCAGTTATTCCCTTTCAGCCCAAGATCACATTGGGCCAATTTGGAATGTGATTTGACATGTCTACTGCTGGCAATATCACTGTCCAAATCGGTGCGATGGATTTGCGGCGCCCCACCAATTCCCAAAAGTAGTTTCTGCACTACTTTTGGCGATTTCAACAGACATATGTGTATGAACCCGCTCAGATGTCTGTCAAATTGTCCAAAAAGTCGGACTGAAATGCTGGTTTGAATCGTGCAAGTTCAGCTGAACTCACATGATTTCAAACCCACCCTTAGGCCCCATTCACACCTGAGCATAGGCGTTTTCAGGCAGAAAGTTGCACAATTTTACTGCGATTTTTGTAGCGTTATTTACCGCGTTTTGCCGCGATTTTGTACAGGTCAAATGGTCACCAATGTAAAAAGCAGAAAAACCCCCAAATCTGCCTAAAAAAAAGTCCCAGGACTTGTTTGAGCTTCAGGCGTTTTAGAGCTTCTGGCTTCAGGCGTTTTGGAGTGGAGATGTGAACCATCTTCATAGAGAATAATAGATTTTTTTCCCCTCAAAATACTCAGGTGTGAATGGGGTCTAAGTGTGAACGTTGGCTTCAAGATCTCAAAGATCACAACAAAGATTTTTTTCAGACATTTTAGCGCTAGAAATAGCCTCAAAATAGCGCCTGAAAACCCGCCTCCCCTTCCCTTCATTTCAGTGTATCTTTTCACACTCGGGCAGTGCGTTTGCAGGACGTTAGGGAAAGTCCTGCAAGCAGCATCTTTGGGGACCTGCCCATTGAAATTAATCAACATCACTTTTGAATCGCCGCAACATGGGCATGTTTAAGCCCTTCTTTGTTGTTAGCGCCCCGCTAGTGGCTGAAAAGCAATGCAAAAGTGCCATTTTACCAGTGGAAAAGTGCAGCTAAAATGAGCTGCGCTTTACCGCTAACGGCCGGAGCTTTCAGTGTGAAAGCAGCCTTAGCCCAGGTTCACACTGGGGTGCGGGAGTGAAGCCATGCAAGTTTAGCTGAACTCGCACAATTGCACTCCCGCCTGTCAGTCCCGGTTTTGGTCGCGATTACAGAGACATCTGTGCAGGTTTCTGCACAGATGTCAATGTAAATCGCGGGCCAATATCGCAAAAAGTAGTACAGAAACTACTTTTTTAAATCGGTGCGACGTTGCACCGGTAAGGACGGTGCCATTGCCAGCAAATGCAGCCGTTTTGACATGCAATTTGTCAAATATGTCAAATCGCATGTCAAAACATACCAGTGTGAACCAGAGCTTAAAGTGAGGTTTCAGTTGGTTAACTGCTTCAAAACACCTGCTGCTTGTTTAACCACTTGCTTACTGGGCACATATACCCCCTTCCTGCCCAGGCGAAGTTTCAGCTTTCAGCACTGCGTCACTTTAACTGACAATTGCGTGGTCGTGCGACGTGGCTCCCAAACAAAATTGAGGTCCTTTTTTTCCCACAAATAAAGCTTTTTTTTAATGGTATTTAATCATCTATGCAGTTTTTATTTTTTGCGCTAAAAAAAAAAAGAGCAACAATTTTGAAAAAAACACAATATTTTTTACTATTTGCTATAATAAATATCCAAATTTAAAAAAAAAAAAACACTATTTTTTTTCTCAGTTTAGGCCGATACGTATTCTTCTACATAATTTTGTTGAAAAAAAATCGCAATGAGCGTATAGTGATTGCTTTGCGCAGAAGTTATAGCGCCTACAAAATAAGGCCGGAGGAGCCGAGGACGTCAATAGACGCCCGTTATTGTAGAGCCACATGTGGCCGTCATTTTACAATGGCCGGGGCTCCTAGTAGTTAAATGTAGAGGCTTGTCAGCCTTCCAAGATCTATTTTCATAAAAAAAATAGAATAGAAAACAATCTGTGCCAGGATTAAGAAATTTGAAAACGAATTCCTTCGCAATGCTTATAGATACATAGATGAATGAAGGCTTATTTGAAAGTGCTTTTGCTGATTGCTCAGAATATGTAAAAACATTAGTGTGCATAATATTTGCATGGGTTTACTTTAGGGTGATCCTTGATACCCTATGCAAGTGAACACAGGTATTTTGCTTTGTCCATAACGGGACGCTGTTCAAATCTTGATGCTATTCTTTAGGGTGTGTGGATTTCCCTACACTTAGGGTGGGTGGGAGGGTGGAATTAAAGAAAGGGTCATCACATCATCGCCCTTAAAACTTTTCATGATGGTTTCTTAAGCCAGCCATAGATGGATTGAAATTTAGACGGTACCTGCAATTACTGCTCCCGACTATAGCTGGCAGCAGTAATCATTGTATTATAATGGCAGGGAAACCTCTTGCTGTTAGAATACAATAGTGCTGTGGGAGGGATTCCTCCTTCTGCACTGAATGTGTTGATGGGGGAAACAAGTAATATTCTTTCCTTGCTTCCTTGGTTGAACGAAAGAAAATTGCCTAATGTATAGTCAGCCTTAGGTTGAGAAATGTCATTTAGCCTTTGCTGAACTGTAAAGTAACAAGGTTTGCAATGGGTAGTTTTCAATTTCTAAGACAAAACAAATGCAAGGTTTGTAATGGGATTAATTCTGTTGTTTGACTTAATTATTCAAGCTAGACTATGCAAATTAGTTTTTATTATTTGATTGTAAAAGCTAAATTGAAACTCCTAATGGTTACAATCCAAAAATGCCAGTCTTTTTAATGATCTAGTTAAAATAAGCAGTTTGTGAACAAAGTATGATCTAGTTTTCTTCCCGTACAGTGTAGTGGAGAACCCTGCTCATCTATGACTGCTCAGTGCTGGATGGGAAGTTCATTGTCCTGTACAGGGAATACTCCTTTCATATTCTCTCTATAATCTAAAATGTAGAAAAGTGAAGCAAGTCTTTCTTTGTGTGTGGCTTATCAAAGAACCCTCCGAATCTCAGGAACCGGGAGGGATACATCCTACTGAGTGTTTTATCTTACTGCTGACTACTGGGGATTGGTCAGATTTCAGGCGCCACAGAACAAAGCTAGTATTATTCCTTAAATCTTCCTCCACTGCTTTATAGCAACTTTCCATTCTACGCTTTGTTGTTGTTTCTTTAATTTATGCAATTACAGTGCGGTAACAGTTCCCAAAACCTGACAATTATATTTCATATTTAACCATTGCACTGGATTCTGATTCATACCTTAAGCCAGTGAAGAAAGTTAAGAGTAGCCAAAGTCCTACAGCAAAAAAAGCTTAAGTCCTATTATTGTAGTATCTAGGAAATGTTATCGGGACATACAATGTACTGATTCATTTGTCATGTTTCCGCATAATCATCACTGTACAACTCTAGTACCAAAGTCAGATTATTTTTTTTAGTCATACAGACTACCTTTTGTCTGTCTGCCGCTAAGCCCTCTTATCATTAATGGGTTCCTCTAGCTACACAAGATTATCGCACAATGTTGTTTCAAGAAATGTACATGTGATCGGCTATTTTCTTAAAGTAACCCTTTACATTGCCAATGTTTACAGAAACTGCTGGCAAAAAAACTATTCAGCTTATAAACAGCCCAGCGATACATGATTAGTACCCAAAAATTCTGCTGCAGTCTGTCCCCCAAAATCCAGTTATTCCACCATCGGGTGATCCCGTCTTACCCCTCCTGCCACATAGAGAAGCTGAGGCCAGGCACTTCAACCCTTTCTGGGACATGTGTCACTGCTCTCTACATCTATCAGCAGCCAGATGGAATACCTAAAGCGGAGTTCCACCCTATTTAAAGGTTCGACCCCTGGCATTGCTAATCATAGTCTCAATAAAATTCGGAATGTTTTTTTTCTCTGTAAGGCATATTACCTTTTATGGTCAGTAAATAGCTCCACTTCTGCTGTACCTCACCACAGTGAGGTAAGTCATATCTGGCTGCCCATTGGCTCCTGGGATATAAGTGCCATCAATCCCAGGAGTCAATGGGCATCCTCTGCTTTAATGAGCATGCCGCACTTTGTACACATTGCGCATTCGCGAGATCGGTAGGCGGAATGCTGGGTAGCCAGCAGCACCATATCATGGAAGAAGCTAAGAGTGGGCTTCAGATGCCTACACTGAAGATGGGAGTGTTCTTGTTACAGATGTTACTGCGAGTACATTTCATAACTTTATAACAAAAAACACTACATTTACACCATGTCCGAATTGAATTAGATAACCTAAGACTATCGCAGCCGTATTTTTTAGGAAGAAAAAAAATTTACTGGAACTATGCTTTGTTTTGGCAATTGATGTTAAGTGATATCCTTTTCACTTAAAATCTTTCCTACACATCCACTACTTAAAGCGGTTGTAAACCCGCATCAAAAACATTTTTGCACCGCATATTAGCTCATTTTGAAATGCTTACCTCGGAACGAGGTGTGTAGAACTTACCTGGTCCACGCGGAGCGAGATATCATCTTGACTCGGCGTGTCTTCCGGGTATCGCCGCTCCAGCGCTGTGATTGGCTGGAGCGGCGATGACGTCACTCTGAATTGAGAGGGAGATTTAAATTCGGCAAGGTCCGTCGGCTGCCAGTCCTTTCGCCGTAGATCCCCCCTGCGTATGCGCCGCTGCAATCAGCGGCGCATTGCGAGGGGAATATCTCCTAAACCGTGCAGGTTTAGGAAATATTCTCCTTACCTACAGGTAAGCCTTGTTATAGGCTTACCTGTAGGTAAAAGTCAAAAACGTGGGTTTACAACCACTTTAATATACCCGTAATCAGTTTTTGTTAAATCATTGTAATGTCCTCTGTGAGTTCACAAGCCTCTCCTGTTCCCCCTCGCTTCTGTTCGCTTGGAACAAGCAGTTCATGTTAGTAGAGGTCATGCTCTATGCACACTACACATTGTATCATTCAAAGAATCCATCTTAGGAGTGAGCAAGAGAGGGTGGCTACAATGATACATACAGTGGGACCATAAAAACGAATATAGAGACCCTGTAACAGGAAGTCGGATCACAATAGAAAAAAAAAGAATTTAGATATTTGGAGGAGGCTGAGAGCGATAGAAGGTGCTTTTATGATTTAGTAAAACATACTTCAATAGAATATTTTTTTTAAACCAGAATTAGGTGTCTTGGTGCCCAACATGTGGCCCTTTGGTGTTTGATGTGAGGCCCTCGGACCTCAGCAATTTGTAGTGGAAGCATTGATTAGGGTAATAGCACTGATCTCTACTAGCCTCATGTAACATGTTCCCAGTTTCATATTGTCTTCTGTAGCATATCCAAAGCCAAAAAATGTAGAATGTGCACACCCTCTGATCCTCACTTCCCATATTAGGTCTGCAGTTTTTGACAGTCCTCTCGAGCGTTCAATATGTTGAACTTTGGTGATGTCGGGGTCTGCATTTGAGGCCCCCTTAGCTCATAAGTTGACAACCACTGATTTAGTGTCACTTTATCTATGTACAAGTCATCATTTTCATATAAGGGCACAGCACTGCCTATTCTTCTTAGGTTGCACATTTTATAGAAATAAAGTAGCGATGCCTTTGGAAAAGCTAAAAGGCCAGATTAAGAAGATACCACCATGTTTACATACTTAGGGAATGGTAAAGTGTAAATATAAAACAGTCTTAGATTTTGCAGACAAAATACAATTTGAAAAAGTAGCCTAGATGCACAATTAGGGTTCATTGACATGGCCGTTCATGGCTCTACACTGTCCAGATCAGCATATTTCTGCAGTGGGTACGGGCAGGTATTTCTGCTTATCCGTGGCTACTTGGCCTGTACAAATCATTGACAAGTTGACACACTCCTAAGCTGTCCATATGGAATCGCACATGGTGTGATTATCTGTAGGTAGGGACACATAAGCAGCCCTGGAGCAGTGTATAATCGCTCTTTGAGGGATTACATGCGGTCATTCGCAGGTAGTGTCAACCTGTCCACAGATGATCTCAAACACCTGGCCATACCTGCTTCAGAAATATGCTGATCTGGGCAGTGTACAGCCATGAACAACCGTGTAAATGAGCCCTTAAAACAAATTATTCATTTTTTATGTATGTAATCAAGACTTGCAAAAAAAGTATACTGACATTACACTTATTTACACAAATCTAAACTGCTTGTATCCATTGACACATATCCTGTCTGTAAAAGTGTATTTATTTCAATCACCCTGTTGCTGTTTGCAATTCCTGCTGTTGGCCCCCAAAATAGATATTTTACCTTTCCTGTGTACAAACTGTGAATAAACATTCCCCACCATGATTCCCTGTGCCGAGGACACGTTTATAAATGTCCCCCTTTAAAAGCCAGTAGCTGACACAGTCCCCACTGAAGTAACCAATCAGAGAAGTTATCAATCATGTGATCACCATATTAGTTATGATCACATACAGGCTGGAAATTTTTTGTCTGCCGATGAACACTGCCACCTTTAGGCTGAGGTGGCATCTGCAGTGTCATTAGTTTTATACTGTAATTGTGTAATAATAAAAACGACATTTCACCCAAAAGTTAAACTTCCGCTTTAAGACCTCCCCAGCTCCTGTTTGTGAAATGGAGCTTTTGGGGAGGAGGGGGGGCAGATGCCCAATTTTGTCAGGTACCTGCTCCCATTTCCTTACCGGAAGCTCTCCCTCCCGAAGTCTTCTGGGACATATGACAGGTCCTAGAAGACTTTGGGACCAATCACGGAGTGCAGCGCAGCTTGCGCATGCACAGTGGGCACCCAGCTGTGAAGCCACAAGCTGTCACAGCCGGGTGCTCATAGTAGAGATGCTGGCACCGCTGAGGGAGGACATGGGGAGAACACAGTGCGGGTGAGTGTACTGCTGGATCATGGGACAGGTGAGCGTGTGTTTATTAAAGGTCAGCAGCTACACTTTTTTCCCAAGGAAGCTAAATTACACCTTCTTATCAGACCGCCACTACTTGTGCTTTGACGCCGTTGCACTTCAATCTCACCTTTCTACCTGGCATGTCCTCTTTTTTTTTTACAGTAAGGCTGGCCCCATCGTGATGTCCTTTCTCAACATTTCTTTCATAAAGAGCCCCATGCGATACCCCATTGGGCATATCTTCAAATTTGTCACTTCTTAACATCACAGGGCCTGATTGCTCCCTGGGTCAGGCCTTTTAATCTATTGGAATTCATCTTTACTCACACCCAACAAAGACACATGATACCCACTCTTTATGGTTTGATTGTCGGTCTGACCCCTATTAATACCGCCCCGTTCTGTCGGGCTTGGGCGCAGGAACTGAACTTGACCCTATCTGACAAAGAATGGGAGAGTGTTTGTACCCTTATTCACCAGGGTTCAATTAACGTAACTGTCCAATGGATATAAAATAATTTCTTGTTGGTACTGTACCCAATCAAGGCTCCACAAATTTTTCACAACTGTCTCTAATCTCTGCTTGAGATGTGGCGTAGAAGTTGGCACGATGTTACATGTGTGGTGGTTGTTCCACATACTTCAACCCTTTTTGAAACAAGTATATAATATAATCTACAAAGTTACCTTGTATAGTTTGGATTACACCTCAACGCAGTTCCTACTGCATCACTCCTCTTTACCCCAAAACACCTATAAGAAGTTTTTGGCTATGTACATGGTTAACGCTGTCAAGTTATGTATACCTTTCCACTGGGGCTCCACAAACACTCCATCAATACAAGAGTGTTTTTTAGAGGATTGTCCATATTGTGAAGATGGAGGAGCTGATGCATATTTTACTTGATAGGATGTCCAAATTCACCAAGACTTGGTATAGCTGGATAAAGTGTAAAGAGTCCACAGAATATACGACATTTGTAGGTCAACCTGTGTAAGCACCTGACCAGGAAAGAAACATTTCTTGGATTCTTTAGTCCTGGACCAACTAATGCAGCCGAAGCCTACTGTTATTGCTTTTTTTAAATCAAAAATTACGTATATGATGCACTCTCTGGGCCACTCCCTTAATACAGTTTTCTATAGGTATTATTATCTTTACATACATATACTGTAAGCTATCAAGCTACCATCTGGTACCTTGTGTGTGTGTGTGTGTGTGTATATATATATATATATATATACACACACACCTTGTCCAGCATGAAATTACCATTTGAATGAATACAAATTGGAAGGGTATTGGATGGCTATTTCACCTAGGAGAGGTAATGGGCTTAATCCACTTCCAGTACCTCCTAGGATCGTGGTGTTTGGGCTTTCTATATTACTAGTTAACTGATACAGGTAAATATGTCCTTATTTTGGTTGTACTATTATCAGCATCGGAATTATGAAATACAGTGAAGTTTGGATTCTTTGCTAATAAGAGCCCATCAGAAATGCGTATTCGGCTGTTCTACCAGCTGAGCTGTTTATGGAAGGTGATAAATCTGGTACTATTAGTGAAGAGGGAATGTCTTTTAAGCTTCAAGTTACTCGAGCCTAAAAGACATTCCCTGCATCCAATTCGCATAGCAGGAGATTGTGACCGGCTCCCTATGCAGCCGGTTGACACATCTCCACAGCGGCTTTGGTGCAAATTGCACAGGAGCCCTGCGGGTCTTCTGGTCCAGTTCAGGGCCGAATTCAGCCAAAAATTCAGGCTGAAATCGGACCTGAAGCGGTAAATGGAGATGCACCGGACCCCTTCTGTGAGCTGTTGGATGCTCTAGTGTGAACCCAGCCTGAAAGTTTTATGATGGCCACAAGACTGAGATGTGGATTGTGTTAGAATAGGCTAATCCTATTAAAGTACTGGTAAGGGTGTATGGAATGCAGCTAGAAGTTTGTTAATTGTACAAGATGCCATCCTGCGATTATGTAAAGGGGATCGCTGCTGTTTTGTGTCTCCTAGCGTCACATAGAGGTAGATTTACTGAAACTGTAGCACTCAGAATCTGATGCAACCATGCATGGTAGCCAATCAGCTTCTCAGCCCACTTTGTTGAATTAAGCTTTGGCAATAAAACCTGGATGCTGCTTGGTTTCTATGCAGAAGGGAGCCTGATTTTGCATTCTCCTGCTTTAGTAAATAAACCCCACAATGTCATGACTGACTTAGAAATTTTGAGCAAGATGGCTGCTGTGGGTCGTCTCACACAGCCTTTTGGGGTGCCTAGTTATTTTTTCAACTTTCTTTAACAAATCAATCCGTGTAGCAAAAGTGGCATTTAGAGGGTTTAGACAAACCATTTAACATTAGCAGGGGTGCTTACAGTAGTCAGCATTTATGCAAAAGGGAAAAAAAATATTTCTGTAACTGCTTACAAAGTGTTAGTTGGAGTTAGGCTTCAGTTTGTTAGTTTGATACACACGATCGGTTCATCCAATAAAAACGGATCGATGGATTTTTTTATCAGATATCTGATGAAGCTGACTTTCATCAGTCTTGCCTACACACTATCAGTTAAAAATCTGTTTGTGTCCAACGCGGTGAAGTAAAACACTATGATGTGCTGAGAAAAATGAAGTTCAATGCTTCCGAGAATGCGTTGACTTGATTCTGAGCATGCGTGGATTTTTAATCAATGGACTTGTCCACAGACGATCGTTTTTTTCAATCGTTTTTTTAACCATCAGATAATTTTAAAACAGGTTCTAAGTTTTTTCAAACGATGGGGCCCACACACGATCGGTTCGTCCGATGAAAACGGTCCATCGGACTGTTTTCATCAGACAAACCGATCGTGTGTATGCGGCATAAGAATGAAAGTGTGTTACTAGCTGGATCACCAATTGAAAAATAAAGGCTGCAATATATAAAAAATAATAATTTGGGGTTCAAAAACGCTTTAAATCTTTCAGCAGTGCATGGGAGGTGTGCACACAAAATAATACTACAAAGTATTTTTTGAATAAGAGCTTGGTAAATGAACATTGTAATACCTACATCAAGGCATGCTGGCTTAAGTTATTCTTCAGATTTACACCACTTACCTGCTTAGTGAAGAGTATCAGTAGTAATTAGGTTATAATTTCCCTGCCAAGCTGTCAGCAGCATTCCTTCACTGGAAGACTGTAAAGATGAATCCAAAGTTTATTCCTGTGTTCAATAAAAGCTCATGGACCTGTAGTTAAGATATTCTTTAAATATTCTCAAATGCTATTTTTAAAGGCTGTCTTTAAAAGATCTGCATGTGAGAGTGATAAATAAATAAGAATCATTGGTTACATGGAAAATCGTTTGTTGTTTTAGTTGATGAGCTGTAAGAAGATTAAATATATTCAGGCTGGTAGGGAAGAAAATCAAAAATATCTTTCCGACGAAAAAAAACATCCATGCCTTGACATCTGTGAACATTTTGAATATAGAACAATATAGAATCAAACACTCAATAACCCTTCTGTTATCCCCACAATCTGAAATAAAAGCTGTAAAGCCTACATTTTGTCAAAATAAAAATCAGTATAAGGGACATGATTGATCTGATGTGTCCCTTGTGCTGCTGGTTCCTGCTTTTCTTTGAAATTTTCCTCCAACGACCCCCCACCACCTCCTTACACCTCACAGGCACTTATTAAAGCAGAACTATACTCACCTTGGCTCCAGCAATGCAACACCCTGGTGCTCCCCTCCAGCCACTGACATCTTCAAGCGAGTAGCTTCCAAATATCGAACACCGGCCGCTTTAATTGGCTGGGCAGGGAGGATGTCACTACATGCACAGGAATTCTGCTGGCTTTGGCATTCCCAACTTTCTACGGTGAGCTGAGCATGCATGCTGCACTGTGGGGGGCAGACAGGCAGGTAGGTAATTTTAATGCAGAAAGAGACAAAGCATGTTTCATCGGCAATAAAAATCCTGCCTGTTTGCTGATTTTTATTTACAGTATTACCTAAAGTTCCCCTTTAACAGTGCCCAGCTATGCCCACCCTTTACTCCTACCTCTTCCATCCCTAGAAAATGTACTATACCTTCTATGAATGAATGGGTAAATGATTGAAAGCTCTGCACCCTTCATTCACAGATCCTGGTTCATTCATGGAAGCTGTAGTCAGGGCCAGGGCCAGGGCTAGACTATTTTGCACTCTAGGCAAGGCCAGCCCAAAAAAAAAGTGCCATAAGATGCCAAAGAGACAGCCCAATCCAGCAAAGGGAAATCTTCATTTAACAAAGAGACGGTCAAATCCAGCAAAGAGACATCCCCATATAGCAAAGAGACATTGCAATCCAGCAAGAAAACAGTCTAGTTCAGCAAAGAGACATCCCAATCCAGCAAAGAAACAGCCCTGTCCAGCAAAGAGACATTCTAATACAGCAAAGAGAATACCTGGTACAGAAAAGAGACAGCCAAATCCAACAGAGACATCCCAACCCAGCAAAGAGACATTCTAAGAGTAGGTGTAATAAGGGTAGTTAGTATAGAGAAGAGTAGGTGTCCATAGGGCAGTATAGTATAGAGGTTAGGTGTCCATAGGGCAGTAGGTAGTATAGAGAAGGTTTGGTGTCCATAGTGCAGTAGATAGTATAAAGAAGAGTAGCAGCTAACAGGGCAGTAGAGTATATAGGTGGCCATGTCACTATAGCTAAGAGTCCAGGTAGGCGTCCCTAGGATTCTAGTGTGCTGTCCAGGGATTGTAGGTAAGTGTTCACAAGAAAAACATAAAAAATGTCCAGTCCAGCAGGTGATGACCATTCCCTCCTTTGCAGAGGTACAGCCACTGCTAGTATGGGTGTTTCAAATTCCATGGCTTCACCCACCAGCCATTTTGTCACTACTGTCCTACTAAATGACCATTCCATTTTAATCTGCAGCCAACTATTATACCATAAAACTGACATATTGTGCTTGTAGGTAGTGCCTCAGTCAAAGTACACACAACCTTATAGTGCACTGTATTATCTTGTATTCAATTAAACAGGTTATCAGTATCAACCATGAACAGAACAGTGGGCACCAATGCAAAGTAATCCAGAAATTGTATACTTACAGTGTTATCTGTCTTATGGGTGGTATTACCAGAGGGGGGGGGGGCTTTGCTGGAGGAGTGGTGACATACAGAGGCGGCTCTAGGCTTTGTGAGGCCTTAGGCAAAACTTAAACATGAGGCCCCAATCACGCCTATAATGGGAAAAATAATTCAAGCAAGAAAAATGGCTGCAGAAAATGCACGGATCTAGCACACAAGTGATCAGCACCACTTCCAGGGCACCCTCCTCACCCATCAGATATATTCAGCCAATGCAAGAGGGGGGAGAGAGGGGGAGGTGAGAAAGAAAGAGGGTTAATAGAGAGATCTGATGACGCTGACATTAGTATTGATCACAGGCAAATTAGGCAGCCACAAGGCCCCTGTGAGTGCGAGGCCTTATGCGACTGCCTAATTTGCCTAATTAGAGAGCCGCCTCTGGTGATATACCAAGGCAGTATTGTTTCTACTAGTAGAGGAGACTTCACATTTCTGCTCTGGGCACTGGGCAGTACTCTACACTATAGGCATTCTCCCTATACTGCCTCCTCCCACCAGAAATTCCTAATGCTAGTCTCTTTCTCTGACCCGGGGGTACCTTTTGCTGGTCTCCCCCTTGCTACAACAACAGCTCAACGATACATGTCTGTCTGAGATCTTGTGGAATTTCAATCAGAATACTGTCCTCGCTGAGAAGACTGATGGAACACAAAGAGAACAATTTCCTTCAAGCGGTATTAAACCCAAAAGCAAACATTCATTATATCACCAGTTACCAATTCTTAAGCCTCAAACACATGATCGAACTTCAAACAAACTTTTCCGTGGATTTTTGTTTGAAGAGCATTGGCCGTGAACTTGTTATACACACGGCAGGACATTTTCAGCAAACTTTCCAAAAATCATGTGTTTTTTCAGCTCTTTACCGCCACCCTTTGGTCAACTTCTGTATTGTTGTCTGATCTTTTGCATTGGTTCTGAGCATGCGTGTTTGTACTTTGGACTTAAATCCGATGGCTTTCTGTACACACGGCAGGACTTTGCACCATAGGACTTTTGTTGCCAGAAAGTTTGTCATTTGTCTGATGAAAACCCAAAAAATTTGTCCGATGGAGCATACACACAGTCGGATTTTTTTAAAAACCTGGTCATTTTGAAGTTTGTTGTCAAAAAGTCCTATCGTGTATATGGACCTTTAGATGTGATGGCTGCATTAATTTTCTTTTTTTATACTGGTGATCTAGCTAATAAGCCTGCTGTTTTTTTTTCTCAAAAGAACAAGCTGTCCTGCAGATGTAGCAGTTAGGGGGTTGAGACAAACCATTTACCATTGACAGAGGTTCTTACAATGATCAGTTTTTTTTTTTTTTACTTGTGTAAAACCTTTATCCCAAAACGGGAAAAAAACTGCTGTAACCGCTTATAAAGTATTAGCTGGAGTTTGGCTTTTGTTTAAATCTGCTTGTACATCAAACTCTGCCCTACTTTCAGACTGACAGGGCTGTTGTCCAAATGTGCCCCCTGTGCTTCTTCATCCAGAGTGAAGGCACTCTAATGCAGGAGGTGTGTTATTGGTCAGATCACCAGAAAACAGCGGAGGAAAAAAAGCCTAAAAAAATTAAAAACAAATGCTGTCCCCATATCTTATAAAAAGCAAGCTGCAGTATATTCGATTTTTGGGTTTAATACAGCTTTACAAACTCCTCTCCACTTGTAACAATGGCACAGTGCCACCTACAGTTTGGAGGAACGCTTGCACCTGCCTAAATGCTGAAAACTATGTTTTAGGGCGTTATTAGAATAAAGACAGCCACTGCAGGTTGAATCTACAAATTTGGACAGATATGGCTGGGTTCACACTAGAGCATGGAGCGGCTTACATTCACCGATACAGGTTTGATTCCAGCCCAAATTTTTGGCTGAATTTGGACCTGAAACAGACCAAAAGACGCACAGGACTCTTGTGCAGATCCCACTGGAGCCGCTCTGGAGATGTGTGAACCAGCTCCATAGAGAGCCAGTCACAATCTCCTGCTGTGCGAATTAGAGGCGGGGTAACCACATCCATTTCACAATATTGTGAACCCAGCCTAATACAGTAATAAAACTATCAGGACCTGGGCTTGAACCTGGGACCTCTTCTGTGTCTAGCGCTGATGCTTCCCACTGAGCTATCTGGGATGCTGGACAGCTCCCTGCCTGATCTATTGGACATATCCTATCTGATCCATTGGACAACCCTGCCTTGTGTCTTGATTGCTGTTGAACCTTGAACTCCTTGCTCCACCCATGAACTTCCTATAAAAGCCTTGCCTCTGCACTTCCTCTTTGCCAGGTTATTGTGCCTTCTCAGCCAGTGCCTTGCTATTTGACTTTCCTGCTGCCATTTGTATTTTGCTACCACTTGTGTTTGACCCTTGGCTTGTTCCTTGACTGCTCTACTGCCTGATCCCAACCTGCAACTACTCGTTACCGACCTTTTGGCTTGCTTACTGACCACGCTGCTCTTTAACCCTTATCTGCTCATCCGCTACTGGACATGGCTTGCTCACACCCTGGTGGGGCAAACCTGAGGACTGCGACCTGGTACTAGCATGCAGCTAAATCCATCTCCACCATCAGGAGCTCTGGTGTACACCAGCTAGTACTTAGACCCCGCACCTCAGGTGAGCCTGTGTCATCTGCCAGGATGACACAGGCTGTATACCTGTCCCGCAACTGTTATAGCTACTGGTCTTTAAGACCGACACCTGATCGTGACAAAAACATTGTGCATGTGAGGCCTTGTACACACGACCGAACATGTCTGCTGAAACTGGTCCGTCGGACCAGTTTCCGCGGACATGTCCGACCGTGTGTAGGGCCTACCGGACAGTTTTCCGGCCTAGTGGACAGGTTTCCAGCGGACACAAGTTTCTTAGCATGCTAAGAAACTTTTCCGCTGGAAGCCTGTCCGTCGGACATGTCCGATGGTCAGTACGACTCATCGGACATGTCCGCTGGCCCGAAATCCCACGCATGCGTCAAAGTAATTCGACGCATGCGTGGAAGCATTGAACTTCCTGGTGCGCGCACGTCGCAGCGTCATCGTCGCCGCCATGTCACTGTGTATTCTGTCCGTAGGGAATTTGGTCTGATGATGTGTACACACATCAGACCAAATGATCCCAGCAGACATGTCCGATGAAACGGTCCGCGGACCGTTTTCATCGGACATGTCTGGTCGTGTGTACGAGGCCTGAGAGTTACATATTGACAAAAAATCTTTCTGGCTAAACATTACAAATATACCTGAAAACATGAAAAAAAATGCTCGTTGGTTTGAATTTTAATGCCCTATCTAGTTTACAGACCTGATACCATGTCAAGAGACAACAGTGCTGCTGCTTTGTGGAATGTACAGTAGCTGGTCAGCAGTGAACAATTACCTACTACATACCTGCTAGACAAAGTGTGCTCAGCATATAGTAGTGTACATTAACTCATTTAAATGTTTATGATGTATGAATTTTCTCCCAAATTATGAAATGAAAAGCCTTAAATGATAACTTGGGGAATTGAAATGACCTTTACAAGGATCTCCTGGCTCCGACAGTGAACTTTAATTGGCAAATAAATATCCTGTAGTCTTATACGGAACATTTTATCCTTCCACATTGGGTCCCTGTATGCAGAGAGAAAGGCACCCTGTTGTAATGTCCTTTTGTTCTTCTCTCACTCTCTGCGCTCTAATGTGGAGCATGTGAGCAATAATGCCTATTTGGGGAAGAATAATGCCCCGTATAATCATCCAATCAGATTACGCGATTCTCATTACCGCAGTACTTAACTCCTTTTAATAATGATTAATCTCTCCACACTATCCAAGCATTGCTACATTTTTCATGCACACCATGTGTGATTAGAACATTACATTTTTAATTTTCCAAATGGTCATCTGTTTTGGTGCTAAGCCACATCCAATTTCCTATAATTCACCGTTGATGAACGTGTGTGAATGAATCTCGAGCTGTTTAATGAGGCTTTTAATTAGACCATAACGATGTCTGGGAGTAGAGAAATTTGCATTTAAACAAGAGCTGTGGCTTTGCATGTAATTGAGCTATTTAGCTGTGTCATTTGCCTGTGTGAGCCTGTGCTGGCTAGGCGGCCTTGCATCTTATTGCTCCTCTAAACATTCAGCGCTTACGTCAAAGTTAAGCAAATGTCAACTGACTTATTTTGCGTTTAATTAAAGGCAGCAAATCAAAGTGGGAATGTTACTTATAAGACCCCAGGACACTACACATCTAACTGACATGAAGATCACTGTATCATGCAACCACCTACCTGCTAGACAAGGGTTAATGAGAATGTTGCACTGTGGTTTCATAGGGACTAATTATATAATTTCAGCGGTAGAGTGTGAATATAAATTAATTAATTTATCTGCTATGCTAAGACACAAGAGGGATTTGTAAAAGCCAAGCAGTTTGTACCCAATGGCCAAGCATATTATTTAATAACATGGGTTTCCGTTACGACTAAGTGCCATGTATAATCACATGGAAGCTAAAAAGCAGAACAGGGTCACTCTTCATTTTGAGGCTATCTTAACAGGCGGAAACATGAAGTCATGGCAACAAAGTTTATTCCATTTGCCAGTTTTCTGTACACAATACCTACTTGAGTGGAAGATACCAGAAAGATTTTGGGACTAAGTAACTGAAAATGATCATTACAAGCAAATTCAGAAAAAAATATAAATATCATTTGACTCATCAACTACAACAAGGTTACATAATTTCTTCAACCCAGATTGTGTAAGAGTCACCTAATCTCAAGTATCCTATTGCCTGGTTGAAATTATTAAAAGTACCCCTTAGCTGTGCAAATGTTTCCTGAATAAAAAATAAAAAAAGATTACTTATCTCCATGTTCTATATCAGGGGTGTCAATTTTGTCGAGGGCCGCATCAGCAGTGTGGTTGCCCTCAAAGGGCCAGTTGTATATGGGTCGCACTACATACAGAGTGCAGAGTTCAGGATTACATCAGGATTATGCTACGTACAGAGTGCAGAGTTCAGCAGTGCGCTACATACAGAGGGTAGAGATTCAGGGGTGTGCTATGTACAGAGTGCAGGAATTCAGGGGTGCGCTATGTACAGAGTGCAGGAATTCAGGGGTGCGCTACGTACAGAGTGCAGGAATTCAGGGGTGCGCTACGTACAGAGTGCAGGGATTCAGGGGTGCGCTACGTACAGAGTGCAGGGATTGATATATATCAGGTTGCAGGATTTTGCTGCATTTTCTGACACTGCGCCAAAGATGCAGCATGTAGGAATTTTAGTGCGCTTTCAGAAAATGCAGAAAAAACACTCAACCTAAAATAAATCAATAGGACTGTGGGTAAAACGCAGGAAAACTGCAGATACACCAGCAATGGGCCAAAACACAGCAAACTGGTGTGAACCCACCTAAAAGCACAAGGGACCAAGCACTACCACAGGCTGATGACACAATTCTAAACTTTTTGGCTGCAGTTATAACAGCTACTGCTGGAGAAAAATGTTTAAACAAGTGGAAGGGAGATAAGTCACTGAGCTCACACTTGGATGGTCCCTGGAGGCTTATTACTCAGAGATATTCTGTTCACCTTCTATCTGCCGGTGTCTTGTCGAGCTAGTTCCCCTATCGATATGGTTCCCTGCTTGACTGCGCAGGCGCAGATGAAGCCCATGGAAATATCCGAACCTGATCAGCTGTTCTTCAGGTGTACATGGTGCATGCACGGCTCGGGGCGGCACCCAGGCTCATTCCTTACCATCCCCGTGGACTTGGAGGACGTTAAAAAAAAAGCCAGGAGGCCGAGCGAGCGCAGTGACTGGCCACTTGCAGCGAATTCCACGTCGCCCTGGACCTGTTGCTACAACTGAAAACAGCTGATCAGGTTCGGTGATTTCCGTCGGCTCGGATTGCACCTGCACAGCCAAGGGGGGAACCATATCGATAGGAGGAACCACATCGGCAGGTCACCGGCTGCTCTGTTCAAAATTGTGGAGGCTGGCGTGCTGCTGCGCGGGCCACATGGCAAGGCCTGGCAGGCCAGATTCGGCCCACGCGCCTTGTGTTTGCCACCCCTGTTCTATATGATTTTTCATTTGCTAAACCAATACATCTTTATAAAGTACTTATTGGAAACACCCCCCCCCCCCCCCAGTTTATATGTACCGCTGGTTGAATGCTAGTGACCTAGGACAAATTTGTAGTAGTGCCTATTCCACAAAAAAAATTAAAAGAGGTTTTTCAATTTGGGTTTAAAGCACAACTGTGCCCAAGATGTGGATATTCAAATATTTGCCTTTCACATGCAATAAATGCTTTTAAAAACAAACCCTCAGTTACCTCTGTAGCTGCAGATCATCTTCCCGAGTAAAAGCATGCAAACCATGTGCAAAAATGGCCACTCGTCTCCTTATATGACATCACTGTTAGACTGAGGTCTAATACTGTAGCACTTTAGAATATTTCCTGCTAAAGTTAAAAACCTCTAATGGCCCGTGGTACATAAACAGCTATCAGCAGGTATCACTTGGCTCTTTTCTCATAACCCATTTTGGCACATGTAAAGCATAAAATAGAGGACAAGTAGTGCTCTATGTATATTTTAAATTTTAATAAAAAAGGAGCATAAAAACACTATGAAAACCATAGGTCTGGGAACCTCACCACCCCATCTGGAATGACATAATGCGCGTGGCTCTGTATTCCTATACAAGTTAAGCCAAGGTATACGCTTAATCAGTAGGGTAGGAGCCACATTGTATTTACAGTTTACACAGCTTTTTTGGACAAGCAGAGCGGCTGTGATAACCGAATGTGATGTTATATAGGTGCTGGGTCTGGCCTCTGCTTACATAGTAATAGTAACTACAAGTACAGGACCTGAACCAGAAATGATGCAGCAATGGCCGCAATGTATTCAATATCTGCCCACTCCCTGGCATGAATACGCTCATACTCTGTCATGACCTTTCACATACAATATGTAAATAAAATGACCAATTCATAAAAAAACTATATTTAAAATACCAAAAATTGCTAAATAAAATCAAATAAATTTAATCGGAGAAGACGTTATATAAAACCCTGGAGGACATACAAAGATGGACATCCTAACTCCAATATCATTTTCATCAGATGCCCTAAAACCTAATAAAAAAGAGATGGATTCACAATCTACTGATAAAACAATGTCAAAGTCTATATTAAGACCTAATGGTGATGATGTTTTTGTTTCACATATAATGTAAGATTCCCTCCGACTGAGTTGCCGGATAAAATTCCCACTCCCAGTTCATTGGGATCCTTGTTATGATCCTTGTTATGACACAACCTGTAGTGCTTAGACACAGATTTTTTCCCCCTCTTTTATTATTAGTTACATGCTCTCTAATTCTAACTGAAAGTTACCTAGAGGTGTGACCAATATATTGTTTTCCACAGGGACATTCAAGCACATACACTACACCCTCTGTGGAACAGGTGATCCTGTTTGATCCTCATGTACATTTGATCCCAAATGTACTTGCATGCAGCAAATGTAAAGCTTGCAAAACTTTGAAAGTGAACAGTAAAAAGAAAAAGGAATTTATATTTGCAAATACAGAGAATAAGTAAATGTTGATGTATTTTATCACCTGTTCCACAGAGATATTCTAAACCTCAGTCTAACAGTGAGGTCAGCAGCCATTTTTTTACGTGGTGTTTGCACGCTTTGGTGATACACAGAAAGAGGATCAACCTTTTTTAGGATCACAGTGAATAGTACATTTGTGCTCATAAGTTTACATACCCTGTCAGAATTTATGATTTCTTGGCCATGTTCCAGAGAATATGAATGATAACACAAAAACTTTTCTTTCACTCATGGTTAGTGTTTGGATGAAGCCATTTATTATCAATCAACTGTTTACTTTTTTTAAATCATAATGATAACAGAAACTACCCAAATAATCCTGATCAAAACTTTACATACCCCAGTTTTTAATACTGTGTATTGCCCCCTTTAACATCAAGGCTTGGAGTCTTTTGTGGTATTTGTGGATGAGGCTCTTTATCTTCTCAGATGGTAAAGCTGCCCATTCCTCTTGGCAAAGAGCCTCCAGTTCCCGTAAATTCTGTCTTGCATGAACTGCACGTTTGAGATTTCCCCAGAGTGGCTCAATGATATTGAGCATTTGGCACCCGGGCATATCCTATATCTGGCACCCCCCCACTTAAAATTGTAAAAACACCCCACTGTGCCCCCTGCATCCCCCAATATCTCTTTGTCCCTACTTTGTACCACCTCTCCACAACTGGACCCCTTTACATTACACGGCCCCCCTGCAGCTCTGGACCCCTTTACATTACACAACCCCCTGCATCTTTGGATCCCTTTACATTACACAACCCCCTGCATCTCTGGATCCCTTTACATTACACAGCACCCTGCACCTCTGGACCCCTTTACTTTACACAACCCTCTGGACCCCTTTACATGACACAATCCTCTGCACCTCTGGACCCCTTTACATTACACAGCCCCCTGCACCTCTGGACCCTTTACATTACACAACCCTCTGGACCCTTTTACATTACACAACCCCTGCACCGATGGATCTCTTTACATTACACAACCCCCTGCACCTCTGGACCCCTTTACATTGCACAACACCCTGCACCTCGGGACCCCTTTACATTGCACATCACCCTGCACCTCAGGACCCCTTTACATTGCACAGCACCCCCCAGTTTTGGACCCCCTGCACATTAACCCCCCCACAGCTCTGAATGGACCCCCTGCACATTTACCAGCCACAGCCCTGACTGGACCCCCTGCACACTACCCCCCACCCCCCCCAGCCCTGACTGGAGCCTATGCACATTGCATAGCTCTGTTAGTTCCTACCTTACTCACAAGAAAATGATTGGTTGCTAGGACCACCTAGCAGCCAATCACCTACTACTCCAGAATTTCCTATGCCCCACAGTCACTGTCTCTCGCTCTCCTTCTCCTGCTGTGCCAGAGATTGAGAGACTTTTTTTTTCTCCTGCTCTGGCGGCACCCGAGTAGCGGCTCGGGCACCACCGCTGGACTAGCCTCTCCCTGCGTGGTCAGCGTGTCATATCGCCACTGGGCTGCGCTGCCCGGCTGCCCTGCTGTCATTGTTTTATACAGGGGAGGATGAGGGCGCCGCCTGACACCCCCTGACGTGTGTCACCCGGTGTGGAGCGCCCCGTCCCCTTAGCACGCCACTGCTCCAGAGATAAAACAATAATCCTTCCACTCTATAAGACTCAGGCCGCACCTAGAGTATGCTGTCCAGTTCTGGGCACCAGTCCTCAGGAAGGATATACTGGAAATGGAGAGAGTACAAAGAAGGGCAACTAATAAAGGGACTGGAGGATATTTGGTACGAGGAAAGGTTGCAATAACTGAACTTATTCTCGCTGGAGAAGAGGCATTTGAGAGGGGATATGATTTCAATTTACAAATACCATACTGGTGACCCCACCATAGGGATAAAACTTTTTCACGGAAGGGAGTTTAACAAGACACGTGGCCACTCATTAAAATTAGAAGGAAAGAGGTTTAACTTTAAACTACATAGAGGGTTATTTACTGTAAGAGTGGCAAGGACGTGGAATTCCCTTCCACAGGCGGTGGTCTCATAGGGGGGCATCGATGGTTTCAAGAAACTATTAGAAAAGCACCTGAAAGACCACAACATACAGGGATATACAAGGTAATACTGACATATAATCACACACATAGGTTGGACTTTATGGACTTGTGTCTTTTTTCAACCTCACCTACTATGTAACTATGTTATTATAGAGTAGACCATGTATTATGCTTCATTATTATAAGCAATGTTCAAAGCAGTTGCATTAATTGTAAAAAAGTTCTCTTTATAGGTCTGTCCACTGTACTTTAACTGATTTCATGTTGTTTCCCTGAGTATACATTACTTATGCTTTACTAGTATAGCACAGACATAAAGAATTTTTACATGCTTACGTGATAGGAAAGAATCACATGATTTGATACAAATGTGACAGATTATACAAGTCCTTTAATTTGGCAATTGTTATAAAAATGCATAGGATAAAGAAAACATTTTTGCTAACTGCTACATCCCTCAGGCTAGCTTTAAAATCTCCATCTGCCAGAAAATGAATATTCATTGTAAGAGAATGTTTCTGACAACAAAAATCTTGGATGTTTTCCTAGTCAAGAGTGTGGCTAAGTTATAGGTTCCCAAGCTTCATAGTGTTAACCACTTAAGCCCCGGACCAAAATGCTGCCTAAAGACCCAAGGGGTTTTTACAGTTCGGGACTGCGTCGCTTTAACAGACAATTGCGCGGTCGTGCGACGTGGCTCCCAAACAAAATTGGCGTCTTTTTTTCCCCACAAATAGAGCTTTCTTTTGGTGGTATTTGATCACCTCTGCGGTTTTTATTTTTTGCGCTATAAACAAAAATAGAGCGACAATTTTGAAAAAAATGCAATATTTTTTACTTTTTGCTATAATAAATATCCCCCAAAAACATATATAACATTTTTTTTTTCCTCAGTTTAGGCCGATACGTATTCTTCTACCTATTTTTGGTAAAAAAAATCGCAATAATCGTTTATCGGTTGGTTTGCGCAAAATTTATAGTGTTTACAAAATAGGGGATAGTTTTTTTTTTTTTTTTTTTTTTTTTTACTACTAATGGCGGCGATCAGTGATTTTTTTTGTGACTGCGACATTATGGCGGACACTTCGGACAATTTTGACACATTTTTGGGACCATTGTCATTTTCACAGCAAAAAATGCATTTAAATTGCATTCTTTATTGTGAAAATGACAGTTGCAGTTTGGGAGTTAAACACAGGGGGCGCTGTAACATTTAGGGATCACTGTGTATGTGTTTACTAGTGTAGGGGGGTGTGGCTGTAGGAATGACGTCATCGATCGTGTCTTCCCTATAAAGGGGATGACGCAATCGATGCGCCGACACAGTGAAGCACGGGGAAGCCGTGTTTACACACGGCTCTCCCCGTTCTTCAGCTCCGGGGAGCGATCGCGACGGAGCGGCTATAAACGAATAGCCGCGCCGTCGTCCCGGATCGCTCCTGAAGCCACGGGGACCGCCGCATGTACCGGGGGGTCCCGATCGGACCCCCGACCCACGTCAAGCAGAGGACGTATATATACGTTGATGTGCCTGCCTGTGCCATTCTGCTGACGTATATGTACATGAGGCGGTCCTTAAGTGGTTAACACACGGGCTGACAGATGCGGATTCCAGACATTGACATCGCCCTCCTTGAGGAAGGGAAGGTAGAAGCCCATGTCTGGATGATGTACCTTGGCCCACTCCTTTCAACTTTCAACATTCAAGGAAGAAAAAAAAGGAAGTGTCTGAATGTCCCCCCCATTCCCAACCACCACCAAGAATACATAACTCAGTCTTAGTTCTTTTAACCCCTTCGCTGCCAGGTCCGTATGCCATATGGACGTATAGAAGTGCCTGCAGGTGGCCAAGTCAGTACGGCGTACGGACCTCTTTTCTCCCTCTCCTAAAGGCTTATGGTGACTTCAATGACCATAAGCTTATATCAGAATTGTTCAGCAGATTACAACCCACTGATCAGTTATTAAGCCCTAATGTGACCACCCCCCAATGCCGCCGCTTCCCTGTCCCCTGCCTCTCGACCTCCGCCGCTAAATGTCACCTGAAACTACTCCCCTTTACCCCCTTCAACCCCCCCCCCCCCGGCATTGAGTACCCCCCCTCCACCCAATCCAAGCCCCCCAAATTCGATCCTCTGCAGCCACCATCATAAGCCAGCATCCCTTCTCTGCCAAAGGTGCTGCTTGGGGGGATCCAGATGTGTCCCCCCCATCACTCATACCTGCCCCCGCACCCCCGATCCATTCCTGCTCTGGCAGCATATCTCCTTCTCCTCACACAGCCTGCAGATTATGCTCCAGGAATGTGACAGGCTGGGCATCATGGCTGGGGGAGGAGGGAAGCGGTGCGGGTGTTGTTTGGGCTTGGTAAACATGTGTTTACTACCCCCCTAAGTGTGGCACCCTGGGTGAATGCAGCGGTCACTATGATCGCTCCTATAAGCCCACTGACATCTGATAATAGTAACCGCGAGTGTTACTATGTATCAGACTCAGTTTATGAATGAATGGAATCTTTATACAGATTCCATGTATTCATTCAAGTAAAGTGATACAGAGAAAAGGACTATCTTCAGTCCCTTTCTCTGTCTCCAAAAAAAAAAAAGAGAGATATGGGGGCTTGTTTAGACCTCTGATATCTCACCAAAGACCCCCCCCCCCAAAAAAAATATATATATAGTAAGACCCCCCCAGGTCCCCCCGCACTCACCCCTCCATGGGGATACCTCAGCTTCTCCTCCCGGCCAACCCAATCTGTACTGATTGGCCAGGAGGAGCAGCCAGAAGATGAAAGCGAATATTAATTTGCTATTGTCACAAGTGGGTGGGTTCAGCCCAACCCATTTCAAGCCAATTAGAGCCTCAGAATCTAATCATGTGGCTAGAAAAAAAACTCATACAGACATATAAGTCCGGTGCCCTGCAGGGGGTGACGCCCCTGTGCCCCTAATGGACTGGCCGCTCTTGGTAAGACTCCTTTCACAATGGTAATAAAGAAAAATTATTCAGCGCTGGAATGTAAATATAAACTAAAAAATGCAAGCCAGCACTAAGGTAAATTCAAATAAAACACCTCACATTGACATAAAATAATAATAGTGCAGCGCAAAACAAACAATTTTAAACTATACATACAGAAAGTTAAAACATATGATATATGATATATAATTAAAAATTATATAATAAAGTCCATATAAAGTGCTCAAGTGCAAAAAGATGATCCAAATCGGAATATAATAGTGCAAAAATCCAAAGGGTGATATCCAGAAGGAACCTCCACCAAATAGCAGGAATGGCCTCTCACCTTACAACTTCGACCTGCAATAGGTCACAAAGCATAATCAGAGAACCACCTGTTCTCAGAGGACAGCAAGCAATGCAGCAGTAGAACCACGATATCAGTCAGACTCAGGATCAGGACATGGCAATCAGGGCATAAAAAACAAAGGAGAGGAAATCTAGTGCTCTCTGAAGCCAAAATACATTTATTTAAGGATAAAAAACGAATACACTCACTGTATAAGCACTCTCAAACGAGTGCAGCGAAACAGCATAAAACATCCATAAGAGCATGGGTTTCAGTCTAGGTCGGCGATCGCGGTTGACGTCACACGTGGCCCCTTCCCCTCGTACGACGTTACGTCCCTATGAGCGGGACTTCATCAGCGTGGGGTGAAAAAAGGCAACCAAAAGCTGCCTTTTTTCACCCCACGCTGATGAAGTCCCGCTCATAGGGACGTAACAGGGCCTGGCAGCGAAAGGGTTAGAGGAAAGGCCCATCAACATTTTCAGACAAGCTTTTCAACTAAATAAATGGAAACGGTGGTGTAAAATAGGCCAGATGTGTTGATTTTTAAGAGAAAGTTATGCTACACCAAGAGGCCACATGGCTTAATCTTAAATCATACTGAAGAGGTTTCCTTAAGACATAAGAACCCACTTGGTGATTCATTCCTTAGCCCATATGAGTTTTGGATGATCTTAGCCTTTATAAACTGTTACAGAGGTGAAAATGTTATGCCGCGTACACACGATTGGTTAAACCGATGAGAATGGTCTGATGGACCGTTTTCATCGGTCCAAACCAATCGTGTGTGGGCACCATCGGTTATTTAACCATCGGTTAAAAAAAAGCCAACTTGTTTTAGAAATTTAACCGATGGATTCCTAACCGATGGTAAAAAAACGATTGTTAGTAGGCACAACCATCGGTTAAAAATCCATGCATGCTCAGAATCAAGTCGACGCATGCTCGGAAGCATTGAACTTCATTTTTCTCAGCACGTCGTTGTGTTTTACGTCACCGCGTTGGACACGATCGGATTTTTATGGTGTGTGGGCGCGATGGACCATCAGTCAGCTTTATCGGTTAATCGATGAAAACGGTCAATCGGTCCGTTCTCATCGGATGGACTGATCGTGTGTACGCGGCATAACTCTAAGCAGCAAAAGACTTGGGCTATGTCAGAGCCAATTATTGTCATAAATAATGATGCTGTTACCGAATCAGGCTTTTGCAGTATTACTGTACATTTACTGTTTTTTGGGCTCCTCTCACAAATGTCCCAGTATTGATGAAGACTGTGAATAAAACTATACATGCAAAATATGATTAATACATCCACTGTTGTGAAAACAATTCCATTTATTAAATACATAAAATCGGGCTACACAAATATTATATTTGTTTATAATATTGATAAATCCCTGTGGTGAACACTATACCTGTGAGCTGGAATGTCAGATGACTTTAGGACAGTAATATACAGTATCTGCAGATAAAAGTAATGCTGGGAGTGACTATTGTCTTTCATCATAATAAATAATATGCAAATACAATTGTTTCCATAAGGAACATTGAGACAAAAATTGTATCCCCCATTGTATTTCTCTTCTCTGACATATATAACATAAAATATACATAAATGGTGCATCCCCACACTACAAATATATTGATTTGTGTTACATTTCGTTATTCATTGTTTTCGTCCCACTGGGCGTTAAATTGATAGATCGGTTGCTGTTACTTCGACACGTTTCACAGGTCTGAGCCCACTTTATCAGGAAGATAACTACAGTCAAGCTCTGTATTTTCTATGTACTTCATTAATCACAGTAGTAATATCCACCACCATCAGCTGCACTTCTCGGGAAAGAACTGATCATTTCCCTTAGAGCTTGTTCACAAAAAAGTCCTTCAAGAGAGGACCAGAGTCTAGTCTAGGCTGCAACCACCCTGGATGACACCTCGCTTTCCCCAATTGCAAGCTGCAGCCTGGACACTTAGAAGAACCCAATAACAGCGATTTGACACTGAAGTATTCCTAAATAGGAAACTTTGCCTATTATACAAGCCTGGTCCTCTCTTGAAGGACTTGTTAATGAACAAGCTCTAAGGGAAATGATCAGTTCTCTCCAGAGAACTGCAGCTGATGGTGGTGGATATTACTACTGTGATTAATGATGTACATTCAGAGCTTGACTGTAGTTATCCTCCTGATGAAGTGGGCTTAGATCCATGAAACACGTCGAAGTAACAGCAAGCAATCTATCAATTTAACGTCCAGTGGGGCAAAAACAATCAATAACAATATGTAACATAAATCTATGTATTTGTAGTGTGGACATGCACCATTTATGTCTCTTTTATGTCATATGTGTCACTATTTTAACAGTTGTAACAGTTGTACAATAAATCATTGAACTTTTCTAATATACAACTTGGTACCTTCAAAGTCCTCCATTCTTCTAGTTAGGGTATTTTTGTATATGGTAAGTAGGAATAGGCAGAGATTCTTGTTCTTCAAACAATGTACTATGCAGAGCTTCTTGTGAGCTGTATTCTGACCAAACAGTATTATCAACACCTCAATTTCTTCATACAACAGGTCTCAGGAATATTTAATAAATCAAAGCAGTGATGTGCAAAATGCTGCAAGCCAGACTATTCGTTAAGTTCACTGTAGCAATGCCTGTGAAGGATGAATGCTGACTGGTTGTCAAAGATTCCTATAGCTAGCAAATTTCTCTTTGCCTTATTAAGTGAGCTCCAACGCATTTATTTTTGAAGGATAATGGCACACCTTTTGCATTGTTTGCTTGGAGACCTAATAGGTATTTAGGGGATTTATTATAATTGCATATCTGCAGCTATATACAGATGAATGAAAAACACTTTTTTTTTTTTTACATTATATAATTTTAGAAAATTGGGTTGTGTAGCATTGGTAAGGATATGGTTACACACTGGGGTTAATTTAATAAACAAAAAATTTTTTGCTGAAAAGACTGGTTTACAGGGTATAGAGACATAATAGTTAACTGATTCCTTTTAAAAATGATTAAAAATAGATAAAAATCAATCATATAATGTACCTCTAGTTTCGTTTTTGCATCTAGTTTTGTGTTTGCATGTTATCCTGCCTCTGTGCTATACAGAGCCATAGAGCAGTGATGGTTTGGAACATTAAAATAGAATCTCCCAGTACTGTGGTCATCAGGAAACAGACAACCAGGAAGTGTCCAGAACAGAGAAGAATTACAGCAACATCAGAGCAAAAACAAACAATGAGGACATGAAACCAGGACTGCAGTAAGGTAAAGGAAGCTATTTAGCTTAAAAAAATATTTCCTTTGGTGACCCTTTAACTTTGTAATAATTCACTTTGCAAAGAATAACAATCAAATGCAGGGAAAACAAAAAAACAAACATAAACAAAACAAAACGTAATCTAGCTAGCACATGATTGGATGATTGAATTCAGCACAAATTTACTTCATTCAAGTGTTACTAAACCCAGGATGGTAGATCATAAGCTCAATAATGGCATGCAATGCCAAGCTGCGGTTTCCAAAGCGAGCAAAGTCCTTTCTTGTATTAAGAGAGGTATGCACTCCAGAGACAGAGATATCATTTTGCCCCTGTACAAATCATTAGTAAGACCTCATCTGGAATATGCAGTCCAGTTTTGGGCACCAGTTCTCAAAAAGGATATCGGAGAACTGGAGAAAGTGCAGAGAAGGGCAACCAAACTGATAAGAGGCATGGAGGAGCTCAGCTATGAGGAAAGATTAGAGGAACTGAATTTATTCACTCTTGAGAAGAGGAGAATTAGGGGGGATATGATCAACATGTACAAATATATAAGAGGTCCATACAGTGAACTTGGTGTTGAGTTATTCACTTTACGGTCAACACTGAGGACAAGGGGGCACTCTTTACGTCTAGAGGAAAAGAGATTTCACCTCCAAATACGGAAAGGTTTCTTCACAGTAAGAGCTGTGAAAATGTGGAACAGTCTCCCTCCAGAGGTGGTTCTGGCCAGCTCAGTAGATTGCTTTAAGAAAGGACTGGATACTTTCCTAAATGTACATAAAATAATTGAGTACTAAGATTTGTAGGTAAAGTTGATCCAGGGTAAATCCGATTGCCTCTCGGGGGATCAGGAAGGAATTTTTTCCCCTGCTGTAGCAAATTGGATCATGCTCTGCTGGGGTTTTTTGCCTTCCTCTGGATCAACTGTGGGTATGGAGTTGGGTGTATGGGATTGTACTGTGTTTTTTTATTTTTTGTGGTTGAACTGGATGGACTTGTGTCTTTTTTCAACCTGATTAACTATGTAACTATGTAAGGAGCCTGCATTCACTATATTTGATCTCCCACAGTACACAGAACAGAGAAATGCAATTATTTTAGTAAATATTAATTGCTAAATATCTTTTCTCTTCATCAGTTAGAGCAGTCTTATGACATCTATCACTGTTCAGCCAAGCACTGGTTAAAGCTTGTAGGAGGAGTTTTCTGATTGTCCTATGAGACTGTAAGACCCCTGAATTTCTGTCTGGACAGTGCTGATTGGCCCTGTGCTGATTACACACCAAACTGAGCATGTGCATCCTGACTCCATAGAACTTGTGTTATCAGGAAATTATCAGGGGACAGTGGAAAGGGAGGGGGGTCAGATGAGACAGGATCAAACAGACTTTTTACACAATGCAGAGGATTAACCCCTTAGGTTCCACAGTGAGTATAACAAGCATTCTTTACTGCATATACAGACTGATTTTACTGTTGTGGGTTTAGTAACACTTTCACTAAGCCAAGTGAAAATTTCTCTGCAAAGTGAAAGTCACTTTGCTAAGTTCACAGCCAATATATCTTTAATAAATTAATTCTATTGTTTTGGAAAAAGTTGAGAAAGTTATAACCTGCAGTGGTGTCCCACCAATTTTGTATCTGTGTGGTGTGACAACAGATAGGATTGCCTTGTTGTCAGTTGGTAACTCTTTAATAAACTCCAAAACATACAAATGGAAACTCTAGAGCATTTTTACTGATCATGATCATAGAGGTGCAATGGACTTGGGATCCTCCGGTCACCCATATGGCGTCCTGACTAGTGCAGCACATCCTGTGTGAGTTAGATGATTTAGGTCCACTCTTCCATATGCACTGCAGATGTGTAAGCATCATTTCATATATGTCAGTGTTCCTGCACTGCTATCTGCTATTGTTGAGGCCTACAGTATATAGATGGCTGTTGAAAAGGGGCATTTCCCAAGTTGCCACAAAACATCAGGTATAAAGAGATTGTGCCATGGAAAATAGCTCAGTGCACATAGCATATAATTTCATATCATATTAAATATATATATATTTGATCAACCATGGTAAAATATTCAACACTGCCTGCACTTAAGTTACATTTTGTGACAAAGTCTTTAAGTTTATAGATACTGTAACTAAAGGTTCTCCTCCCAAAACAGCACTAATGTAATATACATCTTTTTAGATTGTGCCAAAAAAAGACCTAGATATATATAAACATAATATAAACATATCATCACAATTCCACATCAATTTGGCAATAGGCTTGAGCAAATCTGTTATTAGCCTGCAGGTATAGCCCTGCCCCCTTCAAAATTGTTCCTCTCTTTGTATCTGTACACCCCGAAGTTTGCTATAGCAAATTAATCTGCTGTGAAGTTTCTGACAGTCTCACATTATTCGTTTTCGCTTCTACTATCTTCAGTTTAGGTTTAAAAAAAGTATTGACCTGATTCTAACAATTATAACTTACATTAAACGCATTTAATCATTTTAAACTCATAATATACACAATATATTACCGAAAGTATTGGGACGCTTGCCTTTACACGCACATGAACTTTTATGGCATCCCAGTCTTCGTTTGTAGGGTTCAATTTTGAGTTGGCCCACCCTTTGCAGCTATAACAGCTTCAACTCTTCTGGGAAGGCTGTCCACAAGGTTTAGGAGTGTGTCTATGGAAACGTTTGACCATTCTTCCAGAAGCGCATTTGTGAGGTCAGGCACTGATGTTGACGAGAAGACCTGGCTTGTAGTCTCCTTTCTAATTCATCCCAAAGGTGTGCTATCGGTTTGAGGTCAGGACTCTGAGCAGGCCAGTCAACTTCCTCCAACCCAAACTCGCTCATCCATGAGTGAAAGCTGTTTTAGCTGCAAAGGGTGGGCCAACTCAATATTGAACCCTACGGACTAAGATGCCAATAAAGTTTTATAGTATATTATAGTAATATAGTGTATTAATGAAGCGACTGCAACATAAAACGAACAGTTTCTCCATTGCTGAAATACATTTTCAGTTCAACTGTCGCCAACGTTTTATATAGGTCATACAAGTTTTGTTTAAAGCAATACGTATATCTTCCTTTCTTGAATTTACAGCTGAAACCCGGATCCATGATCAGGGTTGTCTCTCTGATGATAGCTTTTTTTTGCCCAGGCTAAGTTTCCAAAAATTGGAAAGTATATTAATTTGTAATGTAGCAATTTAAGCCAACTATCCTTCTTGGTATAGTATCTCTGTCTAGTTTGAGGCCTTCTGTCTTGCTTTATCAGTTCGAGTTTTTTGCACTGACTAGATATCTCACACTGACCAGATCTAGTGCAGTTCTCAATTTTTAACTCTTCTACCTCCACGTTAACATGTCTCCCCAACCAACTTCCATAAACCTTTATATGTGTTTTACTAACATTTCCAAACCACCGGTGTTGCAAACATTTTAGACTGCTTAGTTGCCGGTTATATACCAGGAACATTACACTGTGTAGTGTTGTGCTATACATATACCGTATATAATATTATGGCTCAAAGAAAAAGGAAAAAGACAGCAAGCAATCATTTGAGAAAGTCCTGATGTGCCATCATTACAATCTACAAGATAGGGGAAGAAAATCCAAATTCCAGATCCTTTCCTGCTGGCATGTACCAGACTAAGTAAGCCACCAATATGGATTTAGCTTTTATACAGAATGAATATGCAACACTGTAGCCAACAGTAACTACTGTAAAGCACCATTAGGACTGAGAGGATGTTTGACCTTGACAGTTATTCACCATAATTTATTAACATGCTATTCCCATAAAAAAATGAAATGTGGAGTTCATCTCTGTTGATAAATACTTAGTTATACATTATGCATTTACAAAGCTTTTCCCTCCAGAAGTGGTAAAATGATCGTCATATCAGTGGTATTTGTACTTTCAGAAGCTCGAGCACATATATTTCAAGCATCATCTTCACACCAGACCAGACAAGTTCCTCCTGAATGGGTTCTCTTCCTCAGGATATGGTCTCTTGTAGGGTGTGTACAGTATTAAGAACCATAGCACATCGAAATGTTCTCTGGAAACAAACTATCTTTAAGTTCTTGTGCCCGTTGTCAAAGAGGAGCGATTGCTGGGTTTTTAGTTCTCGTTTGTTGTGACATTTTTGTCTCTTGTTTCACAATGGCTTTGGTGATTGATATCAATTTTCCTGCCCCTCTCTGCACTGGGTTGTCATTCACTTTAGCTGCAGATGTGTTGGCTGTTATGCTTTAGTGCACGGGCCTCTTTTTAAGCTGACATCGTCAAGGCCAAGTTGTCCCGTTCGATCTCTGCCTCTTTCTGCTTTGAAAATTATCTGCAAAACAAAGTAAATATGGTTGAAAGAAAACTACAGTAGATCAAATCTACATTTCAAAGTTTTTTTATTTCACTTCACATCTATATGTTCGCATACCAACATGTGCACAGAAGCACCTGAAAATCTCTCCTGTGAGAGATTCACGTTTACCTGCTTGTGTATAACAGTGAGTTTGTGATACATTTTAATTGGCCATAAATTTATATATACACACACTGTGGGGCAGATCCACGTACAGCGGAGCATATTTGCGTCGGGCGTAGCGTATCTAAGATACACTACGCCGCCGTAACTTACTTTTTTTTGGTATCCTCAAAGAATGCGCGCCGCAAGTTACGGCGGCGTAGTGTATCTTTGGCGGCGTAAGGGCGCGCAATTCAAATGGATGTGATGGGGGCGTGTTTTATGTAAATACGTCGTGACTCGACGTAAATGACGCCAATGTTTACGACGGTGACGTCATTCTACGCAAATCCCTATTCACGAACGACTTACGCAAACGACGTAAAAAATTCAAAATTTGACACGGGAATGACGGCCATACTTAACATAGGATACGCCTCATATAGCAGGGGTAACTATACGCCGGAAAAAGCCGAACGCAAACGACGTAAAAAAATGCGCCGGCCAGACGTACGTTCGTGGATCGCCGTATCTAGCTAATCTGCATACTTGACGTGGAATTCGACGGAAACGCCACCTAGCGGCCGGCGGAAAAATGCACCTACGATCCGACGAGTACTAAGACGTACGCCTGTCGGATCGATTCCTCATTCCGTCGTATCTTGTTTTGTGGATACAAAACAAAGATACGATGCGGGAACTTTGAAATTACGCGGCGTATCAATAGATACGCCGGCGTAATTCGTTTGTGGATCTGGCCCTGTATATATCAATTCTGTGTAACCATATGCTTTACTCAGAAGGACACCAATCTCCAACTTCTTGTGCTTAATTTCTATTTATTTTACTGTGACTTTAGAAATACTTTTTTTAAATATTAACCACTTAAGCCCCGGACCATATTGCTGGTCAAAGACCAGGCCACTTTTTGCGATTCGGGACTGCGTCGCTTTAACTGACAATTGCGCGGTCGTGCGACGTGGCTCCCAAACAAAATTGGCGTCCTTTTTTTCCCACAAATAGAGCTATCTTTTGGTGGTATTTGATCACCTCTGCGGTTTTTAGTTTTTGCGCTATAAACAAAAATAGAGCGACAATTTTGAAAAAAAATGAATATTTTTAACTTTTTGCTATAATAAATAGCCCCTAAAAATATATAAAAAAAACTATTTTTTTCCTCAGTTTAGGCCGATACCTATTCCTCTACATATTTTTAGTCCAAAAAAAAAACAAAAAACGCAATAAGCGTTTGATTGGTTTGCGCAAAAGTTATAGCGTTTACAAAATAGGGGATAGTTTTATGGCATTTTTATTAATATTTTTTTTTACTAGTAATGGCGGCGATCAGCGATTTTTATCGGTACTGCGACATTATGGCGGACACTTCGGACACATTTTTGGGACCATTGGCATTTTTATAGCGATCAGTGCTATAAAAATGCATTGGTTATTATAAAAATGTCACTGGCAGAAAAGAGGTTAACACTAGGGGGCGAGGAAGGGGTTGAGTATGTTCCCTGGGTGTGTTCTAACTGAAGGGGGGGTGGACTGACTAGGGGAAACGGCTGATCGCTGTTCATACATTGTATGAACAGACAATCAGGCATTTCTCCCCCTGACAGGACACGGGAGCTGTGTGTTAACACATACAGCTCCCGGTTCTCGCTCTGTAACGAGCGATCGCGGGTGCCCGGCAGTTAATCGCGCCCGCTGGGCACGCGCGTCAGCATCAGGGGCGAGCGCCTCCGGCGGCGCGCGCGCCTCTATTGGCTGCTCGGCGAGATGACGTAGATCTAAGTGATCTCGCCCAGCAGAGCCGACCTGCCGCCGTATAACTGCGGCGGCTGGTCGGCAAGTGGTTAAAAAGATGACACAAAGAGGATGGCATGCAGAAGTTTAGGTTTCCACTGAACAAGCATAACATTTTCCAGGCACACAGTAAATGGATCCAATATCATGTTATAGATAACACTTCAGTGTTTATACTGCACATGAATAAGTTATGAAACTATGAATAAATCGGGATATACAATTGAGGGCAATGAGACTTAAATTAAGGAAATGGTGGTGTATAGGGACAACTAAGGCCCTGAACTTGGGAGGAAGCAGTAAACATTAGTAGCAGAAACAAAAATCAAGAAAAGGTTAAACATTTAGTACAGACGGAGTTGTAATGGACTATTTATTTAGAAATAAAATTTTAAATGATATGTCAAGATAGTGAAGACAAGCAAGTCAAGGTTAACATTAGAGAATTGTAAGTGGTAATAATGACAAGAAAGATGTGTACTTTATAAAATGACAGTTCCAAAACAATCCCTAAAATCTAATTGTACTTACACTTTTGATTCCAGATCCAGGCAGGGTTATGTGCGTCTCTCCCCAACCAGGACTTCCATTCCTGCCCCATACAGGAGGCCCATGTGTCCCAGACCTTCTTATGAAGACTTGTAGTTTACCAGAATTTTCTCCTGACATAAAATGTCTAAATGACAGGCAAATATCTTCAGGGTGTGATTGATGTCCAAGAGGAAGAACTAAGCGAGCTACTTTTCCAGATTTCCCCTTTGGTTGCATGATTGTTAAATACTGTCCTCCTAAAACATACCACAAATAATTTGAGAATAAGATTGAAATTTAGGTAAATCAGATGGGTGAGTTCCATCATCATTTTAGTAAATCAAAGCTATTATGCCCCAATAATTTTAGAATCAATGTGGACATGAAACATGAGAATTTCAAAACTGAACCAGCGGGTTTAAAAAAAAAAAAAAAAATGATTCCCTCATCCACACATTCGATGTGGATGGGGGAAACCTCACACTTTGCTATTGTGTTCTGAAGGCAGAGAGTCTTTCCCGCCTTCAGAATACACTGATTAGAGCTGCCAGCTATAACCAGCGGCACCAATTGATTGGGAAAAATTTGACAGGCTGGTTGTACAGAAGTCAACCAGTAGATCAACTAGGGTGCCCTTACATAGATCAACATTTGGCCAGTTCAGCATGGGCCAGACACATTTTGATCCATGTATGGCTGGCTTTATTTTTCCGTATTTGCTGCGTGTTTAAAGAGATAAAAAATATACATGTGCATGTATTGCAGAGATGTAGTAAATATATAGATTTTTTAAGTTTCCTTAAATTACACTGTTAATCTACTTCAATAAATCCCCACCAACCTGCTTGCCATTCTAAATACTCACCTTATCTTCCTCCCTATTCAAGCACACTTCATTGTGTGGTCTGGCATCGCACAGCCTTAGGATTTATCCCAAAAAGGTCTTCACGCACACTGTGGTCCCAATCATTCCTTTGGGTGAGCCATTATCCACAGGACAGCTGGAAAAGGGTTCACCCAATGAATGAAAGGCACCACAGCTACTGAATAGTACAGAATTATTAGTTTGTTGTATTTTTATGTTTTAACAACCTACTGTCCAATATCGTAGTTTAACCACTTGCCGTCTGCCTGTTATATAAAGACAGCACACTCTTGAGGACAGTCCTATTTTTCCCACAAGCAAAATACTGTGATCGCTGTGGACACAGCAGATTACTCAATGACAGCATCATAAAATGTAAACAAAGACTATAGTAGTAGAGAAAGGAAGATTTTTACATCCCGAATAGCAGCAGCACAGTTACCAATGTAACCCAGCACCAGTGTTCTGATTACCAGCTGCATCAGTACCAGTGTCACTTGGTACCAGTGTAAGCCAGCACCAGCCTCCTGATCACCACTATTACAGCACCAGTCTCATTATCACCAGCCACACCAGCAACAATATCATCAGATACCACTGTAAATCAGCACCAGTATCAGTTTCACCTAGTACCAGTGTAGCACCTAGCACCAGTGTTCTCATTGCCAACCATACCAGTACCATCAGGTACCAGTATAAGCCAGCACCAGTATCAGTGTCACCTAGTATCAGTATTATCTAGTACCAGTGTAGGCCAGCACCAGTGTTCTCATTGCCAACCATACCAGTACCAGTGTCATCAGGCACTAGTATAAACCAGCACCAGTCTCATGATCACCACCAGTGCGAGTTTAAGCCAGCACCACTGCATTGATCACCAGCTATCCAGTACTAGGGTCACATAGTGCCAGTGAAAACCAGCACCATTATCCTGATCGCTGCCAAAAACAATACTAATGTTACCTAGTACCAATGCAAGCAAGCACCAGTGTCCTGATCGCCAGTCATACCAGTAGAAGTGTCATCATGTACCAGTATAAGCCATCACCAGTCTCATGATCATCATCAGTGCCGGTGTAAGCTAGCACCACTGTACTGGTCACCTAGTACCAGTATAAACCAGCATCATTCTCCTGATAGCCACCAGCACCAATACTAATGTCACCTAGTACCAATGCAAGCAAGCACGAGTACCCCGATTGCCAGTCATACCAGTAGCATTGTCATCAGGTACCAGTGTATGTCTGCATTAGTCATACCAGCCACAGCAATACCAGTACCATTATAAGCAAATAATAACGTCCTAGTCATACCAGTACCAATTTTATCAAGTATGTTACACTGGTATTGTTACCTAGTACAAGTGTAAGCCACTGTCCTGATCGCCAGCCACACCAGTACCAGTGTCACTTTGTATCAGTGTAAAACAGCACCACTGTACCATTGCCAGCCACACCAGTACCAGTGTGATCTAGTAACAGTGCAAGCCAGCACCAGTGTTATGATCACCAGCAACACCAATATCAGTTTAACAAGCACCAATCTCCTGATCACCCCCAGTACCAGTATCAGTATCTCCTAATGTCAGGGTAAGCAAGCGCCACTGGCCTGATCGCAAGTCACACTAGTACCTATGTCACCTTATATGGGTTTAAGCTAGCACCAGTCTCCTGATGTCTGTCATCTAGTACCGGAACCTTCTTTCTTCTCTCCTTTTCTTTTTAAATCTAACATATTCTTTACGTTTGCAGCATGTATGTCCACCTTGCTGATCTACATCATTTTACTATATTTCTCTACATAAGCTTTGATGGGTTTTCACTTTATTACCCACAAGCTGATATTCTAAACCCTACTTTTATCTATTAGAATACAGAGATGACTATTTCACAATATATGCAAAGGTTTTACGTTGTGTAATTGTTATTATACTACTGCATCTTCTGTATGTCCACATTAATCTATCATATCTAACTGTTAACAATGCTATTTTGGTTAACTTCTCAATTCTCTTCCAATTTCAGCATACACATGAATCTAAATTCTGTATGTATTAATGTGAATGATTTATGGCATGGCTGTTTAGGAAATGTGTACACCCAGAACTGAATTACATGCTTACACAAGAACAAGGTTGGGACCTTACCTGAAGTATCTTTGACCAGTTCCCAGTGTAATTCATTTTCTTTATCTCTAATCCAGCCACACAGTCCATTGTCAAAATTGCAGCTGTGGATCAATACTCCTACGGAAGACAAATGCAAGGCACACACACAAGAATGCTGTTAAGTAAGCATAATATGTAATAGGAAACCCAGTAAAATAGCAATTGAGTTTTTGTCTCAAAAATTATTTAGACAAACTCTAGCAATGAGAAGTTTGGGGTTTTCCAAAGATTTATTTATCAATAAAAATATTAAAAAGGAAAGCAAACAATATCCTATCCCTATCAATTAAACAGGTATAGTACAGTACATCCCTCTTAAAACAGAAAGTATTCATGTCTTGTTCCATCACGTATTCCAAAAATGCCCCATTAGCCAAATTCACACCCAGGATGTAGTGTACAGTGCAAATATGCCCCATGGTGATGTATGTCATACCCCCCATGCACTTCAGTCTTTCGGGAAGGCTTAAGACATCTTATGACACAGAGGAGGTATTGCTGGGGTCAGTTTTGATTGAAGCCGAGTATTGTGGGAGGGGAGTGGGTAATAAAGAAGCAAGCTGAACAGTGAAGATCAGAGCATAGAGGAGGGATAGGTTAGTATGGGGCTTCCCTGGATGCTGGGTATGGGCAATGAGGCTCACTAACAGTAAATGCACTAAAAATGCACTCACTGCCTAAGCACTCTACTCCACACTTGACTCAAGCTCATCTGTTCTCCATACCTTACAACAACAATTTATCATATCAAAGTTTTTTTTGCTCTTTAGCGAACATACCCCATAATCAATTGCTGTGCTTATTAGAAGGAAACCAAAGACTACTCATAGACTATGACAGTGGTCATAGTGGGAAGTGATTGTATATCTTTGGGCAGTCGATCTTAAAGGTAGAATGCATACTGTTCCCCTGAGATAAAGTAAGCATCACAACTAAGATGAAAATGCTGAGGTGTGTAAAGTACAAATTAAAAATCATTTAGCAATGAAAATAGTAAACATATATGTATTAATCAATTCCCACCCAGGCCAATTCTGACATTTCTCTCCTACAATCTGTATTTTTTTTTGCTAGAAAATTATTCGGAAACCCCCAAATATTACATATGTTTTTTTTAGCAGAGAGAATAAAATGGTGATCGTTGCAATTTATGACACACTGTATTTACGCAGAGATTTTTCAAATGCAATTTTTGGGGAAAAAATACACTTACCTAACATGTTACATCTTAAAATGGAATGGCACCAAACCAAGATACTTTAAAATCTCCATAGGCAACACTAAACATTTTTGGAGGTTATCAGTTTAGAGTTACAGATGAGGTCTAGCACTAAAATTATTGCTCTTACTCTGATGTTTGCGGCGATACTTCACATGTGTGGTGCAAACACAGTTTACATATGCTGGCATGACCTATGTATGCATTTGCTTCTGCTTGCGAGTATGAGGGGATGGGGACGCTTTAAACAAATGTTTTTCTTTTTTATCATTTATTTTATTTTTACACTGTCTTTTTAATTATTATTTTTTTATCACTTTTATTCCTTTACAAGAAATGTAAAAATACCTTGTGATAGAAATAAGGCATGATAGTTCCTCTTTAGATCTGGGGTCTATAAGACTCCAGCGATATCTCCTCTACCCTGAAAAGCATAAGATCAAAAAAAACTATCTTTGCTTTCTAGGGGAAAAAAGTGCAGTTTTTACATCTTCCAGAGTCGGAAGTGATGTCATGATGGCCTCCCTCCCAGGGTCATAGAGATGGCCGGGGACCATTTGGTCCTTGGCCTACTTTGTGATAATCTGGCACCACTGCTGGATCAGATCTCCGGCTTCCCGATCGCATGGGAGAGCCCAGAGAGGCACCGGATGGCGGCGGGGAGGTGAGGGAGGGTCACCGCCTGCTGCCTGTAAAAGCCATTCAGTGGCTAATAAGCCAATAGGATGGCTTTTACATTGCAGGGAATTGACAGCTGGAAAAACAGCTATCTGTAACAGGCATCATCCAGATATCTCCACTCAAAGTCCACGACCTCATGCGGATGGGAATCGGTTAAACAAAGTGAGTTCCACTTAAACTGTAATAGGTAAGGGTTTGTTTGTGTGATCTAGACAGGGCTATATGATGTTATAAGTAACTTTTGCAATAGGTTCTAGCACATCATAATCACTTAAATGGCTGGCATAACAACACAACATTACATGTAAAAATGCATGTGAAGCAATAAGCCGGGCTGCTAGCCAACATGTGCCTGATAGCTTCTAATAAAAGTATTACTGATGAAAAATGTATTGGGTAAACCGAAACTAAACATGGTATAATGTAAAATAAAACAGAGGGTAGGAGTCATTAAAAAAGTTGCCTCCATTGCCTTGTGTGTAACCAATCATTCAGTGACAGGTATTTAAAGTATATGGCCTGGAGTTGAGTGAAACTAGGAGGAGGGCTTGCAGAAGAGGCAGAGTATTAGTGGGTGGTTTACAATGATGCAGTCTGCTTAGCAGATTGAAGAGTTCAAGGCAGAGGGTGTGTTCTGTAGTGGTTGGAGAGGAGGGGGGGTCGTGTCACAGCTCAGTCAGAGCTCATCACAGCATCAGACAGTTTTCTCCCACCCTCCCTCCCTTGTTTGTTTGTGTTTCTCATTCTCTTTCTCATGGTGCTGGGGTATTTGTAGTGGGTTTTCAGGTTTTATGTTGTTAGCTTGCCATTCAATTTCTTGGTCCTTTTATTTTCTTGTCATAGAAGTAGGCAGGGGGTCTATTGGGACTTTGAAGGCGGTGCTGGTTAAATAATTGTGGCAAATTGTGGGTTGGGCCCATTTGAAGGTATAGGTGTCTCTTCCTAACTGTGGAAAATTGTGGGTTGGGCCCATCTGAGGTATGGGTGTCCTTTTCTAGCAATACAGTGATAACATTGGGTATTAATTAGGTTGTATCTGGTAGTACATAATTGGTAATTGTCCCTGAGCGGGTGTATTTGGGTCTCGGGGCCTTTGATTGGTGGCAGATACCACCAATTCATTGTGAGTATATAGGCTTTCAAAAACCCTAGACCTTATTTTCTTGTCATAGCAGCATGCAGAGGGCCTATTGGGTCATTGTAGGCGGTGCTGGTAAAATAATTGTGGGTTGGGCCCATCTGAGATATGGGTGTCCTTTCCTAACAATACAGAGGTAACATCGGGGTATAAATTAAGTTGTATCTGGTAGTACATAAGTGGTTAATTGTCCCTGAGCTGGTATAGTTGTGGCTGGGGGCCTTTGATTGGGTGGCAGATACAACTGGTTAATCGTGAGTGTGCAGACCTTCAAAGACCTTAGACCGGGCATAAGCTGAGGTTGGTTTATTTGTTAGGCATTGACTGTATTATATGCATGTAACTTGTTTTCTTGTAAATGTTGTATTTAATGGTTTGTAATAAAAGGTTGCTTTGGCCATTCGACTCCAAATAAAATGTGTCGTCTGGTTTTTGGGAGGGGGGATTGGTCAAGTGTTTAATGTTTTATAGATAATCAGAGCCTCTGCATTCTGTAGGTCCCTCAGCCATTCCAATTCTCTGTTTTAGGAGGAAGTGTTAATTGGCCAATAGGGGTAACCTGCACTTGTTTGAGTTATTAGATCAGTAAGTAGTATACGTTTTTCTGTAAATGCAGGAAATTCAGTAAAGAGTATCATCTTAAAACCATATATGCTGCAGACTTAAAGGGTCACTAAAGGAATTTTTTTTTAGCTAAATAGCTTCCTTTACCTTACTGCAGTCCTGGTTTCATGTCCTCATTGTTTGTTTTTGCTTTGATGTGGCTGTAATTTCACTCTGTTCTGGACACTTCCTGGTTGTCTGTTTCCTGACCACCACAGTACTGGGAGATTTCTCACTGTGGTGACTAATCAAGGAGGTGTGTCTAAAACCCCTCAGCACCAATCCAGTTTCGTTTTGCAAAACCTTCACTGCCCTCTATTGGCTCTTTGGCTCTGTACATCAGAGAACCAGGAAACAACAGCAAAAACAAAACTAAACTGTAGGTACATTATATGATTGTTTTTTTTATTTATTTTTAATCATTTTTAAAAGAAATCAGTTAACTATTGTGTCTCTATACCCTGTAAACAGTAATTTCAGCAAAACATTTTTTTTCCTTTAGTGACCCTCTAAGGGAAATGATAGGTGTTGTAAGTTGCACTCATCCTTATTAGTAAAACAATTTCCATTCATATCATTTCTTTTACAAGAATGTTATTACCTGGATCATCGTTTTCTTCATTCTCATCTGCACTCAGCCCTCTTTCAACATCAAAATGGTAGAATATGTTGTTTTCATGATGTGGAACTGTAAACATGCAGAATAAAAAGGATATGGCATTCAGAGATTATATTCCACACATCTGCAATTTATTTTTAACTTTTATTTTTCATACTATAGTTAAGCAGAGTAAATCTTATTCTGGGATAAAACTCATTTATGGAGAGTAAAAAAGTAGCTATAGGACACCAATACTTATTACAGCTGAATTAGTGGTTCTAAATGCATTCTCTACATTAAGGTAAAAACCTTCAGTATGGAGCTCCCCCATCCCTTAAACTCACTTGAGCCTGATCTTGATCCAGCGATGTGCACAAGAGCTTGCTCTCTCACTCATCATTGGCTCTGAGACAGCAGTGGGAGCCACTTACAACCACTTACATGTGATCACATGATAAAGAGCTAGCGTCACTGGCTCTTTACCCTGATTGGCGATGCGCTATATTCGAGGGACACAGCTGACCACCGATCACTGCGATGTGCGCATGGGGGGTACGCATGTACAGCAAGAATGGGAGGACATTATATGATGTCCCCTGAGAAGAAGAGTGTTCCCGCCCAGCCTTCATTGTACAAGAGCCTTATAATTACAAGTACTTATATAGCACAGTCAATTTATGCAGCGTTTCACATATTGTACATTCACAGCAGTCCCGCCCTCAAGGAGTTTACAATCTAAAGCCTCGTACACACGATCAGTCCATCCGATGAGAACAGTCTGATGGACCGTTGTCATAGGTTAACTGATGAAGCTGACTGATGGTCCGTCGTGCCTACACACCATCGGTTAAAAAAACAATCGTGTCAGAACGCGGTGACGTAAAACACAACGACATGCTGAAAAAAACGAACTTCAATGCTTCCAAGCATGCGTTGACTTGATTCTGAGCATGCGTGGATTTTTAACCGATGGTTGTGCCTACTAACAATCGTTTTTTCCCCCATTGGTTAGAAATCCATAGGTTAAATTTAAAGCAAGTTAGCTTTTTTTTAACCTATGGGGCCCACACACGATCAGTTTGGACTTTGGACCGATGAAAACGGTCCATCAGACCGTTGTCCTCTAGTTAACTTATCGTGTGTACGAGGCCTAAGGGTCCCTAACTCACATGCATACATACACATACCAGGGCCAATTTAGAAAGGAACAAATTAACTTCTCAGCATGTCTTTGGAGTGTGGAAGAAAAACAGAGTACCCATAGGAAAACCCATGCAGGCACAGGGAGAACATGCAAACTCCATACAGGTGGTGTCATGGTTGGGATTCATACCGATGACCCTAGTGCTGCTAGGTGGAACTGCTAACCACTCAGATTGTACGTTTGTGCTTATGGCAAGAAAAAATTAGCACTGCAAAAGCTTGTCTGTGACAGATAAACATGAGTGATTGACCAGAAAAATCTATCCTGGCTAAACCATTCTTCCTGTTAACAGGCTTAGCCATCATGTGTTAAGTAGATACTACAGACACAGGAAAGTTCCCTGCCCTGACCATAAATGGCTGGCCATGGTCAATGTTTCAGAATGTTTGAAGGTACCTTAAGGTTCAGGTATTAAGCATCCAAATGTGTTTAATGTCTAATGTATTTGAATATTATCATTTATAATAATAATAATTACATGTATTTATTTTCTCTGATAATGCTTGGCAAACACCAGAAATCTATGATAATGCTATGCGCAGCATTTGGGTAAAACAGGCAAGTCTCTATATAGAGACATGGGCAGTCATGTACATGCACTCTATAAAAGGAATGTATAACATGCTGAACAATAAAAATGAAAAGATAACCCCTATTCAGAAAATGTGTTCCCTTTATGTAGCTGTAAACTGAACTGCTGCCACCAGAGCTCATTTATTTGCTCTACACTACTTCTTTTGAATTAGAATAAAAACAGAGAGAACTTCAAGTCATGAAAGCAGTCACGCTCTGTAGTCTCAATAATATACTGTAAGTAATAGCAGAGATTTCCTCACTGGAGAGAGGTTTGGATGACAATAGTTATGAAACAACGACATGGAACCTGAGATAGTTCATTACAGTTGTTGCCACAGTCCTATAAGTCGGTAAACTATCTAAACAATTTCTACTGTGGTCTGTGACAATAAATCCATGCTACCTAATCTAGGCCCTCTTTTTCCTCCACCCATAGAACTAATCCAGCATGAGAAGACTCTTCATTCCACGGACACTGGGTGCTTAAGAAAGAATGTCAAAGTCGGACATTCTAGACGTGCTCCATTTAATCTGGGAGGTCTGTGTGTGAGCCCCATACTGTATTTTTCAGCTTGCAGGTGCACCAACTGACAAACGTTCAAGACAAACATGCGGGATTCCCACAATAAGTCTTCACACAAATCCCTATCACATAGTTTTCTATGGAAAAGCTGCAATTAATCTTACCAGGGGAATGTAGTCTGTTACATAATGCATTTAAGAATGTCATGGTACTTTGCACCTCCTGTGCGTTCCTGCAGGTGAGAAGGTGATAGGTTTTCTTAAACAAATGTAAGAGAATTCCCACAGTAGAATCAAAGGATCACTGATGGCGCCTTTGACAAAAGGATGTGTGTAACAACCAAGTTCCTATTGCTGCAGTCTAAACCAGGTGAAACATTAGGTAGGTTCTCCTTAGATCTAATCTGTTACATCAGCAACATTTACCATTAAAAATGTAGTAAGAGAGTCTGCCTTAATAGATACAAACTGAATGTACTCTTTGAGCATGCCCTTACATTTTAATGATCAACTCCAAAGAAGAGATATAGAAATTGGAATTATTTGGTCCCCAAACCAAGGTTCCAAAGGGAGGGGGCAATTGGACTATCTCGGTACAGATTTGAAAAATAGAATCAGGTGTGGAAACACATATGTAAAAAAAAATCTATAAAGATTTTATTAATACAAAATTAGTAAAAGATGACACAAAATCATATACAGATTAAAAGCATGGTGACAATCCATACAAGTCACCAGTATAAAGGTCCCCAAAAGGGGAGCATCACAATGGGAATGTGAGTCACGAAAGGCATTTCAACTAGTTTTGCGGTCTATTGCCGCTTCGTCAGGAGAATATCTGTAGCTTGATTGACAATTTAATCAGAAATATATACAATTAATCAGATCAATACTAGTACAGTCTCATACATAAAAAACAGAAATATGATGTACATGGGGAAAAAAGAAGAGCTGCTTACACATAGCCCTTGCCAAAGTGGGAGAGTAGACGTAAAACTGCACCGCTAGCGGCCAAATATTGCGGTAAATACGACAGTATACCGCCGAAGCACCTATGCTGCCCCATGTGAAAGGGGCCTAAAAAGAGCCTCTGTCACTGCCTATTCACAGAAAAGTGACGTTTCCCACACTTCAACACACTTATACTCACTTCTCCTGTGCTACCCCACCATTCTGTTCTCTGTAGAAGCAACTGGTGTTTCTGGGTATGGATGGGTATTGGTCCTAACCTAACCTATTATTTTACTTACAAATATAATGGGTTAAGTACTATCACCCACATTTTCCAAAAATCTGTGTCAGTGCTGTTTCCACCATCTTCAAAGTGAGAATTATATTCAAACAGATATGAACAATTTTTACTGTAGCATGACTTAATCACACATACAAATTCTCACAAAAGGTGAGTACACCCCTCACATTTTTGCAAATATTTTATTATATCTTTTCATGTAACAACACTGAAGAAATTATACTTTGCTACAATGTAAGGTAGTGAGTGTACAGCTTGTGTAAATTTGCTGTCCCCTCAAAATAACTCAACACACAGCTAATAATGACTAAATCGATAGCAACAAAAGTATGAACACCCCTAAGTGAGAATGTCTAAATTGGGCCAGAGGTCATGTGACTTGTTAGTGTTACAAGGTCTCAGGTGTGAATGGGGGGAGCAGGTGTGTTAAATTTGGTGTTATCGCTCTCACTCTCTCATACTGGTCACTGGCACCTCATGGCAAAGAACTTTCTGAGGATCTGAAAAAAAATATATGGCTTAGGCTATAAGAAGATTGCCAAGACTCTGAAACTGGGCTGCAGCATGGTGGCCAAGACCATACAGCGGATTAACAGGACAAGTTTCACTCAGAACAGGCCTCACCATGGTCGACCACAGAAGTTGAGTGCATATGCTCAGCATCATATCCAGAGGTTGTCTTTGAGAAATTGACGTATGAGTGTGGCCAGCATTGCTGCAGAGGTTGAAGGGGTGGGGTGTCAGCCTGTCAGTGATACGACCATACACCACACACTGCATCAAATTGGTCAGCATGGCTGTTGTCCCAGAAGGAAGTCTCTTCTAAAGATGATGCACAAGAAAGCCCGCAAACAATTTGCTGAAGACAAGCAGACTAAGGACATGGATTACTGGAACCATGCCCTGTGGTTTGATGAGCCCAAGATAAACTTATTATCAGATGGTGTCAAGCGTGTGTGGCGGCAACCAGGTGAGGAGTAAAAAGGCAAGTGTGTCTTTCCTACAGTCAAGCATGGTGGTGGGAGTGTCATGGTCTGGGGCTGCATGAGTGCTGCTGTCACTGGGAGCTACAGTTCATTGAGGGAACCATGAATGCCAACATGTACTGTGACATACTGAAGCAGAGCATGATCCCCTCCCTTCGGAGATTGGGCCACAGGGCAGTATTCCAACATGATAATGACCCCAAACACACCTCTAAGACGACCACTGCCTTGCTAAAGAAGCAGAGGGTAAAGGGGATGGACTGGCCAAGCATGTCTCCAGACATACACCCTAAACCGCTCAAACAGAAGACCCCAAATCACTCCTTTGCATTTCAAAGTATTCAGATCGCCAGGATTCCTTTATTGGTTGAACTAGGTGGAATTGTGTCCATTTTCAACTCAACTAACTATGTAACTATATAAAATACATATTTCTCATAAAGCAGTAGGTAAACTTTGAAAATAAACATCTCTTTGCAAGTGAAAGGCATAATGTGCTAGTATGCACCGCATACTAGCACATTATGAAAGACTTACAGTACCTTGAAATGAAGGTGCCATATTGGTGCACTGTCAAGGGCCATAGTACAACGTATAGCTTGTACACTGACACATGGATCATCACTTTGATGGTATAAATTGATCCTTCAGACAATCAATTGGCAGCATTGAGGATATCAACAAATGGTGCGTAATCTGTAGTCAATCAATTAGGGCAAGCAAATAGAGCACAACCACACCCCATAAAAAAAAAATGTGGTAATAAATGTATCAATCCATATGCAAAAAACACTTGATACAGGCATGGAGAGGGTTCTCAGATCATTAAATATCTGATCGTTTTCACTTCTAAAACTGGCTGTGGCAGAGGTATAGAGTTTTGAGTCTAAGCAAGGTTCTTTTATGCATATTTTTTGTATTTAGATGGTTTAACACCGGTGACTCCTCCCTACTGCATTTTTCCTAAATAAAGTTATGTATATATATATATATATATATATATATATATATATATATATATATATATATATATATATATATATATATAGGATGAGGTTGTGTTCAAATTATTTTTAATAACCCCGTGGCACCTATAGATTACAGCTGCAAATTTTCAATATTACAGCTGACACCCGCAAAAGGGACAATTCGGATTTAGTGCTAGTTCACACCAGACGCAGTTCCGTGTGCTTTTTTTCTGCACTAAAAATGCATGCACAATGTTTTCCATGTATTCCAATGGCTCTAGTTCACACCAGTTCGGTCAGTTTCCTTTCTTTTTTTTTTTTTTAAAGTGTATTTTTGTGCGTGTACTCGAGAGAGGAGCCGGACTTGGGAGTAGGCAGGCCTCCCCCAGATGCAATCTGCCACCTTTCTCCATGCCCCGGGTGGCAATGGCGGGTGTGTGAGGGGGTCCTCCCACACAGCCCACCCTACCTGCTCCGCTTTGAAGCCCAACGGGGCAGAGGGACTCCCTATAAGGGAGTGAGAGGATTTGCCCGCTCAACCAGCTCTGTTAGTCCTTCGCCTCTCTTTTTTAGAGACCGTTGGTCAAAGTGCGTGCATGTTAACCCAATTTCGAGTGCGTGTAAGTGTGGTGGTTTTTGTGGGAGGGGGGTGGGCGTACTAAGCGCAGGCTTACCTCGCATAGCACACCCACCGGGAGCCGGGCTGAGACCACCAAACTCAATTCACATGTAGCTGAGACTGGGATCCGAACCCCTAGCTGCAGAGGTGAATGGCTTATCAGCGCAGTGCCAATCGCGTTGAGCCACCGCAGCTCCCTTGTTCGGTCAGTTTCCAAATCAGAAACTGACCGGAAACTGACTGGAACGGACTGTATTGGTGCAGAAAAAAACGGAACTGCATGGAACTGCATCTGGTGTGAACTGGCCCTAAATGTATGTACTGTAACATCCTTTCTGCTGATTTCTTTCCAATTTTCTTGCACAAAAGTGTTTGTACAACTAAGTGAAGCAATCGGGTTTTTAAAAACTTGTTCCGTTTGCTTACATTTTTTTTCTTCATCAATATTGCCTATAAAAAATCTTCAGTTTATCAAGTTCTATATCTGCAATGGTCCACTAAAGGCAATAGAAAATGTGCATATGTACCACTTAAGGACCGTTGCACGACGATATACGTTGACAGAATGGCATGGCTGGGCACAAGGGCGTACAGGTATGTCCCCTCTTTAAGAACCCAGCCATGGGTTGCGAGCGCCCGGGCCGAAGCTCCATGACCACGCCTGCGGGACACGTTAGCTGAGCTGAAGAACGGGGAGATGTAAGTGTAAACAAATCTTCCCCGTTCTTCCTAGTAGGTTGTCAGTGATCGTCTGTTCCCTGTCATAGGGAACGACGATCAGTGACATCACACGCCCAGCCACGCATCCTACAGTAAGAATCACACACTAGGGCACACTTAACCCCCATTCAGCACCCCCTAGAGGTTAACCCCTTCACTGCTATTATCATTTTCACAGTAATCAGTGCATTTTTATAGCACTGGTCGCTGTAAAAATGACAATGGTCCCAAAAATATGTCAAAAGTGTCCGCCATAATATTGCAGTCACGATAAAAATTGCTGATTGCCACCATTTGTAGTAAAAAAAAATATTAATAAAAATGCCATAAAACTATCCCCTATTTTGTAGATGTTATAACTTTTGCGCAAACCAATCAATAAATACCGATTGCGATTTTTTTTACTAAAATTATGTAGAAGAATATATATCGGCCTAAACTGAGGAAAAAAAATGATTTTTAAATATATTTTTTTGGGGATATTTATTATAGCAAAAAGTAAAAAATATTGCATTGTTTTCAAAATTGTCGCTCTATTTTTGTTTATAGCACAAAAAATAAAAACCGCAGAGGTGATCAAATACCACCAAAAGAAAGCTCTATTTGTGGGAAAAAAAGGTTGTAAATTTTGTTTGGGAGCCACGTCGCATGACGGCGCAATTGTCAGTTAAAGCGACGCAGTGCTGAATCGCAAAAAGGGGCCTGGTCCTTTAGCTGCAAAATGGTCCGGGGCTTAAGTGGTTAAAAGACTGATGCATACAGACAGCATGACAATCAGCAACATGTGAACATTGCCCATCAGGTGCTCAGCATAGAAATGGAGAACGAGATGAAAATAATGAAGACTATTTACAAAGTTTATTTTCTCATTACCTTGTTTCACTCTATCAATGTATCAATGGTGTGGAAACGACATGATGTTTTGAGACATGTGAACAAAGAAAGATTTAACTTTCGCTAATCTGCTGACATAAAAAATTGCCTTGCAAACAAAGAAATCAATTTTCCCATACTGGCATCTAGATTCCAAACAAATTGATTTAAATCAGCCTTGAATCTACAACAGTTTAACTAAGAGATAAACTATGGCCTTGAATATAAATGTGGATTGTGAGATGGTTCACATTTTTCCATATAGCTGTACTTTATGCAGCAAAAGCTGTAAGAAGAATGAGCACAACATTTTTTTTTTTTCTGCGATTATACTGATATCTATTCATGTCTTTATACACAATTATTTGCCTGTTTGTGTTTCCTTTTATGCATACACTCTGGCAGAAAAAGTAATGTTCTGCATCAGTACAGGCCTCTAGCAGAATCATATGTCTGTTTGCAATCACATCTTCCTGGAATGCTTTTTGGATTCAGAAAGATTTATAATCCTTAGTGCTGATATTTCTAAAGTTAAAGAGGTATTAATCCTAAAAGGAAACTTCCCTTTACATTAGGCTCCACCCAAATTATGTTTTTTTTTTAAATATATGCCCCCAACAGTAGAGCCCCTGGCAGTGCTGCCCATACGTTGAACAAACACAACCCTGGTGGGCTGGGCATGTGCCAGATAAGCATTACGCCAACACCCCCAACTACTATGCATGGGCCAGCACAAGCAGCACCTACTGTGCATGCATCCCATGAGCAAGGCAACAGCTGGTGAAAGTGCACACATCAGGGTGGCACTAGGGAGACACTAGAGACAAAGGAGGTACCCTATGGGCAGAAAGTCCACAGAGGAGACTTTCATAGGCTGGTATCGCTGTAAAGATATCACAAAATAGGCAATGGCGACAAAAGGTATGCAGCTTCATTTAATTTTTCAAGTGGGTTTAATAAGACTTTAAGCCTCTAATATCTCTGACTGATACTGTAACTTAAACAAGACTACATTTTGGGTGTGGGTATACATCGCCTAGAGGCACCTGCACATACCTGCAGCAGCTTCAAAAAGGCTGCAAATGTGGCCAACCCCCAAGTCCTTTTGACAGGCAAAAGCACTCAGCACTTTCTTATTGTTTGAAAGCTTGTCCAATCCTTCCTGCCTCCTGCACATTTCTTTTGGTCGTTGAGGCAGTCCGTTATAGTGATGGGACTATAGGTAAAATTGGGTGAGCTAGTGAACCAATAGAAAGTCCCGTGTGAAAGGTATTTACCAATTTTTTTTCCCAACAAAAGGTCCACGTTTTCTAGTTTAAAACCTACAGCTTGTATTAAAGTGGAAGTAATGCTTCCTATCGTTTTCAGCCAAGGAAGCTGCCATCTTGACCTATGTTTAATCTACAACTGCCATGATGCTGCACATGACACCAGCCATTGGATGGTTTGACAGTTTGGTTGAGAGCACAACCAATGTGAAAGTTAGCATTGCCAGCATGTAACTGTGTTTTGTTAAATCGATGGGTTTACTTCCACTTTAAAGAAGCTGGTTGGTTATGTAACCAAGTGGCTTCTCGTAAATACCTGAGGTTATGGGGTGATCGGGATACAATAGGGTGCCAGGGTGACTAAGGATTGTTTTACCAGTTCATTATTTCTACTTCTTTAAAAGGTATGTAGACAGAAATAAAACAATAACATGAATTTCTTCACTCTGTTTCACTGAAATAAAGCACAATCACTTTTCAGAAATTGTATTTAAAATACTCGTGTCCATAGAGTGTTCTTTATGTAAACTTTCATGACACAGATAGATTACAATGTGCCAGTGGAATACAGACAAAAATCCCAAGACTTGTTATGGCTGCTTGAAAAGCTGGCTGAGAGACTTGGGAAGACAAAGTGCTAACCATGTGTGGGCAAAATCTGCTTCCAAAAATTATTTCATTTGTATTCTTACCGCATTCTAATTTTAGAGCTGGATCTGTCTTCTAAACACAAAGATCAGAGCTTTCTCTGTAGTGGAGTAGAGTTAAAGTCAGAAACATATGCCTTGTTGCAAATACATTTCAAAGTAGTACTTCAAAATAAGCACAAAAAGCTAAAACTGAATGTGCTGCAGGTGAAATGTGATATTATCATGGCCCAGCCAGGAAGAGGAGACTTATCTGTACTGCCGTTGGAGGTGTCCAATTTATCGTTTTAGAATAAATCTTATTCAAAGAGGATTATCCTCAGATAATTAAGAATATATTTAACGGACACAGTTTACTGATCCTTCCTGAAATGCAGTAATGCCAGAGCTAAATTAAAGTACATCTGTCATTTGGTAAATGCTGCTAAACTGCCAACAAGATTAAAATCTTAGCTGAAACCTGGGGTGCACTAAAATGCTAATTCTTCTACCTACTGTACTGGCAATGTTAGGAGCTTGCCCAGCTTTTCCACTTCCTACATTCTTATTGGGTAGTGAAGCCACCCATGACAGTGACAGGACAGACCAATAGAAAGGTGCGGGAGGTGGGAAGGGGCAGGCCAGCATTCTGCATTGCTATGATCTGTTGGAAATTGTATATTAGGGTGTCCTAATATGAAAATGCCTTGTGCTCAAGGGCTTTGCCTGTTCTCTATAAAGGAAGAGGTTATAATTTATATTTTCACTAGTGATAGAACAAATTCAAGCAATATTGGCAATATTGACAGCAACGGAGTAATGCAGGAATCAAGAAGAAACAACAGCTGAATGCAGAGTTGGACCGGCAGAACTTACACATGAAGATGGGCAAACGTAACCAGGGCCGATCCGCCCTATAGGCTCACTATGCAAGCCGCTTAGGGCCCCACAAAGCTGCGGAGGGCCCCCCTAATTACTAGAGGCCCCGACTAGTGAGAAGTCATTTACGGCCCCTCACACCGCTTCTCAACTCGCTGGCTGCATGGGAGAAGAGGTAAGAAGTCAGCACCCCCCGCTTTGCACTTTAATGTAACATGTCATTTCCGACAGCAGAACACCCCCTCCCACCCGCTTCTCAACTTTAATCTTTAATGTGACATGTCACTGTCGGCAGCCCCCCACGCTTCTCAACTTTAATGTGACATGTTATTTTGCTTAGGGCCCCCAGGAAAGTCAGGATCGGCACTGAACGTAACTGATATTTTTACTTTATGGAAGTGTTCATGTATAGACAAAAGTATTATGCCACGTACACACGATCGGAAATTCTGACAAGAAAACCATGGATTTTTTTTGACGGAATGTTGCCTCAAATTTGTGTTGCATACACACGGTCACACAAATTTTGTCGGAAAGTCTGAAAAATAGAGAACCTGCTGCCAATCTTTTGTTGGCGGAAATTCCGACAGCAAAAGTCTGATGGAGCATACACACGGTTGGAATTTCCAACCAAAAGCTCACATCTGACTTTTCTTGTCAGAATTTTCGATTGTGTGTATGTGGCATTAGAGTCTTACTACAGTATAAGTGTGATATCCCTGGATGCATGGCAAAATGCAATTGCAGGCCTGGCCAAAGACAGCTAGGAGGGGGAGGAGTCTCAAACTCCACATTTAACTGTATATATGGAGTGTTATCTGTTGCCTTTTGCACATTACTCTGCTCTAGGCACAGTAAGGGACATATTTGAAGTTAGTGTACTTGTTATACCTCCAGAATGATCACTGATCAGTTTTATCAACTGCCTGTTTACTTTAAGCCACCATGGACAACAGCTAATACCCACATCAACATCCCTCTGCCTGGAGCCTGAGAAACTTTATGCTAGAATAGCATTCTAGTTTGTTTTGCATTCCTTAACAAGCCCATATTCAGGTATGTCACACCAGAATGTTCTAACAGACTGTAATAAACAATTATTAAGTCTGCAAAAATTCAGCACAATGAAAATAGAAAATGTCATTCATACAAGGATCTCAAAAACTTTAATAGAAGCAAAATTATCAAACTATAATCTTGTCACACCTTTCATCAAATACAATGCTTACCAAGAATCTTCTACCTTGCGCTCTTCACACTTTATATGATTATGCTTGACGTATATTATACAGGGGAACTACACCGATATTGACTGCACTACTAAGAGGACTAAGATTTTTTAGAGCACAAATACATACACATAGCCATAGCAAAATTCAGAGAGAGATTCCAAATGATGTCTAATAACAATTTTTTTGCTCAACTTCTGTTCACCAGTACCCACTTGCATTCGAACTACTACTATTTAGTATGTAACCCCTTATCTGTCTTCCAGAAATAAAAACATCTTTATTTCTTTTCAATTAGAATTAATTTGGAATTAACTATAATTCAACAATGCACATAGTTATTAATCCAAAATAACAATGTAAAAACAGCAAATTTGTAAATAAAATAAAAAACTGTTAGACCTGCTTTGCCCGAAATTACTTTGCACCGACGTAATTTTTTGAACGGCGACGTGCGTTACGTCCTTTCCTATTCACGGACGACTTACGCAAAAAAAAAAAAAAAAAAAATTAAAATTCGACGCGGGAACGACGGCCATACTTTAACATGGCAAGTCTAAATATAAGCCATGAAATAGCAGCCGTAACTATACGCCGGGAAAAGCCGACTAGCGACGACGTAAGAGAATGCGATGAACGCGCGTACCTTCGTGGATCCCCGTAAACAGCTAATTAGCATACCCGACTCGGAAAACGACGCAAACTTCACCCAGCGGGCGCCAAAATATTACACCTACGATCCGAAGCCGTACAAAGCCGTACGCCTGTCGGATCGAAGCCAGAAGCCGTTGTATCTTGGTTTGAGGATTCAAACTAAAGATACGACGCAGCAAATTTGAAAATACGCCGGCGTATCAGTAGATACGCCGGCGTATTTCAGCTGTGAATCTGGCCCTATAACTTTTGCGCAAACCAATCAATATAAGCTTATTGCTTTTTTTTTTTTAACAAAAATATGTAGAAGAATACGTATTGGCCTAAACTGAGGAAAACATTTTTTTTATATATTTTTGGGGGAAATTTATTATAGCAAAAAGTAAAGTATATCAAAATTGTCGCTCTATTTTTGTTTATAGCGCAAAAAATAAAAACCGCAGGGGTGATCAAATACCACCAAAAAAAAGCTCCATTTGTGGGAAAAAAAGGAAGTCCATTTTGTTTGGGAGCCACGTCACACGACCGTGTAATTGTCAGTTAAAGCGATGCAGTGCCGAATCACAAAAAGTGGCCCGGTCATACACCGCTCCTGCCCATTAAAATGAATGGGCAACGCTGCCGAAGTGCCTGCAAATCGCCTCGGCAGCAGCGCTACACGGACGCATTTAACCCTTTATTCGGCCGCTAGCAGGGGCCAAAAGCGCCCCACTAGCGGGCGAATAGCACCGCTAAAATGACGGCAAATCGCGGCTAAAACTAGCGCCATTTTACCGCCAACGCCCGCCTGCCCCAGTGTGAAAGCAGCCTTATACTGAAAAGAGATATCTAGACATTAACTGTAATATTACCTGGCAAAACAAGTTACAAAAAGCCAGCCCAAGACAATCTTTTAGATGACATCACAGTTAGCGCCTCTATAGGAACTGCCATTTAAAAACTATTCTAATAACAACATATCAGTGCAGGTGTCTGGGAGTTTGATGTGAAAAGTATATAAAGCAGTAATATATGAGGAGCTTATCTCCAAAGATGTCCTCAAAAAGTGAGGAGAGCAGATATAGTTCAACTTATTCAGGAAATATGTATTCTGGAAAACAAACAAAATATTGGAAAATGAAAAGCACAAGCTGAATGCCTTCTGCTTTAAACTACCAACATCTTTGATAGCCATATTTAGTAAATGTATACAGTAGACACGGTACTTGTCCCACAATTTTTTTTAACTGGAGAAAAAAGTCAGGTACAAGGAGACCCTTCCAACTAAAGCACCCTAGCACCCATAACTGCAATCCCCCAAAAAAGGAAAGTATTAGGCTCAGTGCATAAATAACTATCTGGTTTCCCTGTTAAGTACAGACGTCCTCTCTAAGGTCCTAGCGATCCAACTTAGGCATACCATAGACAGTGTCAATTTCTTTCCTGCAACCACGAGTCCTCACCGGGAAATGATAGTGATAATTGCCAGTGGCTATAGCAGCCGCTAGCGATAATTGCAAGTGAATCCGGCAGGCTGGTTGTACCCAAGTTGATCGATCGGTCTACTTGGTTTATTCAGCCTGCCCACACACGATTTGAATCGTCTATAGCTGGCCTTAGGACATTCCTAAGACATAACCTATCCCAATCAGTCTGGATTTGAATACCAGGTAAATAAGCTAGAGATAACTCCCTTAGTGCTGTACATATAGCCCAATGGGTAAAATCTAAATTTTACATTTCAGTTCTTGTCTCTCACCTCTGATGTAGAAAAGGCGTTTGATAGGGTGGATTGGTTGTTCAAGGAGAAAACGCTTAAATACTTAGGAGTAGGCCCTAACATCTTGAGTTGGATAACGCCACTTTATTAAGACCGCTTGGCCAGTATCAAAGTCAATGGGGTCCTTTCTCCAGGCAGGGTTGTTCGGTAGCACATCCTGCTTCAAAAAATAAGCCTAATAATAGCATTAGGCTGCATTCACTCCTGAGCGTTTTCAGCTCATAAAACACTTGTAAAACGCATGAAAAATGCCCAACAAGAAAAATCCCATGAATTTCAATGGCACCTGTTCACATCTGAGCATTTTGTCGCCTGAAGCTTAAAAAAGTACACAAGCTTCTTTTTAGGCAGGTTACAGGCGTTTTCCAGCTTTTTACATTGGTGACCTTTTTACCTGCACAAAATTGCAGCAAAAAACACGGCAAACTCACGCAACTTTCTGCCTATAAAATATACACTCAGGTGTGAATGCAGCCTTGAGGAGTCTATATAGGTTCTAGGGAACACAAACTTTCTGCTAATATAATGATATTTTATACTTTATCACTGAACTGATCACCTCTCTGCCTAGCCTTATGTTAGAGCTACAAAATTTTGGTGGCTGTATCAAATTTTTTAATGTACCATAATACTACCTATGAAGCTACCACATGCAGAAGCGGACTCCCTTAAACGTTATACTTTTATGTGGCAACAACAATCTCTGAAATACCTGGGCATCCAGCTTGCAAACTAATTGACTGCTTTATTCTAGGAACCATGGGCCACATTCACAGTGGAGATACGACGGCGTATCTGCTGATACGCCATCGTATCTCTGTTTCTATCTATGCGACTGATTCATAGAATCAGTTACGCATAGATATCCCTAAGATCCGACAGGTGTAATTGTTTTACACTGTCGGATCTTAGGATGCAGTACCGCGGCCGCCGCTGGGGGGAGTTTGCGTCGTAAACCAGCGTCGAGTATGCAAATTAGGAGTTACGGCGGTTTCACAACGGTTTTTCGCGTTCGCTACGTCGCCGCTAGTATAGTTTCCCGTCGCAAAGTTAGTCGTCGTTTTTGGTGCCCTAACTTTAGTCAGCAAGCGTATTGCTGTCTAAAGTATGGCCGTCGTTCCCGGGTCGAAATTCAAAATTTAACGTTGTTTGCGTAAGCCGTCCGGGAATACGGAATTACGCTACGCGCGTTGCCGTTCGAAAAAATTACGTCACGGCGCGCAATGCACGACGGGAGTTCGGAAACGGAGCATGCGCGGTAGGTCCGGCGCGGGAACGCACCTAATACGTTACGCCGCCGCTCTTCTATGTGAATCTGGCCCCATGTTCCACTGTTGTAGACTATAAAGAAAAAATCGGGAAAACTGGAACAAAATTTTGTTCACATGGATGGGTAAAATTAAAAAAGAATGTGCTACCTAGAATTTCGTTTTTGGTGTAGATAATACTTGACTTCTCTCAGGAGGACAGCCAAACACTGATCTAAATTTGGTACCATTACTGCTCACCCTCACTATTACGGGAGCAAGCTCCCTCTGGCTCATGGAAGCATACACAAAATGGAGACTCTGGCAAGATTCTATAGGTTCGAAGGGCACAAAGGGGCACCCACATACCTTAAATTGGCTAATGCAGAGATAGCATAGCAAGAAGAATAGGGATTTTTTTTTAAAAGAATAGTAAGAGCATGTAAGTCCAACTATAAGCTTCTCAATTTGAAAAAAATGCCTTTAATATCACTTTATTGCTCAGACTTCTGGCATTGCCTCTTCCCAATAAATCTCACTCCTGCTGCTCCACCAAAATCACTGGAAGATAAAAAAAACCAGTGGGTGACCCTTCAAAATAAAATACAGTTGGCCCAATATATACAGAAGTTCGCGCATTAGGTTTACCTGGAATGTAATATTTATTAACTGCTGTTTATCATCCATGAAAATGTTACTCCTCAATGTTATGCTATTCAGTAGGACTCTCTTTACTGCTGCCAGCAGTGCTAATTAGTAAAACGAGTAGAATAGCTTGTGAATCAAACTAGCTCAAGGCTGAATGAGAATGGCATGCCCGGTATGTACCAAAGGAAACTGGCAATTAACCAGAGAAATGTCTATTAATGTGTTATTTAAAAAAACAACTCAACTCACTAAACATCTGCTCTATCCCATCTGACTAAAAGATATATTTTAAATAAAACAATATCTCCATCTCTTCACATGTGAAGTATGATGTTATCATATGTTTAGTCATTAATACTAATACATGTTTCAGTAAATTGAGACACTTATAGTGTGTCACTGAGAATACTTACTAAACACATCACCCCGTTGTTTGCCTTGGTCCTGGATTCTGTTATCATCTGGGGGTCTAGTTGAGGGTTGTGTAATTGTTGTTGTATAGATGACTGTAGTGGTTGTTGGTTTCGGTGGAGGTCTTGTTACTGGTTGTGGTGGTCTGGTCACTGGTTGAGGTGGTCTTGTCACAACCTGGGGAGGCCTTGTAGGTGGCTGCGGAGGCCTTGTCACTGGCTGAGGAGGTCTTGTCACTAGTTGAGGAGGTCTCGTCGCTGGCTGCGGGAGCCTTGTCGCTGGCTGTGGAGGCCTCGTTGTTGGCTGTGGAGGCCTTGTCACTGGCTTTTGAGGCTGTCTTGTAACTGGGTTAGGCACTGGCCTAGTCACAGGTGGTGATCTGGTTGTAGTTTTAGCTGTCTTTGAAGGAGGCTTGGCTGTAATAGAGGGTGAAGGAGGCCACTTAGGATGTCTGCCACCATAGTCTGGAATCCTGTTACTGCTTCCTTCACTACCACTTAGTGAGCTGCCGTTACCTCTAAAATAGTTTCCAACATTATCTTTACCTGGTAAAAAATTATGAGGCCCCAGTGGATCTATCACAACTCTGGGGATAGCTGGAATTGAAAAGATATTTGAAAATTAGGTATTGTGTATATTAATTTTCTTAAGATGAGATGACTAAAATCTGTTATTCAACAAGCATTTTTAGACCCACATGCCTAAGGTTTATAGTGACAGCTCAGGGTCTCAAATCACGGAGAATGCACCCAACTCACCACAAATACTAATAGACATAGGTCTTTACACTTTGCAAATCCCTATTCTTCATCTCTTGGTCTGTATGTCAGCTTGAATCGGTTTACAAGGTACAGTGAAATGTACATAGAGTTCTTGTGAGAATTTCATGCATCATTTTTTTTTCAACCTTTTTTTCATTTGTGAATGACATTGTGGCAGTATGTTTACCTAAAAAACACTTCTAATGGTTTTTTTTAGCTACGTATTTAATCTTGTGCTATTTTTGCCATATGCTACTATAACATTTTTGCTGCATGAAGTTTAGGTTTGATATACAGTATATATACAGTAAGGTCCATAAATATTGGGACATCGACACAATTCTAATCTTTTTGGCTCTATACAGCACCACAATGGATTTGAAATGAAACAAAGAAGATGTGCTTTAAGGCCCCATTCACACCTGAGCATAGCGTTTTCAGGCAGAAAGTCGCGCAAATTTACTGCGATTTTGCAGTGATTTTTGCTGCGTTTTTTACTGCGTTTTTCTAACGATTTTGTACAGGCCAATAGGTCACCAATGTAAAAAGCAGAAAAATGCCCAAATCTGCCTAAAAAAAAGTCCCAGAACTTGTTTGAGCTTCAGGTGTTTTAGAGCTTCTGGCTTCAGGCGTTTTGGAGTGGAGATGTGAACCATCTCCATAGAGAATAATAGATGTTTTCCACTCCAGCGTTTTGTAGCTTCAGGCTTCAAGCTACAAAACGCTCAGGTGTGAATGGGGTCTTACTGCAGACTTTCAGCTTTAATTTGAGTTAAAATCAGGTGAACGGTGTAGGAATTACAAAAGTAATGGGACAGATTAACAATCATAAATCAAACTTTCACTTTTTAATACTTGGTTGCAAATCCTTTGCAGTCAATTACAGCCTGAAGTCTGGAATGCTTAGACATCACCAGACGCTGGGTTTCATCCCTGGTGATGCTCTGACACTCCTCTACTGCAACTGACTTCAGTTCCTGCTTGTTCTTGGGGCATTATCCCTTCAGTTTTGTCTTCAGCAAGTGAAATGTATGCTCAATCGAATTCAGGTCAGGTGATTGACTTAGCCATTGCATAACATTCCACTTCTTTCCCTTAAAAAACTCTTTGGTTGTTTTCGCAGTATGCTTCGGGTCATTGTCCACCTGCACTGTGAAGCGCCGTCCAATGAGTTCTGAAGCATTTGGCTGAATATGAGCAGATAATATTGCCTGAAACACTTCAGAATTCATCCTGCTGCTTTTGTCAGCAGTCACATCATCAATAAATTCAAGAGAACCAGTTCCATTGGCAGTCACACATGCCCACGCCATGACACTACCACCACCATGCTTCACTGATGAGGTGGTATGCTTTGGATCATGAGCAGTGCCTTTCCTTCTCCATACTCTTCTCATCACTCTGGTACAAGTTGATCTTGGTCTCATCTGTCCACAGGATGTTGTTCCAGAACTGTGAAGGCTTTTTTAGATGTTGTTCGGCAAACTCTAATCTGGCCTTCCTGTTTTTTGAGGCTCACCAATGGTTTACATCTTGTGGTGAACCCTCTGTATTCACTCTGGTGAAGTCTTCTCTTGATTGTTGACTTGTTGATTGTTGATCCATCTCCTGGAGAGTGTTCTTGATCTGGCCAACTGTTGTGAAGGGTGTTTTCTTCACCAGGGAAATAATTTTTCAGTCTTCGGCCTCGTACACACGACCATTTTTCTCAACAAAATCCATCAAGAAAAATGCTGGCAGAGCTTTTTTGCCGAGGAAAAAGGTCGTGTGTATGTTTTTCATTGATAAAACTGTCGTGGATCTCGACGAGAAAAAAAAGACAACATGTTCTATTTTTTCTTGTCGGGAGTCTCAATTTCCTCGTCGTGTTTCTCGTCGGGCTGGTTTACGATGAGAAACACGTTCGTGTGTATGCTTAGAAATGCGTGCATGCTCAGAATAAAGTATGAGACGGGAGCGCACCTTCGGTAAAAGTAGCGTTCGTAATGGAGATAGCACATTCGTCACGCTGTAACAGACTGAAAAGTGCGAATCATCTCTCACCAAACTTTTACTTAACACGCAGTAACATGAGATTAATAAAAGCAGCCCCAAGAGTGGCGCCAGTGGAATCAAACTTCCCCTTTATAGTGCCGTCGTACGTGTTGTACGTCACCGCGTTTGAGAACAACGTGATTTTGTCTCGACAGTGTGCATGCAAAGAAAGTTGACAAGATTCTCGACAAGCCTGACAAGAAACTCGTCGAGGAAAAACGATGTTTCATTTACGACGAGATTCTCGGTCGTGTGTATGAGGCCTTCCACCACAGTTGTTTTCCATGGTCTTCCGGGTCTTTTAGTGTTGCTGAGCTCACCGGTGCGTTCTTTCTTTTTAAGGATGTTCCAAGCAGTTGATTTGGCCACACCTAATGTTTTTGCCATCTCTCTGATGGGTTTGTTTTGTTTTTTTCAGCCTAATGATGGCTTGCTTCACTGATAGTGACAGCTCTTTGGATCTCATATTGAGAGTTGACAGCAACAGATTCCAACTGCAAATAGCACACTTGAAATTAACTCTGGACCTTTTATCTGCTCCTTGTAAATGAGATAATGAGGGAATAACACACACCTGACCATGGAACAGCTGAGCAGCCAATTGTCCCATTACTTTTGGCCCCTAAAAAGTGGGAGGCACATATACAAACTGTTGTAATTCCTACACCATTTACCTGATTTGGATGTAAATACCCTCAAATTAAAGCTTAAAGTCTGCAGTTAAAGCACATATTGTTTGTTTTATTTTAAATCCATTGTGGTGCTGTATAGAGCCAAAAAGATTCTAATTGTGTCGATGTCCCAATATTTGTGGACCTAACTGTATATCTATCTATCTATCTATCTATCTATCTATCTATCTATCTATATATATATATATAGCTATATATCTATATATAAATAAATATATACAATATATATATTTACACACACATGAACTTTAATGGCATCCCAGTCTTATTCTCTATGATTCAATATTGAGTTGGCCCACCCTATGCAGCTATAACAGCTTCAACTCTTCTGGGAAGGCTGTCCACAATGTTTAGGAGTGTGTCTATGGGAATGTTTGACCATTCATCCAAAAGTGCATTTGTGAGGTCAGGCATTGATGTGGACGAGAAGGCCTGGCTTGCAGTCTCTGCTCCTATTCATCCCAAAGGTGTTCTATCAGGTTGGGGTCAGGACAGTCAAGTTCCTCCACCCCAAACTTGCTCATCCATCTCCCTATGGAACTTGCTTTATGCACTGGTCCAAATCTTTTGGAGGAGGATGGAATTATGGTGTGGGGTTGTTTTTCAGGGGTTGGGCTTGACCCCTCAGTCCCAGTGAAGGGAACTCTTAGGCCCCGTACACACGACCAAACATGTATGCTGAAACTGGTCCGCGGGCCTGTTTCAGCATACATGTTTGGTCGTGTGTAGGCGCGAGCGGGCCGAATTCCAGCAAACATTTGCCCGCCGGGCCTTTTCCCAGCGGGCAAATATTCGTGCACGTGTTTTAAAACCGTCCGCTGGAATCCTGCCCGCTCGGACATGTACGGTCGTCAGTACAGACCTACCGTACATGTCCAGGCGCCCGCCGTCCCTCGCATGCGTCGAATGACTTTGACGCATGCGTGGAAGCCTTTAAATGGCAGGCCCGCCCACGTCTCCGCGTCATCGCCGCGTCATCGTCGCGGCGACGACGCAGACACGCCCCGCGTATTGTTTACGCGCGGACTTCTGTACGATGGTGTGTACAACCATCGTACAGAAGCCCTCTGGCAGGCATGTACGGTGAAAACGGTCCGACGGACCGCTTTCACCGTACATGTTTGTTCGTGAGTACCCGGCCTTAAGGTGTCAGCATATCAATACATTTTGGACAATTTCATGCTCCCATCTTTGAGGGAACAGTTTGGGGATGGTCCCTTCCTGTTCCAACATGGCTGTGCACCAGTGCACAAACAAGGTTCATAAACACATGGATGACATGGACGATGTCAACCCAATAGAACACCTTTGGGATGAATTACAGAGGAGACTGTGAGACAGGCCTTCTGGTACCAACATCAGTGCCTGAATTCACAAATGCGCTTCTGAATGGTCAAACATTCCCATAGACACACTCCTACTCCAACAAGTACTGTTGATTGGAACACTTTGTAGGAGGCGCCTCAGAGTGCTGTAGATCTGAACCGCTGAGTGATGTGTAGAACCAGCGTTTCCAAATTCCGGGGTTCTGCTGTACTGCTGTCAAAGGGCTGCTTGATACAGAGCTACAAAAATAATACATCATAAAAAAAAAAAAAAAAAAAGCTTACATTTTAGCCAACCTGACTGCATGAGAGTAATATAAGTTAAATCTGAACTGCAGATATAAAAGACACACATGAATGTAGCTGTATATTCAATAATATATTATTAAAAGTATATATTGTTTTCATTAAAAGCAATGTAAGTAGCTAAATGTGACTTGGAATTAGCCTGGTACAGTCTCTATACTGTTTTATATAATGTTTGGCACACACATGACACCTACGTGTACAGTCTGCTCCATTGCCACGGTAGCCCTCATTACATTTGCACCTGTATGATCCTGGTGTGTTGTAGCATCTTGCATAGTTACTGCACTGATACTGCCCGGTATAGCATTCATCAATATCTGTCAAATTAAAGTGAAAAATAATTCAAATAACCACACCAAAATCATCATAATGACTACTTTAATGATACAAGTTTATAATATGGCAATGCAAGAAAAAAAATATATAACATGTTAGTAAATTAAACAAAACAATAAAATAACATTTGCTGATAAAGATCTGAAAGTTTTACAGGCTTATCTCAGAAGCTATGATATTTAAGATAAAGTTAGTATAATATGACAGACTTCCTGTTTAGTTTTCCAATAGACGAATAGTAGCAGCTTGTTAACCTCTCTTATCCTATAATGGCAAAAAACAATAAACCAAACAGCAAAGTACAATATCATTACAGATAAGGACACATGAAATATGTTATTTTATTCTGTAAGGAAGGCCAGAAGATACAGTATTTTGACCATGCATGTTCCCTGTAAACAATTACACTGCTAAACAATGTTAAAACAATAAAAAAAATTGCAAAATAAAGTGCTTAATTGTTAATTGTGCTTACCGAAGCACTGGTATTTTCCATGGGCGTGGATTAAGTCATATCCAGCATAACACTTGCAGATATAGCTGCCAAATGTATTGACACATTTTCTAAATCGAGGACATACGGCTTTTCCTGTTGCACACTCATCAACATCTAAGAAACAGACATAAATGTTTAGTCTGGAACTGACTGCGTTTACAAAAGGTATGAAACATTTTTTTTCTATCATGTCTATCAAGATACTGATTCCTTACAGAATATAAATATGGGGCTTCCCTGGTCCCTTTGAGCCATTAAGCAACTGTGTTTTGTGATAGATGGAAAGTCTGTTAAGTCTGAAAATGGACGTTCAGCCAAGCAGTCCAATACTATCATTAACAGCGTGCATAGTGAATGGGCTGTCTAAGCACATTTTGCACCACATTTATGATGTAATGCAACATAAAGCAAAGGAAACCATTGAGTAAAGGTGCTCATACACAGGGATTTAAAGCGGGGGTTCACCCTAAAAAAAAATTCTAACATTACATTCAGCTCACTACCGACATTGACAGTATGCAGATCTTTTTTTTTTTTTTGCCGTACATATCGTTTTTTTCGTTATTTTCCCCTCGGCTTCCGGGGAGTGAATCCCGCGGGAGTGGGCGTTCCTATGCACAGGCTAAATTATTGACGTATGAAAAAAGCTTCCCCTCGGCGCATACGGCCGCGTCACGAGTTGCCGAAAGAAGCCGGACTGCGAGTCGGCTCTATACGACGCCTGCGCACCGACATTCGGCTTCTTTCGGCAACTCGTGACGCGGCCGTATGCGCCGAGGGGAACATTTTGTCATACGTCAATCACTTAGCCTGTGCATAGGAACGCCCACTCCCACGGGATTCACTACCCGGAAGCCGGGGGGAAAATAACGAAAAAAACGGTATGTACGGCGAGTAGTGAGCTGAATGTAATGTTAGAATTTTTTTTTCAGGGTGAACCCCCGCTTTAAGCATCACATTTTATAGCTGGTGAGTGCATGGGTAGGAAAAATTACAGCATTTTGAGAAAATTACTCATGTTGGTACAATTGTATGGATATAGTTCCTAAATGAAGAAGTGGCTTATGCTTTAAGATGTTTGAACCTGACAAACAGATTGAGGGCAATGTGGATCTTCAATATTTGTTCTGATCAATCCTTGTTATAGAAAAATGGTCTGCCATTTGTGGACTATGATAGAAAGCAGCCCAACAGTGAGGATCCAATCACTGAGTTATGTATCTAGTTTATTTGGTTGTTAACCGCTTGCCGACCAGCCAGTTTTACGGCGGCAGGTCGGCTCTGCTGGGCGAGATCACGTAATATTACGTCATTTCTCACCGAGCAGCCAATAGGGGCGCGCTCGCTCCTGACGCCGACGCGCGTGCCCGGCAGGCACGATCACCGACGGGCACCCGCGATCGCTCGTTACAGAGCGAGAACCGAGAGCTGTGTGTGTAAACACACAGCTCCCGGTCCTATCAGGGGGAGAAATGCCTGATTGTCTGTTCATACGATGTATGAACAGCGATCAGTCATTTCCCCAAGTCAGTCCACCCCTCCCTTCAGTTAGAACACACCCAGGGAACATACTTAACCCCTTCCCTGCCAGTGGCATTTTTATAATAATCAATGCATTTTTATAGCACTGATCGCTATAAAAATGCCAATGGTCCCAAAAATGTGTCAAAAGTGTCAGAAGTGTCCGCCATAATGTCGCAGTACCGATAAAAATCACTGATCGCCGCCATTACTAGTAAAAAAAAATATTAATAAAAATGCCATAAAACTATCCCCTATTTTGTAAACGCTATAACTTTTGCACAAACCAATCAATAAACGCTTATTGTGATTTTTTTACGAAAAATATGTAGAAGAATACGTATCGACCTAAACTGAGGAAATTTTTTTTTTTTTTATATATTTTTGGGGGATATTTATTACAGCAAAAAGTAAAAAATATTATTTTTTTTCAAAATTGGCGCTCTATTTCTGTTTATAGCGCAAAAAACGCAGAGGTGATCAAATACCACCAAAAGAAAGCTCTATTAGTGGGAAAAAAAGGACGCCAATTTTGTTTGGGAGCCACGTCGCACGACCGCGCAATTGTCAGTTAAAGCAACACAGTACCGAATCGCAAAAAGTGGCCTGGTCTTTGACCAGTAATATGGTCCAGGGCTGAAGTGGTTAAAGCTGAATTCAAGGTATGGCTATTTTTTCAGCGCTACATTGGTCGAGCTTGGACCCATGTAACTTTCTGTACCTGGCCGATCACTGTGGAAGCTGAAAACCATGGTAGTAGGCATTGCCACACCTTATCCAATCAAAGAACATTTTGGTTCACTAACCAGCAGGGCAACTGCTTGGCACATGACCCAAGCTGGACCAATGACCCAAGCTGGACCAATGACCCAAGCCGGATCCATGTAACTATGTAAAAATAGCCTTCCCTGGAATTCAGCTTTAGGGTATGTGTGTATTTTTTCTTATTTCCATATATTTTATGAATGTTTACATCACTTACCTACACATGTTCTCCCATCTGGTCCTAGCTGCAATCCTGGAGATGGACAGCGACAGCGAACCTCTCCTTTTACTACATCACAACCATACTGGCAATTTGCCATAGAGCAAGTATGTGCATCTGAGGTGAAGAAAGCAAGCACGTTTGCTATTTTTCTTTATTATTACAATAAACATATCATTCAGTAAATCAAATCTTTTATTTATCCAGTCAGTATATATATTTATATAGATCACTTAAAAATAAAGTTGCAAGTTTCTGAAACCTATACCTGATAACCACTAATATAGATCTCCTTCATGAGTCATGTCTGAAATATGGACTACAGTATAAAATCACTGGATGTAGCACAGGCATTTGATGTCTAGAGAAACCTGCAAGTAGTATAACACGAGTAACCATTTTCCAAGGTGTTAGGTGTTCACATAGCCATAAGAGTGTGGGCACTTTTCAAGATCACCCCGCAATAAAAAAAACACTTGTTCTTGAATCGACCTAGAGAATTCTGGTCAGTTATACGTCTCTCATTCTTAGATGAAAGCAGTAGCTTAGGCCTGGCACATACACTATTTGACAGCATCCTAAACACTTAGTAGGCTCTACACTGAATAGTATTTAAAATTCCTTTCATACTTCATGTCCACGCTATTGGAAGTACAAAGCAAATTTTAATTCAACTCTTCTAAAAAAATTCATGGGCCCCTTTTGGCAGTAGCTACAACATACTTGGTATCGTGTATCAAATGTGTCTGAAAAGTGGGGGCTTTGCTGGTAGCAACTAGTCACCATGCAGAAGTCACCTTTTCTAAAGACTCATTAGAACATACTTTTTTCTACCAGGATGCAAGGTCATCTGTGCAGCTTTTTCATGACTTTCAACATATGCCACTGCATAACTAGACTAGACTGCTTTGCTCCTGGTCTTCTCATCTAACAGTTAAAATTGGCATTTTCCAACTTTAGAAAGATAGCATAGTTGTCATGTAAATATAAAATGCCAATACAGTACAATGTGAAAAACTAGACCATAGGACACTAAACAATAAGAGAGAGACAGACAGAGAGAGAGTGACAAATGAACACAGTTATAATTGTTTCTACTCTTTTCGTTTAATTTATCTGCAGATCAAAGGGATAAGCTTCACTCTGATTATGATATCAATATTTCTATTTTTCTAACCATTGCTATTTAAACAATTTTTAGTTGTACATTTTTTTGGGTGTCACATTGTTTTTTTTAAAAGTGCAACTTTGGAAAGAAGCAACTTTTTTCATTTTCTAGTAATGCTTCAAAGTTAGCCAAGATCAAAACTTCAGTGTAATTTTAAATGAGGCAAATGATAGAACAGAATTTATACTTTTTATCTACAATAACACTATTATTTTTTAGGTTGAACATATTTTTTATAAATTTTTACCAGGGAACATAAAGAAAAAAGCTCAACAATTTGGGACACAGAAAAAGGGAAATGGAGATACAAACAAAAAAAGGGGGGGTAATCATTTTCCTCACAGTGCGATATGGTTTCACAAATACAATAAGTTCTAGATTAAAGACTCTATTGGTTAATCGGTTAACAGACTTGTGGGCACACAAGAGCTTTGGCAGTGCTGCCCATTGATTTCAATGGCAGGGGTGGTTTAGAAGCAGTATATACACCGTTCCCACATCGCCCCAAAGATGCTGCCTGCAGGAGTTTTTTTCATGTCCTGCAAAAGCACTTTCACACTGGGGCTGCAGAAGAGGCAGTTTTCAGGCGCTATTTTTAGTGCAAAAACGCCTGTAAATCGCCTCAGTGTGAAAGTGGCCTAATGATCTAATCTTTGTCAGCAAATCACTATAGTTAGGGGAGTAAAGATTTTGTAAGTGGTGGGGGATCTCAGTGTCTAAATATTTAATTGATTGCGCTTGAAAATGAAAGTGGAGGTTATGTTGAAGAGTGGCCAGAACGTGTTTGGGAATTGAGACATTCAAGGCTTCAGTTTTAGAAATATTCAATTTGAAGTTGCTAGAAGCGCCAAATCTGTGTAGTTCCTGGAAGAAAGAGGGGATGCTAGTGTGGGGTTGGGTGACATAGCACAACAAGTCATCTGCGTATAGGGATAGTTTGCAATGGGCAGAGGTTTGGATTTCATGTATGGAGGGGTTTTGCTGGATGGCTTGTGCTAGATGTTCAATAACTATGGCAAACAATAGGGGGGGGGTAAGGGACAGCCCTCCCTAGCACCATTAGTGATAGAAAAAGCATCAGACTTTGTCCCATTGGCGAGAACCACAGGGGGAGGAATATAATGACATGATTTTGGAAAGCAATTTAGACACTATTATTTTTTTAAATAACGCTGATCAAAGTAAAAAGTATATATTTTTTTATTTTTGGTTTTGTTGTAAAAAAGTACAAAAGAAAAGCCTTGTTTGTCCTAAAATAATATATATATTATATCGTTAACTGGAGATATTTCTGAATCATTTAAAAATGCACTGGTTCTCTAGGGATTTACAGGTGTAAGAGCTTAAGAGGATAACTAAAAAAAAAAAATATATATATATATATATATATATATATATATATATATATATATATATATATATATATATATATATATATCACATACAATTGCTAAATTCTGTAATTTAATGTATTTAAAAATTAAATTTCCTTTCCTTATATTTTGGGTGAACCTCCACTTTAATATGACCAGTACACAAATTACAAATTATATTTAGAAAATAGTAAAAAAAACAAGCTTAGGTCTGTGCAGGCAGTCGTGTGTTTCTATCATCAGCCAGTAATGATAAAATAATAATGCAAGACAGTACTCATGGACTGAGTGTACATACTTGAACATGATCCATCAGGCATTAGCATGTATCCATTCAGACAATAGCACTTGTAGCTTCCATATGTATTCATGCAGCGGTATTTGCAGGGTCGTGGCTTTAGTCCACATTCATTTAGATCTAAGTAGCATGGGGATGAAAAAATAGAGTATGCAAACTTCCATGTGGAATTATCTTAATGATTTATTATGTTTTTGTGAATGTTTAAAGGTTTAGGCATTTACAATGAACTCCAAAAGGTTTAGGCATTTACAGTGAACTCCAGTATGCAGGAATTTAAGGTTACAGCTGCTGCATGAAAAACCTACAGAAAAAATATATACATTTAGCTGGATTCAGAGAAATGTGCCTATCAATAGGCGGGCGTAGCATATCTCAGATACACTACGTCGCCGTAAGTTAGAGCGGCAGGTCCTGTATTCACAAAGAAGTTGCGCTCTAACTTACGGTGGCGTAGTGTAAATGGGCCGGCGTAAGCCCGCCTAATTCAAATGTGAAAGATGTGGGCGTGTTGTATGTAAATTCATTGTGACCCCACGTAAATGACGTTTTTTACTAATGGCTCATGCGCCGTTCGTGGACGTATCCCAGTGCGCATGCTCCAAATTACGCCGCAAAGACTCATTGGTTTCGTCGTGAACGTAAATTATGCCCAGCCCCATTCACAGACGACTTACGCAAACGACGTAAAACAAGAAAAATTTGACGCGGTTCCGATGTCTATACTTAACATTGGCTGCGCCATCTTTTTGGTGGTTTATCTTTACGCCCGAAAACGCCTTACTTAAACGGCGTATCTTTACTGCGATGGCCGGGCATACGTTCATGAATAGGCGTATCTCGCTGATTTACACATTCTAGGCGTAAATCAGCGAACACGCCCCTAGCGGCCAGCGTAAATAGGCAGCTAAGATACGACGGTGTAGGAGGTTGTATCTTAGCAACATTTAAGCATACCTCTGTTTGAGCATACGCTTAAATGTACGAAGGCACGGATTCGGAGTTACGACTGCGTATCTACTGATACGCCATCGTAACTGTACCTGAATCCAGCTAATTGTGTTCATGTCCCTCAAAGTAAATGTTAGCATGCACAAATTTCAGGTGTAATAAAAACATTCATCAATGTGAATTTCCTAAGTTGTAAAAAATATTCAGATTGTTTTTGAAAGCAACCCACAACTTTATCACAAACAGGAATTTCGAGAATGGCAAGCACAATGAAACTGTATAATCTATTGTCGCTAACATATTAAGTGTGTTAAAACAAACACTAAACATACATTTCAGGGGCCAATTGTGTAGAATTCAGAAGTAATAAAGTCATAGTGGCCCAGCCTCTCAACCACATTAACTACTTAAGCACCGGATCATTTGGCTGGCCAAAGACCAGGCCACTTTTTGCGATTAAGTACTGCGTCGTTTTAACTGACAATTGCACAGGTCATGTGACGTGGCTCCCAAACAAAATTGACGTCCTTTTTTCCCCACAAATAGAGCTTTATTTTGGTGGTATTTGATCACCTCTGCGGTTTTTATTTTTTGAGCTATAAAGAAAAATAGAGCGACAATTTTGAAAAAATGCATATATTTTGCTATATCATTTATGGCCAAAAAATATATATATAAAAAAAAATTCTTCCTCAGTTTAGGCCGATACGTATTCTTCTTCATATTGTTGGTAAAAAAAAAAAAATCACAATAAGCGTTTATTGGTTTGCGCAAAAGTTATAGGGCCAGATTCACAAAAGAGATACGCGCCTAATTTAAATGGTGCCCGCCCCATTTGAATTGGGCGGGCTTGCGCCGAGCGCATTTACATTACACCGCCGCAAGTTTACAGGTAAGAGTTTTGAGAATCCGGCACTTACGCTGTAAACCTGCGGCGGTGTAACGTAAATCAGATACGTTACGCTGCCGTGGAGCAACGTAATTGTATCTGAATCTGGCTCATAGTGTCTACAAAATAGGGGATAGTTTTATGGCATTTTTATTATCCTTTTTATTTTACTGGTAATGGCGGCGATCAGCGATTTTTATCATGACTGCGAAAGTATGAGGGACACATCGGACAATTTGACACCATTTTGGGACCATTGTCATTTTTACAGCGACTAGTGCTATAAAAATGCACTGATTACTGTAAAAATTACACTGGCAGTGAAGGGGTTAACCTGTAGGGGGCGTTGAAGGGGTTAAGTGTGTCCTAGGGAGTGATTCTAACTGTTAGGGGGCTGTTCCCGATGACAGGGAACAAATGATCAGTGACATGTCACTAGGAAGAACGGGGAGATGTCTCCCTATTCTTCAGCTCTGTGACCCGATCGCGGGAGACTGGCGGACATTGAGTCGCAGGGTCGCAAGCGCGCCGCCGGTGCGCTACCCCACGGCAACAAATTAAAGGGGACGTACCTTCGAGGGGTCTTGATTCAGCAGGTGGCAAAATTTAATAAAAAGGCCAGGGAGGCGGAGGAAAAATCCCGTAGAGAGGTGCTAGAGGCAGAAAATGACTATGTGGGGAACCCAACGCCGAAGGGGAGGGAAACATGGCTTGAAAGACAACATGCATATAAGGTGGTAATTACAAGGGAAGTAGAGATTAGACGACTTTTCCTGCGACAAGCCTCGTTTGCAGATGGTGAAAGTGTGGGAAGAATGCTGGCGCAGGTGGTAAAGTCTAATTCTTCCCCCTCCGGCGTTCGGTCCATCAGATCAATAAGTGGCGCGATAACATCAGACACCTCAGAGATAGTGCAGACCTTCTGGGCATACTATCAAAAACTGTATACTACACAGAAGGGGGGAAGGAAGAAAGAAATGGAGGATTTCCTGGGGAGACTAGAAACCCCGCTGATAACACAATCAGAAAGGGAAGAATTAGAAACCCCAATAACACTTGGGGAAATACAGTTGGCAGTAGCAGGCATGGCGAATCAAAAATCGCCAGGACCAGATGGGCTCCCGGTGGAAATGTACAAATATTATGGAGATATATTGTTACCTGAGCTCATAAAAACTTTAAATGGAGCGGCCTTAGAGGGTAAACTCCCTGCCTCAATGTTGGAAGCAACTGTAATAATTATACCAAAAGATGGGAAAGATCCTCTGGATCCCGCGTCATATAGACCCATATCCCTTTTGTGCTCTGACGTTAAAATAATAGCTAAAGTCTTGGCAACAAGGCTTAACAGGGTTATTTCAAAACTAATTCACCCAGATCAGACGGGATTTATAGCTAATAGATCTACCAGTATGAATATCAGAAGGACATTTCTAAACCTACAAACCCCAACACAGAATGAGGGATCAAGAGCTGTATTGTCACTGGATGTGACCAAAGCTTTCGACAGCGTAGAATGGGGGTACATATGGAGGGTGTTGGATAAATTTGGGTTTGGCCCGATATTCTCGGGGTGGATAAAAATGCTCTATGACAGCCCTAGTGCCAAGTTAAAAATAAATAATGAATTCTCAAAAAAAATTGTCCTTGAAAGGGGGACGAGACAGGGGTGTCCCTTGTCACCCCTGCTCTTCGCCCTAGCGATGGAACCTTTGGCAATCGCTATAAGGTCAAACATCGCGATATCCGGATTCCAGAGAACGACGGGAGAAGAAAAAATCGCGCTTTATGCCGACGACATCCTGCTCTTCCTGGGAGACACGGGACAATCACTGACAAAAGCAATGAGCCTGGTGGAGGAGTTCGGGAGTTTTTCGGGGTTAGAAATAAACTGGGGGAAATCCGAGCTACTGCCGATAGATCCACTTGGAGAAACGGCGATACGGGGATTGCCACAGTTAACAGTGGTAGATACAATGAGATATTTGGGGATATTGGTGACGAAAAATCCCAATCAATACATCAATAAAAATCTTACCCCCCTACTTGCTAAGTTCAAACAAAAGATCTACATTTGGAAAAGTCTCCATCTGTCAGTTGCGGGTAGATGTAGTTTAATCAAGATGATCTGGCAACCGCAACTTCTATATATAATGCACAATTCCCCAGTGTGGATTTGTAAGAAATGGTTCAATAAAATTGAATCTCTCTTCAGAGAGCTAATATGGAAAGGGGGACAGGCCAGGATACGTCTTCGCACATTACAACTCCCGGTGGGGGAGGGAGGACTTGCGGTACCCCAACCCGAGATTTATTATTTAGCGGCACAACTGCAACAATTGGGGGGAGGTAATATTCCAGGAGGAGGTACCCTTAACGGGAGGATAATGATGAATGGGGTCTCACATGACACTATTTTTGAAGCACTAGAGGCTGACTCCTTTAGGCATAGGAACCCAACAATAAAAATGATAACTAAAATATGGAAAAAGGTTAAAAAATTGATGGGATATACCGGGTTTTCTGAATACTCCCCACTATGGAATAACATTAAATTGAAGGAAATCCTCCAGATAGGAAAAGTCAGAGTATGGGAAATAAATGGCATTAAAAGGTTGAAACAACTGTATATAGAGGATAAATATAAGAAATTCCAGGATTTAATAGTGGAATTTAAGATACCACAACAATCATTTTTTACTTACATACAGGTGGGGCATGCCCTCGAAACCCAATTTAGGACACAAGCCCTAGTGTGGTGTGAAATGCCCCTTTTTCAAAATTTAGGTAAGGTAGGACCAACTAAGGGACTTATCTCTGAATTATATAAACAGTTGGGTAAAAAGGCTAATATGGGCATGCATCTCCTAAAAATAAAAGAGAAATGGGAAGAGGATCTGGGGGAGGTGACACAGGATCAGTGGCGGAGGGTCTTGGAGATGGGACCGAAGGTTTCGGTCTCACCCCCACAAAGGGTCTCCCAGCTGATGCTGATAAATCGAGCTTATTATACACCTAAACGCCTATTCAACTTTGGAAGAAGAACAGATGACAAATGTCCTAGATGCCGGGGGACTGGAGACCTAGTACACATGGTGTGGCGTTGCCCAAAGCTGTTTCGATACTGGGAGGGGGTGATAAGGGTCTTGGGGGAGACATTTGGGGTTCCTCTAGAGGCGGAAGCCACACTATGTGTACTGGGAGTTAGGAGGGAACGGAAGGAGAAGAAAGTCACCACAGTCGCAGTACTGAGATGTTTGTTCCAAGCCAGAAAATTAATAATGATAAGATGGCAGGCGATAACACCCCCGGCAATAAGGGAATGGATTGGTGCAGTAAACGAGACGATCTGTAAAGAAAGAGCAGTTTATATAAAAAGAGGTAACCTGAAGGAATTTGAGGAAATGTGGAGACCTTGGCTGGAAGAGAACGGTTCCCCCCTCTAGTGGGTAAGAATTATAGCTGGGGAGAAGTAAAATTAAAAACAACACCCTAAAATAAAGACATATATATGCCAACTTAGGAAAAACTAGGATTGGGCTGGCCCTGAATCCTCACCGGGGGAGAGAAGAGAGGGGATGGAGGGACCAGTTATATAAAACTAAGGGTGAAGAGATTAGGTATTAACCACACCGTCTATATCTAAAGAAATAATTCCCCTGATTGGTGGACGTGATCTGAGCATTTTTTCTCTTTTTTTTGGGATGCCGCCTTCCCTCTTTTTTATACAAACAAGATAAGCAATGGGTATATACCTTTTTATATTAGATGTGTGTTACAATAAGATTAAGATATATATAAGGAATAATGTTGATTCCTGAAATTTTTTATAAATGATTTGTTTAATAATCAAATGTGATTAAGAAAAAAGACAAATAAAGAATGAAAATTTTAAAAAAAAATTAAAGGGGACGTACCTGTAAGTCCATTTGCCCAGCCGTGCCATTATGTCGACGTAAAAAAGGCGTGTGGCGGTCCTTAAGCGGTTACGTCTACCCATTACAGTGCCCTTGAAGCCTGCCCATCACTGTGCCCCTGCAATCTGCCCATCACAGTACCCCTGCAATCTGCCCATCACAGTGCCCCTGAAGTCTGCCCCCTTTCTTCACCAACATCACTGTTCCCTATTCTGATCTCTGCCACCTGTGCACAGAACTCCAACCTCCAACCTAGCAGGGTAGAGGCTGTGATTAGTTTGTGTCCTCTACCAGCTTCCCCACCCACCCTACGGTGTCATCCTCCTAGCAGGACAGGGGGCAGGAGGAGCTCTCCATTCTGATTTGCAGGTCCTCCTGCCCAGCTAATTGGATGATAGTGTTGCCCGGGTGGGTGCAGGAGCTGTGAGAGGACACACAGGCATGGGCACACAGCAGGAGGTGAGCAGCCCAACCGCAGTGTGGGATAGCTCAGCGTGGACCGTGGTTGCCACTCATCCCCTGCTGTGCGGCCTGGTCAGCAACAGGCCACGGGCCGACACCGGTCTGCGGCCCAGGGGGCTAGGGACCCCTGTCCTAGAAAGAATCAAGCATTTAATCCTTGCAGTGCAAGCACAGCCCAACTCTTAAGGGAGCTTTACTTTTACTGGAGTTCACATTTAGGGCTGCTGGGAAGAATCTCTGCTCCTTGTGACATTAGAAACTAAAATATACAGTAGTATACTTCCTTATTAGGACAGGGCTGTAACACAGGGGGGTCATAATACCAAGCTACTTCTTTTTGATGAAGGAGTAGCGATTTTTACCAGATGAACCCCAGCAGCCTTAGAAGCAGGAATCGTGACTTTCTGTTATTTTGGTGTGGGACAATTGCAAAAGTGAACTGGTAAGCTGTATCTACATATGACACTTTCTGCTCAACAAATGCAGGGCTCCATGCCTGACCTATCATCAGGCCTTAGTTCTCTCAAGTGCTTATGACCTTTGCAAATACTGACCTTTAGCAAGTCTATATTTGCATTGGATTTTCAAGGCTGATCTTAGTTGTGCAGCAAAATTAACCTTAAACTTAGGTAACCTTACTTTTTTTATTTGTATGCCTATAGTGCTTTACCCCCTAGGGACTCAAAGTGTTTAGGAGGGGGGGGGGGACAGCTCTCAATTGAGCCAGTTAACCTACCAGTAGGGATGAGCTTTGTGTTCGAGTCGAACTCACGTCCGACTCGAACATCGTATGTTCGACAGTTCGCCGAAATACGAACGTTACGGGCCGTTCGCGCCAAATTCGAGTGGCGCGTCACAGCCCATAATTCACTGCGGCATCGCAGTGCATTGCTGGCTGATGATTGGTCAAGCATGCACTATGACCCGCATGCTTGGCCAATCACAGCGCGCAAAAAACGGAGAGCCATAATTGGCCAATTATGGCTCAGGGGGTTTAGTACACGCCCCACACTATAAAAGGCCGCCTGCAGGTCGGCCTTGTGTAGTGTGTTGCGGCGGTGGTTAAAGACAGAGAGAGAGAGAGAGAGAGAGAGAGGAGAGAGAGAGAGAGAGTGTAATTTTTACTAGGTAGATAGAGCAGGCAGGCTAGTCAGTTAAAGTTACAGTGTATAGAGGATACATATGCATCCCAGGTGTTGTACATATATTTATACACTGTATAGTTTAGCTAGATTCCTAATTTACTGGCAGGCAGGTGATTGTGCTAGCTGCAGTATTCTCAAATGATGTATTGCCGGTGTCCTCTGCAGTGTGCACCATATAGCTACGTGGTGTGTGTACTGCCTTTGTCCTCTGTAGTTTGCACCTAAAGCTACTTGGTGTGTACTGCCCGTGTCCTCTGCAGTTTGCACCTAAAGCTACTTGGTGTGTACTGCCCGTGTCCTCTGCAGTTTGCACCTAAAGCTACTTAGTGTGTACTGCCCATGTCCTCTGCAGTTTGCACCTAAAGCTACGAGGTGTGTGTACTGCCTTTGTCCTCTGCAGGCCATTAGTATGTCTGGAAGGACAACAAGGAGAGCCAGAGAGTCACGAGGGCAAGCAGGCTCTGCGTCTAGAGGCAACGGTGCTGGTCGTGGAGACGGTGCATCCTCATCAGCACGTGGCCGTTGGACACGCTCGTCCTGGTTTTTGGCAGCTGGCCGTGTTGAGCCGCAACATGCCAACGACTTGGTAGAGTGGATGACCAAGCCGTCCTCATCCTCCTCATCCTCTCTCACCCAGGCTCAGGGTACTTTGTCTGGCAAAGCAGTTGCCAAGGCGTCCTCTTCCCTCTGCTCAATGGCATCAGTCACTCCTTTCCTAGCCCCACCATGTCCTCCTGAGGAGTCCCCCGAACTGTTTGACCACAGTGTTGGGTACATGCTGCATGAGGATGCGCAGCGTTTTGAAGGCTCCGATGATGGTACACAGATAGAGGAAGGCAGTAACGTGAGCCCAGAGAGAGGGGGTGCCCAAAAAGGACAGCAATCTGGCAGTCATGTTCCCCCAGCTGCAGCATACTGCCAGGTTTTCTACAGTGATGAGGAGGGAGGGGATGATGAGGTCACTGACTCTATGTGGGTGCCTGATAGGAGAGAGGAGGAGGAGGCACAGGCACATCTCCAACGAGGCAGGATGCCCTCCAGGGGCCAGCTTAAGGGCAGCACACCGACTGCATCACAACGCAGAGCTACGCATATGCAGGGCGCTGCTGTGTCTCAGCGTTATTCCAAAAGTTCTTTGGTGTGAGCCTTTTATGAGATGAGTGCATCAGATTGCACCGCTGCTATTTGCAACATATGTCTCAAGCGTATCTCGCATGGCCAAAACACTCGCTTGGGCACCACATGCTTGACCAGACATATGTCGACCTGCCATGCAGTTCGTTGGCAAGCGTACCTCAAAGACCCACACCAAAGAACAAAGCGGACCTCCCCTTGCCCCTCATCAGCTGGGATCTCCAACCCCACTATACCCTCAGTCCTCTATGAAGCCTGCACTGATAGGACTGAAGGTGTAGAATTAGGTGTGGCACAGCCTAGTACATGCGGGCAATTTACTATCTGTACACCGATGGCAGATTGTACCAGGCAAATTTCCCTGCCCCAGCTGCTGCAGCGCCGAAAGAAGTTATCTCCCAGCCATCCACATGCCCAGCAGTTGAATGCTAGCTTAGCTAAATTTCTAGCACTTCAACTGCTGCCTTGTCAGTTGCTAGATTCTGCCCCCTTCCGTGAGTTTGTGGAATGTGCGGTACCTCAGTGGCAAGTTCCCAAACGCCACTTTTTCTCACGGAAGGCGATTCCAACTCTCTACCGCCATGTGAAAGGCAATGTCCATGCCTCGCTGGACAGGGCGGTAGGTGGTAAGGTGCATATTACCGCTGACTCATGGTCCAGCAGGCATGGACAGGGACGTTACCCATCTTTCAGGGCGCATTGGGTGACTCTGCTGGCAGCTGGGAAGGACGCAGGACAAGGTACAGTAGTGTTGGAGGTTGTTCCGCCACCACACCTCCAAAATGCTACTACTGGTTGTGACACACCTCTCTCCTCCACCCCCTCCTCTTCTTCCTCTGTGGCCTCTTCCTGTGCTGATGTGTCCTCGGAACCAGCGGTGCTCCGTAGGCGTTCAAGGGGCTACGCAGGTATGCAGGCAAAGAGATGCCATGCGGTGCTTGAGCTGGTGTGCTTGGGGGACAGGAGCCACACTGGGCCAGAGGTTCTGTCAGCTCTGCAGGGGCAGGCTCAGAGGTGGTTGACGCCACACCAGCTTAAGCCAGGAATGGTGGTTTGCGACAATGGCACCAACCTCCTCTCCGCCCTGCGACAGGGACAACTGACCCATGTGCCCTGTTTTGCTCATGTCCTTAATTTGGTGGTGCAGCGGTTCTTGGGTAGGTACTCGGGCTTACAGGATGTCCTGAAGCAGGCCAGGAAAGTCTGTGTGCATTTCCGACGGTCATATATTGCCAGTGGCAGACCTCCAAAGGGAATACAACCTGCCGAAGAACCGCCTAATCTGTGACATGCCCACCAGGTGGAACTCTACGTTGGCCAGGCTGCAGCGGCTGCACACGCAGCAGAGGACCATCAATGAGTATCTGTGCCAATATGGCACCAGGACAGGGTCAGGGAGCTTGTTTTTTTTCCCCACGCCAGTGTGCCATGATCAGGGATGCATGCACTGTCCTGTCACCATTTGAGGAGGCCACGAGGATGGTGGGCAGTGACAGTACATGCATCAGTGACACTGTCTCTCTTATACACCTGTTGGAGCACACGCTGCATGGAACAATGGACAGGGCCCTTGAGGCAGAACAGAGGGAGGAAGAGGAGGACTTCCTTACCTCTCAAGGCCCCCTTAATCCAGACAGTGTTCCTGCTTGCTCACCTATCACACAGGAAGAGGACGAGGAGGAGGAGGAAGAGGAAGAGGATTGTGTCAGAATGGAGGTGGAGCCTAGCACTCAGCATCAGCAGCAGTCTTCAAGGGATCAATTACAGTCCCAAGGAACCCATGGACTTGTACGTGGCTGGGATGAGGTGGCTGCAGATCCTGTCGTCCTCAGTGACCCAAAGGACTCCGCACCGAATGCCTCAGCAAACCTACGTTGTATGGCCTCCCTGATCCTGCAAAGCCTGCGGAAGGATCCTCGTATTCGTGCCATCAAGGAGAGGGATCATTACTGGCTGGCAACTCTCCTTGGTCCACGTTACAAGAATAAGGTTGTGGACCTTATCTTGCCGGCGCAGAGGCAGCAGAAGATGAAACATCTTCGGGAGGCCTTGCAGAAAGGTCTGTGCAACGTGTTCCCAGAGACTGGGGGGTTAAAAAATCCAGGTCCTGGACAACATGTTGCTGAGGCTTCAGTCAGTCACAGAAGGAGCGATGGAGAAGGTGGCCGTCTGATCGATGCGATCAGACAATTTTTTAGTCCGCAGCCCCAAGGTATGACCGGTTCCAGCAACCATCGCCAGCGTCTGTTTTACATGGTGCGGGAATACCTAGTGGCAAGATCAGACTTGGACACCTTTCCCACCGAAAATCCTCTGGCTTACTGAGTCTTGAGGATGGATCACTGGCCAGAGCTTGCACAGTATGCAATTGAGCTACTGGCTTGTCCTGCATCCAGCGTTCTTTCAGAACGCACATTCAGTGCTGCTGGAGGCTTTGTAACCGAACACAGGGTGCACCTCTCCACCGACTCGGTCGATCGACTGACCTTCATAAAAATGAATCAGGCTTGGCTTACCACCAGCTACCATGCACCTGATGCTGATGTAACTGAGTAATTTTCTTTGAAATGTCAGATCCCTTCAAGACTGCCTATGCTGATGCTGAGTGACTATCCTTTTCCTCCTCAATGATCATGCTGATAGCTTGTAAGAACATTTTTGGTTCTGGGCACCGCCACCAGTGGCTAAGGCACAATTTTAACAGGGGCGTGTAATTACAATTTTTGATGCAATACTTTGCAGCAGGCTCATTCCTGCGCTCCAACTAGAGTATCTGTGAGGGGTTGCAGTGTTGTGGCACCAGCACCACCACCACCACCAACAAAGGCCCAATTTTTCTGCCCCTGTTCAACAGGGGCATGTAATTACAATTCTTGATCTAATATTTCACAGCAGGGCCCATTCCTGTGCCCACCAAGAGTAACTGTGAGGGCTTACAGAGTTGTGGCACCAGCACCAAAGGCCCAATTTTTCTACCACTGTTAAACAATGGCATGTAATTACAATTCTTGATATAATAGTTCACACAGCGCCCACCAAGACTAACTGTGAGGGCTTACAGTGTTGTGGCAACACCAACACCTAGGTCCCAAATTTCTGCAGAATATATACGGCAGGCCCCTACTTTCAAACATCCAACTTACAAACGACTCCTACTTGCAAACGGAAGGAGACAACAGGAAGTGAGAGGAAATCTACCCATAGGAAGGGAAATTCTCTTCTGTAAGAGGGTCTCCTGTCCACTGATGCTTTATCACCAATCCTTGTCTCACTAAAAAACCCAAATTTTCAAAACATCATTTGTCATTGGGACAAAAAGTGAATTGCAATCTTCTGAACAGATGCACACAGACAGCAAAACAAATGTTTACAGGGGTGATAACCCTTCTCTATGTTTTCAGAAAAGCTTAAAAATACATTTTATGGCTGGAGCTACACTTTAAAAAAGTACCAGTTCAAAATTACAAACAGATTCTACTTAACAACAAACCTACAGTGCCTGTCTTGTTTGCACCGCCTGTATAATGCTGTTCAAAGTATATAGGGCCAAAGGGGCTTGTAATGACCTAGGGGGAGTGGGGGGAAACCCATGCTATTTTTCTCAATGATTTTCATCCATATTGCAGGGACCGGACATTACATTAAAGCAGTTTTAAATGATTTTTTTCGTATAGTAATCTCATTTTGTGCAGGGACAGTTCTAAACATGTGCCACCTCACAGACATACTATAGACACCCAGCAGGTACGATATTTATTTATTTTTTTCACTTTAAGCATCATTAAAATCGCTGCTCCAGAAAAAACTACCGTTTTTTTCCATTGATACATGTTCCCTGGGGCAAGACCCGGGTTGTCAAAGACGTTTTACGACAATAACTTGCATATTAGGCTTTAAAATGAGCACTTTTGAATATGAACGTTCGAGTCCCATAGACGTCAATGGGGTTCTAAATGTTTGCGCGAATGGTCGATCTGTTCGAAGGTTCTGGTGCGAACCGAATGGGGGGGGTTTCGGCTCATCCCTACCTACCAGTATGCCTTTGGAGTGTGCAAGGAAACCAAAGTACATGAAGGAAACCCACACAAGCACCCACCCACACAAAACAAACTCCATGCAGATGGGTGTCTACTACAAAGCCTGTGAATAACCCTGTTGTGTTGCCATATTAATTATATATATTTTACCCTTCATATTATTATATTCATATACAAAGGTAACTGTAGGAAAAACAATTGCAGTTCAACCAAACTACCCTAGAAGACCATAAAAAATTCACTGCCAGCTTTACAAATCAGAGTAAGAATCATAAAACTTGTTTGGGATAAAAGCAGTAAATATGGAAAATTACAATTAAATTTTATATTAAAGAAAATAAACTATTGTCATAAAGGGAGCTGGAAATGATTTGTGCATTTATTATTTATTTTCTCATGTATTATGATGAGGTCTAAAACAAATCACTTTTTTTTGCGTAAGTGAAATATTGCATATGAATATGTTGTATTTTCTTTTTGAGACACAAGATTGAGCTTTAGGTTTCTTTTCAGGTTTTTAAGCTTGGTTTGCTTCTTTGAAGATAAACTGGTAGCTCAGTCCAAAGATTAAATCAGACAAAGCCAGATGAAGGCTGCTACTACTGTCACGTCTCTTTAGATAACCCATGACTCTCTGAAAGATATTCATATGTTAATACAGAACCATGGCCTCCTGTTTAAATTAAAGTACACCTGCATGTTTTTTCTTACTCCCCCTGCAAAGTCCCACAAATACCTGTTAATCCTTCTTAGAGACGTCTACATAATGCAGCTTCCTGTGTGTCAATGATGCTGCACTGCTTCTAAATTCAGAGCAGAGTTGCCACTTTCATGTAGGCTGTGTCTGCTTGCACTACAGTGGGATGAAAAAATTATGCAGGGGGCATTTCTATTAGACTTTTAACTGCTGATTCACAAGCCTATAGCTTGTTACTAAGCACCATGATGATCATAGGCAATAAATACTTAAAAACTATAACCATCAGCTCTATCGGGTAGTCATAATGAGCTATTTTCCTGATTCATGATATCTCTACGAAGGAATAACATTGGACATGTGGAAAAAAAAAAAAAAGTTTAGTTACATGTCACACATATTGAATGTACATGCAATTTTGTAGTAGGAATAGCTTTGCAAAGTTTTTATAAATACACCCTTTGTAATATTTGGGTTTTTGTTGCATTTGTAAGCTTGTGTAAAATAGCTCAGGAGTTCATTAAAATAACAGCGATTGTGAACTTAAAAACACATTAACCACTTAAAGACCCCCCGCCACATACATTCTGTGGCAAAGTGGCTCAACTTCATGAAATGTACTTAATTTCGTGCAATAGATACCGTGGGCTCGCGCGCCCATTGGACAGAAGGGGAGCCAATCAGCGGGTCCGGCAGACCAGATATCCGCCAGCCACCCATGATCGTTCCCCAGAGAGGCAGAACAATGATCTGCCTATGTAAACAAGGAAGACTGCTGTTTTGACAGAGAAAGACACATAAATCTTCTGTTCCTGCTAAGCAGGGACACGGGTCTCTGTGTTCACCCAGGCAGTCCATCCCCCACACAGTTAGCAAGCACCTCCTAGGAACACACTTAAAGCTTTGATCGCACCTGAATATTATCCCCTTCCCTGCCAGTGTCACTACTACAGTAACAGTGCATATTTTTAGCACTGATCACTGTAATAATGTCACTGGTTCCCAAAAAAGTATCAAAAGTGTCAGTTAGTTGTCCGATTTGTCTGCCGCAATGTCGCAGTCCCGTTACAAATTGCTGATTACTAGTAAAAAAAAAATTTAATAAGTAACAATGCCATAAAAAAAATATTCCATAGTTGTAGACGATATAACTTTTGCACAAACCAATCAATATACGCTTATTGGAATTTTTCTTACCAGAAAAATGTAGCAGAATACATATTGGCCTAAATTGTGGAAGAAATTCGATTTTTTTTTATTGGGTGTGTTTTTTATAGCAGAAAATAAAAAATATATTTTTTTCTCCAAAATTTACACTCTTTTTTGTTTTTAGCACAAAAAAAAAAAACGCAGATGTGATCAAATACCACCAAAAGAAAACTCTATTTGTGGGAAAAAAAGGACATGAATTTTATTTGGGTGCAGAGTTGCACTACTGCGCAATTGTCAGCTAAAGTAACGCAGTGCTCTATCACAAAAAATGGCCTGGTCATTAGGGGGTAAAGTCTTCTGAGGCTGAAGTGGTTAATGTCAAAATGAGCATTATCCTGGTTGTTAACTGCTTAGCCAATCTCAAACAATTGTTTCCCTAGTGGGAAAGAGGTTCTAAAGGCTCAAGCTTTGTTATCATACATTCTATGCATGAAGGTATAAAACTTTCTGTGAGCATTAGCACCCCCTTATACTTACCTGAGCCCAATTTCCAGCAATGGGCACGAGAGCCTCGGCTCTCTGGGGACTCTCCCTCCTCATTGGCTGAGACAGCATTCACAGCCAGTGAGCCATGAGGAGAGAGAAGGGGCTGCGGCTCTGTGTGTGAAAGGACGTGAATAGGTGTATCGTCTCAGAAGCTAGCCTGCTTAGGTGCCCCCACAGCAAGCTCAGCAGGAGGGGGGGGGCAGGAGCACCCACCAGAGGACCCGAGAAGAGGAGGATTGGGGCTGATCTGTGCAAAACCACTGCACAGAGCAGGTAAGTATGATATGTTTGTTATTTAAAAAAAATAAAAAAATTGCCCTTAATAAATAAATTACCTTTAACATAATTTTCAACACAGTTGTTATTAAAATGATAATAACTGTTTGCAGTTTTTATTCATATATGAATGTAATTAATTCTCACTTGACCTATGTGATAAGAATATTAAATACAAATTTTCCATAATTGTAATAGTCTAAAGCAGGACGAGGACACAACAGTATATTCCAGTGAACTTTTGTGACCCTGCTAAGGTTTGCCTTTTTGGTTTCCCAAGAGTGTGTCTTTATAAGCCAGGTAGCAGAAATCTTGACATCTGACAAACTGTCTAATTCAATAACACAAAGATCCACCCAGAAACGATGATTAGGAAATGTCAGTTATGTTGAAATATTTAGCATTTTCCATTTGAACAGGTTAACATGCTGTTCATTAGGCACAGAGAAATTGGTGCTAGGAAATGTATTGCTTACAAAATTCAAAGTGAAGCCTGGATGTCTGAGCAGGGTACTTTAAGTGAAAGTAGATAAAAAGCACAGGCACATACAATAAGAGCATTGTTCATAATGAGGAGCAGCAGAAGAGAATATGAAGGGACAATGGTTCGGTATCCTACACTTTCTTGGAGAATTATAGGTTTGACCTTGTATGTAATGTAGAGTCTGTATTCAAATATTCTTAATTAAAGTGGGCTGCTTTTCATCTTAGAGAAAATATATTGCTGGGAATATTTCCAATACTGGACATGGCTCCTGATTTAAGTCACAAACTGAGCATATGGGAAAAATGCAGATATTATTAAGTTGAAATAATGCAAAGAGCAGAAGTTATTAGCAAATATCAACTTGGCCAACAAAAGGCCACATTTGGTTCTGTCCCCTATTGCCCACCCCCTTTTGTTTAATGGCATCACCCCAAAAATACCCACTAGGGAGGCTTTGGAGGTAGGAACAGGTGTGCCAAGCTGAACTTTTATAGGAAAAGTCAAGCTTCACATGTATAAACTCACCTATTTCTGGATCTATGAACTTTCTGGCATATAGTTTCTTAAACACAATAACCTCTTCTTGCATAGTTTCTTGCATAGTTTCATAATATGCTAATTTTGTTTTAACCAGGTTTGAGATGTAAATAGGCTAATGATCACCCAGTCAATATAAAAAAGAAAAAATATAGTATTTTCTATAAATTGGTATTTATGAATAAATCAAAAAATGGTTTAGCACCACACATGAATTCAATATATTTAAAATTGATCGAGTTGGAATCACAAGGTGCGATATTCTCCAAAAGAAACTGACTTCCTCTGCCGTTTAAACACAGAATAAATATTGTCAACCACTACTTTTTAAATTTCAAGAATTTCGAGTTTCTTAGGTCATTTATAATCATAGAAAAGCACCCCTCTAGAAAGTAGAATGTTTAATTTTTATTTGGAATGATTTTCTATTACATTAAGCTTGCCACTTGGGGGCGGCTGGGTTAGGCAAAAAGGGGCGTTTTTCTTTAATGGGGGAATAGTCTCTTGATTTTAAATAGCTTTATCTTGAGAAATCTCCAGAAACTGTACATATTCATGAATTTTATTTAAAGGCATTTTATGAAAACCAAATGCACTATATGGCCATCACATCTACCTATATTGTCAACAGTATATGGACACCACTCCAAATTATTGAGTACCAGTGTTTCTAGTAAGGGGAAATGTTAAGCTTAAGTGCAGTCAAAATCACAAATAGAAAAATATGCACAAGGTACATAACGTAGCTAGTAGGATGCGACCTGACTATGTCCGCACTTTCTGCCTCATTGCTTTATTCATAAAAGCTGAACTACATTATTTTCTTTGAATGGAACAAGATCTAAGAATGGAGGATGGGTGCATGATTGCTAGGTTTACTCCCTCTATTTATAGATGGTGTTCCATTCATAGAAGCTGTAGGGCGGCCATAGTCAGGCTCTCTTGATGACAGATTGTGACAGCCACTTAGTTGTATTAACCCCCACACCTGAAGAATCCAGTGGCAAGCAGTATAGAAGAGGTATCAGCACAAAGGTAACATCCTAATGACTGCAAGTTATGTCCCTTGGGCTGGTTTTTCTGTTTGTTATTGTGTGCAGTAGCATTAAAGCCTACATGCAGCCAAAATCACAAATATAGACAATTGTGCACTTCAAACCTACTGGCAACAGTCTGGGAATCATATTTATTTTTTCCAGCATGCCTGTGCTCATGTTCACAAAGCCAGGTTCAAAAATACATGCGGGTTAATTTACTAAAGGCATATAGTCTGTTGCTTGAGTTCTGAGGGGAACATGCAAGGAAAATAAAAAACAGCATTTTTACTTGCACGTGATTGGATTATAGAAATCAGCAGAGCTTCCCCTCAAATCTAGAGTAAATGCACTTGCAGTGCACTTTTAGTAAATCAACCCCATGGTTTATTAAGTTGGTGTAGGAACAGGAGTTGTCTGCAGAGAAACAGTTAACACCCTATTCAACACCTAATATATATATATATATATATATATATATATATATATATATATATATATATATATAATATTGAGGAAAACACACCTTTAAGAGTGGAGACTGTTATAACCACAAAGGGTGAACCAACTCTATATTGTTGCCCATTGTTTTTGGAATATGATAATCTCATATAGGTGTCATGATCAGAAGGCCATATAGTAAAATATAGGTATAAAGAACATTGAGACTTAATGATGACTCTGAATATTATTCCAAACGTTCTTAATAAAAAATGCCAAGTATGGGCAGGCACATTTGCTAAGGTATTAATCTTATCTGTTAGCTTTCACTACTAAATAGCTAAGCATATCAGCTGCAATAAGTAAAAAAGGCAAAGGAAGATACCTAAGGCATTAGTGTTATAAAAACACTAAATCTATTTTTTTTTAAATTGCCTATTCGCTTTATAATAAAGTTGTCCCAGAAAATGTGAAAAAGAAAGTGTGCTCATAAAGAAAGGAAGTAAAGTATGTCATTCTCAGAAAAAGAAAGTTCCTGCCATTGCATTTTCATTTGCATGCCTTAGGCTTAAGGAGCATGGTTTTCATATCAAAGCCAATAGTTTGCCCTATCAGGGAGCAGCAAAGTATGAACAAGGCTTTTCAGTCTTCTACAGCCATGCGCTGACAAGAAGAGCACTGGCGTAGGAGAAAGGAGACAATCTCACCCTCAGGAGGATACCCTGTCACAGGAACATCCACAGGGTAGAAAACAGGCACATCATGGTACCATTCAGGCTGGATGGTCAGTAGATGCTCATCTTCATGTACAAGAGGAAGACATAGTCAGTCATTATTACATACATACTTTAGAGTGTGCAGAGAATACCAATACACGACATCCATTGGACATTATTATGAAAATTGTCACAGAGAACAAAGATGACATTGATCATTGGGTTATTTGATAACTACTAATATGTTACCTTTACCAGACTTTCAGGTAGGGACACAAATTAAGAACTACCACAAATGAAATACCACAGAGCTGACAAAGGTTCTAACCATTTACCATTCTATAAAAAAAATAAAAATATTTGACTTATGATTCACTTGTATGCAAAGCCAAAATATTTATTTTTAGTTTTGGATAGAGAGGGGGGAAAATTAAAAACCCTGGGCCAGATTCACAGCGGCAATACGCCGGCGTATTTTCAAATTTGCCGCGTCGTATCTTGATTTGACATCCTGAAAACCAAGATACGACGGCTTTTGGCTAAGATCCGACAGGCGTACGGCTTTGTACGCCTTCGGATCTTAGGTATAATTTTCCAGCGGCCGCTGGGTGGAGTTCGTGTCGTTTTCCAGCGTCAGGTATGCAAATTAGCTGATTACGGCGATCCACGAAGGTACGCGCGTTCGTCGCATTCTCTTACGTCGGTTTTTCGCATCGTAAAGTTAAAAGTGCTATTTACATGGGGTAAAATTACTCCCCCATGTTAAAGTATGGCCGTCGTTCCCGCGTCGAATTTTAATTTTTTTTTTTTTTGCGTAAGACGTCCGGGAATACGAAATTACGTTACGCACGTCGCCGTTCAAAAAACACGTCGGGGCGCCGTAATTTCGCGCAAAGCATGGGCATAACGTCCGGCGCGGGAGCGCACCTAATTTAAATGACACAGGCGGGCATGCGCCGGACAGATTTACGTTACGCCGCCGCAAGTTTACAGGCAAGTGCTTTGTGAATCAAGCACTTACGCCGAAAACTTGCGGCGGTGTAACGTAAACGGGATACGTTATGCCGCAGCGCACGTACCTGAATCTGGCCCCCTGTCAGCATATTTGTTGCTGCCTGTGATTGTTGGGTAGATTTCCCATCACTTCCTGTCCACAACAGAAAGTAAGAGAGCCTTACCCCAACCTTCACCTAACCCCTAAGACTTACCAATTCAAATCCATACTTACCTTCTCATCAATGATAGTATAAGGTCATCCCACACTGGGATTAGTGGACAAAACCACTCAGTCCTTGCACCAAAAAAAAAAAAAGCAACACCACCATTCCTAAATATAATCTAAATCAAGAAAGGTATCCAATTAAATTGGTTGATTCTGCTTTACCTTATGGCATTTTACCCTTATCTTCTTTACTTATGGTACAATGGTTAATACAAAAAAAAAAAAAAAAAAATCAATGCACATCTTTATGCAGGTAAAAAAAAGTGCATTTATTATAATTTTTTTATTAGGCTCCTGTAAAGCATTACATCCCGCGATCAGCAGGTACAATCTCAGGCCCCTGCAGACTGATAGTGTAGTTGTCTGCCAGTTACTAAATGACCAGAAGCATTGATGATTAACTTAGAGCACTCATCAGCACCCTGGTTGGTAGTTCATCAAAAACTACAAGCCACATTTTCTTTAAATTGTGACTTCCGATGCGAAAAGAAGATCCCGGGCTGGGGGAGGGGGGGGGAGTATTGCGGAGGCTGTTTGTTTAGTAACATGTTACACCCTGAATACGGTTATAACATATAACATGTTTGCAACCTAAACTTATCCTTTAAAGTGTTTAACCACAAAAATATGGTGCAGGCTTTTTTTTGTTTGCCTGTCAATACCTCCATGTTCAAGTCAAAGGCAAGCAGTATCCTCTCTTGTCTAAAGCTGGCCATACACTAGTAGATTTTTGAACAAATATTCTTACAAACATCTATATGAAAAAATTTCATCACATTTAATACTTTGACAAATGTCATTTGAAAATACTTCAAACATTTTATAACATTCAATTTTGGAATGAAAACCACATTCATTGTTAGAAATGTGTTCCTTCAGATTTTCTCAGCACTCCAGTCAAAAACGAATGCCAATTTGACCCTGCTAGTGATTAGAAAATCAAAAAAACATTCTTAAAATAAAAAGTTACAAATTCAATTCTACTAGTGTACGGTCAGCCTAAACCCCCCTGTCATGTAAATGTCAAAGATTAAAAAAAAAAAAAAAAAAAAAAACACTTGTGGCCAGTAGAGGTTCTCATATTTGATATAGGAAACACAGAGGTAGGACAAAGCAGCGTGTGTGTCAAAGAAGAGTCAAAGCCAAGAATCCAGGGTCCACTCAAAACAAAAAGTAACTAATCCAAAGGCAAGTGCATGTAAAAGTTATCTCTACAATTCTGGGTAAAACAGATTATAGTGGGTAGAATTGAGGCTGTGTGATGTTTTGCTTGCATCTTTCACTTTTGGATTTACTGGATTACAGTTTCTCCTCCTCTGCATATACCAGTAATATTTGTTCCTATGCTTTGGTGAACATGACAGGTTCATGTCAACTATCTTACTTAGCTCAACATTCAAAGCAATGACTGCAATTACAGTGCAAATGTTCTTTTAACACTGGTGACAAAATGGTTTGTCCTTCAAGTTAAGTAAATTCTATTTGCCTCTTGCACAGTATTAAAGGACTAAAAACATTTTAACTCTTCGTACTGACCAGATATTGATCATTCTAATTACTATCAAATTGAAATTAACAAATTATTTATTACACCTATAATTGTGTGCAGAAAATTAGAAAGCATTATCAATTAGGGAACCATAGAATCCTAGCGCTCTGAGATAAAACATTGAAAAATGACTTCAAAATATACTGTCAAAAGACTTAAGGTATCCCTTAAAAATCCCATTTTGGAAAGGGTGGGTAAGCATTAGGCCCCCTGTCAGGGGATGTTGTTTTATCCTAGCAACATGCTGGGTGGTCATAAACCAAGTTGGGTTGTACTTAGTTGCTGTTTACTGGTTTGTGGAATAAAAAAGTCTTCTACAAACGTAACATTTGATGATGTGGAAAATTACATTAGATACCCAAGCGAAAAGAAAAAAAATCACATATGAATTACAAATAAAATAAGGGGCAACAGCCCCTTTGCATCACAGCTGCCATGGAAGAATGAGAGTAAGTGGTACATTGGATTAAAATAACAGCAGGAAAACTATACGTCATGGATTGAAATTTTGCTTTAGAAAGAAAAAGTACCAAAAACAGAAAAACCACCAAACATAACATCTGTTCTTTTATATTTGAGAATTTACTTCCTATCTTGCCAAGAACATAGTTTTCAATTTATCAACTCGTCAACAAAACATCACTGAAAAGATAATTTTTGTCTATAACAAAAGATCATTGAAAACGTTGTCAAAATACAAGACATGTATTACAAACTGAATGGCTAATACATAAATGGCTGATACAGAAAGAACAGCATGGTTTTATCACCGATTCCTGCATTTTAGATACATAATATATTAAAAGGAGAAGTATAGTCAAAGCTCTTTTGGCTATGCTTCTGCTATGTCTCACAGGAGTTCAGTTCATTCTGTACTCCAGTGACCCGATTTATCCGATAGCGGGCTGAAGCTCGCTGACGGCTGTTGTGACAGAGCTGGTCCAGGCTCTGAAAAGATCCTGATCATATATTCATGTTCCACCCAAAACCCTCCACAGCCCAGCACTCCAGTGAGCACTGTAGGGGAGAGCAGAGAGCTGCTGAAAGTCACAGCTCTCTGCTTAGAGTGGAGCACTGAGTGATCAGCAGTGTTTAATCACTCAGTTCTCATTACATAACAGGCAGGCGACAGGTGCAGAATTGGATTGATGCTGTATCCACATAGGCGAGTATATATATATATTTTTTTTTTTACAAAGTCATACTTCTCTTTTAATGCTGACATTACCCAAGTGTATGTGACATATCCAATTATTTTACCCATTTATGGTAACAGTTTAATCTGCCAAATGATTTGTCATTTTGTTTGGCCTGTCTTATGATTCTTAAGCACGGCCAGGCAGGTGACAACCTTATTTTTTGATTTGCAGCTTCCCATGTCAAATTATCACCTGTGGTCTACACCCTGGACAACAAAACAGTTTTATCACAAATAGGTGCATGGCACAGAAGGAAGAAAAGCTGAATGAGTGAATACTGGAGTTTACCTAATTATACAGTGCAGCAGGTGTAAATGATTCATAAGAGTGTCTACACAATATCACAAAATGTTATCAGGGAAAACAGCTCACACATATGGATTATAAGCAGTGAACTTGGCTCATAGCCTAGAGTTTTACTTTAGATGCTAATGCAAAGCATTTAGTAACTGTAGGTCAAACAATAATCTCTGCAGTACATTGCTTTCCAGCAACACATACAGTATATACAATATAAATGCTTTTAGCTGCATATATCCAATCAGTGACCACTTAAATAAGTCTGTTTATGCAAACACTGAAGAATATTTGTTACTTAAACTAGGGGGCTACATTTCAGTGGTACAATGGTGAGAGGGATGTTTTCTTGGCATAAATTAGGCCCCTGCCTACCAATTGAGCACCATGTGAATGTCACAGCATATATTGGTGTTTGCACTCCTTTATGAACACAGGTTTTCAGTGGTGATCTGCAAAAGGCGAATGTGCTAAAAGGTGCAAATGGTTCTAGATGTATGTACATTGTTTTTAGGCTGGTAAAAATACCACTACTATACTGTATAATACTTCTGCATGTAGATGTTAATTTCATAATCTAATTGAAAGGTTTTTCTTCAGTTTCACTCACCATCTGAGTATGATCTTTGATCATTTGAAATCAATTTAAGTTGATTTGAACTTTAAATTAGGCTAAACAGTGACCTGGAAATGACTAGATCATTCGTGTGATCACAAGCCAACAGTATTCTGAAAAACAGATCATTGTACTTGGCTTAACTTATTAATGAAGCGTGTTAGTTGTTCAAAATTCAAGATAAAGGAACATTTATACAACACTATCCGATTCCTTCGTTCTTTTTCCTGTAATTATGGTAGCCAGTGTATACCAGTGTTTTAAATTGTTCCATCACAAATACTCAAACCATCAGGTAATGACTTTTTCAAGTCATACCACATCTACTCCTTAAATAAATAGTTTCCAGGTCTCAAGGAAATCCAACTAAAAATTCTTATGTCCACAGCTTATGTACATTAGCAAGATCATTAGATTGTAGAGGGTTTTAAATAATAATTCTCAGTTCAAATAATGATAATGGGCAGAAAGAAACAGACAGTGACTCTATACACTAAATGTGAGTGCATACATTATATGCTATTAAAGTGTTTATCCAATGTCTACTCTTAGAGGTGCCTCTCTTCTTGTTGTAGGGTTCCACGTAAGCCTGGTTATGAAAGGTTCCCTTTAAGCTAAATATGCAACCCTGGCTTATCTCTGTATTTTCAGTCTAGAACAGGTATTTTCCAAAACTTTCCAGCCCACCCCAATACCATCCTTGATTACCAGCACTAACCTGATTTAACCATTCTCTGGCCATGCACTGTCAAACTATGGAATGAGTTGTTTGGGTTATGTCACTAATTATCGGTATGCATATTTATGAGCAGAAAAGCTGTCTGTCCCATCGTAAGTCAAGTCAAACCTTATTGTCATTCCACTACATGTGAGGACATACAGTAGAACGAAATGTCGAGTCTTGCAGGACCACAGTGCCACATACTAAACATAAATATACAAAAATAAATCTACTGGACTTTAAACAGTTGTGAGTATGTACGATTTTCATTCCAGATGAGAATTATTTTTCTTTAAGTATCATCTTTACAATTTTATATATTTATAAATGTTCTGTTTATTCCTTTCTGTCCCATCTATTGGACCTCACACAGTTTTGAGTAAGTACTATCACCATTCCAGATAAGAATTATACTTTTTATTTAAGTATCAGCTTTATAAATTTTATATATTTATACAGATTCTGTTTATTGATTTGATTTCAGAATGTTTGGCTCACAATCAGTTACTGCATCAACTGTTCCTTTAAGAAAACATCAACAAGTAAAAGGCACATTTATATTTGAGTAAAACCACAATGCAAATAGTCAATTAAAATGTATACAGTACCTTGATTGCAGGTCTTTCCGGTGTAACCAGCATGACATTTGCATTTATTGGGACCTACACAGTCTCCATGTTTACATGGTGGCTGACAAACCGCTACAGAAAGAAGATATATACAAATTAAAATCAGAGTTAAAATACTTGACAAACAATATAATCTACATTGTTAGCTAAAACAATACAAAGATAAATATGATTTTGGAATCCAGCTCTTGCCTAGTACTGGATTTTGTTTCTTCACACAGATTTTCAGCTTAATGTAAAACCACTTGGAAATTGTTGAGGATATACTCAGTGAAATGTTTTGATTTTCGTGGAATATTTAGCTGTTACTATATTCTCATAGCTTTATTTTTAAGATTGACAAAATTTAAGCACAAATTGCTCTCCAAAGTGCATGGAACACATAACACAAATAAAATCAAAACCTCTAAAATTGGAGTGATAGTAATGGCCATGTACACACTAATTCACGCATGTTAATGGTACAATGTGCAGCATATGTTGCAGTGTACTGACATTAATTTCCAGTCCCCAGCAATTATAGCCCCTATCACAGTGCCCCTTAAAGTCATGCCCTCTTTTGGCAGGGCAGAGGCAGAATTCGGCCTATATTTCCTCTCCAGGGTTTCCCACCTCACCGACGAGGTCATCACATCAGCAGGGCAGGGAGTGGGAGGAGCTGCAGATTTGGATCATAATAACAAGTGGGCGATTACCCACTTGTTAATATGAGAAGATTGTCACTCTCTGTGTAGATCTCCAGGGAGATAAGACACAGGTATGGTCATTGGCGTGAAGTGAGCAGCGACTGCGGTTTGTGTTAGCTCTGTCCGAACCACGGTTGTAGCTTACCTCCTGCTGTGTGGTCTGGTCATCAACAAGCCACAGACTGGTACCAGTACATGGCCCAGGGTTGGGGACCCCTGTATCAGCCAGCTCTTGTTAGGACATGTGCCCCGGTGTGCCCTATGGCCAGTCCAGGACTGGATGCAACACTGCAAGGTAATGGAGGAAAGTGTAGATCGCTAGAACATCATGCACCCCTTTATCTCCTTTAAGCTTCTTTATTAGTCACATAATTACAGAAGCAACATTTCAGAGTTCTTAATTCAGCCACTTTATCAGGCAACAATAAGGTTCCTATTGTCACTGTTGTCTAAGGACGGAGTTAAATTAATAGGTCCAAAATGTTGCTACTGTATTTATGTGACTAATACATTTTTTTCCCTAAAACAAAGCACAAGATGTGCTGGTGATCTATACTCTCTTCCAGTACAAGACCGATTCTGCCATGACTGTGTTGGAACATATATTAATTATAAAACTGTGTTTGTGCAAAATACATACATTTCTGTATAAAAGTGTCAAAATCACTTGAAAATAATGAAAATCCTTAAAAAAAAAACTTCAAAAAAATCTTTAATTGCCTGAACAACTTTTTTTTCTAGAAGGTGTTTTTAAAGTATTTTTTCCTAATGAAAACTGTTTTAAAAAAACTTTTTGCAGGATATATTTTCTTTTCAAAGCATGTGCCCACATCAACATGCAAGACGAGGGTGGTTCTCTACTGTATTCTCGTGTAAGCTATTATTATAGCTCAAAGTAAACATTATTTGTTCTGTTAACAGAACTCGATTTCAACTCTCCTGACTGTTCAGAAGAGTATTCTGCTACTATACTGGTGCATATACAGAGTGTAATCTTCCAGAATAGCACATACATGCTGTGGAGCTAATGGCATTTAGAAGTACACCCTAAAGGCTTATATCTGAGTCTAAAAAGTACAACAGCACAAGTTTGTATAAAAGAGGGCGCAGCTGTAAAATGAGTAAAATTAGGGAGTAGAAGAGGTAGGTGTAAAATGCAGATAAATGGAAGGACATTTGAAAAACAATAATTTCCAGTGTGTCCTATTCATAGCATAACGTTGAATTGCGTTGTGCTAAAATGCAAACTGTATGTCAACAGACGTCATAATGTATGTCAATGGATGTAAATGTACAGGTCAGTGTGAATTGGCCCTTACATATCCCATCTTGTTACAACTGCTTTGTGAACAGACCAGTACTCCTCACCCAAATGGGCATCAACAGGTGATGGGTGACTGTAGAAAAACAGTGGGTGCTGAAGTGCCTCTTTATTTGTTACCCACCTGCTAAATAGACAAGGGCCAATTCACACTGACTTGCACTAAAATGAATGTACAGTGCATCCAGAAAGTATACATCGCTTCACTTTTTCCACATTTTGTTATGTTACATTCTTATTCCAAAATAGAATAAATTCATTATTTTCCTAAAACTTCTACAAACAATACCCCATAGTGACAACGTGAAAGAAATGTGTTTGAAATCTTTGCAAATGTATTAAAAATAAAAAAAATAAAAGAATCCCATGTACACAAGTATTCACAGCCTTTGCCATGACACTCAAAATTGAGCTCAGGTGCACCCTGCTTCCACTGATAATCTATCATACATTGAGATGTAACTACAAATTAACTGCAGTCCATCTGTAGTAAATTTAGTTGATTGGACATTATTTGGAAAGGCTCACGCATGTCTATACAAGGCTGGGTTTACACTGGTCTGACAAACGCTCCGACATTGGGAGCTCATGTCGCATGAAAATCAATTTTTTCCTATGAGCAGTGCCGATTCTGACCTCCCTGGGGCCCTAAGCAAAATCATATGTCACATTACAGTTGAGAAGCGGATGGGGGGGGGGGGGGGGGGGGGGGGATGCTGCCGAAAATGACAAGTCACATTAAAGTTTAGAAAAGGGGGGTAGCGCTGCCGACAGTGACATGTCACATTAAAGATTATTAAAGTTGAGAAGCGGGGGGAGGGGGTGTTCTGCTGTCGGAAATTACATCTTACGTTAAAGTGAGAAGTGGGGGTGTGGACTTCTTACCTCTTCTCCCATGCAGCCAGCGAGTTGAGAAGCGGAGTGAGGGGCCGAACATGACTTCTTACCAGGCGGAGCCTCTAGTAATTTGGGGGGCCCTCCGCAGCTTTGCGGGGCCCTAAGCAGCTTGCATAGTGAGCCTATAGGGCAGATCGGCCCTGCCTATGAGAGCCATCTTAACTGGTCTGACACAAGTCGGTCCGACTTTGAAAATGCTCCCTGCACTACTTTGGTCCGACTTTGATCCTACTTCAGCTCATTGAATATCATTGGAGTCGGATGAAAATAGGATCCTTGTCCTAACCATCCGACTTGACATCACACTGGGATTGTTTTGATTGGTCAAAGCACAAGTCAGACTATCTCAAAGTCGGATCAAAGTAGTATCCTGTTCATGAAAGTCGGATGGATGTCGGACCAATGTAGGATCAATGTAGGACCAATGTAGGATCAATGTAGGACCGATGTCGCAGAGCAAAGTAGGATGAAAGTCGTACTACTGTCGTGTAGTATAGTGTGAACCCAGCCTCAAGGTCCCACAGTTAACAGTGTATGTCAGAGCTCAAACCAAGCCATGAAGTTCAAGGAAATGTCTGTAGACATTCAAGACAGGATTGTATCGAGACACAGATCTGGAGAAGGGTACAAAAAAATGTCTGCAGCCAAACTGAGCAATTTGGGGCGAAGGACCTTAGTCAGTGAGGTGACCAAGAACCCAATGATCACTTTGACAGAGCTCCAGCATTTCTCTGTGGAGAGAGGAAAACTTTCCAGAACAACCATCTCTGCAGCACTCCACCAATAAGGCCTGTAGGGTAGAGTGGCCAGACGGAAGCACTCCTCAGTAAAAAGCACACATGACAGCCCTCCTGGAGTTTACCAAAAGGCACTTGAAGGACTCTCAGACCATGAGAAACAAAATTCTCTGGTCTGATAAAACAAAGATTGAACTTTTGGTCTGAATGGCAAGTGTCATGTCTTAACCTCCCTGGCGGTATGATTAATTCAGATTTTAGGTGCTGAAAGCGGTACCATTATTTTGCATGGAAATTTGGCGTTTTATATTGTGGGCCTGTAATTCTTATGCCGCGTACACACGGTCGTTTTTTGTCTTGTAAAAAAACGTCGCTTTTTATCATGATAAAAAACTTCAAACTTCATTTTAAAAATTGACATTGCCTACACACCATCGTTTTTTCAAAATGCTCTAGCAAAGCGCGGTTACGTACACCACGTATGACGGCACTCTGTTCCATTCAAGCTAGCGTCTCATAACTTGCTTCTGAGCATGCGCGGGTTTAAAACGTTGTTTAAAACGTCGTTTTAGCCCACACACGATAATTTTTTATGACACAAAAAACGACATTTTGAAAAACGACATAAAAAATTGAAGCATGTTCGAATTTTTTTTTTTTCGTTTTTCAGAAGACATAAAACAAAGTTTTGGCCAAACACAATCATTTTAAATGACGTTTTTAAAAATGTCGTTTTTTTCCATTACAAAAAACGACCGTGTGTACGGGGCATTAGAAATAACTCACTTAAATCTGTCCAAACCAGAGTCTAGTAGACATTCCGGGTATAATAAATATAATAATTATTATAATATAATAAATTATCCACTTGCCGACCTGCCACCGTCGTTTTACAGCGGCAGGTCGGCTCCCCTGCGCGAGAGCACGTAATATAACGTCGGCTCTCGCACAGGCCACTAGGGTCCTGTCAGGGAGAGAAATGCTGATCTTCTGTTCATACAATGTATGAACAGAAGATCAGTCATTTCCCCTAGTGAGTCCACCCCCCCTACAGTTAGAACACACCCAGGGAACATACTTAACCCCCCTAGTGTTAACCCCTTTACTGCCAGTGGCATTTTTATAGTAATCCAATGCATTTTTATAGCACTGATCGCTATAAAAATGCCAATGGTCCCAAAAATGTGTCAAAAGTGTCCGAAGAGTCCACCATAATGTCGCAGTACCGAAAAAAAAACGCTGATCGCCGCCATTACTAGTAAAAAAAAATATTAATAAAAATGCCATAAAAATACCCCCTATTTTGTAAACGCTGTAACTTTTGCGCAAACCAATCAATAAACGCTTATTGCGATTTTTTTTTACGAAAAATATGTAGAAGAATACGTATCGGCCTAAACTGAGGTAAAAAAATGTTTTTTTATATATTTTTGGGGGATATTTATTATAGCAAAAAGTAAAAAATATTATTTTTTTTCAAAATTGTCGCTCTATTTTTGTTTATAGCGCAAAAACTAAAAACCACAGAGGTGATCAAATACCACCAAAAGAAAGCTCTATTTGTGGAGAAAAAAGGACGCCAATTTTGTTTGGGAGCCACGTCGCACGACCGCGCAATTGTCAGTTAAATCGACGCAGTGTGGAATCGCAAAAAGTGCTCTGGTCTTTGACCAGCAATATGGTCCGGGGGTTAAGTGGTTATAATATAATAAATACATATAAATAATTATAACAAATAATATAATAATAATAAAAATTATTACTTTTAATTTTTTGATGACGAATTTCCCCACAAATCACTATCGCTCAATTCTGCAAGTGATTCTAATTTATTATGGCTAGTTTTTAGCTGGTCTAAAACCACTTTTGACATAAAGGGACACTTTTTGGACAATCCCCAGTTTCCAGGCAGAAAGAACAGTTTTTTATTATATAAAAGTGCATGTAGGACACTGGGCAGACCACTAGGGACAAAGGGTGTGTGTATTTTTTACATACAGTTCTGCAATCTATAAGAATACAGTATACTGTATGTATTGTGTTTATTTACTTTTTTAAATTTGGCGCCGATCTCCGCTCTGTGCGTCACAGGGAACGGAACGTCGCGGGCGCTCGGCACTGTGAATCGAGCAAGGAGGACACCGCTCGATCACACAGCGGGGCGGCATCGCAGGATCCAGGGACAAGGTAAGTAACTTGTGCCTGTGGACTCTGCGAGGCGGTCCCGAGTCTGGCTCGGGGTTACCGCTTTTGGTCCTGAAATTCCACCCCGAGCCAGACTCGGGAATACCGCCAGGGGGTTAAGGAAACAAGGCACCATCACCTGGCTAATACCATCCCTACAGTGAAGCATGGTGGTGGCAGCATCATGCTGTGGGGATGTTTTTCAGCAGCAGGTACTGGGAGACTAGTCAGGACAGAGGATAAGATGAATGCAGCAATGTACAGAGACATCCTTGATGAAAACTTACTCCAGAGCGCTCTGGACCTCAGACTGGGGCAAAGGTTCATTTTCCAACGGGACAACGACCCTAAGCACACAGAAAAGATAACAAAGGAGTGGTTACAGGAGAACTCTGTGAATGTCCTTGAGTGACCCAGCCAGAGCCCAGACTTGAACCCAATTTAACTTCTCTGGAGAGATCTGAAAATGGCTGTGCTCCGACACTCCCCATCCAACCTGATGAAGCTTAAGAGGTACAAAGAAGAAACTGCCAAAGACTTGAGGCTGTAATCGGTGCCAAAGTTGCTTCAACAAAATATTGGGCAATGCCTGTGTACATGCGATTTTTTTTTATATATAAATTTGAAAAGATTTCAAACAAATTTCTTTCACGTTGTCAAAATGGGGTATTGTTTGTAGAATTTTGAAGAAAATAATGAATTTAATCCATTTTTGAAAAAGGCTGTAACATAACAAACTGTGGAAAAAGTGAAGCGCTGTGAATACTTTCCGGATGCACTGTACATTTCCATACATTTTAGTAGCGTTTTAATGTGCGCTGACGTCCGTTGACATATATTTTGACGTCCGTTAACATACATTTTGCATGTTAGCGTAACGCAACGTTATGGTGTGAATAGGACACATGAAAATTATCGTTTTTCAGGTGTCCTTCCGCTGATCTGCATTTTACAGCTGCGCTAAAACGCATTGGTGTAAATTGGCCCTAGAGGAACAAAAGCAGACTACTGCTCATCCCTGGGCTTCCCTTGCCTGTCTGTGTTCTCAGAGTCAGATGGACAATGCAATTTAATGCGATACAACCCGATTGCCTCACAGTACTGGCCACAACATCTCTCAGACTAGGTCCTAGTATGCAGAAGCTAATAGAAAGTTTAAACCCATTCCAGATAACTAAGTTGGTAGGATTTTTAAATATATCGTTATGCATTTCACAGAATACAGAACTGTATTAAAAAGATGAGATTCCAATCCACAAGATTATTATAAATGTCAGTTCAAATCCTATTATTGGTTATAACATCCAGTAAAGGAGTGAAGGCGTCATCTCCCCAGCCTGCTGATTGGAAAGTTAAAGGGCACCACAGACCGTTGTGGTTGAGGGGTTGATTTACTAAAGGCAAACAGACTGTGCACTTTGCAAAGTGCAGTCGCACTCAGGAAATGCAGTTGCTCCAGAGCCTAGTAAATGAGCAAAAGCTCTGCTGACTTCCATCATCCAATCATGTACAAGCAAAAATTCTGTTTTTTTTATTTTCCTTGCACGTGATTGGGTATACTTTGCATTTACTAAGCCCTGGTGCACAATTATTGCAAAGTGCACATTCTTTTTGCCTTTAGTAACTCAACCCCTATGTCTCCACTCATTTTGCTCTATCTTTCTATCTGCATGTTTCTTGCCAATACATTTGCCTGCAACACATCTGATTGGCTCCCAGTCCTGCACCCTTTCTCCCAGTCTGAGTGCTTCTGTACAGGGTATTGCAAAAGGCATTTTTTTTATGCAATTAATGTTTTATGAAAACATACATAACAGCATTACTTGGGTTGATTTACTTATGGCGTACTTACAAAGTCAATTTTCAACTGAGTTAAAAGACAGTGCAAAGAATACCCAATCATAGCATGCAAAGAAAAAAAAATGTCACTGCCACATGATTGGATAATTAGATTTCACCTTATTTACTAAAACTAAAGCTGGCCACAGAGGGCCAGTGGGCTGAAAAAAGGGCAAATGCCTCCATTAACAGAACTGAGATGGATGGAGGAATCCTACCTGCTGAAATGCTGTATTCTCACTGTGGGGCTCTCCACTGCCAAAACAGCGGCTGATAGGGAAAACATTTCCAACAAGCCTTTTTGACAGAAGTAGATCGAGGATCGAAATTTGACAGGTCCCTGCTGAAGGAGCCAAATTTTGATCCATCTATGGCCAGCTTAATTGAATTTTCTCTTTGCAAGCATCATCCAAAGATGTGTGAGCAAAAATCTATTTTTTTTTTTAAGATTTTCTTTGCACATTGACTAAGACAAGTGGAAATTCACTGTAATGTGAACAAGCTCTACTCTCCTTTAGTACATTAGGGTCAATGTGTCTTCTTTTTATATATATATACCTGGCTCAAGTTCAATTTTAACACTAGCAATTCCTTTCAAATCTTTGTGTAATATATCTGGTAGATAACTGAATAATAATTCAGCTTGAATAAACACTCTGCAGTTCAAAATGCCATACTGGGAGATAAGCAGCCACAATGATGAAAATCTAAACTAGTGAAAATGAAGTAATATAACAGACATTAAGTCTGCTGAGCCCGATATGCCAGCTTTTTGATGTCTCTTCCTACCGCTTTTTTTGTACTTTGGGAGTAATGAGAAAAGGTTCTGCACCAACACAATTACAATTAACAAGAAAGGTGTGTGCAAATATATTTCATTACTGTATGCTTTTTTTTTTATAATTTTAACATTTAACAAACATAACAAAGATTAGGTAGTACATTTTAACTGCATAAGCATAGTAGCAGCAGTATCTATACATAAGGCACCTGTAAAGAGTCGGATCGCTTTACAGAAAGGCACTGGAAGAAAAATTTTAACACAACGTTTAACGTTTTTTTTATATCGTATTTATTTACTTTGAAAAACATTATATAAGACAAGGTATAGACCATGAATAGCTAACACGGTTGTAAAATATAACATTGTTAGGATCTTGAGCAAGGCATAAGAAAGGTCTCAATGTAAGGTTGTATTGTTTAGACATGAGTCTAAGGAAAGAAAATCTGTTGCTTTCTCCCGCACTGCTATTGTGTTCAACTGTCGGGGGGGGGGGGGGGGGGGTTTGTGGAGAACCTTCCTGGCTAGCAGAACACAATGAATACTGCTATAGCCGCAGGCAGTAATCTCATGCAAAATATTCGACACGCTGGATGGACTTGGGTACAATAAGCCTGCCCAGGGATGGATCGAGATTTAATCCATCATTGGCTGGCTTTAGATTCCAATATTCAATATATCCATTTTATCCATCCATTCTATCCACAGAGGAAAAAGGAAGAGAGACATATTTCTCCCTCCCCTTTGTGATGAATGAAGCCAGACACAAACAAGGATTTTGTCACTTCTGGGTTCAGTGCTGCGTTTCCCTGGACGGTACTGGCCAGAGAAGCTGCTGATCAAGCCGATCTTGAATAATAGTTGGTCATTCCTTGTGATAACAATAAAGTTGAATAAAAAAGTGTGAAAAAAATTAAAGCACCCCCTCATTCAGTCGTGTTCATGCACAAATGCGCACGTGCACTTATGTCCTGCGTGCATATGTAAACTGCCATTTCACCTCAAATGTAGGTATCATCACGAACGTTGGAGTGAGAGCTATAATTCTAGTGCCAGAGCTCAAGTTTATATCTAATCTGGTAACTTGTAAAGGCCTTTATTGCATCACATTGACAATTTTAGGTATCATAGTTTGTTGCCATCTCATAAGCGTGCAAAATGTAAAATCTTAACATATTTGGCATCTAATTACTTAGTGCAACATCATCTCTATATTGTACTAAAAAAGAGGTATGCATTCAAGTGTATTTTTTTAATGAAAATTTGCATTATTCTAAACGGTTGCACAAAGATTGCGTAACATATAAAATTGCAACAACCACCATTCTCAACAAAAGTGGAGTTACGCTTTAAGCTTTGACAAAAAACTGATGATGATGATTGGTTTCTATGCAGAGTCTGCACTCTTCAATTTTAGTAAATCAACCCTATTGCGTCTTCCAATTCTGTATACACAGTGAATTTATAAAGCATTCAGACCCCCTTCCCTTTTTTCAGTTTTGTTATGTTGCAGCCTGATACTACAGTTGTTTAAACTATTTTTGTTCCTCATTCATCTACACCCAGTACCCTATAATGGCGAAATAGAAACAGAATTTTAGAAATGCCCATGAATTTATTAAAAAGAAAAAACTGAAAAATCATATGTACTTAAATATTCCGACCCTTTACTCAGTACTTTGTTGAAGCACCTTTGGCAGCAATTACAGCCAAGTCTTTTTGGGTATGACACAACAAGCTTTGCACACCTGGATTGGAGGATTTTCTGCCATGCTTCTTTGCAAATCCTCTTGAGCTCAGTCAGGTTGGATGGGCACCGTTAGTGGACAGCTATTTTCAGGTATCTTCAGAGATGTTCAATAGGGTTCAAGTAAGAGCTCTGGCTAGGCCACTCTAGGATGTTCAAAGAGTCATCTCTAAGCCACTCCTGTGTTGTCTTGGCTGTGTGCCTAGGACTATTGTCATGTTGGCAGGTGAACCTTCAGCCCAGTCTGAGGTACTGAGCACTGTGGAACAGGTTTTCATTGAGGACATGTCTAATTTTCTCCAATCAGCTTTCCCTTAACCCTGATCAGTCTCCCAGTCCCTGTTGCTGAAAAACACCCTCACAGCATAATGCTGCCACCACCATGCTTCACTGTTGAGATGGTATTGGACAGGTGATGGGCAGTGCCTGGTTTACTCCAGTGATATGTTTGATGCCAAACCGTTCCATCTTGGTTACACCAGACCAGAGAATCTTGTTCCTCACAGTCAGAAAGTCCTTCATATACTTTTTTGCAAGCTCCAAGCAGGCTTTCATGTGTTTTGCACTGAGGAGAGGCTTCCATCTAGCAAAAAAGCCCAGATTGGTGGAGGATTGAGGTGATAGTTTTCTTTCTGGAACTTAGTCAGAGTGACCATAGGGTTCGTGGTCACCTCTTACTAAGGCCCTTCTCCCCTGATTGCTTAGTTTGACCAGATGACCAGCTCCTGGAAGAGTCCTGGTTCTGCCAAACTTCTTCCATTTGAGAATTATGGAGGTCACTGTTCTCTTGGAAACCTTCAGTGCAGCAGAATTTTTTGTAGCCTTCCCCAGATCTGTGCCTTGCAATAATCCTCTGAGCTCTGCAGGCAGTTCCATTGACCTCATGGCTTTTGCTGTAATACAGTATGTATTGTCAGTTGTAAATATTTTTATAGAGGTGTGTGCCTTTCCAAACCATGTCCAATCAATTTACGAACTTTACCACAGGTGGCCTCCAATAAAGGGGAGAAACATATCAGCAACGATCAACAGAAATGGCAGGCACCTGAGCTAAATTTCAAGTGTTGTTGCAAAAAAAGGTCTGAATACTTATGCCAATGTGATATTTCAGCTTTTCCTTATTTATACAGTTGCAGACATTTTTAAAATTCTGTTTTCACTTCATCATTATGGGGTACGGAGCGTAGACTAATGAGAAAAAAATATTTTAAACAACTGTAGTATCAGGCTGCAACCTAACAAAATTGAAAAAAGTGAAGGGGGATTGAATACTTTCATTGGACTGTATGTTGAAGGAAAAGCAACCCTTTAAAGTTTAAAGCGGAGCTCCACCCTAAAGTGGAACTTCCGCTCATCGGAACCCTCCCCCCTCAGCTGTCACATTTGGCACCTTTCAGGGGGGAGGGGGGTGCAGATACCTGTCTGAGACAGGTATTTGCACCCACTTCCGAGAGTCCACTCTGCCGGGACCTGCGGGTAGTGCGTCACTTCCCATCCCCCTGTTGTGTTCTGGGAAACACACGGCTCCCAGAACACAGTGGAGACCAGTGAGCATGGCGCAGCGTGACTCGCGCATGTACCGTAGGGAACCAGGTAGCGAAGCCAGAATGCTTCACTTCCTGGTTCCCTCACCGAGGATGGCGGTGGGGGCAGCAGAGTGACGAGCGATCGCTCGTATTCTGCTGCCAACGTCGCTGGACTCCAGGACAGGTAAGTGTCCTAATATTAAAAGTCAGCAGCTGCAGTATTTGTAGCTGCTGGCTTTTAATATTTTTTTTTACGACCGAGCTCCGCTTTAAAGTTTATTATTATTATTATTATACTTAAAAATAATTAATAAGTTAAAGCATATTTTTATAAGAATGACAGGTATCATACAATTTTTGGAATACAGTATGAGTTTTTAGGAAACTTGGGACAGAAAGCACTGTATCACTCAATGGGCAATTGTGATACATCACAAAAAAGTCATAGTCAGCTGTTCACAGACCGTTTGTGCTGGCAATACTACAAAGAGCACAAGACAAAGAGGAATTTAGAAGACTATTTTTATGTAGGAACAGATGTTTTCTCACTGGTGTAAATGTGACTTGATAAAGTGGATTATGAATATCATAAAAGTGGTTGATGGACATGAATAACACAACTGTGCTTTATTTGTCCAAATAAGTTACATCTTTCCATGTGCATTCACTAAGGGTAAAAATAACAGTCCTTTGCAGTAAACATTCTGTTCAAATGTGTACTGTGGAATGATTACCAGTATATAGAAACATAACATAACAGTATCTGCTTCCTGGGTTTATTTTAGAGAAAAAATCCCAAGAAATGCCATGGAAATCAAGTGATAATGACCTAAAACATTAATTGATCACTTCCAAAAATACAAAGTATTACATCCAAAACAACTAACTTACCATTATGCTGACCTAACTATTTATGTAACCCCAGCCCTTAACCTCCCTGGTGGTATGATTCTTATAGAAAAAAGGTGCTGAAAGCGGTACCATTATTTGCAAGGAAATTTGGTGATTTGTACTGTAGGCCTGTAATTCTTAGGAATAACTCACTTAAATCTGACCAAACAAGAGTCTTGTAGGCATCCCGGGTATGAATTTTTTTTTTTTTTAATTATAATATAATAAATAATTATAAATAATTATAACAAATAATAATATAATTATAATAAAAATTATTCAATAATGTAATCAACTCAAAATCACTGAAATTTGCTCAGTTGCAGAATTGTCGCTGTCATTACGTTTATTTTTTTATGACGAATTTCCCCACAAATCGCTATCGCACAATTCTGCAAGTGATTATAATTTATTATCGCTGTTTTCTAGCTGCTCTAAAACCATTTTTGACATAAAAAGACACTTTTGGTTGCTATGGACAATATACAGTTTGCAGGCAGAAAGAACAGTTTTTATTATATAAAAGTACATGTAGGACACTGGGCAGACCACTAGGGACAAGGGGTGTGTATTTTTTACATACAGTACTGTAATCTATAAGATTACAGTATACTGTATGTAATGTGTTTGTTTACGTTTTTTAATTTGGCGCCATTCTCCGCTCCCGTGCGTCGTAACGTCGCAGGGAACGGAGATCGGCGGCACAGGAGGACGCTGTGTGAATCGAGCGAGCACCCACTCGCTCACACAGCGCGGTGGCATCGCTCGATCCAGGGACAAGGTAAGTAAACACTGTCTGTGGATCCAGCGAGGCAAGCCCGAGTCTGATTTAGGGTTACCGATCCTAGCACAAAAATCTAACCCCAAGTCAGACTGGGGAATACCGCCAGGGGGGTTAAAGCATAGCTGAACTTTTTGTAGTCATCCTTTAGTGACCTTTCTCCTCCCCAACACCCACCTAAAGTATTATACTCACCTATCTTTGCTCTTGCCAGCCACCTCAAAGTCCCCTGGGCCAGGCAACTTCTTCTGTGCATATATTAATTAATGACAATTTTGGCTACTTCTGTGTATACCTTGTTTTAACCATTTATTTAATTTACTTAATTTACTTTTATGAATACTTTCACATAACACTCTCCAAAATTGGTCCAGTCAACAGTTGTCAAATTCTCTCTTGGTGGAGACCTACTAGAAACACAAAGACAAATAAATGGGGCAAAAGTTTCTGTGTTTCGAGAGCAAAGTAATGCAAATATTTCACCAAATTTGCATCTGCATTGACCATCAGTTTACAGACATTTTTGGACCTGGCCTTTAGGGCACCCTCATAAAAGCGAGTAAGCTGCACTTGCACCCTTAGCTGGCACACTCGTGTATCATCACTCGAAGTCATCTGGCCTTACTAATTTCTAGATATTTATATTTTATGGGTGTGACATCAGTTCTTAACAAATACAAATATTTTTATAGGTGTGGCATCATTACCTGGTACTTTTTAAGGGTGTAGTCCATGCACAAGTGATAATGTTTTAGAATGACATTATGTGGTTGGATTGCCTGATAGTTATGTATATTTTTAGTGCCTCTTCTGACAAGACATCTGCTGTTGAATTTAGAGTCTTTCCCTACCCTTGCCAACAAGATCCTATTTTCTCTATTTGATTTTTCTACTTCCCATTTCTCATAGGAACACCCAACTTATAGTCCAGATTTAGTGCCATCCGATTTCCACTTTTTTGGACCGTTCAAAGAAGCTTTGAGCCCAGGTTCACACTGGGCTGTGGGAATGAAGCCGTGCGAGTTCAGCTGAACTCGCACAATTTCACTCCCGCTTGTCAGTCCCGATTTCGGCCGCCAATTTGACATGCGATTTGACATGTCAAATCGCATTTCAAATCGCACCAGTGTGAACCAGGGCTAAAGGGAAGAAGATTTTCATGTGATGATGACGATGATGTAAAAGCAGCGATGCATCAGTGGCTATGCGCTCAACCAAAAAAATGTTTTTCTGATGGCATTAAAAACTTGGTACAATGCTGGGCATCGCAAAGGAAGTGACTATGTAGAAAAGTAATGTAATTTGTTTTTTAAATTCTTAATAAATAGAGATAAAAGAGGTGGAAACTGTTTGAAGACCCTTGTATATTACAAGTAATAACTAGTACAAATACTGCTGAAAATATAAATTACAAAAAAATAAACTTTGGCATATTTCTAAAATTGTTGGAACTTGCGCTTGCTTGGCTACTGCTGCACAGAAAGCTGAATACTATACTACAAAAACACCACAAAAAATATATAAAAGCGCGCTGTCTCAATTTATATTAGGAATGAAAAAGATCTATTTAGATCTGGCATGCACTGATCTATTATTTGTGATAATACAGATCAACTGTGTAAAAAATTCATACATAGATTTCTAGCAGAGGTCAAAAATAAAACGATCAACTGCTACAACCAAAACTCTTTTTCAAATCTATTGATAAATGAAGGCAAGTATGTCTGTATGTCAGATTCCTTTGTGTTCTTTTAATAATTAGAATTATGCCGTGTACATTCCGACAACAAAACCGTGGATTTTTTTCCCAACGAATGTTCGCTCAAGCTTGTCTTACATACACATGGTCACACAAATGTTGTCGGAAATTGCGAACGTCAAAAACACGGTGACGTACAACACTACGACGAACCGAGAAAAATTAAGTTCAAGGATTCCGAGCATGCGTAGAATTTATTCCGAGCATGCGTAGAATTTGTGTGCGTTGAATTGTGTACACACGGTTGGAATTTCTGACAACAACTTTTGTTGTCGGAAAATTTAAGAACCAGCTCTCAAATTTTTGTTGTCGGAAATTCTGACAGCAAATGTCCGATGAAGCATACACACGGTCGGATTTTCCAACAACAAACTCACATTGAACATTTGTTGTCGGAAATTCCGACAGTGTGTACGGGGCATTAAATGGTTTTCTATGGCCAACATATTCCTCTTCATTTCTCTTGAGCTTGGTCCTTCAGTGAAGCAATCTTAGCACCTCCAGTATAAACTACAGTTTATCTGACCTTTGTGTATAAAAAAAGAAAACCTTCTAGTAAATGTGGTCGTTAAAAAGTAAAGTTTACACTTAAACATACACAGGTGACCTTTAGAATGGAACTCTCACTTGCATTCATCAGGCTGACTGAAACATGACGTGAGAACCCAGCTGACACACTGTGGAATGTCAGCTATTCTGTAGCATTGGTAAATTACAACGTCCTTGGGGCACAGTAAAATATACATGCTGCGAGGCATAGGAAATTGAAACACCTGTATACGTGCACAGGTAAAACATGCTAATTTACTTTAAATTGGGGATGGGAAAGGATTAAGTCATACAAAACACACTGAACATGCAGTAACACATTTTTTCAAGCAAAGTATTTAAAGCAATTCTTTATTGTATAAGCCTGAAATTGTATGGTCTATATATTTTTTGTTCATTATTAAAAATGCTGATGATCTAGTCATCAATGTGTAATGATATTATTCAAAGAAACCCATGATAAATATGGAGACTGCCACTGCTGAAATGCTCTCATGTAGATCCAGTGGCTTTGTGAAGTGCTGAACCAGAGTTGTGATTTCAATGCTTGTTTTAGGTCAACAACTTAATTAATGGCAAAAACTGCCAAGTGACTATATTCAGAGGAGTTCAGCAATGAAAAACCTGCACCTTTTACTCATGTCAGGCGTGCTTTAATGAAGTTCATGAAAACAGAGCAAATCAAAGGCTCAATATGACTAAATATAAGCAGGCTTACACAAATAGGATATTAAATGAAATCTCTTATGACTGCAGAAACCCGTGTGAGAAGCCAATAACACCTCCATTGACAGTAGCCACTCTATGACTCCTGGGAGTCACTAAATAGTAGCTACTATCGGTGGATTTAAGTTGCTTTTCAGACAAGTATAAGCAATCAGGATCCCTTTAATATCATTCAAGGTTTATATAGACATATATTTGCATGCTTCACATTTTGCAGTTGTGTATGTATTCACACTTTTTACACTGCTCCAGTACCCTGCAGTGTGTTATTGGATTCAAATGGGCTATCAATGCACCAAAAGGGACCAAAAATTGGACATGCACTTTTTTTCTTGCACCACGCACCACAATGCATGGTAGTGTGCTACTGTGCTTTGCAGCGTCCTGTAATGCATATGCGTTTCAAGTGCATTTGGTTGAAAACTAACTGAACCACAATGTATGCATGGTGCATTTCCACAGCTGATAGGTGAGAAAGGGCCCTTTAAGAGGTAATACTTGATAGGAAACATACTGTTTGTTAGAACATATAGCTCCTATAACAGTTATGGTAATTAAAGCTCGTTTTTGATTTATTGGTTCTTCAATAAAGTTTCTTTTTTTTTATCATTTGTGACTGAAGACTGATCTCCCCAGACACATTTTTTACCCTGCCAAAATGATTTGTAAGAAATATGTTTAGCTAACCTTGTGTACGGCACCTTACGCTGGCTATTCTCTGCCTTAAGACGTAGTAGAAAGCTGCAAAACAAATGTCCAAAAAAGGAATTGAAGATTTTTATTATTTATTTTTTTTAGTTCCTTTTGGAAAGGCTGGACTTGGGTTTTAATCAACATGCTACATTCCGGCAGCCTTAAAGACATTCAACTTTCACAGAAAGTCTGCAACAAGAAAACAAATCTTGGACAGAAATTAATTGTAAAAAAAAAAATGCACAAAACAAGCACAGCTTAAAGTTGTTACTGAAATGCAGAAAGCATGCTGCAAGAGAAAACAGGTTAGTTATACATGGCATAGCACTGCTGCTCTAGGTCATCTAAACACACAAGAATGGTAAAACAAACATTCGCAGAGGTCATTCTCAAACTCTTGGCTGGAATTGATATAACTAAACTATTCCACATTTAACTGATGTCCCATGATGTCACACATACACTTCACAATAATACCCCAAAAAAATAAAAAGGATACATGTTCAGCAACGTAAGTTATGGATACATTTTGTTGTATATTCAACCACTGCTTCTGTCAAACATCCAGCTGGGTAGAGGCATATGCCTAGTTTTGTTTTATAGGTACCCTTTACCTTGGCTGTAACTTTAAAATCAACACAGGCTTGCTTGTCTGATATAAAACATATACTCTTTGCTAAATCACTCACTTGGATGAAGAAACATGTTGAAATGTGTCTACACAGGGTCATTGCAGTGCTAGTAAAAAAAAAAAAAAAAACAATAATTAACTGTGTAGTTTATAAGACTACTACTAGGAGAGATGGACATACCTCCTATGTGCATGAGGCCTCAAAGTCCTGGAGTGGTAAAGGATGGTACCAAACCTTGGTCTACAGCAGTGTTTCCTAACTTTATCAACTTATGTACCACTTCATAAAAGCTAATAGCAGCATAGTGGACAAGTAGTAAGGTTTCTGGCTAAACCTTAGATTGGAAGCTCCTTGAGGGCAGGGAGTGATGTTAATGTACAATATACCATATTTGTCGACATATAAGGCGACTGGGCATATAAGACGACCCCCTAATTTTCCAGCTAAAAGGTTGGTTTTGGGATATACTCGCCGTATAAGACTACACCCCTTCCGACTAGTGCCAATTACATTCCTCACCTCACTGTGTCAATTTCATGCCTCACCTCACTGTGCCAATTATATTCCTCACTTTGCCGATCTCCATACCTTATCCCTTGTCATGCAGAGTCGGGTTGCGGGCGTCCATTGTTCAAAAGCCACGCCTCCTCCTTGTCCTGTTCTGTAATAGACTGAACACTCAGTTTCCCAGCAGAGCCTGTGTTTAGTGTTCCGCCTATCACGGATGTCGTCTCGTTCTGGGCCGAGAACGAGAGGACATCTGTGATAGGCTCTGCATACAGGTATAATACCCAGTGTAGAAGACGACCCGCGATTTTTGGGGGATATTTTTAAGCTTAAAAGGTCGTCTTAGGCCTCATACACACGACCAGTTTCCTCGGCAGAATCCATCAAGAAACTTGGTGGGAGAGTTTTTTTGCCGAGAAAACTGGTCGTGTGTACATTTTTCATCGAGGAAACTGTCGAGGAACTCGTCGAGCCAAAAAGAGAGCATATTCTCTTTTTCCTCGACGGGAATGGAGAAAATTGGCTCGTCGAGTTCCTCGACAAGCCTAACAAGAACTCGACGAGGACAACGATGTGTTTCGCCCGCCGAGTTCCTCGGTCGTGTGTACGAGGCCTCATACGCCGGAAAATACGGTATGTGAAAGTGCTGTATAAATTGTTAGCGCTATACGAGTACCTGTAATAAATGTGTATCTCAAAACAACTTCAAACTGTGCTCCCTGAAATACATATACTAATGGTTGAGAACAGGTTTACCACAGCACTGATTTGTGCATAACCTAATAGCCTAATAGCTATCATATGCCTAATATTTTCACAAAAATCAGGCTGATCTGTCTTTCACTATATATTGGGAGGCAGAATGAATACTGTAATACTTTTATTGCAGCCTTAATAAATTAGTAAGTGGTGGTAAATATATCATACATACTACAAAACAGAAAACCTGATACTTCTTGGATACTAAAAAAACGTTTCCAATTCACAATGGGAGGTAAACTTAGTTGGGGAAGTAATACCTGTCCAGTGTCCAGTGTCCAGTGTCCAAAATGAATAAATAGCATCCAAGGAAATGATGCTGCACAACAATATGGGAAATCCATATAACAAAGTTATTTTCTTGTGCAATTTCAGATGTCCCCGTACTCCGTCAGGTTCACAGGGGACACTGAGTAATAGTTTCAAAAGTCTCAGTGAACTTGACGAAGTGCAGGGATGCCTCAAACTGATCAGCATACAATACCTACCAATATACTGTATCTATGTTTGCACTGCAGCAGTAAATGTGGATTTGCCATTTGGTTATGGCATCCTTTCCATGGCAGGCTGTGACTCCCTATCATGTTGGTTTAGCAAAGCAACTATATTGTTCTCTTAAGTCATCTATGGAAGTCCTATGAGTGTCTACTAACTCTATAGCTACTGTAAGCATACATTATCAGTTTTTTCTTTCAACCCAGCGGCTCTGCGGGAAAAAAAACTGAGGAGCTCGCTGTACTAACTATTCGATCTACAGAGATATCCCCACTGAGAAATTGTGCTCCAACAGGGGGACTGCCACCCCCAGAACATACTGGTCAGTGCTTGCAGCCATTCGCTGAGAGTGCTAATTGGTTGCCGATCGGCAGATGTTTTTCGGGCATGCCTCTTCGACAGAAGCCAGACGCTCTTCCGGTTTCTGTTGAACCGGCTGATATTCCACCGGTGTGTACAGGGCTTCAACAGAAACCGCCCAACATTAGGCCCCTGTGAATGGCAGCCTGTCTGATAGAAGATGGCCAAACATCTGGCTTCTGTCAGCGCTCTCAGCCAACGGTGTGTTCTGGCGAGAGGGGGAGTCCCTCTGTCAGAACACAATAGCTCAGTGAGGAGATCACTGTACTAAAATTGGATTGTTAGTACAGCTGCTCCTCCCAAACGCCTCCAATTTTTTTCGCTCAGACGCTGGGTTGAACAAAAAAAAAACTGATAACGTGTGCCTAGCTTAATACACTCTAGCCCAGATTCTCAGTGGAGATACGACGGCGTATCTCCAGATACGCCGTCGTATCTCTGCGTTGTGCCGTCATATCTATGCGCCTGATTCTTAGAATCAGTTACGCATAGATATCTGTTAGATCCAAAAGGCGTAAGTCTCTTACGTCGTCGGATCGTAACTGCATTTTTACGCTGACCGCTAGGGGCATGTATGCTGATTTACGCGTCGAAATATGTAAATCAGCAAGATACGCGAATTCCCGAACGTACGCCCGGCCGACGCAGTACATAGTTACCCCTTCTATATGGTGGCGCAAGTGCGGCGTACCAATGTTAAGTATGGCCAAAGATACGCCGCTGGACGAGAATCTGGCCCTCTGTGTGTAGCAGCAAGGCATTTATAATGGTGTGCTGATACTGCCTATCTATCTATCTATCTGTATTATCTGAAACCCACATTTACCATCCTTGTTGGTCTAACACGAAACTGTAACTTGCCCCACTCCCAGCGCTCTCAGCCAACGGTGTGTTCTGGCGAGAGGGGGAGTCCCTCTGTCAGAACACAATAGCTCAGTGAGGAGATCACTGTACTAAAATTGGATTGTTAGTACAGCTGCTCCTCCCAAACGCCTCCAATTTTTTTCGCTCAGACGCTGGGTTGAACAAAAAAAAACTAATAACGTGTGCCTAGCTTAATACACTCTAGCCCAGATTCTCAGTGGAGATACGACGGCGTATCTCCAGATACGCCGTCGTATATCTGCGTTGTGCCGTCATATCTATGCGCCTGATTCTTAGAATCAGTTACGCATAGATATCTGTTAGATCCAAAAGGCGTAAGTCTCTTACGTCGTCGGATCGTAACTGCATTTTTACGCTGACCGCTAGGGGCATGTATGCCGATTTACGCGTCGAAATATGTAAATCAGCAAGATACGCGAATTCCCGAACGTACGCCCGGCCGACGCAGTACATAGTTACCCCTTCTATATGGTGGCGCAAGTGCGGCGTACCAATGTTAAGTATGGCCATCGTTCCTGCAACGAAATGTGAAAATTTTGTGTTGTTTGCGTAACTCGTCCGCGATTGGGGCTGGACGTAATTTACGTCCACGTCAAAACCAATACGTCCTTGCGGCGTATTAGGAGCAATGCACACTGGGAGATTTCCACAGATGGCGCATGCGCCATTCGTGATAAACGTCAATCACGTCGGGTCACAGAAGATTAACATAAAACACGCCCCCCTGTCCCACATTTGAATTAGGCGGGCTTACGCCGGCCGATTTACGCTACGCCGCCGCAACTTACGGAGCAAGTGCTTTGAGAATACAGCACTTGCCCGTCTAAGTTGCGGCGTAACGTAAATCGGATACATTACGCCGCCGCAAAGATACGCCGCTGGACGAGAATCTGGCCCTCTGTGTGTAGCAGCAAGGCATTTATAATGGTGTGCTGATACTGCCTATCTATCTATCTATCTGTATTATCTGAAACCCACATTTACCATCCTTGTTGGTCTAACACGAAACTGTAACTTGCCCCACTCCCAACTGAACTGAACTGACTGAACTATACAGTGAAAGCCTAAAATAATACAGAGAAGCACTAAAATGTTTAAGAATTCTACACTGGAATGTAGGACATACTAAGCACATGAAAGTGGAGAAGGAAGGGGCTGTAAAATGGTGTCTGGCTCTTGCTGGCACTGATCCATACACATAATACACTACTACTTGTTTACAAGAGAAACAGAACATTGTTTTCTGACAAGTGATACTAATCAGTAAACGCTTTGATTATCTGTTTACTAGCCGCAAGCACTTTATAAAATAAAATGAACAGTAAAACCAAAATCATACAAATAGCATATTGAGGGACATAAAACATATGGATTAAAATATTTAACACTGCATAGCATGAATTTAACTGTACTCAAAACATGGAGTATATGCCCACAAATCTATAGCTACTTAAGACTAAAAAATTATGTTGTTGCAAAAAATGAATATCTCATAACCAAGATCAAGTTATATGATAATCATCGAACAATCATTTTAAACTGGACCTACACTCAAATGTTTTACAAAAGTTGTAAAAAAAATAAAAATAAAAAAGTATTGCCACTCTAAACTTATGTACAGTAGGTGCACGCAATATTGTGTCAATCTCGCTCCCTTTCTCGGCAAGATTGAGCACCTACGAGCCCCATCGCGGGAGCCAGCGCCGAGCTGGCTTGCCGCGATGGAGACAGAGCCGTCATAGAAGCGACGGGAGATCCGACTTGGATTCCCGCCAATTCTACACGTGTGCGGCGTTTGTTATGAATCCTGAGGGGGAAGTCCCCGCTGGATTTTAAATAAAAATTCGGCATGGGTTCCCCCCTCAGGAGCATACCGGGCCCTTAGGTCTGTTATGGGTTGTAAGGAGAGCCCCCCTACGCCGAAAAAAACGGCATAGGGGGTCCCCCTACAATCCATACCAGACCCGTATCCAAAGCACGCTACCCGGCCGGTCAGGAAAGGAGTGGGGACGAGCGAGCGGCCCCCTCCTCCTGAGCCGTACCAGGCTGCATGCCCTCAACATGGGGGGGTTGGGTGCTCTGGGGCAGGGGGGCGCACTGCGGGGCCCCCCCACCCCAGAGCACCCTGTCCCCATGTTGATGAGGACAGGGCCCCTTCCCGACAACCCTGGCCGTTGGTTGTCGGGGTATGCGGGCGGGAGGCTTATCGGAATCTGGGAGCCCCCTTTAATAAGGGGGCCCCCAGATACCGGCCCCCCACCCTAAGTGAATGGATATGGGGTACATCGTACCCCTACCCATTCACCTGGAGGAAAAGTGGTAAAAACACAAATAAAAAACACAGGGTATTAAAATATTTTATTAGTCTGCTCCGGAGGCTCCCCCTGTCTTCTTTAGCTCTTTTACCAGGGGGAGCTTCTTCTTCCGATTTCCGGGGGTCTTCTCCTGCTCTCCGGGGTCTTCACCGCTCTTCTGTGACGTCTTCTCCGCTCCGGGGGGTCTTCTTCTATGTTCGCCGCTCTCCGCTCTTGACTCGGCGCACCACGGTTCTTCCTCCCGCTGTCCGGTGCCTTCTCCTTCTTCCGCTGTTCTGTGACGTCTTCTCCTCTTCTTCCGCTGTTCCTCCCTTCAGGCCGCTGTGCTGTGATGTCTTCTCTTCTTCCGATGCTGACACGTCGCCTCTTCTCGCTGCAATGGCGGGTGCGTGGCTTGCATCGGATTTATATAGGCCTCACAGTCCCATCATGCTCTGGTACCTACCCATGTGATACCTACCCACGTGGTACCTACCGGAGCATGATGGGACTGTGAGGCCTATATAAATCCGATGCAAGCCACGCACCCGCAATTGCAGCGAGAAGAGGCGACGTGTCAGCATCGGGAGAAGAGAAGAAGAGAAGACGTCACAGCACAGCGGCCTGAAGGGAGAAGTAGAAGACATCACAGAACAGCGGAAGAAGAGGAGAAGACGTCACAGAACAGCGGAAGAAGGAGAAGGCACCGGACAGCGGGAGGAAGAACCGGGGTGCGCCGAGTCAAGAGCGGAGAGCGGCGAACATAGAAGAAGACCCCCCGGAGCGGAGAAGACGTCACAGAAGAGCGGTGAAGACCCCGGAGAGCAGGAGAAGACCCCCGGAAATCGGAAGAAGAAGCTCCCCCTGGTAAAAGAGCTAAAGAAGACAGGGGGAGCCTCCGGAGCAGACTAATAAAATATTTTAATACCCTGTGTTTTTTATTTGTGTTTTTACCACTTTTCCTCCAGGTGAATGGGTAGGGGTACGATGTACCCCATATCCATTCACTTAGGGTGGGGGGCCGGTATCTGGGGGCCCCCTTATTAAAGGGGGCTCCCAGATTCCGATAAGCCTCCCGCCCGCATACCCCGACAACCAACGGCCAGGGTTGTCGGGAAGGGGCCCTGTCCTCATCAACATGGGGACAGGGTGCTCTGGGGTGGGGGGGGCCCGCAGTGCGCCCCCCTGCCCCAGAGCACCCAACCCCCCCATGTTGAGGGCATGCAGCCTGGTACGGCTCAGGAGGGGGGGGCCGCTCGCTCGTCCCCACTCCCTTCCTGACCGGCCGGGTAGCGTGCTTTGGATACGGGTCTGGTATGGATTGTAGGGGGTCCCCTACGCCGTTTTTTCGGCGTAGGGGGGCTCTCCTTACAACCCATAACAGACCTAAGGGCCCGGTATGCTCCTGAGGGGGGAACCCATGCCGAATTTTTATTTAAAATCCGGCGGGGACTTCCCCCTCAGGATTCATAACAAACGCCGCACACGTGTAGAATTGGCGGGAATCCAAGTCGAATCTCCCGTCGCTTCTATGACGCGCACGTTGGAAAGTGCTGTCACTATTCCAGTGAGTGCGAGATGTCGGCGAGATCTCGGCACCATGTCGCCGAGAATCAGCGCGATGCTGTCGTGCTAAAAACACAATATCACAAACACCTACTGTAAGTGTTATTTATGTAAACAGAGGCCTACATACTCTGCCAATCTAAACTCTGACCCTTCTTTCAACATAAATCACAAGATTAATGCTGAAAGCAACTCAAAGCAACCGTTTCTTCATTCTGGGAAAGGTAAGTATATTAGACCCTCTGCTACTCTTTATTTATCCATCCCAGAAAGACTGTTAAAGCATGGTTCCACACAAAAATGTTAACCCCGACATGCCACATTTGGCATATCTTTTTTTTTGGGGGGGGGGGCTGGTACCCAGTTTTTACAGACACCCAGCTCCCACTTCCTCCCCTGGTGCCGCAGCCCTGGAAGGACGATCACCTCTCCCTCCTCCCTTCCTGCAATCTTCTGGGACACATCACAGGTCCCAGAAGATTGCCAGGCCATTCACAGCATGCAGCGCGGTTTGCCTGGCTGTGAAGCCACAGCCGGGTGGCCACAGTTTGAATGTCGGCACCGCAGAGGAGGGGGAGAGGAGAGAGGCTTTCTGTGCCGCATCACTGGACCATGGGACAGGTGAGTGTCTGATTAATAGAAGTCAGCAGCTACACTTTTTGTAGCTGCTGACTTTTAAATGGGTGGAACTTAGCTTTAAATGTTAACTCAAAACTGGGTTAAGTGTATGTTTACTTAAAATGTAGTTCTATTCAGAGAAATTTCAAATGACCCCTACTTTACATGTTATGTTTCAGACCATTTATTACCAGACATTGTACATGCATGCACAAACATCTCAGAAAAATAAGGAAACATCAATGCCCTTAAATACGTTTGTTGCAAGCATCACCATCTCACTTTGTGTTTTATGTTGTAAGCTTTTAAAGTCTCAAGGGCACTGAAGTGCCACTAAAAGTTTGTTCCGATATATCTAATAAAATATAATGAAGACCAAGGAGGTAAGATTGAGCTCAAGATCAAAAACATTTTAACACCATACCTGGGAACAGGTATGGTACTATACCTGAGATGATGCCTACAGCAACCAGATGTTTGCTTTTATTTTTTTAACCCACAGTAAAAAAATAAAAATAATAATGAGACAAAATCTGATTCGCTCCTATCAGCAAGACTTCAATCCACTCTCCTTCAGTGTTTATAAAAAATGGCTCAGTGCCATGATCTATGATTTTAAGATTTACACAATCCAAATATACTTTTCACGTTTTTAAAAGCACAGCTACAAAATGATACTCACATAAAGAAAAAGTTTGACTAGGTATTCTACAAAAGCCAAACTCCACTCTTTATAAATAGTTCCAGTTTAAAGTGGACCTAAAACTTGAATTTAGGTCCACTGCTTATTCAAATCCCCCCACCACTACCACCAACACCACCACCCACACACACTTATATTCACCTTCACCTAGTTGGTCTCTGTTGAATTCCTCAGAAATACCTGGTATGTCTGGGCAGCAGGGAGCACCTGTCTTTCTCCCCTTCCACCCAGGAGGGGGTGAGCAGGCCTTAGTGATCAGGTCCAAACACTGCTACATGTAGGAGAGGAATAGTTCATTAAACCTGTTAAGCTTCTTTATTGATTGACAGAGCTAACCCAAGGAATAGACTCCAGGGCATTAACAGGGTGGCAGTAAAGCACAGAGAAGTATCATTGCGTGGGGCTTGGCCTATCAAATTATATTTTCATTTTGAGCTGAATGGGCAAAGTGGCAGATTGCCCTGCAGCCAGGTTCTGTGTGAAGCAGAGGCAATCAACCAGTGCCTGTAAGTGATAGTAAAGCAGCAGCCAGTTAGACTCAGCAAAAGCCCCCCTCTGAGAAAACAGAAAGGGAACCTGTCAGTTTTAGCATGGACAGAGTGAGGTCTCGTACACACGACCGAGTTTCTCGGCAAAAACCAGCAAGAAACTTGCTGGGAGATATTTTTTTGCAGAGGAAACCAGTTTTGTGTACATTTTCGTCAAGGAAACTGTTGAGAAACTCGAAGAGCCAAAAAGAGAGCAAGTTCTCTATTTCCTCGACGGGAATGGAGAAACTTGCCTTGTCGAGTTCCTCGACAGCCTAACAAGGAACTCGACGAGGAAAATTATGTGTTTCGCCCGTCGAGTTCCTCGGTCGTGTATACGAGCCTTCAAGGGGCCATATTTTACTTTAGGCCTGCTAAAACACATCAAAAATATATCCTGAGAAAAAAGGAGTGTCCATGCATAGAAGAAAAATATCAAACTTCTACTAATGTTTTCCCTAGCAGAAACCTAAAGACAGCATACAAAGTATGTTTATTTTAACATAAAGGTTTTTTTTTTCTCTCCAAAATGTATACTATTATATGGTGAGATTCATTCAAGGCTGTGTCATGCTGACACTAGCATAATAAAGATACCCCTCATTTTGACTGACATACCCAAATCCTCAGATTGTATGGCCCCCAAAATGTGTTGGCTTCTTGCCCTTCCTTTTTGGCATTTGTGGATTAACAAAATACATACTGTACTTGGACTCATGTGAGTTTGGCGTTCTTTCCAATTTGAATACACATAGAATACTCAAGTCTGGTGACCCCTTCCATTACGAAGACCCCTGTTTTATGGGGAGCTGTTGCACCAGAGCCATTAAGGCCCAATTACAGACTTTCCATTATCCACAAAATAACTTCCTGTATGACTAGTGCCTCTCACTTACACTCATATTGTTATTTTAGACACCGTTATGCATGGTGTTTTACTTTAAAGCTAAACTTTGGGATAAGCAAATATTTCCATATACAGTGCCTTGTGAAAGAGTATTCATACCCTTAGAAATTGTCCATGTTACAACCAAAACTGCTAACTTTTCTGCAATTACTTTGTAACTCTAATTACTACACAAGTCTGCTGCGCGCAATTGTACATCAGATTTGCATCTAAAACAGATGACATATAATTAAAAGTATTGCATTTAATTTCAAAATAGTTTATTATTGTTCACTTTCTTACCTACCATATTAAAACACAAATGCTCAAAAGTATTTATCAGTATACAGTCTATATACTGACCAATACACGCTGCAATATCTATAAACAGCTTGAACCTTGAAAGGCATATTCCTTGTATTGGTGACGACAGGGTTTAAAAAGCAGAATTCTGGGCTTTTACTAACTTTGCTTACAAATGCGCCCCCACCCCCCATAACACTCACACTAACTAACCAGTGTAGGAAGAGGCAGTGATGGTAAGGTAGGAAGGTAGGAGGGGGTTGTGATGCAAGGGCAAGGCCAGCGCTACCTATTGGCAAGATAGAGGCACTGGCCTAGAGAGCACATCAGTTGGCGCTTGTAGTTCCACGCTGCCCAGCATCACCAGAGAGAGTCACACTGCCCAGCACCGCCAGTGAGAGAGAGCCAAGCTGCCCAGCGCCACCAGAGAGAGGGCCACGCTGCCCAGAACCATCAGAGAGAGAGCCACGCTGTCCAGCACCACCAGAGAGACAAAGACTGAGCCACCGCCAGAGTACAGACGTGCTACACCACTGACCAGGGTCACCTCGGGCAACCCAGAATGAGCGAACATCCAGCCTGAGACACCATGTTTTACTGAACCAAGTGACACCAATCCTAGTAAGGCCACTGCTTTCGGGTATTCTGGCTGGGTCGAGGCACAGGTAGGGGCCTGCAGACCTGGGCTTAAGAAATAGATGGAAAGGCACCACAAAACTCTCCACACCCGCCACCTCCAGGCTCCTTCATATGCTGCATGTGTATCATTGGACATTGGAAGCTCAACTTTATTAGGAAACTGACATACAAAACCATTGTACATTAAAAAATAATACATACACTTACCAGCTGTATTGTACAGAGTTGTTAACATTTATATCACAATATCACACAACAATCTTATTTTGACTAATATTCAGTCTTAAATATAACTCAGTGCAAGCAGTGCTATGCCATTCATTTTAATAACGTAGAATTTAAAGTGAAAGTGCGAAAGAATGAAATGTGCACGGTAACTAATTTGCACTTCAAAGCAGCAGAGGCACTTTAATAAAAGTATGCAACAAAAGCAATTGTGATAAGCCGGCAGCCACATGCAGCAAGCAAAGCCCCTCTAGCATTGCCCACACACCTTCTGTGCTTAGGGGTTATTATGATACTCTGGCTCATACTGTGTGACATGTCCCAGACATAGCTGTGCCCTTGATAAACACAGAGCACGGTTAGATATCACAGCCACTTGTACTTGTGTTACATCTATATGTGGTTGCAATGACCAATAAACTCAATTAAACCAAACAGAAGCTTGAATAAATCATGACATTAAACTATCACACAAGGCAATCCCAAATTGGACTTTTGTCATTCAGCAGAGATGCCCGGTGGAGAAAAAATATTGTGGAATTCGCAATAAAGGCTTTATTTCGTTTATTTTTCAAAGCAAAAGTGGGCGACCTAGGACAGCACGCCCTTGTCCCACCATCTCTTTCCCTGCAAGCCTCCTTTGTGTCTAATATATACATATTTAAAGCATATACTGTACATATTCAATGCTGTACATGCCTAAAATATATACATCTGAGCACCAATCATTGTCTTCAGTACAGCACAGAACAACGTGAGTGTGCAAAAATAATTCATGCACAATTAACGCAATTACGTGTTTTTGTTCACCATACATAGTTATTGGAGCATGCTCCCATTAGGAGTTTTAATATTCAACTGTTCCTATTTTACTCGTGTGAGATCGGTAGATTGTAAAACGCAATTGGCAAGGTAAAATCTGCAAAGTTTGGCTAAAGAAGTGTTTTCAAATGTCTATTATTTATGATTATCAATAAAAGGTTAGTTATGTGCAGATTATACACAGCCAAGAGCGGTCTGCAGCACATGGCTCTTCTCTGTGTTATACATGCTGTGTCATGTATCGTGTCAGCTGGCTTCCACTTCAGCAAGCTCTTTTTAGCCAAAAAGTTTCAAATAATGAATTTAATCTTTGGTTCATCTTTGTGCGATGAAACTGTATCGTATGCAAGTACGTATTCCAGGGGCGTGCTACAGGCAACAGGTTAGAATAATATTTTCCTGCACGTGTAGGAAAAGTTTTGAACCCCTGAAGCACCAGGCAGTCTTTATCAAATTGAGTTTCTAAGTAAATATTTATTTCATTAAATGTGATGCAAAGTAAATTTACAGCTTACAAGTGTAACACACATGTCAAGACATGAAGTAAGCTACAGCAAAATGCCAACAATTGCTCCTAGGTATGTAAGCTGTTAAAAGGAAACCTATCATAGAAGAAGTATGGAAACTTCCATTGCTGATTCCTTCGAAAAATGCCAATTGCCTGACTGTCATGAAGACCCTCTGGTCGGAGTTGCTGACCCTGAACAGGGAGGCAGACTTCTGTCCTTTCTGCAACTTTCTAAATCTGCATACTTATTCCAGGTCAGTGACTAATGCCGCGTACACACGATCGGTTCGTTTGATGAAAACGGTCTGATGGACTGTTTTCATCAGACGAACCGATCGTGTGTGGGCCCCATCAGTTTTTTTTCCCCATCGGTGAAAAAACTTAGAACATGTTTTCAAATTATCTGATGGTTAAAAAATCGATAGAAAAAAACGATCGTCTGTGGGGAAATCCATTGGTTAAAAATCAACGCATGCTCAGAATCAAGTCGACGCATGCTCGGAAGCATTGAACTTCATTTTTCTCAGCACGTCATTGTGTTTTACATCACCGCGTTCTAACATGATCGGTTTTTTAATTGATGGTGTGTAGGCAAGACTGATGAAAGTCAGCTTCATCGGATATCTGATGGAAAAATCCATCAGACCATTTTCATCGGATGAAACGATCGTGTGTACAGGGCATAACAGGTCATCTCAGAAGTATGATTTTTATTTAACATAGTGAAATGACAAATCTCCTCTAATATTAAACCTAATCCAGAGCATCCAAAATATGTGTTAGGACCTGAGTATTAAAGTGGATGTAAACCCGATTCATGAAATTTGAGCTGGCCACATATATCTGCAGTATTTTCTTATCTCTCTTCAAAGAGCCAAGTCCCATAGCTCTCTCCTTAACCGTTATCAGCCTAATAACTCCTGACAAATTCTCGGACACTTTAGACCATGGGTCTTTAAACTATGGCCCTCCAGTTGTTCCGGAACTACAATTCCCATCATGCCTAGTCATGTCTGTGACTATCAGTGTATTACAATGCCTCATGAGCAGGTTCTATTACAAAACACCTCTGAGGCCGCGTACACGCGGTTGGTCCAAACCGATGAAAACGGCCTGAAGTCCAGTTTCATCGGTCCAAACCAACCGTGTGTACGGCCCATCGGTCTGTTGTCCTTCGGACAAAAATTAGAGAACTTGCTTTAAAATCGAACCGATGGACGGCTGACCATCGATCAAAACCAATGGTTAGTACACAAAAGCAACGGTTCAAAACCCGCGCATGCTCAGAATCAAGTCAACGCATGCTTGGAAGCATTGAACTTAGTTTTTTTCAGAACGTTGTGTGTTTTACACCACCGCGTTTTGACGCAATCGGTTTTTGAACTGATGTTGTGTAGGCACATCAGACCATCGGTCTGCTTCAGCGGTCAACCGATGAAAACGGTCCGTCGGACCATTCTCATCGGTTGGACCGGTCGTGTGTACGCGGCCTGAGAGTCTCTGCCTATGATGAGAGGGAGTGTGTGCCTTTTCTCCCATCAGCAATGTTAGTTATATTGGCTGTATGCCTAGACATCACTCTGTGTTAACCAGGAAGAGAAAATCTCCTAACACGATCTGAACTTTCTAAACAGTATATAAATGTGAAGACAGTAGATATACATGTAAAAGATTTGGTTCATCCCCATGTATCATCTGAGGCTGTTCACTTCACTGGGTGAATGGAGGGTTTACATCCACTTTAAGGAAGGAAGGGATGTTTTTTTTTAAATAAATTATGTAACATTTTATAATTTAGACACAGCACAGGGAGCCCATCAGTTGTATTGGCACTAACAAGGGAAATGCTGATAATAGTGTGCTGTTTCTTATTTCACTGTCCAGTCACAGGGACCAAATCTATAAGGCTCCATTTACATATAGGCGATTTGGAATCGTGGGCAGATTCTCTGCGATTTAATACTTAACTGCAGCAGAGAAAAATCACGTCTTCTGTCCTGCCAGACAGCACTGGACGTACCGAGATAAAAATGATTTGACAGGTAAACCATCGTCTATATATGTATTTCAATTGTTTATTCAGCAGTTTGCCTGGACTTAAACTGGATATGTTCAAATGCATCTCATTTCCCCTATCTTATGTGTGGTTAATGCTCAGGTTAAGCAGTTAAAACTTCTGGTTTATATGTATATTTAGGGAAATTTATTTCCTGCTTTAACTTTTATACCTGCATATATTCCAGCATTACATTTTATTTTTAAATAAATCAGCAAGTGAAATTTTAAGCTCTATTGCGTCAAAATTGTTATTTTATACTGGTTTGTTTATAAGTTTACAGAGAGCTGACCTCTAAATGTAATGCCTCTTGCTGAGAAGGATTTCACACCATTCATTTAGAGAGCGCTGATCTAATTCTGAACTTTGTTAGGCATAAATAGAAGTCAATGAATTGTGATATGACTTTTATCGTGAAAAGAGATTCATCAACGGTTAGGAATGTACCGTTCAGGTTTTACCTCGGTGAGCTGGATTTGTGAATATAGCTCTATATTAGGAGGTCATTCATTTTTCTTTGTGTATGGATTCACGTTTGAAAAGCAGTTGCAAGTGTAATGCTCATCTTTAATCTGGCGCTGTCCCCCCCCCCACATACATTTTATTGGCCATATGATGTTGTCAGTTCTCTTGGCTACAAGATGTCCTTAGTCTTCCAGGTTGAATAATGCCCAGCATCCCTCAATCAAGAAGACTGGACTCCACTATAAATGCATGATGTCTTGGTCATACCCTCTACCGATGCCCCTTACATGACTTTCTGCATCAGGAAGACCCTTCCAACTGGGGAAGAGGCAAAGATAAAGAGAACTCTGAGGCTCTACTTTACTAGTTTGAAGATTTCAGAAAATGCAAAAAGTGTAAAAATTAAAATTTGCATAAGATATAGCCAGTGAGAAGCCATCGGCAGCAAGGCATTCGAGGCAGGGAGGGTTGGCCTGGCATTTTAATCAGTAGGTTCTGGCTTGGTATGGCTGACAGCTAACCCTAACTGCCCCTATTTAGTGTTTTATTTTGTCTTCGATTTAGTTTCTGTCTCTTATTCTGCAAATGGTCGCGTCTTCTTACGCATCATTGGGGGTTTTAATACCACAGACAGTCTTGTGAACATTGAGACTAAATTGTGTATGATTCTTCATGGCATTGTATTAGGTTGGATGTCAGTTTGAATGTTGACCTGTATTTTACATGTCTGTGGACAACTTTCCATGTTGTTTTATTTTACTTTAAATAAAAATGTATTATGGGGAAAAAAAAGATATAACCAGCAAGGGCCATCAGCTGGATATGTGGTTGATTAAGAGGAAACCTGAAGTTGGGCTTCAACGTAAAGCTGCTTCTAAAAAAAAATCAGCTATTTCCAAAGATACTTTAATAATTTTGATGGGTCTTTAGGTTTTTAAAAACTCTATTGTCTTCCTATGGTCTGTTTTTACCAAATTTATTATTTAGTAAGTTTCATAACTTTTATAGCTTGACCATTTTTTTAAATGTTAATATTGTGTTTATTTACAATATAGACATTGGTATGGTTTAGTTTATTGCATTGGTAGTCGTTTAACTTTCAAGATATTTTATGAACATTAGTGAGAGCATTATTAGAAATCTAACACAAAGCTACATTACAAAACATATTCAACTACCACACTGTGCATTAAAAAAAGCATTTCCACAGTGATTGTGTGCATAATGGTTAGTATTACTGTGAAGTGGTATTGATTTATAACACTGTTTTATTTATATATTGAAAGAAATTAAAACAAAATAGCATGATACTGAGTTAATACAGTCTATGCCACATCATTACACCAGGAAAATCTGAATCAGTTGGTTTTGCCGCTGGCACCTCAGCTCTGTTTTGATTTTGAGCACCAATCTTGGCAAAAGGTCTATTTTTCTCCGATGGAATTCCGATGTGATTTGGACGGACAAAAGCCTGATCGTGTGTACGCGGCATTAGGGTCAGGTTGCCACAAGCAGTTGCTTTAGGGGGAAGTTTTTTCACTTCTGGCACCTAATGTATTGTGCTGAAAACTACAAGGAAGCATAGTTTGCCAATAAAACCCAACATACCAGAAAATCCTGTGCAATAATTGGCCAATATGTCAGCACTGCAGAGAACATTACTGCTTACATATAAATAAGTAATAAAAAAAAAAACATTGTCAAATCTGTCAAAGACCTCATATTAAGATTGTATTATCTTAAAATATTAGAACCTGTCAAACGCTGACCTGTCTATATCCCTCAACCTTAAATTCAACATAAAGGATAAGAAAATGTCATTCAACCAATATCCACTGAACTGTCAAGAGCAATCTGGATGTCACAAAGGATTAAATAGCTGACTCCACATACCCTTCAGCAACAGAGGTGTTAAAGGACGATTAAACCTAAAATGTAAGATGCCACAATATAGACAAGCTGCAGACAGCATTCATACATGTATATGTAAAGGTTATATGGACAGAAAGATGTTTAAAATACTTTGAGTGTTTGGGAGTATACTCTTTTGTACATACTAAAGACTTCCTGACAGCTCAGTTTTTCTCTGAAATAAAGAGGTTGCATCAAACAATAACCCTCACTAAGCTGGATAATACATGTAATCACAATGTCAAATACATGAAATATTTGTAGAGGAGGAATGCACAATTTAAATGTACAATTGTGAATGTTGCCTGCACCTTTGTATGTCAGCCACCTTACATTTCAGGTTTAGTGATCCTTTAGAATGGGCATGGTTCCCTCACAGTTCTATCACAAAAACTTGCACATAAGTACTAAGCAAATCTACTTCAAAAAGCATTTCCATACACCTAAAGCTATAATACTATGGGAAGCTTCTGTGTTGGGAAATGTCTTGTAAAATAAACCTTCTCAGTATTTATGGCTGCATAACCATTATACTTCAGAGCTGGACTGCTAAAGCATCTTTCCAAAACCAATATTGGTCAGTGAGAGTCATCTTAAAATGTCTGCACGTGCAAAAGCCCAAGTTAAATAAGCCTTGCTATAATGTATGGAAGCTTTTATTAGAAATATAAAAAGCCCCTCTTACATGGCATAAAGCTCCAGTGATGAAAATACTTACGTGTACAATGTCCCCAGGATTGCCGAGCCCACCCCCAACAGCAGTCAATCCTGTTACCGTACCGACAAAGTCCTGTCGAAGATGCAACCTGCGTGGGCCACCTGTGCAAAAAGATAGGACATTATTACGAGTTGTCTTCTACGGAGGCAGAATATTATACCCACAAGCTAGGGTCATTTATACCTTATAATATTAATTATTGAGGGCAGAGAGTACAGTTACAATACAATTTAAAACATAGTAACATCCCAAGGACCCTTTCACAAGGGAGCCTCTATCTATTGACAGACGCCCCACTAAGTCAGAACAGAAACACAAAACGTGTCTATTCCAATTCCTTTCCATTCTATCCTGTAATGGAGGAAAAACAGACCCATGTAACTCGTATAGGTGGATGGATGTAATTATAATGTCTATCCATTTATATCCATTTACATCTGTTCAGGTCCGCAAATGTGGACCTGGACACAAAGTTATTGTGTTTGAATCTCACATACCTAAAAAGTGCGTGATGTACCTGGATGCACATTTACATTTGGCTACCCATAGGGATGCACTGTAGTCTGTTCTTGATCTGTTTAAATCACAGGTCGAAAGATTGACTGACTGCCCTGGTGAATGGCATCTAAAGAATATGAGTACAGCTTACAACTCCGAAACTATCTTCAGTCAAATGAACGCTCAGATATATTAGGTATCACATAGGGTATTTGTAACACGTCTCTTCCATTTTTTAGCTCTGTATCCAAAGTATTCATTATTTGTTATAAACCCAATCATTAAAATCTTACAAAAGCATTAACATGTTTATGTAATTTAAAAAAGTTGTCGCCAACCTTAAAGCAGAACTGTATCTGAGCACCACAAATGAAAACATGATTTAATTAAATTATAATATTCAAAGCAAACTCACCCATATATGTTTCCATGCTTTACCTTGAGAAATCACTTTGAAAACACTCCTCTAGCATTTCTAGCCATGGCCCTCTTGAGTAAGGGCAGATGATTCATGTAGCATTTACTTCCTAAAATGTCTCTGCTCTTAGCTCAGGCATGCAAGCAGGAGGGTTTGCTGAGACACCCCCCACCCTCCGGATGAAAGAAAAAAAAATAATGCCCATGAAGACTCATAGGATGTAGACCATCATTTTGGCCTAGGCCAGAAAGCAAGAAGCAATTGAAGAAATGTAAAAAAAATATAAGTTTAAAACAAATAAATACAATATACCTTCCTTTTTATTTACTAGATGTGTATACATCTTTCTTACACAGGTTAGTCAGCATAGGTGTTAGAAGGGGATCTTTTTAAAGTGGAGCTCCACCCTATAGTGGAACTTACGCTCATCGGAACCCCCCCTCCTGTGTCACATTTGACACCTTTCAGGGGAGGGGGGGTGCAGATACCCGTCAAAGACAGGTATCTGCACCCACTTCCGGGAGTCCTCTCTGCGGGGAGTACGTCACTTCCCACCCGCTGTGTTCTGGGAAACACTCGGCTCCCAGAACACAACGGGGACCAGTGAGGACTCGCGCATGCGCCATAGGGAATCAGGCAGTGAAGCCGGAGCGCTTCACTTCCCGATTCCCTCACCAAAGATGTCGGTGGGGGCAGCAGAGTGACGAGTGATCGCTCGTCCTCTGCTGCCGACGTCGCTGGACTCCAGGACAGGTAAGTGCCCTAATATTAAAAGTCAGCAGCTGCAGTATTTGTAGCTGCTGGCTTTTAATATTTTTTTTCCCGTGGAGATCCGCTTTAAGGTTAGTTGGGTGTAAGCTGGAATTTTACTTTAAAAGGGAAGTTCATCCTAACTCAAAAATCTCTAAATCTACAGGCATCCATACCTTTTTTGATATACACAGTAATGGCGCACGCTGCAGTTAGAAGATATAACACATGTCATGTAAAAAGTCCTTTGAGCACCAGGCTCTGAAATGAGATGACAGTCTGTAGGATCTGGGCAGCCTTGTGCAGGGAGCTGGAGCCAAACTCCAAACATATAACAGAAAGAAAACAACAACAAGAGCCACTTAAAAAAGACTGTAAACTTTTAATGTATAAATTAAAAGTTTACAGTCTTTTCTAAGTGGCGCCTGTTGTTGTTTTCTTTCTGTTCCATACCTTTTTTGAAGCTGGTCCGGTCCCACGCTGAGCTGTCAGCGGCGTCTTCACTGTGGAGGCGGGTGCAGAAGAGACAGTCAACAATGGAAGCCCCATAGTGACTCTATGGGTGATGTCACTTCCCATTTATTTCACAGCCGTTGTCAGCTGTCTCCTCTGCAGAGCTTCCGCCACTGGAGACTTCAACAGAACGGCTTCAAAAAAAGTATGTTTACAGGGCTAGATAGGTTAGTCTTAGATTGTGGATGCCAGTAGATTTAGAGATTTTAGTGTTAGGGTGGACTTCCCCTTTAAATATGATAGTCAAATGCCTCTAATATTACTTATGCCGGCCATAGATGGAGGGAAAAGAAAATCATTTGATTCCCCCATCAACAAAATCAGTGTTGATAGGGAAACTATGCCATGAAGCCATTGTGTTCTCCCCACAGGGGGAGGGGGAAGCCACCCCGCCGGGAGAACACAGTGATTATTGCTAACAGCTATAACAGCCACTGGAAATAATCGCCCATACAAGGTTTGAATCTTGGCCAGTTCCTGGTGAACCAGCGGAGATTCGAACTGTCTATGTCTGGCTTTATTCACAGCTTTGTAAGCAATACACCTATTTTCTTGAGGGATTTCATAGATACAGAATGCATTGAATACATTATTGTACACTAGATAACAGATAGAAATCTGTGCGCTCAGAATGATGCACATAAAAATGATTGAACTACAGAGCTTCTGGTTTTCTGGTTAGAAAGACAAACTTGATGAAAAATAAATGACTAGCAAAAACAATGTATTTAAAAAAATAAAAAAGCTTCACATTCACCCAAACTTACTGGATATCTTATTAGTTCTTTAAGGTCAAGTTAACAACCATCTCTAAAAATGGGAGTGGCAGGCGTGTTTTTGAGGGGGCTGTCATTAGAAGTTATGGATCAACCTTGGATTAATGACTTCTTAGTAAATCAGAGTACTAGGAGTCATACTGTATTCGTTTTTTGTTAATCCAGACACTTCAAGTGACCCCATTCTGAGCTTAGTTTATGGGATGGCCTAGCAATTCTGATTTGTCTTCCAACACCCAAAATAACCCCATTCCCTACATACTGCATTTACTGCACTTCCTAAAAAATAAGCATAAATACCAAAATAAAAAAATATATATATATTTTTAAAGGTGTTATATATTTTGTTTTGAATCTAGTCAATATCAAGTGCTCTCATCACCCTTACAGAAGAGTTTGAGACATTAATCAAGAGCTTCTTCTAACACTTTCAAAATGCATAATCAATTTTCATATTGTTTATATGCATTGAATTACGTGAATTTTTAGTGTCTTAATTCATTTTTTTTGCATTTTTCTGTGCCCAACTAATACACATTTTCCAACACGATTATATTTAGTGATCGGGTCAGCTTTTTATGCACGCTAATAAGTGAACATCCCAGAATTTGATAATGTTTCTAATTGCAATTTTAAATCATTGAATGTCTAGGAATTGTACTTTGGTTTACTCGGCTTCTAGCTTGTGCTTCAGTGTGTTCAGTTACTAGTTCACATATCTATGCTGCCATTCCATCTATAAATATATCACTCCATTTGTAAAATCTTAATGGAAATATCCCCAAGGCCATCCCTGATAAAATAACAGCAGGTCAACTTGTTGCCCTCGCTCAATGTCTCTACAGGCTCATCGCCACTCTGAAGGAATGTGACAGAAAGCAATGAGCTACATTTGTTGGTGTTTACTACAACTAAACAACTACCGGTACCTGGTTACTACAAGCACAATTCATGGTATTGCTATACTACTATATATATAGTATAAGTATATATTGCTCTTTATGTTTATCCGTTGAATTTATTCCTTTGCTGTCATAAAAATATGTTTAGGAATGTCAACAAAGTGAAGGGAATCAGATTTCTATAGAAGGACCATTAAGCTGTTTGAAGCCATACATAATTGCACTTGGCATTGTGGTATTAGTATTTTTTATACTTGAAAAATGTAATAATCTTAATGGCTGGAATTTACTGATTTCTTTGCCAAGTAGTGGTTTTAAATGAAAATGGATACAGAGATAGAGATTATGTTGTGTTAGGCATTGTACTTTGGAAGTCTAATCGAGTCTACGCTCTGCCAGTTGAACAATGGCAGAGAGTATTTAACCTTTAGCAACATGACGGATACTCAGAGGATACAGTTAACTTTACCAAAAGGAATTCTAATACTTAATTGTGGGTTTCTCCAGCACTGCCTGGGGATTTTTAGCTTGTCTCAAAGCAGAATGCACAAGGAACGTGTTCAGATAACATCATGACATTATGATGTACACAACCGAACTGGGATAAGTCGTCAGTAAGAATTGACACATATTTACACAAAGTAAGAAAAATCTATGAAAACATTAAAGTCAAGCACTGAGAATGCTACCACCAGAGTTTCTGTAACATTACAGGCAAGGGCTGAACTACTACCCCAGCAACCCACATGGTAGCTAAGGAGGACTCAGGGGCAGAGAGGCTCCAAAGATGGTCAGTAAAAGCAATGAAATGTGCTGCTTCCATCGGACACCTTCTCTGTTCCTCCTTGGCCAGCTTGTATTGCAGTGTATGAAGGATCAGCAGTTACTTGATCGTTGGGTTAGGTTTAATGTGCATCTATAACCAGAAATGTTTGTTTTGATAAGCAGAAAAGGGTTACAACCTCTCTCAGGCTTTTATTAATATGTGTTCTCTGGGACTCACGCTCTCTATTTGTTCTGGTGACTATAGGAACAGGAGCATAAGGGGGAGCTGGGGGGCTGTAAAAATGTGGCTCATCCATACTCAGTGCTATATAAATACCTGAAATAGTAAAATAAAACCCTCCACCACTTTCTGTTCCTGTACGTATCTTGGGTCAGCACTGAATATCATACATGCATTATTATTATCACTCAGCATCATACATGCATATTCATTGTACAACTGTTAAAGCAAAACTTCACTCTCTCAATGAACATTGACTATTTTTAATCCTCATGCTGCTAGCATTAGTAAATGGATAGGAAAGTATATCATATCATATTTGTTTGTTTTCTTCTTTTTTTTTTTTTTTTTACATTTCTTCAGTTACTTGCTGGTTTCCATGCCTTGGCAAATGTCGTCATCCATCCCAGGGGTCTTCAGTAGGGGAGGAGGAGCTTTCTCAGATAAGCACACCCTCTTCTGCTTGCATGCCTGAGCATGCATAAGCAGATGGATTCCAGGAAGTAAATGTTACTTGAACCATCTGCCCTTACTTAATATGGCCATGACCAGAAATGCTAGAGGAGTGTTTTTTCTCCACAAGATAAATCATGGAGATTGACGAGTTTGCTTTAAATATTAAGGATGAATAAAATAGCATTTTTGGTTTGTGGAGCTCAGATGAAGTGTAGTTCCACTTTACGTGATAAAAATTCTACACCCATGGGGGATAATTACGAATCTACTTCACTCATCGGAGCAAGTTCTATGCCTTAAATCATGATTGCCTGGCAAGCATTCAACTTTTCTTGAACTTGTCTTGAACACCTGCTGACACTTAAGCCCCGTACACACGGGTCGAATGCCGGCCGACATCGGCTGGTTCAAATAAAAAAACAATCCGACATTCGGCTCGTGTGTATGCCAGCTGGTCCGACAGAATCTGACCATTTGGCTGGCTTCTCAGCTCAGCTGGGGAGATCACTGTACTAACGTTGGATCGTTAATATAACGGCTCTGACCGAAGCTGACAAAAAAACTACTAGCATGTACCAGGCTTTAGTCTGATCCACAGATGTACGCGATAAGATTGCATAGGCTTTAATCTCTGCTTCGTCAATTTACAACTGGGATAAGTGTTGTTCTTAAAACATATGGTGATGGATATTTAATGGTGTAGCTAATGATGCCTGGGGCCCAGTATAATTTTGGTAGATACCTTGTTTCCCCAACTCTTCTAACTCATGCTCTGCTATACCTGCTTTTAATATAGAGCATGGTGAAAGGTACTGGTATCATATTCCAGAGAAGATCTGCACAGAGACGCTGCACTGGGTAGGCACAGAGCGAAGCAACATTGCCTATGTGTCTTCTTGCCTTTGGTCATACGATATCAGCTCCCATGACCAAATGCAGGGGAAACAAAGAGCAGCCTTGCTTTGGAGCTAGTCTCTAGACTTCCCTGTCGAGGTCACTCTGTACTAAAACCTATTCCCCGTACGTGGAATTTCCGATGGCCTAAAATCCTATGGAATTTTTCATCTGAATTACGTTCAAGCTGACTTGCACACTGTCAGACCAAATTCCGACCGTCCAAAACGCGGTGACGTAAAACACTACGACGAGCCGAGAAAAATGAAGTTCAATGCTTCTGAGCATGCGTTGACTTGATTCTGAGCATGCGTGGGTTTTTTCTCCGTTGGAGTTGCACACAGACGATAGGAATTCCCATCGGAAAAAAAAATAAAACATGTTCTATTTCTAAACACAGACGGAAAAAAGTCAGAAAATTCCGATCGTGTGTACGTGGCATAAGAGTTACAACTAGTGGCAGAAAAGGGAGGGCTTGGGCCCCTCTAAGGCAGGGCATTAATAAAAAGAATCCAGTGTACTCCATAAGGCCATAAACCGTATAATCAGCAGGTGCCAAGGTGAAAAAAAAATTATATTACCAGTACTCCATTACCAAAAATGAAGTCACAGCATTTATTTATCACCCATAAAAATGTATGTTTCAGGCCACTATGGACCTTTTTCTTGTCACTTGTTGCTTGAGGAAGAGATCCTTGTTAGCTTCGAAACATTGCTTCCTATGGGGACAAGTAAATGTCCTCTCTTCATCTCCAGTGTGCTGGTGATACATTTTTTGGTCCTCTGCTGTCACCTCTTTTCCTATAGCCCTTGCCGATTTATGAACTTTGTGCTACATAAAAAGTTTCTAATCAGCATCCAGCCATCATTTCTACAGTTTGTTTGCTTGATGGTACTAGGGAACCGAGCCTGATGTGAAATTAGACACAGGATTTACCCAAAAAAATCTATTGCACAACATTGACTGCCAAAATAGCAAGCTACACAAAACTTTGAAAAAGTATGTAAGCTACGAAGTAAAGTTTTACGCAAAGAGTTCATTAAAAATACAACTAAGCGAAAGTCGGCAAAGATATCTTAATTTGACAGCCTTAAACCCACAGACTTTATTCACCATTTTATAGGTTGTTTTCTTCTCTGGAAACCAATTAGGCTGAGATCCAAGTTGAAGGCTATTATTGGAAATCTATTAAGAAACTATGCACTTATAGCTAAACAAACTAAATCCTAAGCTGTCCCATTATTTCACAAACATCAATGAGAGACAAACTGACCTCTGAATATTTTATATCTGCTCTGTGCCAGAAGTAATAATTCACAATGCAGTGCTTAGTATTATTATTACCATCACCATTAACATTTACCGGAGAACTTAGTTAAAAAAAGTTTTTAGTTTTTTTCATCTTCTGGTGAATGTTTATGGAAGAATACAATTCAAAAAATAAAACTCTTCCCTGGCCTGGTTTTTAGCTATGACACAATGAGGTTTCCTTCATCTCTTTAAAAAGTAATGGATTTTTTTTTGGAACAGATACCACCAACAGTGGCAACATATTTGTCAGTATATTTGACAAGTTGGCCATAGCAGGAGACTCCAGTAAAGATAAAAGGACAAGCCATTCTTCAAGGGAATAGTACCATACAATAGCTTTCCCTATTTTCCTGTTTGGTAAGGCCCAGTACCAATGGCGGCTGGTGCTCAATTTTTGGGGGGGTGGCAAACAACTCCTCTCTGTTGCTTAATTGATTGCATGTTCAATAGCCCACTCCCCCGTCCACCCACCCTGCACTTACCCCATCCAGATCATTGCTTCCCCCCTGCATCTCCTCCTGAGTCCTGGCGGTCGATTCTGCTCCTGGCCAATCAGGTCTTAGGACTCCCAGCCAATCGGTCTCAGGACCTGCTTCCTGATTGGCCAAGAGGAGAAGCAGGAAGACATTAGCGAATATTAATTTGCTAATGTCACACAAGTGGGTGGGCTCGGGGAGCAGTGCTCACCCTTTTTGAAGCCAATTAGAGTCCCAGGCTCTAATCATGTGCTTAAAAAAATAAAACATTGGAATCCATGTGTCTGGTGCCCTGCATGTAGATAAGGGGCCGGGTTCATGGATTAGAGGGGCGGCGCCCCTACGCCCCTTATGAGCAGCCAGCACTGCCCAGTGCACAAGCAGTCTGCATTCTGGACATTCATCAATGGGGGCACACTACATTAAACATGAGTCCTGATTGGCTCCCTGTGCAGGCACTGCAGCTGTCATCATCTCTTAGACTTTTACTGACTGCTAGCAGCGTGGCTGGTTGTTGTGCCTGTACCTTCCACCTGCACCTAAACGCCAGAGCCTTATGCAGTGGAGCTAAATGTCCAGTGTGCATAAGGCCTAAAAGTTTCCCTCTAAAGAAGCCTCAGGCCTCGTACACACGACCGAGTTTCTTGGCAAAAACCAGCAAGAACCTTGCTGGGAGATATTTTTTTGCCGAGTGTACATTTTCGTCGAGGAAACTGTCGAGAACCTCGACGAGCCAAAAAGAGAGCAAGTTCTCTATTTTCTCGACGGGAGTCTGATTTGGCTCGTCGAGGATCTCGATGGGCTGGTTTTCAATGAGAAACTCGGACGTCTGTATGCTAAGAAACCCGCGCATGCTCAGATTAAAGTATGAGACGGGAGTAAAAGTAGCATTTGTAATGGAGATAACACATTTTTAAAGCTGTAACAGACTGAAAAGTGTAAATGTCTCTTACCAAACTTTTATTTAACACGCAAACACATGAAATTAGCAAAAGCAGCCCCAAGAGTTTAGCCAGTGGAATCGAACTTCCCCTGCCGTTTTATGTGTTGTATGTCACCACGTTTGAGAACGAGGAGATTTTGGCTTAACAGTGTGTACGCAAAGCAAGCTTGTCGAGTTCCTCAACAAGCCTAACAAGGAACTTGACGAGGAAAACGATGTGTTTCGCCCGTCGAGTTTCTCGGTTGTGTGTACGAGGCCTGAGATAGCGGTAACATGACTTTTCACCCCTCCATCCAAAACTAAAAAAAAAAAAGAAAGAAAAAAAAAAGTTGATCAATAACTGAACTTAAGGACTGTATGATCTGCTGTGAGTGTCAATGCATTCCTAACAACACCCCAAACACAGACTGCAAATGCAGTGCGTTTGCCTGCACCACAGTACCAAGTGATCGGTTGCAGACAGTGCATTTTTAAAAGTAGTGCATGCGCTGTTTGGTGGTATGCAATGTGACTTCAGCCCATTCAAATGATTAGACTGAAAATTGCATCACACCATATCGCACAAGCACTCAAATTGCATTCCTGTGCGCTCCAGTGTGAACCGACACAACACTATTGGGGCAATGATGTTGTTCCAATTGTTAAGTTCAATTTTTAGCAGCTTCTTCTGGCTCTTTTACATAGGCGAACTCGGCCAGTGGATACACCTGCTCAGCGGGGAATCTGTCCACTGATCCCCACTGAGCAGGCAGATGACAGGTCCGTGTCCACTTCACTTATGCAGAACGGACACAGACAACACGCGTTCATCTATGGGCGTTTGGATGTAAAGTGACCGTCTGTCCATTTACATCCAACTGTCATCTGATCTAATCTGCCAGATGGATGGGGAACGGAACCCTGATCCATTTTGCAGATAGGATTGGATGTCGGCGGGTGTCAACTAACATGTCCGTTGACACCCGCCGCTCCATAGAGGGTAATAGATGGTCCGATCTGGTCCGTCTGTGTGAAAGGTTCCTTAAGCAGAACAATGACGGATTATTGCCGATTGCTTGTTAAAATGTATCATTCTAAATACATTGATCTTGCCTCATTAAACAATCTCACATATCTTAGAATTGTTGAACCATCCTTTTTTTCAGGTTCAGAATGTTATCAGCACCCAGCAATCTTCAGTGCTGCCGGTATGAGTCATGCACCAAAATATTTCAGAGCCGGACCTGCATTCCATCCTTCCGCCACTTTGAGTACTTTTTGTACCACTTGTCTTAACATGACCTGCAGTTCTTATCTTACACAGTCACTTAGATCTCAATGACTCTTGTCTTCACATACATTTATTATTTGTACTGTACTCCATGCATTTTCTTATTAGCAACACACAACAACTAAGCTCCCAATGCTCTCTGGAAGGAAGCATTGTAAATGTTCAAAAAGGGTCTGGTTCACCCTAATAAAACATTTTTTTTTCTATCATTAAATTAGGCATACTAGCGCGAGCTACAGTATGCCTGTATTTATTTTTTTAGCCCGGTACTCACTGTGCAATCCTAGCGAGACGATTCCGACTCCCGCGGGGAATGGGCGTTCCTATACAGAAGCAGCATGATTGACGGCCGGCTATGGCGCGTCACGCTTCTCCGGAAATAGCTGAAATAGGACTTGGCGCTTCACGGCGCCGGCGCATAGTCTGTGCGCAGGCGCCGTGAAGAGCCGAGACCTACTCCGGCTATCTTCGGGGAGCGTGACGTGCCATAGCCGACCATCAATCATGCTCCCTCTGGATAGGAACGCCCATTCCCCGCGGGGAGTCGGAATCGTCTCGCTAGGATTGCACAGTGAGTACGGGGCTAAAAAAATAAATACAGGCATACTGTAGCTCGCGCTACTATGCCTAATTTATTGATGGAAAGTTGTCAATAAGGGTGAACCACCGCTTTATTAAACAGTCGCTGTCATCTTTGCTGCCCAATAACCAGTTTACACTCTCCTCTTATATTAGTGCACTGAATTAAGGCAGCCCACAGAAATGTACTGGGACTGAAGTAACAGTGTAATGTGCATCAGGCCCCTTTCACACAGGCACCTCCGTTGGATGGACTCTACTGATCCCCGCTCAGCAGGCGGAGGACAGGTCCATCTCCGCTCACTGTGCAGAGCATAGACGGACACAGTCCCACTCGCCACTATAGGGAGATTGGGTGAAAAATGACCGCCTGTCTGTTTTCATCCGATCCACCAGATGGATGGAAAATAGGACCACCATCTGTCTGTATTCGGATCGGATAGCAGCATGATGTCAGTGGACATGTCACCACTGACATCTGTCGCTCCATTGGAGTGAATAAAGGGTCCGACTGAAAAACTGGCAGGCAGACCGGATAGGGGAAGCCCTTGTGAAAGAGCCCTTACAGGTGAGGTACCACAGGGCTGAAGTCCAAATGGGCTTCACCTTCTTGTCCCCAAAATAGAAAGTGAGTTGCAATCTCTCTAAAAAAGCCCATAAAGCAAAAAAAACTGACAGGGGTTCTAATCTTTCCCTGCTTTATCCTAAACTAAAGGAACATTTTGTCTTTAGATACACTTTACTGTATAACATTTACACTATAAAGCAATACATTTGTACTTGTACTTGAAGCCTCTGAACAAATACGTATATGGAATGTTGCTGATGTCCAGCAGCATGGCCTGCAGTGTCCTGGCACAGTATATTCATCTTAATCCTTATTATAAAGTCTGTGAAATTACCTACTTGACTCAGGCTGGGTTCACACCGCAGCACGGAGCGGCTCACAGCAGGGGTCCGGTGCGTCCCTGTCCTCCGTTTTAGGTTCGATTTCAGCCTGAATTTTTGTCAGAATTCGGATCTGAAACAGACCAGAATACACAAAGGACTCCTGTGCAATTTGCACCGGAGCCGCTCTGGAGATGTGTGAACCGGCTCCATAGAGAGAGACAGTCACAACCTCCAGCTGGATTTTGTATACTAAAAATACATTAAAAATCCAGCAGGAAAATAAAGGCAGGCCATAGACGGTCTAATTTTCTTTTCTGCAACCTGTCAATTCCTCCATCAACACAATCAGTGTTGATGGGGAAGTCTCTCCCATGGAGCTACACACATTAATTTGTGCTAGCAGCTATAGTAGCTGGCAATATTCACATGAAAAATCCGACAGGCTGGTTGTACCCAAGTTATTTGATTGATCAACTTGGGTACAATCAGCCTGCCCATCAGGGGTCAAGTCCTGGGGGAAAAAGTGTGGGAACTCCCACACCAAAAAATAAATAAAATGATACGCTCATAGGCAAAATTACTAAATCGCAAGTTCTTTCTAAATCCCGCGATAACTCGCAATGTCTCCTGGGAACAATGACAAAAGCTCCCAGGAGACATTGCGGCATCAAGGAAGTGACGGAATACCCGCACACTACCCGATGAATCCATATACAGGAAGCGGCCAGTAACATAAAAGATTACTACGGTTCGCCTGCCCCCGACAGTGACTCAAGCTGGGCATCGCCACTTAGTGAAGGATTGGCTCGGGCGGCTCGGCTGCTCTTGGCTGCTCTAGTCCTGCAAAGGGAACTGCGTTCCTGCTGTAAAAAAAGTGCAGGAACTCCGTTCCCACGCGTTCCCGCAGGACTTGAGCCCTGCTGCCCATACATGGTTTGAATTTCAGCCAACCCCTGCTGGAGATGAACTGAGACTCGTCTATGGCCGGGTTAAGTTTTTTTTGTCAATTGAGCTCCCAACTATAGAAGTCCCTGTTTTTTTATTTTTTTGTTTTGTTTTTGTTTTTTTTATAGCTCTGCAGCATCTATCATATCATGTATCTACACCCCAGATATGAGCTTCTCTCATTTGACCCCGTTTGAGCTGTTAAATATACCACTGAAAGGGTTTTGTTAGATCTGTTGGATAAGTTAAAAAAACACTGATTCTGCCCAAAATCTTGTGAGCTGATAGCTTGGTGTGCTCTCTGCCTCTGCTGACAGTTATCAGTTAGCATTATTCTCAATTATGGATGAGCTCAGGCCTATTGTAGTCTGTAAAGACTGGGAAAGAGAGAAGCAACACAAGGAGCCAGTCAGCTGTATTGCACTGCTCATGTGCTAAAAAGAAACATGCTGATAGGAGGAGTAAACACAGTGACATATAAACAAATCATATGTTTCATACTTCTTATCCAATCACAGACTGGGGCAGGCACAAGATCTATTAGTGTCACTTAACTGCAACAGAGAAAACAGGTCTCCTGTCTCAGCAGACAGAGCTGGGCTGTATAAATGTCAGAACTGGGTGAACAGACTGAAAAACATTTGGCAGGTAAAACAGCTCCCATATAAATATTTAATCAGCGTATTTACCTGCTTGCCTGGAATTCCTCTTTAAATAATGAAATCATCATTAGGTTTTGTAACTGTTCACATGGTATGTTTAGTACCAACAATTGCCCTTTATACAGAAGAATTATTTCTGCCTTGGTAAATATTAGTGGTACATTGTAAACTTGGTAACAAAGTTCATGCTGGGTTGAATACATCAATTAACGTAATAATACCAATCATTTAAATATACAGTAGGTGCCAAAAAACACTGTCAGGCGTGTTTCAATAATAAAGGGCTTTAGTAATGTGCAAACAGAGGAGTGCTAAAGCTTCAAGAGCATGGATACAATGGAGCACTGATGTAATGTAACCAACTAAAATCAATCCAAGGTCATTTAGCAGCTTCATGCAGTCAGTTGAAGGGGGGTGATTTGATTGGTGTCCAAGTGTGAATACATAGCACCGTTTTTGTATCACACCTATGTGGATTACACTGGATCTTTACATTGTATAGTACTAGAACTCATTCTACTGGCTGCCAAGTATGGCATATTAGACCTACTCCAAAAATGGATGCTGAACTAAAGAGAACAGCACAACATCATAACTGTACACTACAGCTCCCTCTAGTGGTACACAACACAACTAGCGTTTTCAGAAGAAAAGATCATGGATGATAGATAGGGTTTCCCAAAGCAAAACTATAGACAAATCAGAACAGCTTCATGACCTGTCCACCCTACTTCCATACAAGATATTGGTTGGCTTTAACCACTTGACTCCCAGAAGATTTATCCCCCTTGATGACTAGGCTTTTTTTTGCGATACAGCACTGTGTTACTTTGACTGAAAATTGCGCAGTCGTGTGACGCTGTACCTAAATAAATTGTATGTCCTATTTTCCCACAAATAGAGCTTTCTTTTGGGGGTATTTCATTTGCACGATAAACAGTAAAAGACTGAAAGAAATAAAATAATAATATTAATAATAATAATAATAATAATAATAATAATAATAATAATAATAATATTTGTTACGTTCTGCTATAAAAAACATATCCCCCAATTTAAAAAAATAAATAATAATAATTACTTCATAAATTTAGGCCAATATGTATTGTGCTACATAATTTTGGCAAAAGAAATCCCAATAAGCGTATACTGATAGGTTTGTGCAAAAGTTATAGCGTCTACAGACTATAGGATATTACAAAAAAAAAAAGTTTTACTAGTAATGGTGGCAATCAGCGACTGCAATATTGCAGCGAGCATTCTGACACTTTTGACACTTTTTTGGGACCAGTGCTAAAAATATGCACTGTCACTATACTACAGGTAATGACACTAGCTGGGAAGGGGATAATATCAGGGGTGATCAAAAGGTTAACTGTGTGCCTAACCTGTGTTTTACTGTACTGTGTGAGGTGCTTTTACTAGGGGAAGAGATGGAATTCATTTCCTGCTTTGCAGGGACACAAACTCCTTTCCTTCCCTCCTGTCAGAATGGCGACCTACCATAGGCAGATCGCAGTTCTGTGTCTCTGCCTGAGGATCAGTGCGTGCCAAAGGACATTGAGTACTGTGCAGCCGCCGATTGGCTTCCGTGTGTAATCACAGTGGAAGCAAGCTGCCGGCGGTCCGCATGCATGTCCCTTTCCCGAATGTGTTGGGTCACATACATATACAGTATCTCACAAAAGTGAGTACACCCCTCACATTTTTGTAAATATTTTATTATAGCTTTTCATGTGACAACACTGAAGAAATTAAACTTTGCTACAATGTAAAGTAGCGAATGTACAGCTTGTATAACAGTGTATATTTGCTGTCCCCTCGAAATAACTCAACACACAGCCATTAATGTCTAAACCGCTAGCAACAAAATTGACTATACCCCGCAGGACTTTTTCTAGCGTCCTTCAAGCGCACCACTCCAGCGTAAAAGCATTCCGGCTTTCACACTGGGGCTGCAGGGGAGGCATTTTTCAGGCTCCTTACAGGCGCTATTTTTACCCCTTTAGCGCCTGAAAAACAACTCCAATGTTAAAGGGGTCTTTGTGAAAATGTCCAAATTGGGCCCAATTAGCCATTTTAGCTCCCTCATGTCATGTGACTAGTTAGTGTTACAAGGTCTCAGGTGTGAATGGGGAGCAGGTGTGTTAAATTTGGGGTTATCGCTCTCACTCTCATACTGGTCACTGGAAGTTCAACATGGCACCTTATGGCAAAGAACTCTCTGAGAATCTGACAGAAAGAATTGTTGCTCTACATAAAGATGGCCTAGGCTATAAGAAGATTGCTAAGATTCTGAAACTGAGTTGCAGCACGTTGGCCAAGACCATACAGCGGTTTAACAGGACAGGTTCCTCTCAGAACAGGCCTCGCCATGGTCGACCAAAGAACTTGAGTGCACGTGCTCAGCGCCATATCCAAAGGTTGTCTTTAACAAATAGATGTATGAGTGCTGCCAGCATTGCCTGCAGAGGTTGAAGGGGTGGGGCACAGTTAAGAAGGACATTGTATACTGACCGTGGATCTCACAGCTGCAGCCGCTGACCAAGGATAATTTTTCACCATGGCCCTTCGATGGACATTAATCAAACAATTGATTTAATTGAGACTGCCACACTCTGATTGAAATTCAGATGTTCCCTGTTGAACTGAATTTCGATCAGTGTATGGCAAGCTGTACAGTCAAAATCTAGGAAGACTAGGCATTTGGTTTAGGCCCCTTTCACACGGGCGGAACGTTCAGGTCCGCCTGTCAGTCTTTTAAGCGGACCTGAACGGATGCGACAGATGTCAGCAATTACCTGTCCGCTGACATTTGATCCGCTGAATCCAGATGGATGGAAACCCTATTTTCCATCCGTCTGGCGGATCAGATCGGAAAAAAATGGACAGACGGTCTGTTTTCATCCACTCCCCCATAGAGGAGACCGGAGCTCTGACAGGTCCGTCCCTGCACAGTGTCCAGAGACGGACCTGTCATCGGACTGCTCAGCGGGGATCAATTTTGCGATCCCCACTGAGCAAGAGGAGTCCATATATGGACAACCCCGTGTGAAAGGGGCCTTAGTGATCTTTTCTGCAAGAGGAGTTCAGACTGGCTGATCTGGAAGATAATGTGACCCAATTTCTAGGTATTTTTTAACATAGCCAGCAGCCAAGGGATCCAAAAGCATCAATTATTATGAACTCTTATGCCGCGTACACACGATCGGTCCATCCGATGAGAACGGACCGATGGACCGTTTATCGGTTAACCGATGAAGCTGACGGATGGTCCGTCGCGCCTACACACCATCGGTTAAAAACCAAATGTGTCAAAACGCGGTGACGTAAAACACAACGACGTGCTGAAAAAACGAAGTTCAATGCTTCCAAGCATGCGTCGACTTGATTCTGAGCATGCGTGGATTTTTAACCAATGTGTGCCCGTTTTTTCCCATTGGTAAAATTTAAAACAAAAGTTTAAAAACTTTTAAGGGGTAGGGGTAGGGGTTAGGGTTTCCCATTGAAGAATATGGCTAGGACTCAGGAATTGGAACAGGGACCTCCCCCAAAAGTCAAAGGTCAGAAGGCGAGTTCCCAGAGGTCAAAGGTCACAGGGCGTGGCTGACCCACCCCCACCAAAGTGTACCGCCTACCCCAACTAAGTCGGGGAATGAACAAGTCGGGGAATGAACAAGTCGGGGAAAGCGTCTTGCTTTCCCCGTCTTGCCATCGGTTATATAACCAATGGCGCCCACACATGATCGGTTTGGACCGATGAAAACGGTCCATCAGACCATTCTCATCGGTTTAACCGATCGTGTGTATGCGGCATTAGCCTAATTCTGATATCCTTTTAAACAGTTTTGCGGTAACAATGCAAATATTACATAAAATGTACTGCTTCGACAGTACACCAGGATACAAGATTATCTTCTTACAGCAAATTTTACAAATAGAATATACCATACATTTCATACCAAGGATGTAAAACAAAGTTTAAGAAGAATAAAGGAATTGTTATCAAGGACTTATTGGGCTGGTCCTTATTTGATGATTGTTCTACTTTAACGCTTACCCTATGCCAAGTTACGCATGTAGGTTGCCATTACTCTTTCTAAAATTGCTAGCCATCGAGCTCAACCAATGACCATCAATACTATTTTAATGACTGATTAAGGACAAATACATAGACCCGAGTCCTGAATATGTGCTTCATGCTTGTTCCAGAGCAGTTGCTTGGAAAATATAACAGTCATTGGATCTACCAGACAACTAGAATTGTCACAGACATTAACAATAGCGAATGATACATTTATTTACAAGCGACCAGAAGTTGGAGGTGTATCACAAAGACCCTCTCTCATTACTCTTCTGTACAATCACACCATAGCAGTGTCGTACCTAGTTAGCTAGAACTACCGTTATCTCTGTTTATCGTTATATCAGCAATATTTTTTTCTATTGTAACCAGTACTTTTTGTTGTGCTGCCAGACTTGTCCCACTAAATTTCCTCTTTTTTTTGGCTCAACCCAAAATTAAACAGCCAATTCAAACAACTGGTGGAGGGAAGCAGTCCATGTGATGCGTAAAAATAACCTGTGAACTTTGAGAAAACTGTACCTGCCTATAAAGCCAATGAATTCATTCAAACAGAGCCATAGGTTGACACAATGAGGAAAATGTACATCATGGGCAGGAAGGAAGCCTAATGGGTGTGCAGTTTGGTGTATGCCGGGTCCTGTCATTATGGCTCCTGTGCTTGTGGTGTCCTCAGATTGAACTTTCATGATTCACAGTATTAATAAACATTAAAGTAAGGTGTCAGCAATACGTAATTGCACATGTTAGAACATTACAAAGCACCATGGTTTACCTCTACCGCCATCACCAGAAGTCGTTTTATTTCCCTAAAATCATTATTGATCTCCGGTAACTGCACATGTGTAGATGCCCAGTATGGTTTATCAAAGTTAATGATAATTCCTGCCATTGTCCACTGCAGCTATTCTCAAACCAGACTTCTGTGAAACCCTAGGCTTCCCATAGAGCTTGGGGTTCCTCGAGCTGTAGGTGATTGAGTTGATGGTGGTCGAGTAGTTCCAATGCCACTTGGCAGAGCCAGATGCTTGACATCACTGTTTATAGTGGCATTCTGGCCACCAAGGTAGGGGACATTATTGCTACTGACCCCCCAACAAAGCAAGGGTTTCCTGAAAACTGACATTTGTTTCAAGAGTTCCCCTGTGGTAAAAAAAAAAAAGTTTGGTAAAGGATGGTCTACTGTCTTACTCATATATGGGGTCTTCACATCTTCAAATAACTTTTTCACCTTACATGACCTATTAGTATTCAGTACTTTTTCAATATGTTTCACATAGGCAACAGACAGTAAGCAGATTATCTGAAATAATATCTGAATATTTGTGCCCCAAACTAACAATGGACAGATAGAGCCATATTATAGTCACCATAATATATACAGATTTTTGCAATTTATAGTTTGTTATGCTTATTTAATTATCTTGCTATATGTACTATCTAAGGCCGCGTACACACGATCAGTCCATCCGATGAGAACGGTCCGAGGGACCGTTGTCATCGGTTAACCGATGAAGCTGACTGATGGTCTGATGTGCCTACACACCATAGGTTAAAAACCCGATCGTGTCAGAACGCGGTGACGTAAAACACAACGACATGCTGAAAAAAATGAAGTTCAATGCTTCCAAGCATGCGTCGACTTGATTCTGAGCATGCGTGGATTTTTAACCGATGCTTTTGCGTACTAACGATCGGTTTTGACCTATCAGTTAGGCGTCCATCGGTTCAATTTTAAAGCAAGTTCTAATTTTTTTGACCGAAGGTTAACTAACCGATGGGGCCCACACGCGATCGGTTTGGACTGATGAAAACGGTCCTTCAGACCGTTCTCCTCTGGCGATCCTATCGTGTGTACGAGGCTTAAGTGCACAATAGGCCATGGGTTTGATGTGTCAATATCAACTGTCCATGCTTGCATTTTCCTTCAAGCAGTTGATCAGCTCAAGAGAAAAATTACATCCAGTATGAACCAAATATTTAATGTGTGCAATTACCGAGATACAAAGAGAACTTCGTTCAAAATACTTGTTGTAGAAAGGGTGCCAGCATAATGGATTAGGAACACACACAGTACTCCATTTTGGCACTTGTGTGTATGAGCAATTATTTCGTTTTGGTTTTTAACAAGTTACCACAACATACCTTTTTCTTAACCTTTTTTTTTAATCCATTTATGTGAGAATAACCCATAAAAATAGATTAAAGAGAAACCTAGGGTCAGCAGAAAATCGGATTTGTTTTGGATGGCCTGGAAACAAATTATAGCTGGAATCTGTAAAGATTATGGATATAATTTCTCACTAATGTTTAATACGCTATGCCTAGTCAGGTTATACTTTATTGCTGAAGGATTATGAAAATATATGGATACAGTGGAAAATAATCTCTGTCAGGTTTTTATTAGTATCTGTGACCTTGATGGGGGGGGGGGGGGTGCTTGATTGGGTGTCAAAGGAAAATAAGGGGACATCTGCCCAGTAAAAATAAAAAAAGATATCAATAGAAACCCGACAGTGGTCCCAAGTTTAATAAAGAAAAGGGTACTTTCTTATAAGAGCATTGGAAGTGTTGAACTCTATTCCCCGGTTAGTTGTATCCGCTAAGCGAGAATGTGTACAAATTAAACCTAAATGAACCTGAGTCTTTTTGCAACCTTATCTATCTAACTATGTAAGTTTTGCCTGGAGATGAACACTAAAAATTATACAGGATAGTGAAACTATCATTATATATCAATTACTGACTCATTATAATTTTTATTTAGGCTTAAATAACTCAGACAGTGCTGCATTACCATTGTATAGTGTACCTTGGTGGTTTTGCTGTCCTAAACACTATGACGTTCCTAGTAAACTGCAGGTAATGAGGCCACAGAACCAAAATTCAAAGCCAAACCTAAAATTTCCAACCAGAAAGCACTGCTGTTAGTGGCGAGTCCAACATTTAGTAAGACACATTTCCATACATCTACAGTTGCCTTTAATAGTCAACATCAGTCAAACAAACAATCAAAAGGAGACTACTGAATATACAAATCACCTATACACATCAGTCATTTTTCATCATTACTTTTCCCTTCTACTAATGTTTGAAATGTCATAATTTAGAGCAGGGCTCAATGTGTTGTTCCACATGAAGTGTCAATTTAATAGCATTAGACAACGAGCATGCCAGTGAGCAAAAAACATGCCAATGACCTCAGATCAGCCCATATTCCTGCACGTCTATACCTCAAATCAACTCAAATTCAAGCACCTTCACACCTCAGATCAGGCAAATTTATGTACCTTCACACCTCAGATCAGCCCCTGTTCCTACATCTTCACACCTCAGATCAGCCCCTGTTCCTACACCTACACACCTCAGATCAGCCCCTATTCCTACACCTTCACACCTCAGATCAGCCCCTGTTCCTACACCTTCACACCTCAGATAAGCCCCTATTCCTACACCTTCACACCTCAGATAAGCCCCTGTTCCTACACCTTCACACCTCAGATCAGCCCCTGTTCCTACACCTTCACACCTCAGATCAGCCCCTGTTCCTACACCCTCACACCTCAGATCAGCCCCTGTTCCTACACCTTCACACCTCAGATCAGCCCCTGTCCCTACACCTTCAAACCTCAGATCAGCCCCTGTCCCTACACCTTCACACCTCAGATCAGCCCCTGTCCCTACACCTTCATAACTCAGATCAGCCCCTGTTCCTACACCTTCACACCTCAGATCAGCCCCTGACCCTACACCTTCACACCTCAGATCAGCCCCTGACCCTACACCTTCACACCTCAGATCAGCCCCTGTCCCTACACCTTCACACCTCAGATCAGCCCCTGTCCCTACACCTTCACACCTCAGATCAGCCCCTGTCCCTACACCGTCACACCTCAGATCAGCCCCTGTTCCTACACCTTCACACCTCAGATCAGCCCCTGTTCCGACACCGTCACACCTCAGATCAGCCCCTGTCCCTACACCTTCACACCTCAGATCAGCCCCTGTCCCTACACCTTCACACCTCAGATCAGCCCCTGTCCCTACACCTTCACACCTCAGATCAGCCCCTGTCCCTACACCGTCACACCTCAGATCAGCCCCTGTTCCTACACCTTCACACCACAGATCAGCCAAGTTTCCCATCCCTCAGATTAGCCCAGTTTCCTCACCTTCAGACCTTAAATTAGCCCAGTTTCCTCATCTTTAGACCTCAGATCAGCCCCATTTTCTGCACCTTCACACCTCAGATCAGCACAAATTCCTAAAACATTTTCCAAAACACAAGGCATTTACATTAATATCTACTACAGCTGGTATGTTCACTAAGACCTCATTCACACTGAGGCAGTTATCAGGCATTTAGCGCTAAAAATAGCACCTGTAAACTGCCTTTTAAGCCACCCGGAGTGCTTTCACACTGGGGCGGTGCGCTTGCAGTACAGGAGAAAAGTCCTGCAAATAGCATCTTTGGGGTGGTGAAAACACCGCTCCCATGCTGCCCCATTGGAATGACTGGACACCGTTTCCGAAGCACCTGAAAATCGATTCATAAGCGCTGCATCACAGGTGCTTTTAACCCCTTCTTGGCTACTGCCCGAAAATCGGTGCCAAATCGATGCTATAAAAGAGATAAAGCACCGCTAAAGCGAGAAGCGCTTTACCGCTAATGCCTGCACCACCCCAGTGTGAAAGTAGCCCAAGAGAAGGCAGATGGGCTTCTTCACAGAATGTTGTCTACTGCCACAGGTGGGCCTATGCTGGTACTGAGAGAAGGACCTGCACTTGAATATTAGTAACATCATATGGGCTTCTCTGAAATGTCATGGAGGTGGGTGAGCTACAGGCAAAGAGAGACAGGCCAGGCTTTATAATTGGCAAACTAGTGAGCTGTCAGTTATAGCCTATGGCAGCAGCACTGTATTTATAGAGAACATGGGTTCACCAGAGGATCCTCTGGTGCTTCGATGGGCCAATCCAAGCTTGCGTACATGACCAGTGACGATATTCTGGCTTCCAATGAAAATGTTTTTGCACGCCTGCCCTGGCATCCATGCCTTATGTTGCCAATCTCTGATTTAGGGGTTGAACATGCATCCTGGTAGATAAATAGTACATGTATTTAGTACACCTCTACACCAAAGTGGAAAGAGAGGTGGCTGTGGAAGAAAAAAAAAAAGGGGGACAGGGGAATTTGGTTGTAAAACAATAGGACAACTGGTAATTGTGTGGGTCTTACACATAGGTTTATCTACTGAATAAACATTAAGTAAACCAGGAATCACTATGTTCATGGAACTAATTCTGCCACAGAAGCAAACATTATTTACTATTTCATCTTCCTCATTGTTCCTTTATATCTTACTAATTTCCGATTTTTGGGGAGTTTCCACTCCACTGACAGCAGACAATATACCATCCTTGTTACAGATGAAAACTGTAACTATATACTGAGCTGAAGCAAGCTGAGAAGCTTACGGCACAGACAGTGCTACTCTTCCAGACAGAAACTGCTCTAAGGCTTCTTAACGAATGGTTTATTCCTGCATCTAATTCCGTGATTTTGCAGCTTATCAGTGTCACCTGCTTAAAGCTGATTTCTTCCGAAAAATGTACAAGCCAACTTCAGAAAGTTCAAACACAAGAGATCACACAATAAAAAGGAGCGCAGAACAGAACACTTGGCACAGATCACTAGGAGTCAATAATCTAGCGTACACATGGCCACCACAAGCTCACAAAATTAAACAGTAACAATTATTATTTTTTTTATTTTTTTTAAAACCATACAGACATCCACCTCACATGAACCAACTTGCATATGTTTTCCATTCACTTCAGAAGACCACATGTTTATTAACATGTTTTATACATGGTGTAGTGGCACAGTCTCAGATCCCACCGCTGCCACCTGAATGCGGTGGTAGCATTGCCTGCTTCACCCTGGATACATTTTCCAGCTTGCAGAGCAACAATCTAAGTGCCACCAGATTGAGAATTATCCTCACTGGGACGGCTAATTCCTACACACACATGCACAGGAGCCACCATCATGCGTTTTAATGGAAACACGCACTAATCATAGCATTCTCTGTAAAAATTCTGAACTTTAAAGAGGAACTTTAGGCCAAAATAAAAAATGGGCAAAAGAGGCAGGAATTTTAATGCAGAACAGACATGCTTAGTCTCTTCTGCATTAAAATTATTTACCTGCCTGTCCACCCTTGTACAGTGAGCCATGCATGTGTAGCTGACTGTACAAGTTCGGCAATGCTGTGTGTGGATGTGACATCATCCCCACTGGCCAATGAAAGCAGCCGACGATCGAGACCCGGAAGCTGGCTGCCCAAAGATGTCAGTGGCTGGGCAGGAAGCTCAGGCATGCCAAATTGCTGGAGTATAGTGAGTATAGTTTCTTTTAAACAGCTTCATGGAAAAACGCAGAACGTGTTTGCATTGCCATTATCTCTTAATGGCACCCTAAACGCAGGACGATTTTGCTGTGATAGTTGAGCGATTAATTTGGACAAAAATCGTGATCGCAAACGGTGCTGACTCTGTGCCAACATTTAGTACATTAGCATCATTTGGCGCATTTTTCAGACAAATAGTGCCGCTCCAAAAACACTCAGCAAGAAAAATTAGTGGCTGCAGCTCTTACTGCAGATTTCCAAGGTGTGAATGGGATCGAAATTCAAGGGTACTTTATAAAGTTTCCCTGGTCTTGGTTCTATGCAGAGTGTAAAATTTCCCTGGTCTTGGTTCTATGCAGAGTGTAAAGTTTCCATTGTCTTGGTTCTATGCAGAGTGTAAAATTTCCCTGGTCTTGGTTCTATGCAGAGTGTAAAATTTCCCTGGTCTTGGTTCTATGCAGAGTGTAAAATTTCCCTGGTCTTGGTTCTATGCAGAGTGTAAAATTTCCCTGGTCTTGGTTCTATGCAGAGTGTAAAGTTTCCATTGTCTTGGTTCTATGCAGAGTGTAAAGTTTCCCTTGTCTTGGTTCTATGCAGAGTGTAAAGTTTCCCTGGTCTTGGTTCTATGCAGAGTGTAAAGTTTCCCTGGTCTTGGTTCTATGCAGAGTGTAAAATGTCCCTGGTCTTGGTTCTATGCAGAGTGTAAAATGTCCCTGGTCTTGGTTCTATGCAGAGTGTAAAGTTTCCATTGTCTTGGTTCTATGCAGAGTGTAAAGTTTCCCTGGTCTTGGTTCTATTGAGAGTGTAAAGTTTCCCTGGTCTTAGTTCTATTGAGAGTGTAAAGTTTCCCTGGTCTTGGTTCTATGCAGAGTGTACAATTTCCCTGGTCTTGGTTCTATGCAGAGTGTAAAGTTTCCCTTGTCTTGGTTCTATGCAGAGTGTAAAGTTTCCCTGGTCTTGGTTCTATGCAGAGTGTAAAGTTTCCCTGGTCTTGGTTCTATGCAGAGTGTAAAGTTTCCCTGGTCTTGGTTCTATGCAGAGTGTAAAGTTTCCCTGGTCTTGGTTCTATGCAGAGTGTAAAATGTCCCTGGTCTTGGTTCTATGCAGAGTGTAAAGTTTCCATTGTCTTGGTTCTATGCAGAGTGTAAAGTTTCCCTGGTCTTGGTTCTATGCAGAGTGTACAATTTCCCTGGTCTTGGTTCTATGCAGAGTGTAAAGTTTCCCTTGTCTTGGTTCTATGCAGAGTGTAAAGTTTCCCTGGTCTTGGTTCTATGCAGAGTGTAAAATGTCCCTGGTCTTGGTTCTATTGAGAGTGTAAAGTTTCCCTGGTCTTGGTTCTATGTAGAGTGTAAAATTTCCCTGGTCTTGGTTCTATGCAGAGTGTAAAGTTTCCCTTGTCTTGGTTCTATGCAGAGTGTAAAATTTCCCTGGTCTTGGTTCTATGCAGAGTGTAAAGTTTCCCTGGTCTTGGTTCTATGCAGAGTGTAAAGTTTCCCTGGTCTTGGTTCTATGCAGAGTGTAACGTTTCCCTGGTCTTGGTTCTATGCAGAGTGTAACGTTTCCCTGGTCTTGGTTCTATGCAGAGTGTAACGTTTCTCTGGTCTTGGTTCCTATGGAGAGTGTAACGTTTCTCTGGTCTTGGTTCCTGTGCAAACAAATTCACTCCATTATGTTTTAAAGTCATCAGTTCTCAAGAATGACCCCTGGCAATCTTACATCATTTTAGTAGAAAATGAGAGCTCCAGGTGTTGGTTGTTCGGAAGCTCCTGAATGTTGGAGAAATGAGAGTGGCACTGTGTACAACCCAACTTTTCAAATCTCAGTTTGGGGTCATCAGACCTAATTATACCACTGAATAAATCAACATATACACTGAAGGGATTCTAAAGTTGGCCCAATGCCGAGTACACACGACCGATTTTTTCCGTCGGAATAAACACCAACGGGTGCATACACACGGACACACGAAATTCCGACCGTCAAAAATGTGGTGACGTACAACACTACGACGAGCCTAGAAAATGAAGTCCAAATTGTTTCCGAGCATGTGTGTTTTTTTTCTCTGTCGGAATTCCATACAGACTAATAGAATTTCTATCGGAAATTCCTTCAGTCTAAAAAAAAAAAAAGAGAACATTTTCTCTTTCTAAATCCGTCTGAATTTCCGACAGAAAAAGTCCGGGGCATACACACGGTTGGAATATCCGATGAAAAATATCCGTCTGACTTTTTTCATCGGAAATTCCGACCGTGTGTACGTGGCATTACACTGATCAAAATCTGGCTAATCCAGCAGGAGTGTGGTATCGGCAGACATATCTTTATTCAATTTTTGGTGAAAAGCTGTCTATTTTTAAAAGCCGCAGCTGTTTTCGGAGAGCGGTGGGCGCTGCTGTCAGAATACAATGTCCCGACAAAGGGAGAAACCTCCATCTACCATGTTTAGTCAGCTCAGTAGTAAAAATCATCCATTTGGTAAATATAGCAAAGGGTTAAAATATGTAAATATTGTTTTACATGGGCATCTCAGATGTGTTATCTTTTATTCAAGAATGTCTAGCCAACTAGTTGTACCACCTCAAGGGATCCATTACCCCCAAAGGGTGCTCTGTCTGAAAGCCGCTTACACTTTTAGCGCAGTGGAATAGAAATTACACAGAAAGTGGAGATCTACATTAGCTCAAATAATTAAGGGCTGTTTCTTGCATTGAGGCTGCCCTTAGCAATACAAGCAATTACGTCTTAAATAACGCTTTATTACTCAGTCCCCTCAAGCTAAAAATGCCTCTTGAACATTTTAATGAGCAAATGATTAAAAACAGAATAATAATCATCATTAATGCTTGAGAAAAACAAACAGTGATTTCAATTAAGACGTGCCAAACAGCTATGCAAGTACTTTGAATATCATCTACAGTATATGGGGACTACAACACAAGCCCATTACTTTATTGGTCCACTTGCACTTGTATGAAGCCTCGTACACACGACCGAGAAACTCGACGGGCGAAACACATCGTTTTCCTCTTAGGCCCCGTACACACGACCAGTTTCCTCGGCAGAATTCAGCTTCCGACCGAGTTTCTGGCTGAATTCTGCCGAGGAAACTGGTCGTGTGTACACTTTCGGCCGAGGAAGCCGACGAGGAGCTCGGCGAGGAAATAGAGAACATGTTCTCTATTTCCTCGTTGTTCTATGGGAGCTCTCGTCCCGCCGAGCTCCTCGGCGGCTTCAGGGCTGAACTGGCCGAGGAACTCGATGTGTTTGGCACGTCGAGTTCCTTGGCCGTGTGTACGAGGCCTTAGAGTTCCTTGTTAGGCTGTGGAGAAACTCGACAAGCCAATTTTCTCCATTCCCGTCAAGGAAATAGAGAACTTGCTCTCTTTTTGGCTCGTCGAGTTTCTCGACAGTTTCCACAACGAAAATGTACACACGACCGGTTTCCTCTGCAAAAAAATATCTCCCAGCAAGTTTCTTGCTGGTTTTTGCCGAGAAACTCAGTCGTGTGTACGAGGAATTAGGTTAGCAAATCCTTTTTCTTCATATTGACAGCACAGTGCTTTAGTGCAGGGCTCGACAAATCCCGGGCGCCAGGTCGCCATGGCGACTAGAAATAGGGTCCTGGCGACTTGGCTTTTTTGTGAGCTGGCGCCATCTGGTGGTGAGCCGTTGGTATTACAAGTTATTACCACCAGATGTGTAAGCTGGCGCCATCTGGTGGTGGCCGTTGGTATTACAAATTAAGCATTACAAGTTAAACAGCAATTCTAATGTAATTTTTCACTATTTTCACTGCCATCTCCTTCCCTCTAATTAGAACCCCCAAACATTATATATATTTTTTATCCTAACACCCTAGAGAATAAAATGGCGATCGTTGCAAAACTTTCTGTCACGCCGTATTTGCGTAGCGGTCTTACAAGCGCACTTTTTTGGGAAAAAAATTACACTTTTTTTTATTAAAAAATAAGACAACAGTAAAGTTATCCCCATTTTTTTTAATATTATGAAAGACAATGTTACGCCGAGTAAATTGATACCCAACATGTCACGCTTCAAAATTACGTCCGCTCGTGGAATGGCGACAAACTTTTTCCCTTTAAAATCTCCATAGGCGTTGTTTAAAAAATTCTACAGGTTGCATGTTTTGGGTTACAGAGAAAGTCTAGGGCTAGAATTATTGCTCTCGCTCTACCAATCACGGCGATACCTCACATGTGTGGTTTGAACATCGTTTACATATGCGGGCGCTGCTCATGTATGTGTTTGCTTCTGCGAGCAAGCTCGTCGGGACGGGGCGCGTTTTCTGGGTCCTAACTTTTTTAGCTGGCTCCTAGATTCCAAGCAAATTTGTCAACCCCTGCTTTAGTGGTTAGCATTTACACCTTGAAGCAACTTGGTTCAAATTTCAGCTGGAACACTATCTGCATGTGCATATTCTCCCTGTGTTGGTGTTTTTCCTCCCACACTCCAATGAGATGCTGATAGCATCACACGGGTGTTCAGATCAGGTCTGCCTGTCAGTTTTTTATGCGCACCTGATTGGAAGGTTCATTCATCCCTATGGACAGGGGGGTGTAAATGGACTTGTGTCCGTTTACACAAGCCTATCTCTGGGTCTGATCAGGTTTGCTAAAAAAAACAAAAAAACAAAAAAAAACAAAGGGGGCTCTGTCCTCTTCCGTTCAGGTGGAACGGATTGGAGGTAATTGGGTGTAAACGGACAGCGTCCGTTTACTCCCAGCCCCCCTTAGAGCAGAGCAGGCTCTGTGCGTGGCAACTGTACAGAAAGTGAGTAGGGATGGATGTGTCATCCACCCCACTCTGATCTGTGGGCTGATTCCCTGCAGAATGGAACACAATCCGCCAAATGTGAAAAGGACCTGGCTGCTACTGTATCTAAATTGGCCCTAGTATGTGTGTAAATCTCCCTATGCACATGTGATATCACATTGTACATGTCAGTCCTAAGTCCCGCAAATTGGGAAGGGCTGAGGAAAGACGTGGCAACCTACCTTGCAACAAAAAAAATAATAATTGCCAAGGAAATTCTACAAACAAAAAGTATATAAGCATATCAGCCATTATACCCATGAGAGTTGACCCATAGTACAGTAAAACCTTGGTTTGTGAGCATAATTCGTTCCAGAAACATGCTTGTAATCCAAAGCACTTGTATATCAAAGCATTTTTTTTATAGGGTATAAAAGAGAAGAGAGGCACCTCTAAGTGTAGCAATAAAGCCGTGTACACACGATCGGTTTGTCCGATGAAAACGGACCGATGGACTGTTTTCATCGGACGAACCGATCGTGTGTGGGCCCCATCGGTTTGTTTTCCATCGGTGAAAAAAAAAATAGAACATGTTTTAAAATGTTTCCTATGAATAAAAAAAATGATATAAAAAAACGATCGTCTTTGTGGAACTCCATCGGTCAAAAATCCACGCATGCTCAGAATCAAGTCGACGCATGCTCGGAAGCATTGAACTTCATTTTTTTCAGCACGTCGTAGTGTTTTACGTCACCGCATTGCCGGATTTTTGACTGATGGTGTGTAGGCAAGACTGATGAAAGTCAGCTTCATCGGATATCTGATGAAAAAATCAATTGGATTAGATTCCATCAGATATCCGATCGTGTGTACAGGGCTTAAGTTGCTAAATGTTGTACCTTCATTAAATGTAACCATATTGCTACACTTAGGCCCCGTACACACGGTCGGACCGAACCGATGATAATGAACCGAAGTTCAGTTTCATCGGACCAAACCGACCGTGTGTATCGGCCATCGGTCTGCTTTCCTTCGATCCAAAATTTTAAAACATGCTTCAAAACCGAACCGATGGACCGCTGCCCCAGTCTCATCGGTTTGGTCCGACCGTGTGTACGGGGCCTTAGAGGCTCCTCTCTTCTCTTTTATACTCAGTTGACGCTACTCTTATATCAAGACATCGCTTGTATATCAAGGCAAAATTAAAACATTTTGCTTGTCTTACAAAACGCTCTCAAACCAAGTTACTCTCAAACCAAGGTTTTACTGTATTGCTGAGACATACATACAAACAAAATATGAATACAACAAGAAATCTATAGTGAACCCTTCCTAAAGTAGTATGTTGCTCCCTCCCTACAAGCTGCAGGTGTCCTATCTGTCAGCACATGTGTACGCCTCATTCCACACGCACATCTGCCGGGATCAATGACTCAGACACCTTTCACTCTGCAGCCTTATCTATCCTCCACTACATGCCGGGCAGCTGGGAGAGGTGTGATCTTTTCCACAGTAACAAGTCAAAGTCACCCGCTGCCAAGCTGCAGCTTGCCAGTGTCTTCTAATGAGAGCTGCCGCTTCTACGGAGTCATCTGTCATTGGCAGGTGATAAGGATGGTGCTGTGTCCCTGGGGGATGAATGATACAAATGGCTGCTATTGTCTTGACTCCTGATTGCTAGGCATTAGCTTTCTGACTCTTGGCAAGATACAACTTCTGGAAACTGACCCAGGGAGGAACCTGTGCAGCAGAGTGTAACTGCACCAGCATTCTAAAAACTCTAATCACCAGCCATGGGTTATAGCTGAGCTCCAGAGCAGCTCAATACACAGATAACATACATACTGTATAATGGGGTGTTTTATTTCCTGAGGCTGGGATCACTTATGTGCGGTTTGCAGTCCGGGGTCCAGTGCGTTCATGTTCACCGGTTCAGCTGCTCATGTTTGGCTGAATTTGCACCTGAATCGGACCCAAAAACGCACAGAACCCTTTTTGAAAGCACACTGCGGCAGTCCGGGGCACGTCTTAGCCAGCTTCATTATCAGCCGGTCACATTCACATGTCATTAAACGCATTCCATTCGCATGTGAACCCATCCTAAGTGATTTGTATTTCTGTCCATCAAGTCCTGAGGTTTACACAGCTCTGTCTGGCCAAGCTGGAGACATGATTCTTTCTCTGATACAGTAAACACTGACATGACTTGCCCCTCCCCAGCCAGACCAGCCAGCCTTTATAACGTTTTACCCCCAAGAGGGGGTAATATAAAAAAATTCAGGTCTCAGGGAGCCAATCTATTAGGGGTCAATGGGAAAAATGCCCCTCACGCTGGTGGTCAGTATGAAGAATGGAACCCTTACATTGGTGGTCAGTGAGAAGAATGGAACCCTCTTACATTGGGCGTCAGTATGAGGAATGGAACCCTTACATTGGTGGTCAGTATGAGGAATGGAACCCTTACATTGGTGGTCAGTATGAAGAATGGAACCCTTACATTGGTGGTCAGTATGAGGAATGGAACCCTTACATTGGTGGTCAGTATGAGGAATAGAACCCTTACATTGGTGGTCAGTATGAGGAATAGAACCCTTACATTGGTGGTCAGTATGAAGAATGGAACCCTTACATTGGTGATCAGTATGAAGAATGTAACCCTTACATTGGTGGTCAGTAGGAAGAATGGAACCTTTACATTGGTATACAGTATGAAGAATGGAACCCTTACATTGGTTGTCAATATGAAGAATGGAACCCTTACATTGGTTGTCAATATGAAGAATGGAACCCTTACATTGGTGGTCAGTGGGAAGAATGCAACTCTTACATTGGTGGTCAGTGGGAAGAATGGAACCTTTACATTGGTATACACTACAGTATGAAGAATGGAACCCTTACATTGGTTGTCAATATGAAGAATGGAACCCTAACATTGGTGGTCAGTGGGAAGAATGCAACTCTTACATTGGTGGTCAGTGGGAAGAATGGAACCCTTACATTGGTGGTCAGTATGAGGAATGGAACCCTTACATTGGTGGTCAGTATGAAGAATGGAACCCTTACATTGGTGGTCAGTATGAGGAATAGAACCCTTACATTGGTGGTCAGTATGAAGAATGGAACCCTTACATTGGTGGTCAGTATGAAGAATGGAACCCTTACATTGGTGGTCAGTATGAGGAATAGAACCCTTACATTGGTGGTCAGTATGAGGAATAGAACCCTTACATTGGTGGTCAGTATGAGGAATAGAACCCTTACATTGGTGGTCAGTATGAAGAATGGAACCCTTACATTGGTGATCAGTATGAAGAATGTAACCCTTACATTGGTGGTCAGTAGGAAGAATGGAACCTTTACATTGGTATACAGTATGAAGAATGGAACCCTTACATTGGTTGTCAATATGAAGAATGGAACCCTTACATTGGTTGTCAATATGAAGAATGGAACCCTTACATTGGTGGTCAGTGGGAAGAATGCAACTCTTACATTGGTGGTCAGTGGGAAGAATGGAACCTTTACATTGGTATACACTACAGTATGAAGAATGGAACCCTTACATTGGTTGTCAATATGAAGAATGGAACCCTAACATTGGTGGTCAGTGGGAAGAATGCAACTCTTACATTGGTGGTCAGTATGAAGAATGCAGCCCTTATATTGGTGGTCAGAATTCTAGTCTTACAGGCATCCAAAGCTATCACCTGCTGGCTCTGCCAAGTGACATTGGCCTTGGAACTATACAGGCACCATCACATGGGAGATCAATCAGCCACGACGCATGGAAACCACTGGAGGCATCCTAGGCTTTCACAGATCCCTGGTTAAAAAGGCTGTACTAGACAGGGAAAGGAGAAGCAGTTGACTGATGCACTCATCTCTCTGTCACTCTGCTCTCCTAACTTACTGACTCCTTTCGCCATTTCCCCCTCTCCAGTATGAGCTCTGCTGTACAGGGCCTGCATGAGGCTGATACCCGGTCTTGTTAAGGTACTTACTCTGCATGAGTAAGGCCCCTTTCACACAGGCTGTCCGATCAGGTCCATCAGTCAGTTTTTCAAGCAGACCTGATGGGACCTTGCAGTCTCCCCTATGGAGGGCAGATGTCAGCGCACACATCAGGCGGTCCATTTCCACCAGATTTCCCTATTGAGGAGAGTGGGACTGTGTCTGTGTGCGCTCTGCACAGTGAGTGGAGATGGACCTGTCATTCGCCTGCTCAGCGGGGATCAGCAGAGCGACTCTGCAAGGGCAGTTGCTCCAGAGCTTAGTAAATAATGGAGAGCACTAATGACTTACATCATCCAATCACGTGTAAGCAAAAATGCTGTTTTTGTAATTTTCCTTGCACATGATTGGATGATGGAAGTCAGCAGAGTTCTCCATCATTTACTAAGCTCTGGATCAATCGCCCTTGCAGAGTGCAACTGCACTTTCAAAAGTGCCCAGTCTATTTTCCTTTAGTAAATCAACCCCAATGTCTGTTTAGATACGATGAACTGCATAGATCAGTGCAGCCTTACACAAGGACACATAGGGGGTTATTTACCAAAGGCAAATCCACTACAAGTGCAAAGTGAAGTCGCTGTAGATCCGAGGGGACATGCAAGGAAAATAAAAAACAACATTTTAGCTTGCACGTGATTGGATGATAAAATCAGCAGAGCTTCCCCTCATTTCAGATCTTCCCCTCAGATTTACAGTGACTGCACTTCCAAGTGTACTTTCAGTGCCATTTCAAATGCACTTTGCACTTGCAGTTTGTACTTGTAGTGCAACGTGGATTTGCCTTTAGTAAATAAATCCCATAGAGTTGAGTAAAGGGTCATTTTATGTTAAAAAAGTATCCCTACATTCTGTACACAAGCATGGACGCTTTTTAGCGCACTGAATGATGTGAAGGAGCCCTTACTGGTGTATTAATGAATACATTATTAATAAACAGTGAAATTAACCTGACAAATGATTTACAAGATAACATATACTGAAGATCTGTGGTCAGTGCGAAGGATGCCCCTTACACTGGTGGTCAGTGCGAAGGATGCCCCTTACACTGGTGGTCAGTGGGAAGGATGCCCCTTGCATTGGTGGTCAGTGCGAAGGCTGCCCCTTGCACTGGTGGTCAGTGCGAAGGATGCCCCTTACACTGGTGGTCAGTGCGAAGGATGCCCCTTACACTGGTGGTCAGTGCGAAGGATGCCCCTTGCATTGGTGGTCAGTGCGAAGGATGCCCCTTACACTGGTGGTCAGTGCGAAGGATGCCCCTTGCATTGGTGGTCAGTGCGAAGGATGCCCTTTGCACTGGTGGTCAGTGCGAAGGATGCCCCTTGCACTGGTGGTCAGTGGGAAGGATGCCCCTTGCATTGGTGGTCAGTGGGAAGGATGCCCCTTGCATTGGTGGTCAGAGGGAAAGATGCCCCTTGCACTGGTGGTCAGTGCGAAGGATGCCCCTTACACTGGTGGTCAGTGCGAAGGATGCCCCTTACACTGGTGGTCAGTGGGAAGGATGCCCCTTACGCTGGTGGTCAGTGCGAAGGATGCCCCTTACGCTGGTGGTCAGTGCAAAGGATGCCCCTTACGCTGGTGGTCAGTGCGAAGGATGCCTCTTACACTAATGGTCAGTGCGAAGGATGCCCCTTACACTGGTGGTCAGTGCGAAGGATGCCCCTTACATTGGTGGTCAGTATGAAGAATGGAACATTAAAGTTATTCAGATACCATCAAATAGGAGGTCAGTCGGGCACACTGGCACAGGTGAAATAGAGGTGAGGGTTCTTTTGCTGGGACTTCCATAGAAGAGATGTCATCCTTTATTAGGAAGGAGTACCTCTCCCCATAGATGGAAGGACTGCCTGGCATAAACTCCTGGGCTGTACTGCTAGAAACTTTGTGGCAGACAGCGGAGGACACACTGAGAAGTACACGTCCCACCAAGTCCCACAACAGGTGACACCACAATAATAATGACAAGTGCTGGACTTACCTCCCGTCATAGTCCCCGGCAACCTTCGTGTACAGAGCACAGGCGAACATGACCCTGAACACTAAATCCATGCTGAGCCAGGCACAGGAACACTTATTACAGCAAGTCTCCGACAAGAGTGAGGTGACAGGAGCGCCACACAACACCGCCAACAGGTGACCAGTCCCGGAGTCCCCGGGCGGCAGCGGCACGTCTCACTGTATGTGTGTCCTTCTCCGTGCTGGGAGCGCTCTGCCAATCCCGAACCTCCCAACCCTGACACAGAGTGAGGGGAGGAGCATGTACACTGACCACACCCCCTCCACCTTCACTGTCTCCACCTCTCTACCTGGAGCTCCTCACACTCACACCGACCTCACTCCGCCTGTACACTCACCTCACACACTGTCTATAGACACAGACAAGGGGCTGCATGGAAATAGTAACACTCACCTCACACACTATCTATACATTCTGTCCTCACTCCTCTTTTCTATTTCTTTCTCATTCTCTGTCTCATTCTGTCTCTCCATCTCTCTTTTATGTTCACTTATTTTCTCTCTCTTACACTTATCCCCCTTCATTCCTCCCCTCCCCCTCTTTTCTTCTCTCTCCCCCCTCATCCCTACTTTTACTCCTTCATTCCTTCTCTCTCCCCCTCATTTCTTCTCTTTCTCTCTCCTCTCATTCCTTCTCTGTCTCCCCTCATTCCTTCTCTTTCCCTCTCCCCTCATTCCTTCTCTTTCCCTCTCCCCTCATTCCTTCTCTTTCTTTCTCTCCCCCCTCATTTCTTCTCTTTCTCTCTCCCCTCATTCCTTCTCTTTCTCTCTCCCCTCATATCTTCACTTTCTCTCCCCCCTCATTTCTTCTCTTTCTCTCTCCCCTCATTCCTTCTCTTTCTCTCTCCCCTCATATCTTCACTTTCTCTCTCCCCTCATTCATTCTCTTTCTCTCTCACCCCCTCAATTTCTCTCTGCCACTCATTCCTTCTCTCTCTCACCCCCTCACCCCCCCCCTCATTATTTCTCTCTCCTCCCTAATTTCTTCTCTCTCTCCCCCTCATCCCTTCTCTCTCCCCTTCAGTCCTTCTCTCTCCCCTTCATTCCTTCTCTCTCCCCTTATTCCTCCTCTCTACCCATTTATTCCTTCTCTCTCCCCCTCTTTTCTTCTGCCCTCATTCCTCCTCTCCCCCTTCATTCCTTCTCTCCCCCCCTCTTTTCTTCTCCCCTCATTCCTCCTATTTCCCCCTTCATTCCTTCTCTCTCTCCCTCTTTTCTTCTCCCCTCATTCCTCCTCTCTCCCCCTTCATTCATTCTCTCTCCTCCTCTTTTTTTCTCCTCCTCGTTTCTTCTCCCCTCATTCCTTCTCTTTCACCCTCTCATTCCTTCTCTCTATCTCACCCCCTCATTCCCTCTCTCTCCCCCCTCATTCCCTCTCTCGCTCCCCCTCATTCCTTCTCTCTCTCTCACCCCCTCATTTCTTCTCTCTCTCACCCCTCATTTCTTCTCTCTCTCACCCCCTCATTTCTTCTTTCTCTCTCCCCTCATTCCTTCTCCTTTTCCCCTCATTCCTTCTCTTTTTTCCCCTCCTCTCCCCTCATTCCTTCTCTTTCTTTCTCTCTCCCCTCATTCCTTCTCTTTCTCTCTCTCCCCTCATTCCTTCTTTTTCTCTCTCCCCTCATTCCTTCTCTTTCTTTCTCTCTCTCCCCTCATTCCTTCTCTTTCTTTCTCTCTCCCCTCATTCCTTCTCTTTCTTTCTCTCTCCCCTCATTCCTTCTCTTTCTTTCTCCCCTCATTCCTTCTCTTTCTCTCTCCCCTCATTCCTTCTCTTTCTTTCTCCCCTCATTCCTTCTCTTTCTTTTTCCCCTCATTCCTTCTCTTTCTCTCTCCCCTCATTCTTTCTCTCTCCCCTCATTCCTTCTCTTTCTCTCTCCCCTCATTCCTTCTCTTTCTCTCTCCCCTCATTCCTTCTCTTTCTCTCTCCCCTCATTCCTTCTCTTTCTCTCTCCCCTCATTCCTTCTCTTTCTCTCTCCCCTCATTCCTTCTCTTTCTCTCTCCCCTCATTCATTCTCTCTCTGCCACTCATTCCTTCTCTCCCTTACCCCCTCATTATTTCTCTCTCCTCCCTCATTTCTTCTCTCTCTCCCCCTCACCCCTTCTCTCTCCCCTTCATTCCTTCTCTCTCCCCTTCATTCCTTCTCTCTCCCCTTCATTCCTTCTCTCTCTCCCCTTCATCCCTTCCCTCTCTCCCCTTCATCCCTTCTCTCTCTCCCCTTCATCCCTTCCCTCTCTCCCCTTCATCCCTTCTCTCTCTCCCCTTCATCCCTTCTCTCTCTCCCCTCATTCTTTCGCTCTCTTACCACCTCATTCCTTCTCTCCCCCTCATTCTTTCTCTCTCCTCTCATTCCTTCTTTCTCTCGCCCCTCATTCCTACTATTTCTCTCTCCCCTCATTCCTTCTCTTTCTCTCTCCCCTCATTCCTTCTCTCTCTCTCTCTCTCTCTCTCTCTCTCTCTCTCTCTCTCTCTCTCTCTCACCCCCTCATTCCTTATTCTTTTTCTCTCCCCTAATTCCTTCTCACTTTTACCCCCTTATTCATTCTCTTTCTCTCCCCCCTCATTCCTTCTCACACACTGTCTATACATTCTGTCCTCACTCCTCTTTTCTATTTCTTTCTCATTCTCATTCTTTCTTTCTTTCTTCCTCTCTCATTCTCTGTCTCATTCTGTCTCTCCATCTCTCTTTCATGTTCATTTATTTTCTCTCTCTTACACTTATTCCCCTTCATTCCTCCGCCCTCTTTTCTTCGCTCTCCCCCTTCATTCCTTCTCTCTCCCCATTTATTTCTTCTCCCCTCATTCCTCCTCTCTCCCCCTTCATTCCTTCTCCCTCCCCCTCTTTTCTTATCCCCCCTCATCCCTCCTCTCTCCCCCTTCATTCCTTCTCTCTCCTCCTTTCTTCTTCTCCCCCTCATTCCTTCTCTCTCCCTCCCCCTCTCATTCCTTCTCTCTCCCTCCCCCTCATTCCTTCTCTCTCTCTCTCTCTCTCACCCCCTCATTTATTCTCTCTCTCCCCTCATTCCTTCTCTTTCTCTCTCCCCTCATTCCTTCTCTTTCTCTCTCCCCTCATTCCTTTTCTTACTCTGCCCCCTCATTCCTTCTCTCTCATCCCCTCATTCCTTCTCCCTCACCCCCTCATTCCTTATCTCTCACTGCCTCATTCATTCTCTCTCTGCCACTCATTCCTTCTCTCTCTCACCCCCTCATTCTTTCTTTCTCTCTCATTATTTCTCTCTCCTCCCTCATTTCTTCTCTCTCTCCCCCTCATCCCTTCTCTCTCCCCTTCATTCCTTCTCTCTCCCCTTCATTCCTTCTCTCTCCCGCTCATTCCGTCTCTCTCTCCCCTCATTCCTTCTCTTTCTCATACCCCCTCATTCCTTCTCTCTCTCTTCCCCCTCATTCTTTCTCTCTTCCCCCTCATTCTTTCTCTCTTCCCCCTCATTCTTTCTCTTTCTCTCTCCCCCCATTCCTACTATTTCTCTCTCCCCTCATCCCTTCTCTTTCTCTCTCCCCTCATTCCTTCTCTCTCTCTCTCACGGGGGAGAGCAAGAGAAAAAAAAATATATATAGAGAGAGTGAAGGAATGAGAGGGAAGATAGAAAACAGAGAGAGAGAAAACGAGACGGAATGAGAGGAGAGAGAGAAGGAATAAGGGTAGAGAGAGAATGAATGAGGGGAGAGAGAGAATGAATAAGGGGAGAGAGAGAATCAATGAGGGGAGAGAGAGAATCAATGAGGGGAGAGAGAGAATCAATGAGGGGAGAGAGAATAAATGAGGGAATGAGAGAGAGAAGGAATGAGGGGAGAAAGAGAAGCAATAAGGGGGTAAAAGTGAGTGCAGGAGCTCCTCCCGTGTAGTTCTGGGCTGATCCCTCACTTTTCTCACGATCATCCTTATCCTATGAGGTTAAATATTGCATGGAGCTCCAGACCGAATGCGGTTGATGGTTATTTTTATATTTTTACCATTTTGCTAATAATCGCTCTAACAGTTGTGTTTTTCTCACCAAGCTCCTTGCTGGTCTTGTAGCCCATTCCAGCCTTGTGCAGGTCGACAGTCTTGTCCCTGATGTCCTTTGACAGCTCTTTGGTCTTGACCATGATGGTGAGGTTTGAATGGGAGAAATAAATTCTGTGGACAGGTGTATTTTATACACATAATGAGTTGACATTAAAGCGGGGGTTCGCCCTGTTAAAAAAAAAAAAAAAAGTTTTTTTTTATTAGACCATTAAATTCGGCATCGTAGCGCGAGCTACGGTATGCCGGTCTTACATTTTTTATGCCCGTACTCACTGTGGTATCGCTGATTGAAGAATCCGGGGAATGGGCGTTCCTATGGTGAGAGAAGGTGATTGACGGCCGGCCCTGGCACGTCACGCTTCTCCGGAAATAGCCGAAATAGGCTTGGCTATTCACGGCGCCTGCGCATAGCCTGTGCGCAGGCGTCGTGAATAGCCGAGACCTACTCCGGCTGTCTTCGGGGAGCGCGACGTGCCAGAGCCGGCCGTCAATCATCCTCCCTCTCCATAGGCACGCCCATTCCCCGCGGGAGTCGGATTCTTCAATCAGCGATACCACAGTGAGTACGGGGATTAAAAATTTAAGACCGGCATACCGTAGCTCGCGCTACGATGCCGAATTTAATGGTCTAATGATGGAAAGGAGGGTGAACTACCGCTTTAAGTGCACCTTCGTAAATTGATAAGACTGATCTGTGTAGCACATGAGCACAAACTGTAGCCAGTATGTGGGAGAGATAATTCTTGTTGGTTGGTAGGGGTTTAAATACTTATTATACTCACTAAACTGCAACTCAATTTATAACATTTGTATCATGTGTTTTTTCTGGATTTTTGGTTGATATTCTGTCCCTTTCGTTTAAAATACATCTATAAAAACAATTAAAGACCCTTTATTTCTTTGTAAGTGGGCAAACTTACAAAATCTGCAGGGGATCAAATAGTTATTTTCCCCACTGTATCTCTCTTTTTTTCTCTCTCTCTCTCTCTCCACTTACTTATCTTTTTATCTCTCTCTCTCTCCCCTCATTCCTTCCGTCTTTATCTTTCTTTCTTTTTCCCCTATGATCTCTCGCTAAGGAAATCATACTTATATTCTATGTATTTGCTTCTTTGTTAATTTTACAGCGATTTGTAGCTGAGTCACTAAGCAATTGAGTTTGTGCAGTGTTTCTTGTAAGCAACAAGCTTACCTCCAGCAATCACTCTGCATTCACAGGCAAGGATATTGGTTCTATTAAGATTTCACCTAAATCAACCATTTATCGGATCAGCAAGAACTTCAAGGACTAGTGCAATTAAGAACTGCAAAAATAGAAAGAGATAGCCTGGCCGCTGCACATCTCATGAGGCCCAAATAGTTAGAAGGTAAAAGAGCTTAATCATAGAAATCTATTAAAGCAGAACTCCGGCTCCGTGTGTATTTAACCCTTTCCCGCCACCGTCTCCCAGCCCTTTATAAACTTTTAGATGCGACCCCGCACGAGTGCCCCCATAGAAAGTGGCGGGAGGAGCCAGGTGTACCGGCAGTAGATCCCAGAAGACGAGGTTTGGGGCTGCTCTGGGCAAAACCATTGCAGAGAGCAGGTAATTATGGCATGTTTGATATTTATTAAAAAAATAATGAAAATCAAGGCTTTACAGTCACAATGATCTGCCCTTACAGACGCAGATCTGGTTGCCTGGATGAAGCAAATGTGACGATCCGAATTTTTCACGAAGATGCTCAACACCAATCTCTGGGCAAATTGTTATAACTAAACTCAACACAATATAAAAATACTTCCAAATACGCTTTTAACTTGCTTCCCTACCTAGTCTCTTCCACCAATGCAGTCCAAATCTCCTGCCAACTGGTCTTGTTTCCACCCCTTGTTATTAACCACCTGCCCACCGAGGATGTCATATGACATCCTTGAATTTGTGCGGTGATATCTGAATGATGCCTACAGCTACAGGCATCATTCAGATATCACGTCTTCTGCCGGCGATTCTGTGCACGATAAGAACGATCATAGCAGCATTTCTACCGCTTGATCGTTCTTATAGGCAGCGGGAGGGGACGTTCCCCCCTCCCGCCGCCACCTGGTGCTTCTCCGGGCTCTCCTGTGCCATTGGGGGCACGGAGAACAGATCGGCAGGCGCCGGCTCACAACGATAGAAATTTCCGGTCATCTCTATGACCGTCGGAGGCCCGGGCGCGACGTTGTGACGTCACGCCCGGGTACACGTAAGTAAACAAAGCCGCAATCGCGGCTGTCGGCATGAGATTGGTGATTTTTTTTTCACAATCTCATGCTTTCAAGCCTGGAGGAGAGATGTGGGGTCTTATTGACCTGTCACAGTGATTCCTATTACAAGAAATGTTTACATTCCTTGTAATAGGAATAAAAGTGATCAAAAAAAAAAAGTGTAAAAATAAAAAAATTATGTAAAATAAAAATAAAATAAAATGTATTTATTTTTTAAAACGCCCCTATCCCCGGAAGCTCGTGCTCAGAAGCGAACACGCATGTAAGTCCTGCCCACATATGTAAATGCTGTTCAAACCCCATATGTGAGGTATCGCCACGTGCGTTAGAGCGTGTGCAACCGTTCTAGCACTAGACCTCCTCTGTAACTTGAAAATTGTAACCTGTAAAAAAACTTAAAGCGTTGCCTATGGAGATTTTTAAGTACCGAAATTTGGTGCCATTCCATGAGTGTGCGCAATTTTAAAGCGTGACATGTTAGGTATCTATTTACTCGGAGTAACATCATCTTTCACATTATACAAAAAAATTGGGCTAACTTTACTGTTTTGTTATTTTTAAAAAAAAAAGAGAAAAAAAAAGTTGCAATGACCGCCATTTTATTCCTTAGGGAGTCTGCTAAAAAAATATATATAATGTTTGGGGTTCTGATTAATTTTCTAGCAAAATGTATTTATTTTTACATGAAGGAGAGAAGTGCCAGAATAGGCCCGGTGGACAAGTGGTTAAAGTAAATCTGACCAAAGATCCTATTTTTAAATTCCAGTTAAACAGTTGTTTTTGAATTGAAGTCAATACACTTTGCCCAATTCTGCGACAATAACCTTGACCACGTTGCTGCTTGGATATTCCAATTCACTGTTCATTGGTGGGCTCTTCATAGGGTCCAGTGGCATTATGATTATTTAAATGAAACATAGATTCAGACATTGACAAATATAATGTAGGTTGACATTGGTGGTAAGAATACATCTCATCTGCAAGATTTCTTCATGCAGTGTGCTAATAATAATTGATTCCCACCAGTTTGCAGAGGAAGCTTAAAGTGGAACTGAACTCTGGAAGCTGCGCCCAAAAAAAGACAGGCAGGGGGCTAAGTACTGTGAGCAGATGACTTCAAAGTGTTTCCAGCAGCGGCTATGCAGTTTCCCCATGTGCCACACAGAATGGATCTGTCAGGATCATTGACCTTGGAGAAGGGTGGAGTCACTTAAAGGATAATTGTAAGTACAGTTTAACTAAGGACTTTTACTATTCACAGTAACACAAAAAAGATGCTCATAACAGAGGTCCTCCAACTACTATAATTCTGTAAAAAAAAAAAAAAAGGATGGAGGTCTTATTGTTTTAATACTGGTAATTTATAACATAATATTGTTTGTATTAATTTTCTTAAGAAAATTAGGAGATGCCGAAATCTTTGATGTTTTCTGTTCATTGGACCTTGTGCATAAGCAGCACATGGGAATAATGTGGTAGCCATTGAATGCTATGCAGAAACACAAGATATTCATTTACACAGCCACAACATGTGTCATTTTTTTTTTTTTGTAGGGAGGATAACGTTTTATGAATGGATTGCATATGGCAATAAAATACAAAGCCAAACCAGTTATGCAACAGGCCTCTTAAATAAGAGCAAAAAGCAATTCTGTGAAGTAAACAGTAATCAGCAAGACATTAGCTTGCAGCATTTTAATGCAGGTAGACTAAGGTCCCTTTCACACTGGGGCAGGAGGCGCGGTGGCGGTATAGCGCCGCTAAAAATAGCGTCGGAATTGCCGCGGGATTCGGCCGATAGCGGTGCGGTATTAACCCCCGTTGTGTAGGGGGCGGGAGCGGCTGGCTCAGGTGGTTCACTGGGAGCAGAGCCGATCCGCCCTATACGCTCACTACGCAAGCTGCGTAAGGCCCCGCCTCCCCTTCCTGGGTGCAGGGGCGGCACAGGTGGAATGGGAGACCTTCTCTCAGTGATATATATATATATATATATATATATACAAACAAAACGACCAGCCCTTCCTAAAATCAAAGCGCTTGTGGAAGAGAGGAGAGAAACTAAATGAAAATACACAGAGGGACTATAATCACCTCCCATAGGGCAATATAAAAAACCAGTGATGGTAAAAAGCTGCCACCTTATCCCATCTACTGATAGGCAAATTTATAGCAATACAACATACAATGCATTAACAACACATTACATATCAAGGCGGCGCTACCTAAAAACATATATAAAAACATATACCGTATCTATATATATATATATATATTTTCTAATAAATAAACACTATATCTGAAAAAGTGAAGACGTTGAAGGTCATTAACAGGTAAGAAACAATGGAGACAAATTAGATCTCAACGGCTTGAAATGCTCATGCACCTCCACCAGAACCACCACTCGTGAAGATAATTCGGGGTCTAAATACACCCCTGTTGTAATTGCTCTTACCAAATGGTACTGTATATACAGCGTTGTTTGAACTCAAAATGCCTCTCCACTTCTCCAGATTGAAAAGGGTACATAAGCGCATCCAGCGACTGGTGCTCAGATATAGAGGTAAAAAAAGACACAATAATACCGTATACCGTATAAACTTTTTATTTAAAACCTCTCCCCTTTAAAATTGCACTTACAATATATAAAAAATTCAAAGGCAATACATCACATCATGTTGGTGCAGCGGGAACATATCAGGGCAATGTTTCCGTGCCTCCATAGTCCAGCCAAACCACCAAACAAACACACTTCCGTGTATCGCGATCTGTTTGATGATGTCACCTAACTGACAGCTACTACAAACAACCCAGTTTCGTTGGTCATCGACATCATCTGTGGGCGTGGTTTAGTAGCGTTCAGTGTCATGTTTATATGGGGCTTTACGCACAGCCAATCAACTAAGAGAGAGGTGGACATCGGCCCTGATATCTCCTATTGACTCATATATGGCTAAACAACAGTTTTACCTTTACATACCACGAATTATAAATCAACTAAAAATAAGGCTTACATTAATACGAATCATTCCAATTCTACGAAGAATTACGCTTGCGAAAATACGAAAAATCCTGTTTAGCAAAATTACGAATGATTACGAATCAACAGGACGGAAAATAAACTAAACTAAACAAATGTTTCCGTTGTGCACAAGTCTTTTGGTCAATCAGTGGACTCTAAAGAAGACATGTGGCCACTACATGAACTTGGGTGAAAAGCAATTAACTCTTGAACTGTGTAAGGGGTTGTTTACAGTCAGGTATAAAGTGTGGAACTCCCCTCTACAGTTAGTGGTATCCACTAAAAGTTCATTTAATCTAAAAATATAGGTTGAAGTGGATGGACCTTTGGCTTTATTAAACCTTTCCCTCTATGTAGCTATGTAAGAGATGCAGATTTTTTCAATTTGTCACTCATATGTGTCAGGTTGATAACATTGGCATCTCTTTGTTGCCTAATTTATAAAATGCATGTTTTTTGTACATGTTTAAAGCCCTGTACACACGATCAGTCAAAACCGATGAAAACGGACTGAAGGACCGTTTCATCGGTCCAAACCGATCGTGTGTGGGCCCCATCGGTCATCGGTTATCCTTCGGTCAAAAAAAATAGAACTTGCTTTAAAATTGAACCGATGGACGCCTAACCGATAGGTCAAAACCGACGGTTACTATGCAAAAGCATCGATTAAAAATCCGCGCATGCTCAGAATCAAGTGGACGCATGCTTGGAAGCATTGAACTTCATTTTTCTCAGCACGTCGTTGTGTTTTACATCACCGCGTTGGACTTGATCGGTTTTTTAACTGATGGTGTGTAGGCACATCAGACCATCAGTCAGCTTCGTTGGTTAACCGATGAAATGGTCCTTCAGTTCGTTCTCATCGGATGGACTGATCGTGTGTACAAGGCCTAACACTGCCTGAAAAGGAGGCCTGTGTGCTTCGAAAGCTTGCAGTGCAAACTATTTAGTTCGAAAATAAATGGTACATGGTAAATGGTAGATACAAACTTCTACTTTTGTTGATGGCTGACAAGGCACAGCAATCTGCCACTGAAGCTGAATTGCTGAATACAAAGTAGCAATCTGCATATAATGACAGTTTAAACAATCATATAAGTAAACCAAAATGTCACTTTAGAAAGCCTTTGTAAAATGTAATCAATAATATATAACTCCTTCTCCCTCTTTTTCCTATTACACATATTTTTTATGTTTTTTTTATTTTTATTATTTGTTTTTATTTCTGAACAAGTGATATTTATTATTTTTTGTTATTAATTTTGTATGTTAAAAACACACTTTTATTTTTTTTTAAGAACGCTTCAATGCTTTGTACTACAATGGTGCAGAGCTCCATACAGTGTAAAGAGCTGTTTATTTATCTTTTTGTATTAGCACTGAGGTGTGTGCAGGCAGCCTATGTATGAATGTGAGGGGAGCTGCTTAAGCTCCCTGAGCACATGGGGATGTTGCAGAGGGATAGCTTAAGTCCCCCTTTTCCCCCACCTGGGGATTAATAGGTAATTTGGGCCTCTGGGAGGGGAGGGTGGCCCCTCCCCCTGCACACCTGTAAGGTAAAGAGCTCAGGGGATTAGCCAGGGTCCAATGGGTAGTTAGGAGCAGGTCACACATCCAGGTGGAACCTTCTGGAAGGGGAGAAGTTATTTAAGCCAGGCAGCAGGCTGCAGCAGTCAGAACGCAAGGTGTCCCCTACCTGAAAACTTGTTCCTGTGTTCCTGTTTCCCTTGAAGAGCCTGGTCCGGCGTATCCTGGAAAGAGCTGGTGTTGAGGATGGTGAGGCGTGGATGCAGCAGTGCCTCTCTTTATCCCCAGGTACTGAGCGTCGCTATCTGCTGGGCTCCTTCTCGTCTGAACAGTCCGGGTCGGCTGCATCAGCTTCTTCCCCGGAGGCTGTCGCAGCGTCTGCCTCTGGCACAGCACAGCCCTCCTCCTCATTCAGCGCTCCCTGCCTATTGGAGCCGTTGTCGGCGTCGGCATGGTCATTGGACCGGGGAGCTGTCACTCCAGCAGTATTCGCCCCTATTGGCAGCATGGAGGAGGAGGTGAACTTTACCCTCCCAGCACTGCTAGATGTCCCGGAGCCTCTTCCGTCCAAGCGCAGGAGGTCGAATCGGATCCCCCCTTCGCCCGCAGTCAGCTTGCCACCCTCGGGAAGGGGGGCACAGAAGAAGGGGAAAAGCGGAGGACAGCGTGCGGGTCGCGGCAGGGGGTCTGGAGCCCCCCCTAGCGGACAGCCGGCATTTTCTCTTTCCTCTCTTCCACAGGTCCCAGGACAAGTGTCGCAGGCAGCAGGTAGCAGTGCAGAGGACCCCAGGCTGCTGGCTGTTTCCGGCAGCAGCGCCACCAGGCCGCAAATCACAGCTGGAGCTAGGGGAGGCGGCCAGGGTTCCAACACCCAGTCATCCCTTCAGGCGCAGCAGATACCTGTGGTGTGCTCCCAGATGACAGCACCAGGCCCAGGTAATGAAAGTCTGACTCAATTGCATTTATTAACCTCGCTAACTGCTTCTTTGTCCTCCCTGATTGCGGGTATGTCTCCTAGTATGCCTGCGGCTAGTCAGAATGTACCTTGCTCTGCAGCTTCAGTATGGGCTAGCCCAGAGGAGGTACGAGGGGGGCAAGGAATGGGTAATGTAGCCGCCCCGGCGGTGTTACAGACTGTAAATAGTGTAGATATTCCTGTTAATGTACCAGAAACGTGCGCTAGGGAAGCGTTGCCATGCACGCTTTCACAATTGGGGTATCATTTGACTGTAGCTATGAAGGAGAAAATTGTCAGAGGTGAGTTTGTGGACTTACTGTCACTCTTACCTTCTGCGAAGGAATCTTTATTTAAAGAAAAAAAGGATGAAAGAGGTGATGAGGATAGGCGCAGGCCGGTGTCCAGAAGTTTCAGTAATTGGTTACAGGCCTTTTTGATATATTCTAGTGTTATGTGTGAAAAGTGTCCTGAGAAAAGTGTGGGTCTGCTGCAACATTTGGACATTGTGCTGGAGGCTTACAAAAATTTTGGGGGTGTTGCGTGGTTCGTATACGACGAGTCGTTTCGTCAGAAGCTAGCAGTGCACCCCAATTTGGCGTGGGGTTCAAAAGATATCGGGCTATGGCTCAATCTTTTTCTGCCACAAAGAGCGTTTAATCCAAAGCCACAGCCCTCTGCCGCAGGTGCACCAGGCACTGCATACAAGAAAGGCATATGCTTTTCATTCAATGATGCTCAATGCAGATTCCCGGGTAGTTGCAGATACAGACATGAGTGCGCATTTTGCGCAGGAGCACACCCCGTTACCAAGTGCTTCAAAAAAATGGCTATCGCTAACCAGCCTCAGTACAGGGAATCCTTTCCAAAAGGCGTTATCACCGGTGAGCCTGCAAAGAATGCTTCTGTGGCTGCAAATATACATAGACAGGCAGATGGCCCAGCTGCTATTTTAAGGGTTTAGGGACGGTTTTGTTCTCCCCCCCTTTGAAGGTCAAGGCTGCGTTATAGGTAAGAACTTGAAGTCAGCTTTAGACTTCCCTGAGGTGGTTAGGGACAAAATTTGTAAGGAACTGCAAGACGGTAGGATTGCTGGTCCTTTTTCTCACCCCCCTTTTAAGAACTTCAGAGTTTCCCCTTTGGGTGTCGTTCCTAAAAAGGAACAGGGATCGTTCCGGATGATACATCACTTGTCTTCACCTAAAGGGGATTCTCTGAATGATCAAATCAGTGAAGAGATGTCGTCAGTGAAGTATTCAACGTTTGACGATGCATTGGTTAAAATTCGTTTGCTAGGTCAAGGAGCCTTTCTTGCCAAGACCGACATTCAGTCAGCTTTTCGTTTATTACCCATTAACCCTTTGTCGTTCAGTTCCTTAGGTTTTGTTTTTGATGGCTGTTTTTTCTTTGATCGTTGCCTACCAATGGGCTGCTCGCTCTCCTGCAGGTATTTTGAATCCTTCGCCACTTTTCTGGAATGGGTGGTGCAGATGCACTCTGGTTCATCCTTTTTGTTACACTATCTGGATGACTTCCTTTTCTTGGGGATCTCAGCGGCTGATTGCTCAAAGGTGTTGTCTTCTTTTTTGAAGATTTGTGAGTCCTTCAACATTCCTTTGGCCCATGAGAAGACGATATACCCTACAACACGGTTGGTTTTTCTGGGCATCACCATTGACACAGTGGCAATGGAGTTTGAGCTACCAGCTGAAAAGGTCTCCCAATTAAGGGACCATTTGTGCAGCATAATCAGAAGGAAGAAGGTCATCTTAAAACAGATCCAAAAATTGCCTGTTGGCTTTTGCGGCTAGAATACTGCCCGTGGGGCGGATATTTTCTAGACGCCTTTATTTGGCTATTTCGGGATTCAAGTCCCCCTCCTCCCATATCAGAATCTCGGCCGAGATTCGGGAGGACCTTCTGGTTTGGTCGCAATTTTTGGTTAATTTCAATGGCAGAGCAATTTTTCAGTCAGAGTTTGTATCAGACGAGGATTTTTGTTTATACACAGACGCAGCAGGGTCAGTGGGTTTGTCAGCCATATGGGGAACCCATTGGTGCGCTTCGCTATGGCACCCCTGCTGGCGAAGGAAAGGTTATCTTAAAAACATAGTGATTTTAGAACTGTTTCCCATTCTGGTCGCATTGGAGATTTGGGGGGAGTACTTTGTAAATAGAAGGTTACTTTTCAGCACTGACAATAAAGGGGTGCTTTTTGCTCTAAATTGTTTATCATCCAAATCTCCTCCTGTCATTTCGCTGATTAGATACCTTGTTTTCAAATGTCTGAGTCTAAATGTTTGGGTCAAGGCTCGTTATTTGCCGGGAAAACAGAATGTCATTGCGGACTCTCTCTCGCGTTTACAGATGAGGAGGTTCAAGTTGCTGTTCCCAGCTGCGGACGAGGAAGGGTTCCAGTGCCCGGCTCATTTATGGGAACTGATCTAGATTTGGTTCGAGAAAACATTATGAAGTCTGTCGCCCCCGCTACCCTGGCAGCGTACTCATCGGCCTGGCGGATGTGGCTGGCTCACATAGTTTCTCTGGGAGAGGACCAGTTAGCTTTTTCGGAAGGTTTGGTTTTGTCCTTTTTGAACAAATTACTGGCCAGCTCTGTGTCCTGGTCTCAGGTTAATAAAACTCTGGCCGGGGTTTCGTTTTTTGGTAAACTAAATAACCACCCCCCGTGCTCTTCTTTCTTTTCGGTAAAGCAGGCCTTGAAAGGCTATAGAAGAGGTACATACAACAAGGACAGCAGAATGGCGGTAACTCCGGCTATCCTCGCTAAATTGTGCTCGGCAGCGGAATTAGTCTGCTTTTCGCGTTACGAGGCGATCCTTTTCCGGGCTGTTTTTTCGTTAATGTTTTTCGGTGCGTTTCGGTTATCCGAGATTGTGTCTCCAAATAAGAAGGCTGACTCCAATATGCTCATGTCTCACATTTTTTTGGAGGGTTCCGGTCTCACAATTTTCGTCCCAAGATCAAAAACGGACCAGTTCGGGAAGGGTGCATGGATGAAACTGCTGGCTTTACCGGGCTCTCCATATTGTCCGGTCAAGTTAGTAGGTCAGTTCCTGCAGGTGAGGGGTTCAGAAGGGGGGTCGTTCTTTGTACACAATAATGGCCTTCCTTTGACCAGTTACCAGTTCAATTCTGTCTTTCAAAAGTGTTTACGTGTGCTGGATATGGGTCGGTTGCCCCTCTCCTCGCACTCATTTCGCATTGGTGCGGCGACAGAGGCAGCCAGGTTGGGTCTTGACGTTTTTAATATCAAACGTGGCATCTCTTTGTTGCCTAATTTATAAAATGCATGTTTTTTGTACATGTTTAAAGCCCTGTACACACGATCAGTCAAAACCGATGAAAACGGACTGAAGGACCGTTTCATCGGTCCAAACCGATCGTGTGTGGGCCCCATCGGTCATCGGTTATCCTTCGGTCAAAAAAAATAGAACTTGCTTTAAAATTGAACCGATGGACGCCTAACCGATAGGTCAAAACCGACGGTTACTATGCAAAAGCATCGATTAAAAATCCGCGCATGCTCAGAATCAAGTGGACGCATGCTTGGAAGCATTGAACTTCATTTTTCTCAGCACGTCGTTGTGTTTTACATCACCGCGTTGGACTTGATCGGTTTTTTAACTGATGGTGTGTAGGCACATCAGACCATCAGTCAGCTTCGTTGGTTAACCGATGAAATGGTCCTTCAGTTCGTTCTCATCGGATGGACTGATCGTGTGTACAAGGCCTAACACTGCCTGAAAAGGAGGCCTGTGTGCTTCGAAAGCTTGCAGTGCAAACTATTTAGTTCGAAAATAAATGGTACATGGTAAATGGTAGATACAAACTTCTACTTTTGTTGATGGCTGACAAGGCACAGCAATCTGCCACTGAAGCTGAATTGCTGAATACAAAGTAGCAATCTGCATATAATGACAGTTTAAACAATCATATAAGTAAACCAAAATGTCACTTTAGAAAGCCTTTGTAAAATGTAATCAATAATATATAACTCCTTCTCCCTCTTTTTCCTATTACACATATTTTTTATGTTTTTTTTATTTTTATTATTTGTTTTTATTTCTGAACAAGTGATATTTATTATTTTTTGTTATTAATTTTGTATGTTAAAAACACACTTTTATTTTTTTTTAAGAACGCTTCAATGCTTTGTACTACAATGGTGCAGAGCTCCATACAGTGTAAAGAGCTGTTTATTTATCTTTTTGTATTAGCACTGAGGTGTGTGCAGGCAGCCTATGTATGAATGTGAGGGGAGCTGCTTAAGCTCCCTGAGCACATGGGGATGTTGCAGAGGGATAGCTTAAGTCCCCCTTTTCCCCCACCTGGGGATTAATAGGTAATTTGGGCCTCTGGGAGGGGAGGGTGGCCCCTCCCCCTGCACACCTGTAAGGTAAAGAGCTCAGGGGATTAGCCAGGGTCCAATGGGTAGTTAGGAGCAGGTCACACATCCAGGTGGAACCTTCTGGAAGGGGAGAAGTTATTTAAGCCAGGCAGCAGGCTGCAGCAGTCAGAACGCAAGGTGTCCCCTACCTGAAAACTTGTTCCTGTGTTCCTGTTTCCCTTGAAGAGCCTGGTCCGGCGTATCCTGGAAAGAGCTGGTGTTGAGGATGGTGAGGCGTGGATGCAGCAGTGCCTCTCTTTATCCCCAGGTACTGAGCGTCGCTATCTGCTGGGCTCCTTCTCGTCTGAACAGTCCGGGTCGGCTGCATCAGCTTCTTCCCCGGAGGCTGTCGCAGCGTCTGCCTCTGGCACAGCACAGCCCTCCTCCTCATTCAGCGCTCCCTGCCTATTGGAGCCGTTGTCGGCGTCGGCATGGTCATTGGACCGGGGAGCTGTCACTCCAGCAGTATTCGCCCCTATTGGCAGCATGGAGGAGGAGGTGAACTTTACCCTCCCAGCACTGCTAGATGTCCCGGAGCCTCTTCCGTCCAAGCGCAGGAGGTCGAATCGGATCCCCCCTTCGCCCGCAGTCAGCTTGCCACCCTCGGGAAGGGGGGCACAGAAGAAGGGGAAAAGCGGAGGACAGCGTGCGGGTCGCGGCAGGGGGTCTGGAGCCCCCCCTAGCGGACAGCCGGCATTTTCTCTTTCCTCTCTTCCACAGGTCCCAGGACAAGTGTCGCAGGCAGCAGGTAGCAGTGCAGAGGACCCCAGGCTGCTGGCTGTTTCCGGCAGCAGCGCCACCAGGCCGCAAATCACAGCTGGAGCTAGGGGAGGCGGCCAGGGTTCCAACACCCAGTCATCCCTTCAGGCGCAGCAGATACCTGTGGTGTGCTCCCAGATGACAGCACCAGGCCCAGGTAATGAAAGTCTGACTCAATTGCATTTATTAACCTCGCTAACTGCTTCTTTGTCCTCCCTGATTGCGGGTATGTCTCCTAGTATGCCTGCGGCTAGTCAGAATGTACCTTGCTCTGCAGCTTCAGTATGGGCTAGCCCAGAGGAGGTACGAGGGGGGCAAGGAATGGGTAATGTAGCCGCCCCGGCGGTGTTACAGACTGTAAATAGTGTAGATATTCCTGTTAATGTACCAGAAACGTGCGCTAGGGAAGCGTTGCCATGCACGCTTTCACAATTGGGGTATCATTTGACTGTAGCTATGAAGGAGAAAATTGTCAGAGGTGAGTTTGTGGACTTACTGTCACTCTTACCTTCTGCGAAGGAATCTTTATTTAAAGAAAAAAAGGATGAAAGAGGTGATGAGGATAGGCGCAGGCCGGTGTCCAGAAGTTTCAGTAATTGGTTACAGGCCTTTTTGATATATTCTAGTGTTATGTGTGAAAAGTGTCCTGAGAAAAGTGTGGGTCTGCTGCAACATTTGGACATTGTGCTGGAGGCTTACAAAAATTTTGGGGGTGTTGCGTGGTTCGTATACGACGAGTCGTTTCGTCAGAAGCTAGCAGTGCACCCCAATTTGGCGTGGGGTTCAAAAGATATCGGGCTATGGCTCAATCTTTTTCTGCCACAAAGAGCGTTTAATCCAAAGCCACAGCCCTCTGCCGCAGGTGCACCAGGCACTGCATACAAGAAAGGCATATGCTTTTCATTCAATGATGCTCAATGCAGATTCCCGGGTAGTTGCAGATACAGACATGAGTGCGCATTTTGCGCAGGAGCACACCCCGTTACCAAGTGCTTCAAAAAAATGGCTATCGCTAACCAGCCTCAGTACAGGGAATCCTTTCCAAAAGGCGTTATCACCGGTGAGCCTGCAAAGAATGCTTCTGTGGCTGCAAATATACATAGACAGGCAGATGGCCCAGCTGCTATTTTAAGGGTTTAGGGACGGTTTTGTTCTCCCCCCCTTTGAAGGTCAAGGCTGCGTTATAGGTAAGAACTTGAAGTCAGCTTTAGACTTCCCTGAGGTGGTTAGGGACAAAATTTGTAAGGAACTGCAAGACGGTAGGATTGCTGGTCCTTTTTCTCACCCCCCTTTTAAGAACTTCAGAGTTTCCCCTTTGGGTGTCGTTCCTAAAAAGGAACAGGGATCGTTCCGGATGATACATCACTTGTCTTCACCTAAAGGGGATTCTCTGAATGATCAAATCAGTGAAGAGATGTCGTCAGTGAAGTATTCAACGTTTGACGATGCATTGGTTAAAATTCGTTTGCTAGGTCAAGGAGCCTTTCTTGCCAAGACCGACATTCAGTCAGCTTTTCGTTTATTACCCATTAACCCTTTGTCGTTCAGTTCCTTAGGTTTTGTTTTTGATGGCTGTTTTTTCTTTGATCGTTGCCTACCAATGGGCTGCTCGCTCTCCTGCAGGTATTTTGAATCCTTCGCCACTTTTCTGGAATGGGTGGTGCAGATGCACTCTGGTTCATCCTTTTTGTTACACTATCTGGATGACTTCCTTTTCTTGGGGATCTCAGCGGCTGATTGCTCAAAGGTGTTGTCTTCTTTTTTGAAGATTTGTGAGTCCTTCAACATTCCTTTGGCCCATGAGAAGACGATATACCCTACAACACGGTTGGTTTTTCTGGGCATCACCATTGACACAGTGGCAATGGAGTTTGAGCTACCAGCTGAAAAGGTCTCCCAATTAAGGGACCATTTGTGCAGCATAATCAGAAGGAAGAAGGTCATCTTAAAACAGATCCAAAAATTGCCTGTTGGCTTTTGCGGCTAGAATACTGCCCGTGGGGCGGATATTTTCTAGACGCCTTTATTTGGCTATTTCGGGATTCAAGTCCCCCTCCTCCCATATCAGAATCTCGGCCGAGATTCGGGAGGACCTTCTGGTTTGGTCGCAATTTTTGGTTAATTTCAATGGCAGAGCAATTTTTCAGTCAGAGTTTGTATCAGACGAGGATTTTTGTTTATACACAGACGCAGCAGGGTCAGTGGGTTTGTCAGCCATATGGGGAACCCATTGGTGCGCTTCGCTATGGCACCCCTGCTGGCGAAGGAAAGGTTATCTTAAAAACATAGTGATTTTAGAACTGTTTCCCATTCTGGTCGCATTGGAGATTTGGGGGGAGTACTTTGTAAATAGAAGGTTACTTTTCAGCACTGACAATAAAGGGGTGCTTTTTGCTCTAAATTGTTTATCATCCAAATCTCCTCCTGTCATTTCGCTGATTAGATACCTTGTTTTCAAATGTCTGAGTCTAAATGTTTGGGTCAAGGCTCGTTATTTGCCGGGAAAACAGAATGTCATTGCGGACTCTCTCTCGCGTTTACAGATGAGGAGGTTCAAGTTGCTGTTCCCAGCTGCGGACGAGGAAGGGTTCCAGTGCCCGGCTCATTTATGGGAACTGATCTAGATTTGGTTCGAGAAAACATTATGAAGTCTGTCGCCCCCGCTACCCTGGCAGCGTACTCATCGGCCTGGCGGATGTGGCTGGCTCACATAGTTTCTCTGGGAGAGGACCAGTTAGCTTTTTCGGAAGGTTTGGTTTTGTCCTTTTTGAACAAATTACTGGCCAGCTCTGTGTCCTGGTCTCAGGTTAATAAAACTCTGGCCGGGGTTTCGTTTTTTGGTAAACTAAATAACCACCCCCCGTGCTCTTCTTTCTTTTCGGTAAAGCAGGCCTTGAAAGGCTATAGAAGAGGTACATACAACAAGGACAGCAGAATGGCGGTAACTCCGGCTATCCTCGCTAAATTGTGCTCGGCAGCGGAATTAGTCTGCTTTTCGCGTTACGAGGCGATCCTTTTCCGGGCTGTTTTTTCGTTAATGTTTTTCGGTGCGTTTCGGTTATCCGAGATTGTGTCTCCAAATAAGAAGGCTGACTCCAATATGCTCATGTCTCACATTTTTTTGGAGGGTTCCGGTCTCACAATTTTCGTCCCAAGATCAAAAACGGACCAGTTCGGGAAGGGTGCATGGATGAAACTGCTGGCTTTACCGGGCTCTCCATATTGTCCGGTCAAGTTAGTAGGTCAGTTCCTGCAGGTGAGGGGTTCAGAAGGGGGGTCGTTCTTTGTACACAATAATGGCCTTCCTTTGACCAGTTACCAGTTCAATTCTGTCTTTCAAAAGTGTTTACGTGTGCTGGATATGGGTCGGTTGCCCCTCTCCTCGCACTCATTTCGCATTGGTGCGGCGACAGAGGCAGCCAGGTTGGGTCTTGACGTTTTTAATATCAAACGTATAGGTAGATGGCAATCTGACGCTTATAAATTGTACATTCGTCCTCACTGTTTTGTTTAATTTTTCAGGTCAGGCCCTATCAGTTTGGATAGTAGGGCACTCCTTCATATTCTGGGCCGAAAGGAGAGCTCTGCGAAGAGTGTATTCCGGGAGTTTGAATTTCGACCCCCAGTTGGTGAACATTGTATGGCATGGTAGGAGGGGTATGGTATGGGAAAATCTGTTCGAAGAGTTGGGTTTATTGTTCCATTCCATGCCTATTCCAGATATTTTGATTATCCACCTCGGTGGGAACGATATAGGGCATAGTAAGTCCCTGGATTTGTTGTTCCAGATTAAATATGACCTGGGCCAGTTATGTCAGTCCTTCCCTGGGATGCGTTTGGTTTTTTCAGAGATAGTTCCGAGATTGGTGTGGTTGGGCTCTCTGTTTGAGAGGGTTAGGAAAAGGTTGAACAGGGCAATAGCAAAGTTTATGCCCACTATTGGAGGTCTGTCCTTCAGGCACGTAGATCTAGAAGGGGGAATTGCGGGGCTTTTCAGATCGGATGGGGTCCATCTATCTGAAATTGGGCTCGACATTTTCAACAATAACCTGCAGAATATGGTGGAGGTGGCCGCGAGGCGGGGTGGTTGGGCCGGTCTTGTTTAGGCGGTCAGACTGGAAACAATCCCGGCTGGTGGGGTTAGTTATTAATAAAGTGTATCCAACCCGAGTCGTAGTGACTGGGTTGATGAATGGTGGTGGTTAAGTTAAATGAGTGATCTGTTATATGGTGTGTATTGAATTGGTTAATTGCTTAATAAACATGGTCAATTTAAATAAATAATACCAGCAATAAAGGCCTGCGGCCAAGTTTACCCCACCTGATGCCTCGGAGGTCATTATTTCAGGTAACGCATTCTGCATACAGTCCCATGAATGTGAGGGGAGCTGCTTAAGCTCCCTGAGCACATGGGGATGTTGCAGAGGGATAGCTTAAGTCCCCCTTTTCCCCCACCTGGGGATTAATAGGTAATTTGGGCCTCTGGGAGGGGAGGGTGGCCCCTCCCCCTGCACACCTGTAAGGTAAAGAGCTCAGGGGATTAGCCAGGGTCCAATGGGTAGTTAGGAGCAGGTCACACATCCAGGTGGAACCTTCTGGAAGGGGAGAAGTTATTTAAGCCAGGCAGCAGGCTGCAGCAGTCAGAACGCAAGGTGTCCCCTACCTGAAAACTCCCTCCCCCCCTCCCTTGTCGCGGCCTAATTATTGCTGGTTCACTCTCTTGGTTTGTAATGAACAAGAGGGGTTAGTTATTAATAAAGTGTATCCAACCCGAGTCGTAGTGACTGGGTTGATGAATGGTGGTGGTTAAGTTAAATGAGTGATCTGTTATATGGTGTGTATTGAATTGGTTAATTGCTTAATAAACATGGTCAATTTAAATAAATAATACCAGCAATAAAGGCCTGCGGCCAAGTTTACCCCACCTGATGCCTCGGAGGTCATTATTTCAGGTAACGCATTCTGCATACAGTCCCAAGTGAACTGATGCACATCGGCTGTACAGGCTCACCTGCAAAGTTTGACATGTACACTGGGACACGTGCACAGCCCCTGACACAGATCATATGCAGTACCCGACAAACTTTTCTTTACCAATCTTAGCTCTCTTGATTTCACTTGTCTGCTGCCTGCCCCACCCCAATTCTATGTCCCAGTTCTTCTTTGTCATGTTTGCATTCTGTTTGTTCTGGTGAGATCTGCATCCCGCTGTTTGGGCCGGTCTTCTATTATTATGCTCCTGTACTAGGATCTGCCGTCTTGCTGCCAGGTCTTAAAGCGGAGTTCCAACCACAATTAGCATTTTTTAAATGTATGTCCTTTCATCCTGCATTTTTATAATATAAATCTGGTCACTTACTATTTTACAATCCGCCGCCGATCTGCATAGATATTCAAAAAAGATAGTTTATAAAACTATATCTACACCGTTGTCATTTTTCTTGCGGGCATTGTGAAGCCTACAGGCACTTAGGGGGTAATCCACAAAAGGGATACGCCGGCGTATCTACTGATACGCCGTCGTATCCCTGTTTCTATCTATGGAACTGATCCACAGAATCAGTTTCACATAGATAGGCAGAAGATCCGACATGTGTAAGGGACTTACACTGTCGGATCTTAGGATGCAGTACCTTGGCCGCCGCTGGGGGCATTTCGAGTCGAAATGCCGCGTCGGGTATGCAAATTAGCACTTACGGAGATCCACAAAGCTTTTCAGCTTCGTTTTTTCTCCGTAAGTATTAGTTTGCTATCGCAAAATTAGGGCTGCTTTTACAAGGTGTAAAGTTAGTACACCATGTAAAAGTAGACACCATGTAAAAGACGGTGTCTTTTTTTTTTTTTCCCGCCGCAACTCGTATTTTTTTAAACCCGGCGCAACGTAAAACCGCGCAAAGCACGTCGGGAAAATGACGTCGGGAGCATGCGCAGTACATCCGGCGCGGGAGCGCGCATAATTTAAATGGAACTCACCCCATTAAATTAGGAATGCCTTGCGCCGGACGATTTTAAGTTACACCGCTGCAAATTTCAAGGTAAGTGCTTTGTGGATCGGGCACTACCTTGTGCAATTTGCGGCGGTGTAACTTAAATGACAAAAGTTACGTTGCGCCGGGTGTTTGTGGATTACCCCCTTACTTCCTGGAAGTCTTGGATGGGAAGTGATAATTGGACAGCACACTGCATCCTGGGAAATGATGACACACATTTCCCAGGAGCATTAGAGGGAGATGATGTCAGAATCCTAGGTGGTTTCAAAGGCAGATTTCGTGGGACCGCATAGCAACAGGCATTTCCAGATGAGTAAAAAAAAAAAAAAATGTTTTCTTTTTTAGTCGTAAGCTACAGTTTAAAGCAAAATAGTTTTTTTGATGTAACCTCCACTTTAAACACTGTTAATTTCTGTGTGCACCTTTGGCATGTCTCAATCTGCCCCGGCGTGCTGCACAGTCTTCAGTTCCTCTCCACAGCATGGTTCTTGTCTCCATCACTGCCATTAGAACATCACTGCTTTCTTTTGCTTTTGGTAAAACAGGTTATTCTCTATTCGTTAGAGTCAGGACGTAGCTAAATCCAAACGTTTGTAACCAGTTATGCCCTGTACACACGATCGGTTCGTCGGATGAAAACGAACTGATGGATTTTTTCATCAGATATTTGATGAAGCTGACTTTCATCAGTCTTGCCTACACACCATCGGTTAAAAATCCAATCTTGACCAACGCGGTGACGTAAAACACACAACGACCTGTAGAGAAAAATGAAGTTCAATGCTTCCCAGCATGCGTCGACTTGATTCTGAGAATGCATGGATTTTTGACCAATGGATTTCCCCACAGACGATCGTTTTTTTCTATCGTTTTTTTAACCATCCCAAAAAATTAAAACAGGTTCTATTTTTTTTCACCGATGGGAAAAAAACTGATGGGGCCCACACACGATCGGTTCGTCTGATGAAAACGGTCCATCGGTCTGTTTTCATCAGACGAACCGATCGTGTGTACAGGGCATTAGAGTACTAGGGGAGCTCACATCACCGGTTCCCAACGGTTCACAACCACAACATTCTCAAGAAATTCACGGCTGAAGCGCAAAGATAAAAGAACACAGGGCCAAATTCTCAAAAACTGTGCGTAACTTAAATTTCAGCAGTTAAGTTACACTGACTTAAAATTTCTACCTAAGTACCTGATCGTCAAAGCAATTAGGTAGAAATTACACGCAGTGTAACTTAAGTGCCGCCGTCGTAAGGCGGTCCTCCTCTCCTGGGGGCGTTTAAAATTTAAATGAGGCGCGCTCCCGCGCCGGCCGTACTGCGCATGCGTGTGACGTCATTTTCCCGACGTGCAGCGCGCGAACGTAATTAACGCCGGTCGGCTTTGAGAATTTCGACGGGACACTAAAGTTGCGACGGGTGAAAAAAAAAGACGCGCCGGGAAAACAAATAATTATAAAAAAAAATGACAGCGTCGCTCAGCATGCATTCCTGAGAGGGTGAACTCCATGCCAATTTTCAAAGAAAAAACCGGCATGGGTTCCCCCCCCAGGAGCATACCAGGCCCTTAGGTCTGGTATGGGTTGTAAGGAGACCCCCCCACGCCGAAAAATTGACGTAGGGGGTCCCCCTACAATCCATACCAGACCCGTATCCAAAGCACGCTACCCGGCCGGCCAGGAATGGGAGTGGGGACGAGCGAGCGTCCCCCCCCCTCCTGAGCCGTGCCAGGCCGCATGCCCTCAACATGGGGGGGTTGGGTGCTCTGGGGCAGGGGGGCGCACTGCGGGCCCCCCCACCCCAGAGCACCCTGTCCCCATGTTGATGAGGACAGGACCTCTTCCCGACAACCCTTGCCATTGGTTGTCGGGGTCTGCGGGCGGAGGCTTATCGGAATCTGGGAGTCCCCTCAAATAAGGGGGCCCCCAGATACCGGCCCCCCACCCTAAGTGAATGGATATGGGGTACATCGTACCCCTATCCATTCACCTGGAGGCAAAAAGTAAAATGTAGTAAACACACAACACAAGGCTTTTTAAAATATTTTATTATTCTGCTCCGGAGGCCCCCCCTGTCTTCGTTATTAGCTCTATTTCCAGGGGGGGCTTCTTCTTCCGCTCTCCGGGGGTCTTCTCCGCTCTCCGGGGGTCTTCTCCGCTCTCCGGGGGGGCTTCTCCGGACTCCGGGGGGCTTCTTCCATCTTCTCCCCTCTTCCGCTCTTGACTCGGCGAACCCCGGTTCTTCTGCAGCTCTCCGGTGCCTTCTTCTTCAGCGCTGGCTGCCTGCTATGTTTGTGTGTTAGCTCGATTTCAAACAGGCAGCCGGCGCGGTCTTCTGTGGCGTCAGGGTCTTCTGGTCTTCTGTTCTTCCGATGTTGCCTCATCGCCTGTTGTCGCTGTAATGATGGAAGCGCGCCTTGCATCCCATTTATATAGGCATCGCCGTCCCATCATGCTCCGGTAGGTACCCACGTGGTGGGTGCACGTGGGTAGGCACCCACCACGTGGGTACCTACCGGAGCATGATGGGACGGTGATGCCTATATAAATGGGCTGCAAGGCGCGCTTCCATCATTACAGCGACAACAGGCGACGAGGCAACATCGGAAGAACAGAAGACCAGAAGACCCTGACGCCACAGAAGACCGCGCCGGCTGCCTGTTTGAAATCGAGCTAACACACAAACATAGCAGGCAGCCAGCGCTGAAGAAGAAGGCACCGGAGAGCTGCAGAAGAACCGGGGTTCGCCGAGTCAAGAGCGGAAGAGGGGAGAAGATGGAAGAAGCCCCCCGGAGTCCGGAGAAGCCCCCCCGGAGAGCGGAGAAGACCCCCGGAGAGCGGAGAAGACCCCCGGAGAGCGGAAGAAGAAGCCCCCCCTGGAAATAGAGCTAATAACGAAGACAGGGGGGGCCTCCGGAGCAGAATAATAAAATATTTTAAAAAGCCTTGTGTTGTGTGTTTACTACATTTTACTTTTTGCCTCCAGGTGAATGGATAGGGGTACGATGTACCCCATATCCATTCACTTAGGGTGGGGGGCCGGTATCTGGGGGCCCCCTTATTTGAGGGGACTCCCAGATTCCGATAAGCCTCCGCCCGCAGACCCCGACAACCAATGGCAAGGGTTGTCGGGAAGAGGTCCTGTCCTCATCAACATGGGGACAGGGTGCTCTGGGGTGGGGGGGCCCGCAGTGCGCCCCCCTGCCCCAGAGCACCCAACCCCCCCATGTTGAGGGCATGCGGCCTGGCACGGCTCAGGAGGGGGGGGGACGCTCGCTCGTCCCCATTCCTGGCCGGCCGGGTAGCGTGCTTTGGATACGGGTCTGGTATGGATTGTAGGGGGACCCCCTACGTCAATTTTTCGGCGTGGGGGGGTCTCCTTACAACCCATACCAGACCTAAGGGCCTGGTATGCTCCTGGGGGGGAACCCATGCCGGTTTTGAATTTAAAAATTGCCGTGGAGTTCTCCCTCAGGAATGCATACCAAATGCCGTCGCTGAAATGGGCCTTTACAAGGTTTGGCTAACTTTCCACATTGTAAACCCAGCCCTAATTTTGCGCCGGCAAATTCGGAACTTAGGCAGAAATCAAAGTGCTGAAATGCTTTGAAAATCTACTTAAGTCCTCATTTGCATACGCAAAGCTGGATTTCAATGAGAAATGCCCCCAGTGGCGGATGCGGTACTGCATCCTAAAATCTGACCGTGTAAGTGTCTTACACATGCCGGATTTTCTGCCTAACTTTGGAAAAAGCCTTTTGAGAATCGTTTCCAAAGTTAGGCACAGAGATACGCAGGCTGAACAGCAGTTAAGTCTGCGTATCTCTTTTGAGAATTTGGCCCACAGTTTGGTGGTGTGGCAGCCGGAAACGTAAGTATCCACTTTCTTCCTTCATCATTGTTATAATGATAGGGTCACTTCCATTATTTCATGGTTACAGTGCTGAAAGCCACATAACCCAACCTAGTTAGCCTAGTCAGTGCACTTGAAACCATATACTATATATCCTGGGATACATATGACTAAGCTAAAAAATTTCTAGGGTAACAACAGCGCTAAAGTTCCATTACCTGTGTTAGTTTTTTAAATAGATTTCTGTGTCCCTGTGGAGCCCCTTCGATCCAAGGCCCAAACTGTACTTGAGCCTTTATCTGTAACAAGTAAAGATTAAGCTCCCTTGTCCAAATTTCTGCTCCTATCATCCAACTGTCATATGCCAGGGCTTCTACTGCTTACTGAAGTTTTTGCATGACAGAATAGTTCTTAACACCAACTGTGGTCTGGGCTTAATCTCAATCTCAACCAGCTGGACCTGGCAAATTATTTACTGCACTAAGAGGTGTGCCTGCTGGGCGTGCTGTATTACCTGTATGTATCCACAGCTACAGTAGTATATAGCACTGTGCGGACATGTACTGGCCATCGTGACTACTGGGAGTTTCCCAGTGGGCCGATGGCTCAGTGGGCTGGTTTCAGTGACAGTGGAGGTAGACCGGACGGGGACTCCCAAATCCTGTCCACCAATAAGCTAATCTCCCGTTGTGCAGCTGTTTAGAAAAAAAAACTTTCTGGGCCCCTCCTGTGTTCAGTTGGGGCCAGGGGACAAAAAGCGGACTATTTCATCACTTTTGCCACTGGGTGGATTAATCCGCAGCAGCGCTCTACACAGTTGAAGGCCAGCCTGTGCTATATCAGTACACTGGAGCCAGTCGGGAGCTCTACTTTTCTGACCAAAGCCAAAAGTCTACTTTCTGTCCCCCAGCCCCCACTGAACCCAGAGGAAACCCTAAGAAGTTTTTTTTCTAAACAGCTACACAGTGGGAGTCGGGGATTAGCTAATTGGTGTTACAGGATTTGGGAGTCCCCGCCTGCTTACCTCACCCTCCCAGTTTCCTCCAGCCCTAGTTACCCAGCTCTGTGGTGTCCAGGAGGAAGAGAGAGAACCAGATGTACCAGCAGTGCATAGCTGGTCCCGTGCTGCCAGCTCCAGAGGAACCACCTGCAGGACAAGCACTGCACCCGGGACCTAGGTAGAAGAAGCTTTGCAGACCAGGTACTGGGGGGACTAACATTAATGGGCACTTATGAGGCTGCGCTGATGGGCACTGATCAGGCTGCATTAATGGGCACTGATGTGGCTGCACTGATGGGCACTGGTGTGGCTGCGCTGATGGGCACTGGTGTGTCTGCATTAATGGGCACTGGTGTGTCTGCATTAATAGGCACTAGTGAGGCTGCATTAATGGGCACTGGTGAGGCTGCATTAACTTGTTGCCGACCGCAACTCCCGGAATCATCCGTGACCGCCGTGTCCGTCAAATGACGGAGCGATCACTTGTAAACAAACCAATATCATGTGATGACTCTGGTTCCTCCCTCCCCTTTCTGTACAGATCTGCGGAGGCAGCAGCAGTGCTGTGGGCTGGATCTGTGACAATTGCAGTCACAGATCCAGCCATCCATCCATCCCTACATGCTCAGCTATCACAAAGACCAAATAATATACACCAATTTGTAATTATTTTTACCAAAGATATGTAGCAGTACAACATTTGGCCAAAATTTATGAAGAAAAATTACAAAGCTTCTAAATTTTATAACAGAAACAAAAATTTTTTTTTTTTTTTGACAAAATTTTCAGTCTTTTTTTCTTTTATAGCGCAAAAAATAAAAAACCCAACGGTAATTAAATACCACCAAAAGAAAGCTCTATTTGTGTGAAAAAAAGGACAAAAATTTCATATGGGTACAATGTTGTATGACTGAGTAATTGTCATTCAAATTGTGAGAGCACGGAAAGCTGGAAATTGATCTGGTTAGGAAGGGGGTTTAAGTGCCCAGTGGTCAAGTGGTTAATGGGCACTGGTGTGGCTGCGCTGATACGCACTGGTGTAGCTGAGCTGATGGGCACTGATCAGGCTGCATTAATGGGCACTGGTGTGGCTGCTCTGATGGGCACTGATCAGGCTGCAATAATGGGCACTTGTGAGGCTGCATTAATGGGCACTGATGCGGCTATGCCCAATAGTGGAATGTTTTTACTTTTTTTGCACATTTGCATATATTTTTTTATACTGTTTTTGTGCATGTTTACAAATTTAAAGTGGGCTGGTCTGCATGAAGTCCAGGACCAAATTTCTGTCCCAGTCCAACCCTGGCGCTGTGTTCTGGTAGCGGCATTTTGTTCTATGGATGAATGCAAAATTTCTTATGGTTGTCTGAAGCGGAGCGCTAGGCAGATCACATCATGATCTCTGCCTCAGCCAATCAGAGGATGCTTTGTATTCATTCTAGGAATACAAAGTTTCCCATGAGTGGCTGAGCATCACTGACTCTATTTTGTTCTGGGGAGTGAGCCCCACTGTCAGAACACAGCCTTGTGTAATGTCTGTAGCTGATGCTATATACAGTTAATGCAGCACATCCAGCGAGGTCACCTGGTAAGTGCAGTAAATAGTTCATTTGGGCAAGCTTGGACCAAACAAACTATTTAAAGGGATTTTTTTTTCCTCAAACAATTTTTTTTTATTGAGCATAAGAAATAAAACATACATGTTCCAGAGCAATAAGTACATAAGGACTGCAGGTATTAACGTATAAGGAATCAATACATTGTACACCACATTAGATATACTGATATACCTCTTACCTACACAGTCATATAAAGCATTACTAAACATCGTAAGGTATTTAAAGGAATTTTAAACAAGGAGATTAGCTTTAAGATCTCATGTAAAGCCTGGGCCTAGCTTCCAATGGGCTCAATGGTGATACATGGTTCAAGTTTAAGCCTAACCTAGGTACTCAGTGGGCCTGATTCCCAAAAGAGATACGCAGGCGGAACTGCTGTTCAGTCTGTGCCTAACTTTGGAAACGATCCTCAAAAGGCATTTTCCAAAGTTAGGCAGAAAATCTGACATGTGTAAGACACTTACACGGTCAGATCTTAGGATGCAGTACCGCATCCGCCGCTGGGGGCATTTCTCATTGAAATGCAGCTTTGAGTATGCAAATGAGGACTTAAGCAGATCCACAACGCTTTTCATCATTGTGATTTCTGCGTAAGTTCCGATTTGCTTGCGCAAAACTAGGGCTGGTTTTACAATGTGGAAAATTAGTCACACCTTGTAAAGGCCCATTCAAGCGACGGCATTTGGTATGCATTCCTGAGGGAGAACTCCACGGCAATTTGTAAATTCAAAACCGGCATGGGTTCCCCCCCAGGAGCATACCAGGCCCTTAGGTCTGGTATGGGTTGTAAGGAGACCCCCCCACGCCGAAAAATCGACGTAGGGGGTCCCCCTACAATCCATACCAAACCCGTATCCAAAGCACGCTACCCGGCCGGTCAGGAAAGGGAGTGGGGACGAGCGAGCGCCCCCTCCTCCTGAGCCGTGCCAGGCCGCATGCCCTCAACATGGGGGGGTTGGGTGCTCTGGGGCAGGGGGACGCACTGCGGGCCCCCCCACCCCAGAGCACCCTGTCCCCATGTTGATGAGGACAGGACCTCTTCCCGACAACCCTTGCCGTTGGTTGTCGGGGTCTGCGGGCGGGGGCTTATCGGAATCTGGGAGTCCCCTCAAATAAGGGGGCCCCCAGGTACCGGCCCCCCACCCTAAGTGAATGGATATGGGGTACATCGTACCCCTACCCATTCACCTGGAGGCAAAAAGTTAAAGTTATTAAACACACAACACAAGGGTTTTTAAAATAATTTATTAGTCTGCTCCGGAGGCCCCCCCTGTCTTCTTTATTAGCTCTAATACCAGGGGGGGCTTCTTCTTCCGCTCTCCGAGGGGGGGCTTCTTCTTCCGCTCTCCGGGGGGGGGTCTTCTCCGCTCTCCGGGGGTCTTCTTCTATCTTCGCCGCTCTCCGCTGTTGACTCGGCGCACCCCGGTTCTTCTGCAGCTGTCCGGTGCCCTCTTCTTCAGCGCTGGCTGCCTGCTATCTTCGTGTGTTAGCTCAATTACTAACAGGCAGCCAGCGCGGTCTTCTGTGACGTCACCTTCTTCTCTTCTGTTCTTCTCCCCTCTTCCGATGTTGACTCGTCGCCTCTTGTCACTGCAATGATGGAAGCGCGCCTTGCATCCCATTTATATAGGCATCACCGTCCCATCATGCTCCGGCAGGTACCCACGTGGTGGGTACCTACCGGAGCATGATGGGACGGTGATGCCTATATAAATGGGATGCAAGGCGCGCTTCCATCATTGCAGTGACAAGAGGCGACGAGTCAACATCGGAAGAGGGGAGAAGAACAGAAGAGAAGAAGGTGACGTCACAGAAGACCGCGCTGGCTGCCTGTTAGTAATTGAGCTAACACACGAAGATAGCAGGCAGCCAGCGCTGAAGAAGAGGGCACCGGACAGCTGCAGAAGAACCGGGGTGCGCCGAGTCAACAGCGGAGAGCGGCGAAGATAGAAGAAGACCCCCGGAGAGCGGAGAAGACCCCCCCCCCGGAGAGCGGAAGAAGAAGCCCCCCCTGGTATTAGAGCTAATAAAGAAGACAGGGGGGGCCTCCGGAGCAGACTAATAAATTATTTTAAAAACCCTTGTGTTGTGTGTTTAATAACTTTAACTTTTTGCCTCCAGGTGAATGGGTAGGGGTACAATGTACCCCATATCCATTCACTTAGGGTGGGGGGCCGGTATCTGGGGGCCCCCTTATTTGAGGGGACTCCCAGATCCTGATAAGCCCCTGCCCGCAGACCCCGACAACCAACGGCAAGGGTTGTCGGGAAGAGGTCCTGTCCTCATCAACATGGGGACAGGGTGCTCTGGGGTGGGGGGGCCCGCAGTGCGCCCCCCTGCCCCAGAGCACCCAACCCCCCCATGTTGAGGGCATGCGGCCTGGCACGGCTCAGGAGGGGGGGGGCGCTCGCTCGTCCCCACTCCCATTCCTGACCGGCCGGGTAGCGTGCTTTGGATACGGGTCTGGTATGGATTGTAGGGGGACCCCCTACGTCGATTTTTCGGCGTGGGGGGGGTCTCCTTACAACCCATACCAGACCTAAGGGCCTGGTATGCTCCTGGGGGGGGGAAACCCATGCCGTTTTTTTCTTTGAAAATTGGCATGGAGTTCTCCCTCTCAGAAATGCATGCCGAGCGACGCTGTCATTTTTTTTTATAATTATTTTTTTTCCCGGCGCGTATATTTTTTTTCACCCTTAGCAACTTTAGTGTCCCGTCGCAATCCACAAAGCCCGGCGTCAATTACGTTCGCGCGCTGCACGTCGGGAAAATTACGTCACACGCATGCGCAGTACGGCCGGCGCGGGAGCGCGCCTCATTTAAATTTTAAACGCCCCCCGGAGAGGAGGACCGCCTTGCGACGGAGGCACTTAAGTTACACGGCGTGAAATTTCTAGGTAAGTGCTTTGTGGATCAGGCACTTAGGTAGAAATTTTAAGTCAGTGTAACTTAACTGCTGAAAGTTAAGTTAGGCAGCTTTTTTGGGAATCAGGCCCATAGTCAACACAAGGGGCTAGATCCACAAAGAAATTACGCCGGCGTATCTATTGATACGCCGCGTAATTTCAAAATTCCCGAGTTGTATCTTTGTTTTGAATCCTCAAAACAAGATACGACGGCTTCTGGGTTAGATCCGACAGGTGTACGTCTTCGTACGCCTTCGGATCTAAGATGCAATACTTCGGCGTCCGCTGTGTGGCGTTTTCCGCGTCGGGTATGCAAATTAGCGATTTACAACGATCCACGAACGTACGCGCCGCCGTCGCATTTTCTAATGTCGTCTGTAGTCGGCTTTTTCCGGCGTATAGTTAAAGCTGGTATTTTGCGGCATATAGATAGAATTGCCATGTTAAGTATGGCCGTCGTTCCCGCGTCGAAATTTGAATTTTTTTTTTTTGCGTAAGTCGTCCGTGAATAGGGATGGACGTAACTCACGTCTAAGTTAAAAAAATGACGTCCTAGCGACGTCATTTAGCGCAATGCACGTCGGGAAATGTCGGGACGACGCATGCGCAGTTCATTCGGCGCGGGGGCGCGCTTCATTTAAATGAAACCCGCCCCCAACCCGCCCAATTTGAAATCCGCCGCCAGAAATAAACTACGCCGCCGTAACTTACGGCGCGAACTCGCTGAGGATTCAAATATACGCCAAGGTATGGCGGCGTAGTGTATCTCTGATACGCTGCGCCGTTCTACATGTATGTGGATCTGGCCCAAGATGTTTGTACTTAAGCATTTTTGTTATCATATAAATGTTTCAGTGCACGTTTGATTTTTCTTAAAGATTTTCTTTTCTTTACATCTTAGGCCCCGTACACACGACCAAACATGTATGCTGAAACTGGTCCGCGGGCCAGTTTCAGCATACATGTTCGGTCATGTGTGGGCGCGAGCGGGCCGAATTCCAGCAAACATTTGCCCGCCGGGCCTTTTCCCAGCGGGCAAATATTCCTGGACGTGTTTTAAAACCGTCCGCTGGAATCCTGCCCGCTCGGACATGTACGGTCGTCAGTACAGACCTACCGTACATGTCCAGGCGCCCGCCGTCCCTCGCATGCGTCGAATGACTTCGACGCATGCGTTGAAGCATTTTAAAGGCGGGCCGCCCACGTCGCTGCGTCATTGTCGCGGCGACACCGCGTCATCGACGCGGCGACACCGCGGACACGCCCCGCGTATTGTTTACGCGCGGACTTCTGTACGATGGTGTGTACAACCATCGTACAGAAGCCCTCTGGCAGACATGTACGGTGAAAACGGTCCGACGGACCGCTTTCACCGTACATGTTTGTTCGTGTGTACCCGGCCTTAAAGATTTACATTTCCACTCCCACTACTAACTTACAAATGAATAGCCACTAAGGTTGTAGCAGTTACAAATGCAAGCGCCCAGAAACTAACTGGAGCCAAATACTGCTCCTGCAAGCCACTGTTCCTTTGGATGCTCTCTTCCTAAAAAAAAGGCAATGTCATAACTTTTTCACAATTGTGAACTTCTATAAATCTCAAATAGCATGAAAAGAATCCATATGATTATAGTACCTGGCTGGTTTTCACACTATTTTGGGTGTTTGTGTGGCTAGGTTCAGCTTTTTGAATATTTCTATTCCAGATGGGTGGGAGGGTATAGAATAAATATTGTTGGCTGTGGGCTATTGGGGAGTGGTAGCATCAACCACTGCATATTTTTAAATATTCCTTTTTAATCCTTTAAATACCCTTAAACCCCTCACATTAATCAACTTGCTAAAAAAATAAAATATGTGTGTGTGTGTGTGTGTGTGTGTGTGGCACGAAAAGGAAATAATCTTTTAAAAAAAAGAATAATAATTCTGCTTCCTAATGTTTTCCTTTGTGAAGACCTTGTCTTAGGCTAGTCTTCGTGTAATCATGCTGGTAATGATCTGAAAAGTATCAAGAAAGTCCTTTATATATTTTTGCAATCCAACAATGCAAAGAATGTGGATTGACTCCAAACAGCTGCAAGTGTGTGTTTTGCAAATATCGTACAGCAAACAGAAGCAAAACTGGTGTTAAGTGATTGAACTTAAAAAAATGCCGTGCGCCGTCTCATACCGTTTTTTTTAGGAAGCTGGGAAGTAATTAGTCACAGTCTTGTGCCCATAAACAGGATAATTATTATCATTGTCAACTGACATTGCATAGATATTTTTTTTTAATTCTAAGTAGTGAGAAGAGTGTAATCATATCTTTTTTCAGTAAAGCAGACTCCTCTTCACAGAACAAATGTATTACAAGTGGTATACTTAGGGCTTTTTCTTCACACTAAAAATCTGCTTGGAATGTAAATGGCCAATATTTCAAAGGAGATTTGGTTGGCACACGGTTTTTAGGTTTTAATCCTTTCAGGTATTACATTTATTAAAAGTGAAAGTAAAGCTGGAACTTTCTTTATGGGTTTGATAGATTGAGAAGTGTTAGAACTCCTGTTAGGTTTTTCTTGGTCACGCTCACTATTTGTTCTTGTGACTTTTGTTTCTGGGATGGAAAGTGAGGAAAATCCTACATTTTTGATATGTCACATGAATGGAAATGGGAGAAGAAATCTTGCAATGGGGACACCTTAATCTTGTGGTAACCAAGTGGGGCTTCCCCTACTCTTTCAGAGATTACCACTTACATCCTGCTGTTTTTCTGGAACAGGAACTCAAGATAAATCTTTCCAATGTGACACAAATAGCGTAAAAAACAACAGGAGTAGTGAATGTGTGTAAACCCTTCATTTTGTTTTAAATAAGAAACGTTATACTTACCTGCTTCATATATATATCGGTTTTGCCGATCTTTCTCTTCTGGGGTACCTGCTGGCCAGAGACTAGAATCCTTAGGGCCCCGGTGCAAGAAACCATGAAGGGTCCCCCCACGGGCATTGCTAGGTCTACAAAAGATCTTGGGCTAGAGCCCATAGCAGTGTAGCAAGTAAATAAAGTAATAAGCTTGGGCGGGCATACACATGCATACAATATACATGTGTGTGTGTGTATGTATATGTATATATATATATATATATATCGTTACATATCTGAGTGCGGATCCCCCTTACATCAGGGTCCCCAGAGCCCCCCTATTGCATTAAGGTCCCCAGAGAGCATCCCCTTACATCAGGTTCCCCAGAGAGCCTCCCCCACTTACATCAGGGTCCCCACAGAGCCTCCCCTTACATCAGGGTCCCCACAGAGCCTTCCCTTACATCAGGGTCCCCAGAGAGCCTCCCCTTACATCAGGGTCCCCAGAGAGCCCCCCTTACATCAGGGTCCCCAGAGAGCCCCCCCCCTTACATAAGGGCCCCCAGAGAGTCTCCCATACATCAGGGTCCCCAGAGAGCCCCCCTTGCATCAGGGTCCCCAGAGAGCCCCCCATACATCAGGGTCTCCAGAGAGCCCCCCATACATCAGGGTCCCCAGAGAGCCTCCCCTTACATCAGGGTCCCCAGAGAGCCTCCCCTTACATCAGGGTCCCCATGGAGCCCCCCCCATACATCAGGGTCCCCAGAGACCCCCCATACATCAGGGTCCCCAGAGAGCCCCCCATACATCAGGGTCCCCTGTTGGATCGGCTGACATACTCCCTGCCTGAATGTCGGGAGACATTGGCCCGGTTCAATAAAAACTGGCTGATGTGTCCCAACATTCGGACCCTGTAAACTAGGCATTAGGGGCCAGATTCAGGTAGAAGTGCGGCGGCGTAACGTATCGTAGATACGTTACACCGCCGCAAGTTTTCATCGCAAGTGCCTGATTCACAAAGCACTTGCGATGAAAACTACGCTGGCGGCCTCCGGCGTAAGCCCGCGTAATTTAAATGGGCGTTAGCCATTTAAATTAGGCGCGCTCCCGCGCCGGACCTACTGCGCATGCTCCGTTTCGTAACTCCCGCCGTGCTTTGCGCGAAGTGACGTAATTTTTTTGAACGGCGACGCGCGTAGCGTAATTCCGTATTCCCGGACGGCTTACGCAAACGACGTGAATTTTTAAATTTCGAAGCGGGAACGACGGCCATACTTTAGACAGCAATACGTTTGCTGTCTAAAGTTAAGGCACCCAAAATGACGACTAACTTTGCGACGGGAAACTAGACTAGCGGCGACGTAGCGAACGCAAAAAAACGTTGTGGATCGCCGTAACTCCTAATTTGCATACCCGACGCTGGTTTACGACGCGAACTCCCCCCAGCGGCGGCCGTGGTACTGCATCTTAAGATCCGACAGTGTAAAACAATTACACCTGTCGGATCTTAGGGATATCTATGCGTAACTGATTCTATGAATCAGTCGCATAGATACTCTGAGAGATACGACGGAGTATCTGAGATACTCCGTCGTATCTCCGCTGTGAATCTGGGCCTAGGTGTGTATTACTGTTTGTGCCTCAAAGACAAGACAGAAAGTGAGAGAAAGTTTTCCTAAAGTGTGGGGAAATCCCTAATTTGTGTCCCCACTGGGGAAATTCCACTCACCTCTTCTCCTCCCTTCCCTTTTTTTTACATTTTTTTTTACAGGTGCCCATTGTAATTTTGTTAAAGTGATTGTAAACAATCACCTTGTAAAACAACCCATTCAGTTAAAGATATAAATGAAAGGCAAAACATTTTTGTATAGATATAAGAAAAATACATACTTTTTTTCCCTTTTTTTTATAAATGATCACACTCTGTTGTTCTCAGCTGCATATAAGCTAGGGGGGAAGAGAAGCAGCAGTACAGTGGTCTTCCCAGTGAATGGATGTGCAGTGGGAGCATGTCAGGGCAAGTCTGATCATTGGAGTAGAGCACAATGAGCTCCTGGCAGAGCTAGAGAACTGACCATGATGTGCTCTCCTGCTTAGTATGGTCAGTTTTTATTAGGAAAGCAATAGGACTGGCAGTAAAACCAGGGATGTCACATAAGGAAGCAATACAAAGGAAACAGGATACTGTCTCATACAAGTACATGGTACAGCAGGCACATATCAGGAATATGAAGTCTTGGGGTAACAAACACTTTAAGTAAAAATGTGCAGTTAAAATTAGCGCAATATCATATACAGTACATTTGCCAGATTCTCTAGTTACACCTCTGATAATTATTGTTCATTTTAAAATTGCTCTTGTGTAATACAGTTGCAACAAAAAGTATATGAACCCTTTTGGAATGATATGTATTTCTGCACAAATTGGTCATAAAATGTGATCTGATCTTCATCTAAGTCACACCAATAGACAATCACAGTCTGCTTAAACTAATAACACACAAATAATTAAATGTTACCATGTTTTCATTGAACACACCATCTAAACATTCACAGTGCACATGGAAAAAGTATGTGAACCCTTGGATTTAATAACTGATTGAACCTCCTTTGGCAGCAATAACTTTAACCAAACGTTTCCTGTAGTTGCAGATCAGACATGCACAACGGTCAGGAGTAATACTTGACCATTCCTCTTTACAGAAATGTTTCAGTTCAGCAATATTCTTGGGATGTCTGGTGTGAATCGCTTTCTTGAGGTCATGCCACAGCATCTTAATCGGGTTGAGGTCAGGACTCTGACTGGGCCACTCCAGAAGGTGTATTTTCTTCTGTTTAAGCCATTCTGTTGTTGATTTACTTCTATGCTTTGGGTCGTTGTCCGGGTGCAACACCCATCTTCTGTTGAGCTTCAGCTGGTGGACAGATGGCCTTAAGTTCTCCTGCAAAATGTCTTGATAAACTTGGGAATTCATTATTCCTTCGATGATAGCAATCCGTACAGGACGTGATGCTGCAAAGCAGACCCAAACCATGATGCCCCCACCACCATACTTCACAGTTGGGATGAGGTTTTGATGTTGGTGTGCTGTGCCTCTTTTTCTCCACACATAGTGTTGTGTGTTTCTTCCAGACAACTCAACTTTGGTTTCATCTGTCCACAGAATATTTTGCCAGTACTGCTGTGGAACATCCAGGTGCTCTTGTGCAAACTGTAAACGTGCAGCAATGTTTTTTTTTGGCAGCAGTGGCTTCCTCTGTGGTATTCTCCCATGAAATCCATTCTTGTTTAGTGTTTTACGTATCGTAGATTCGCTAACAGGGATGTTAGGATATGCCAGAGACTTTTGTAAGTCTTTAACTGGCACTCTAGGATTCTTCTTCACCTCATTGAGCAGTCTGCGCTGTGCTCTTGCAGTCATCTTTACAGGTTGGCCACTCCTAGGGGGGAGAAGCAGCAGTGCTGAACTTTCTCCATTCATAGACAGTTTGTCTTATCGTGGACTGATGAACAGCAAGGCTTTTGGAGATACTTTTATAATCCTTTCCAGCTTTATGCAAGTCATTAATTCTTAATGGTAGGTCTTCTGAGAGCTCTTTTGTGCGAGGCATCATTCACATCAGGCAATGCTTCTTGTGAAAAGCAAACCCAGAACTGGTGTGTGTTTTTTTTATAGGGCAGGGCAGGGCAGCTGTAACCAACACCCCCAACCTCATCTCATTGATTGGACTCCAGTTGGCTGACACCTCACTCCAATTAGCTCTTGGAGATGCCATTAGTCTAGAGGTTCACATATGTTTTCCACCTGCACTGTGAATGTTTACATGGTGTGTTCAATAAAAACATGGTAACATTTAATTCTTTGTGTGTTATTAGTTTAAGCAGACTGCGATTGTCTATTGTTGTGACTTAGATGAAGATCAGATCACATTTTATGACCAATTTGTGCAGAAATCCATATCATTCCAAAGGGAGTTCACATACTTTTTATTGCAACTGTATTTTAATATTGTGGTAACAGATTACCTAAATACTCACACATGAGCTATAGAATAAAGAGATCACCCGATTGTCATTTACTATACACCACAGAGCAATGAAGCAAGATTATGATACTTATGATGGAAGCTGGATGACATTTGTTCTCCTTTTCTGGTTCCTCCAACATGCAGATGTTTAACTTGCTAATTGTTACAAAAACAGCATTAGTAGTTTAATGTTATAATGTCAAGAACATTTTAAGGATCATTATCATTTAGAGTATCATTCACAAATTGAATAACTCTTGGTAAAATAAGCACCATAAGATGAGTACCACTGACATAATTAAAGTTCAATTAGTCTACACTGTATGAGATATTCAAGAGTCTTAAAGGAAAACATATCACCAAAGAAAAACTGCCAGTAAATTATATATACTGTATTTAGGATATGCTCATCTAATAGCAGCAGCAAATGTATTTGCTCTGTGGGGTTTCCAGTTCCATACAAGTATATACATTGGGTATAAAAAAAGAATCACCTTCCTTTAAAATAATCACATTTTGTTGCTTTGTAGCCAGAAATGAAGACACAGTTTTTGTTTTGTCCATTTGTGCAAATTATAACATCCACAAGAAAGATATAACATCAACATGTCAGAAAGATAAATCAATTCAAAAACATAATCACTGAGTTGGAAAAAGGATCACCCCCACATATGTCAGTATTTTCTTGGACCACATTTTGCTTTAGTTACAGCCTTTAGTCTGTTGGGATATGTAGCTACTAAATTTGCACATCTAGAATTTGCAATATTTAACAGCTCTTATTTGTAAAACTGCTCAAGTTCAGTTAAATTTGATGGTGACTGTTTGTGGACTGCAGTCTTTAATGCCGCGTACACACGATCGGTTTGTCTGATGAAAACGGTGTGATGGACCGTTTTCATCAGACTAACCGATCGTGTGTGGGCCCCATCGGTTATTTATCCATCGGTTAAAAAACTAGGAACTTGTTTTAAAATTATCTGATGGTTAACTAACCGGTAGAAAAAAACGATCGTCTGTGGGCACGTCCGATGGTGTGTAGGCACGACTGCTGAAAGTCAGCTTCATCGGATATCTGATGAAAAAAATCATCAGACCGTTTTCATCGGATGAACCGATCGTGTGTACAGGGCATTAGTCATTCCACAGATTTTCAATGGGGTTTAAGTCTGGGCCATGCAAGGACATTCACCCTTTTTCTCCATCAACCACAGTGTTGGAAGGTAAACCTATTTTCATTTGACTACTTTCTGGCAGAGGGAAGCAGATTTGATGGTATTTTGTCCCATCCATTTTTCTTCTATCCTAACAAGTGCTCCAGAGAAACATCTCCATAACTGATATTACCACCTTCTTGCTTTACTGTAGGAATGGTGTTATTTGGATGGTGAGCGGTATTGGATTTCCGTTTGGTGTTGAGGCCAAATAATTAAATTTTAGTCTTATCTGACCACCTTAACCACTTCAGCTCCAGAAGGTTTTACCGACTTCCACCAGGCCATTTCATGCGATATGAACCCAAATACAACTGATGTCCTTTTTTCCCCACAAATAGAGCTTTCTTTTGGTGGTATTTGATCACCTTTGCGGTTTTTATTTTTTGCGCTATAAACAAAAAAAGACTACTTTTTTAACCACTTGCCTATTGTGCACATACACCCCCTTCCTGCCTAGACTAAATTTTAGATTCCGGCACTGCGTCACTTTAACTGACAATTGCGCGGTCGTGCGATGTGGCTCCCAAACAAAATTGACGTATTTTTTTCCCAGCTTTCTTTTGGTGGTATTTAATCGCCTGTGCGGTTTTTAGTTTTTGCGCTATAAACAAAAAAAGAGCGACAATTTTGAAAAAAAAAACACAATATTTTTTACTTTTTGCTATAATAAATATCCCATTTTAAAAAAAATAATTTATCTCTATTTAGGCCGATACGTATTCTTCTACATATTTTTGGTAAAAAAAAATAAAATAAAAAAAAAATCGCAACAACCGTATAGTGACTGGTTTGTTATATTGCCTACAAAATAGAGAGACATAATTATGATTTTTTTTTTATTTATTTTTTTACTAGGAATGGCAGCGATCTGCGATTTTTTTTTTCGGGACTGCGACATTATAGCAGACACATCGGACACTTTTGACACATTTTTGGGACCATTCACATTTATACAGTGAACAGTGCTATAAATATGCATTGATTACTGTATAAATGTGACTGGCAGGGAAGGGGTTAACCACTAGGGGGCGGGGAAGGGGTTAAATGTGTAGCCTAGTCAGTGTTCTAACTGTGGGGGAAGGGGGGTGACTGGGGGAGGTGACCGATCTGTGTCCCTATGTATAGGGACACAGATCGGTCTCCTCTCTCCCTGACAGGACGTGGAGCTCTGTGTTTACACACAGAGCTCCACGTCCCTGCTCAGTTACTGGGCAATCGCAGGTACCCGGCGGCCATTGCGGCACCTAGCAGCTTCTAATGACAGGACGTCATATGACGTCCTGTCAGAACAACAGGGGATTCCGCCCGCTGTCATCTGATGGAATCTAATCCGATGGATTTTTTCATCAGATATCCGATGAAGCTGGCTTTCATCAGTCTTGCCTACACACCATCAGTCAAAAATCCGTTTGTGTCAGAACGCGGTGACGTAAAACACAACGTGCTGAGAAAAATGAAGTTAAATGCTTCTGAGCATGCGTCGACTTTATTCTGAGCATGCATGGATTTTTGACCGATGGATTTCCCCACAGACGATCATTTTTTTCTGTCGGTTTTTTAACCATAAGAAAAATTTAAAGCAGGTTCTATTTTTTTTCCCCGATGGGAAAAAAAACGATGGGGCCCACACACAATCGGTTCATCCGATGAAAACGGTCCATCGGTCTGTTTTCATCAGACGAAAACTGATCGTGTGTACAGGGCATAAGTGACACTTTTTGGGGACCAGTGACATCAATACAGTGATCAGTGCTAAAAAAAATGCACTGATCCCTGTATAAATTACACTTGCAGGGAAGGGGTTAACTACAGGGTTGATCAAGGGATTAAATGTGTTCTCTGGGAGGTGTTTCTAACTGTGGGGGGGAGTGGATTCACTGGAGGAAAAGAGAGCTCGGGATTCCTCCAACATTTCGATATTTTGTTCCCCAAGCCAGTTAGTTATCACTTTTGCCTTATGGTAAGGTGCTCCATCATGCTGGAAAAGACATTGGGCCAGATCCACAGAAGAATTACGCCGGCATATTTATTGATACGCCGCGTAATTTCAAAGTTCCCACGTCGTATCTTTGTTTTGTATCTACAAAACAAGATACGACTGCATCTGGGCTCGATCCGACAGGCGTACGTCTTAGTACGCCGTCGGATCGTAGGTGTATTTTTCCGCTGGCCGCTAGGTGGCGTCTCCGTCGAATTCCGCGTCGAGTATGTAAATTAGCTAGATACGGCGATCCACGAACGTACGTCTGGCGCATTTTTTTACGTAGTTTGCGTTCGGCTTTTTTCGGCGTATAGTTACCCCTGCTATATGAGGCATATCCTATGTTAAGTATGGCCGTCGTTCCCGCCTCGAATTTTGAAAATGTTACGTCGTTTGCGTAAGTCGTTCGCGAATAGGGCTTTGCGTAGAATGACGTCACCGTCGTAATCATTGGCTTGTTCCGGTTTCGTTTCGAGCATGTGCACTGGGATACCCCCACGGACGGCGCAAAAAACGTAATTTACGTTGGGTCAAGACGTATTTACATAAAACACGCCCCCATCACATCCATTTGAATTGCGCGCCCTTACGCCGCCAAAGATACACTACGCTGCCGTAACTTACGGCGCGTATTCTTTGGGGATTCCTAAAAAAAAAAAGTAAGTTACGGCGGCTTAGTGTATCTTTGATACGCTACGCCCGACGGAAATATGTGCCAGGGTACGTGGATCTGGTCCATTGTTTCTCACCAAACTGTTCTTGGATGGTTGGGAGAAGTTGCTCTCGGATGATGTTTTTGTACCATTCTTTATTCATTGCTGTGTTCTTAGGCAAAATTGTGAGTGAGCCCCCCACTCCTTTGGCTGAGAAGCAATCCCACACCTGAATGGTCTTGGAATGCCTTGTTGTTGGTGTGACACAGGACTGATGGTAGCGCTCACCTTTTCTTCTCTAAAAAAGTTTTTTTTCCGGATGCCCCAAACAATCGGAAAGAGGATTCAGAGAAAATTACTTTACCCCAGTCCTCAGCAGTCCAATCGCAGTACAGGATTGGACAATCCCAGAAATGACGGTCATTGTAACTTTATCTTGCACGGTATTTGCGAAATAATTTTTCAAGCGCCTTTTAAAAAAAAAAAAAAAGGTTCATGAATTAAAAAATAACAAAACAGTAAAGTTAGCCCAATTTTGTAAAATATGAAAATGATGTTACGCCGAGTAAATAGATACCTAACATGTCAGGCTTTAAAATTGCGCACACTCATGGAATGGCGCCAAACTTCAGTACTTAAAAATCTCCGTAGGCGAGGTTTTGAAATGTTGTATAGGTTACTAGTTTAGAGTTACAGAGGTATAGTGCTAGAATTGTTGCTCTCGCTCCAACCCCCCAAGCGATACCTCACATATGTGGTTTGAATGGCGTTTACATATGTGGGTGGGACTTGCGTGTGCGTTCGCTTCTGAGCGCAAGCTACCGGGGACAGGGGTGTGTTAAAAAATGTTTTTTTTTTTTTCTTTTACTACTATTTTTACACTTTTTTTTACATTTTTTTTGATCACTTTTATTCCGATTACAAGGAATGTAAACACCCCTTGTAATACGAATAGTATGTGACAGGTCCTCTTTATGGAGAGATGTGGGGTCAATAAGACCCCACATCTCTCCTCCAGGCTGAAAAGCATGAGAATGTGAAAAAAAAAAAATATGTATGCTTACTAGCCGCAATAGCGGTTTTGTTTATTCTGGGAACCCGGGCGTGACGTCATCACATCGCACCCGGGCATCCGACGGTCATAGAGATGACTCGTGACCATCTGGTCAACAGTCATCTCTATGCTTGTCATGTGACAAGACACCGGCGCCGGACGATTCTTTCTCCGCGCCCCCGATGACACGAGAGAGCCCGGAGAAGCATCGGATGGCGGCAGGAGGGGGGATGTCCTCTCCCGCCACCTATAAGAACGATCAAGCAGTGGAACAGCCGCTATAATGATTTTTATCGTGCGCAGAATCGCCGGCAGAAGAGAAGGATATCTAAATGATGCCTCTAGCTGCAGGCATCATTCAGATATGCCCCCACAAAGCCCAGGACGTCATATAACGTCCACCCAGGATGGTAGATCCCATCTGTGGACGTTATATTACTATGGCTGGGTATTAAAGTGGTTACATTTTTCCTAGAGAGAAGTGGTTGCTGCCCTTCTGGACACAAAGCCATCCTCCAAAATTCTTCACCTTACTGTGCGTGCAGATACACTCACATCTGCATGCTGCCGTTCCTGAGCAAGCTCTGCACTGGTGGTGCCCCAATTCCACAGCTGAATCAACTGTAGAAGGCGATCCTGGTGCTTGCTACACTTTCTCGGGCGCCCAAAAGCCTTCTTCACAAAAGCAGTGGAAATGTTTTTTTATGGGATTAAGTTCATTTTCATGGCAAAAGGGGACTTTGCAATTAATTGCAATTTATCTGATCACTCTTCATAACATTCTGGAGTATATGCAAATTGGCATCATCTAAGGCAGCAGACTTTGTGAAAGTTATTATATATGTGTCATTCTCAAAACGTTTGGCCAGGGCTGTAGATAGCCTTTTTAAGTATGTTCTCACAATGTTAATGATGATAAAATATTAATAACAACAATAATAATAATATTATATGACTTGATACTTCCTCAGTCCAGTTCATGCTTGTGAATAGAGACAGCAGAAGTTACTTGCGTAGCTTACAGCACTAAGTTGCTTAGATGTTCTTACTTATTTTTATACTATGTATTTTAAGTTCACTTGGCAGCAGGATTCTCCGGTTCTATATATGTCTATCCGCATATCTGCTCGCCTCTATTTAAACATGAGTCCATGTGTCCATCTGGTAACCCATACCAGGAACATCTGACATGTTTGGCAGAAATACTGGCAAAAATGATCACTGATTTAATTGGTACTAGAAATAAGCTATCACAGATGTCGTTTTTTTTCATTCAGTGCAAAGATTCCTAAACTTAAAACCAAAATGAATTAATTTAAAATCATACTGTCGTATTTTTGTCTATATTACATTTTTATGTGCATTTGTACCGTATTTATCGGTGTATAACACGCACCGGCGTATAACACGCACCCCAATTGTGGAGGGAAGTTTAAGGAAAAAAACGCACATTTTAAATAAAGAACTTTGAAGCAAAATTAGGGTCACAGCTCATCAATGCACCCTGCTCAGTGCCCATCTGCAGTCTATAAATTGACCAACATTGCTCATACACATAGGCTCTATGCAGGGTATATTCATAATTGGCAATTTGTCCTATAATGCTGATAGTGACAAGAGGATGCATCTGAGTTGCACTATAAATAACATGTCGAAAAGACATGCAAAACAAGAATGTTTAACAGTTCAGTGTAATGGATCAAGTGGCAAGCATAAAGCAGAGCAATGTCCCTACATTACCACATCCATACGCTGATCCAGCAGACTGCCTTCCGCTCTCCTCCTCTATGGCTGTGATTTGCGGAGTCCTTCCGGTATATGTTTTTTAGAGATACTCTCAATGTTTTCATGCGTAACGGCTGGGTCTGTATTATAACCGGCACTTCTACAGCTCTCCACGTCCCAGATAAATGGGGGATCGTATAGGCGGCATCACAGGGCTGCGATGACTGCTGAATTTACATAGAGCCGCCATCCCCTGTGTACCCGTCGCTCCGTCACTCACAACCATGCCTCCTGGCCCTGATCAAATGATAGACAGAACAGTGGCCCAATGCCGGGTACACAGGAGATCGCGGCTCTATGTAATTCAGTGGCGCTCGTGGCTCTATGCAATTCAGCGGCGCTCGCTCCTCTTCCCTTCTACAGCATGGATCGGCGTATAACACGCACCCACGATTTTCCCTTCATTTTAAGGGGAAAAAAGTGCGTGTTATACGCCGATAAATACGGTATTCATTTAAAATAGGAATGCATGGTAGAGAGGAACCTTGACATGGTAAGCAACTTTTACATGTGTTTCCTTTCTAATTATATGCAACTAAAGACCTCTGTCTTTAATTACACACAGATTAGCATGGGTATTTTTGCTGGTTAGCAGAGCTATGTACTTAGAAATTATGTGCTGAATTTTACATAATTAGGATTGCCTAAAGAAATTATCTTCTTCAAACAAATACAGAAGCAAACAATACATTTCTAAAACGTTATGGGATTTATGATCAGCATGTGGATGTTTGTGCAGCTGGTGCTTATAGTAAGCTTATATAGTACAGTATATCTGCTTATTTTTCCAACACTTTTTTCCAACATTTACATATGGAATAAAAAGAACAGGTCCAAATACAGAGCCTAGTGACTGGTCTCTATTCCATTCATGATGACTTTCTTTTGTTAGAGCAGCATTAAAAAAGAACTCCAAAAAAAAAGAACTCCAGTACAATTTTTATTTTCACATGCAATAGAGCAGGAGCATGGAGGACCAAGTAGGATCAGTGGATTAGGTAAGTAGATCTCTGTTTTGCAATCCCCTAGACAAAAATTAGCTGCTTAACCCCTGCAGTGTGGATACAGCCCCACTGCATGTCAAAATAAAAAATGTGCCCAGAGTTCTGCAAATCCAATAGCAAACGTTTATTATATTGCAGCTTACCAATTCTTAGGCCGCGTACACACGATCAGGCTTTTGCCCGGCCAAAAGCACATCGGAATTCCATCGGAATAAAATAGAACATGTTCTATATTTAAACTCAGATGGAATTCATCGGAATTTCCGATGGAATTTCTCCGATGGGGAATACACACGGTCGGAATTTCCGATGGGAAAAGTCTGTCTGACCTTTTCCATCAGAAATTCCGATGTTTTTTCGGGGCTTAAGAGGTGATGGCTGCATTAGTTTCCCTTTCGGGCTATTTTTCTTCTATTTTCATCTGCGCAAGCTCTCTGGCAGAATGTATCAGTTTACATGGACGAGACAAACCATTTAACACTGACCAGGGTAATTAAATGATCAGATTTTATTTACTCATTCAAAACCTTTATTCCAAAAAGGAAAGCAAACTGTTTGCTTTAACTGATTATAAACTGTGAGCTGGAGTTTGCCTTTAATTTGCTAATGTATCTAAATCTGCTAATACGTTTAACACGACCCTTCTCCCCAGACTGACAATGCTGTTGTGTCTCCTGTGCTTATTACTCCAGGGTTGTGTCTCTAATACAGGAGGTGTGTTACTGGCCAGATCACCAGGGGGAAATGCTAAAGAAAAGAAAAGTGAGGCAGCCAACACATGTAATGATTGGTAAGCTGCAATATAATTCATTTTTGGTTTTGGGTTTAATACTTTGTAAGTCACTGGCCCAAAGCAATTATATAGATTAGGATTTCTGACTTTCCTGACAAGCATCCTGGTTTTGTGTTAGCAAATCAGAAATGATTGCAGACATTTGGTACGTATAGCAGCCAGTCATGTAGCATTTTTTAACCACTTAAGCCCCAGACCATTTTGCTGGTCAAAGACCGGGCCACTTTTTGCAATTCAGCACTGCGTCGATTTAACGGACAATTGCATGGTTGTGCGACGTGGCTCCCAAACAAAATTGACGTCCTTTTTTTCCCCACAAATAGAGCTTCTTTTGGTGCTATTTGATCACCTCTGCGGTTTTTATTTTTTGTGCTATAAACATAAATAGAGCGACAATTTTGACACATTTTTGGGACCATTGTCATTTTTACAGCGATCAGTGCCCGCTGGGTGGAAAATTTAAAGGGACGTACAGGTACGCCAATGTCCCTGCCCGTGCCATTGTGTCGACGTACATCTGCGTGCAGCGGTCAGCAAGTGGTTAAAGTTTGTCTGTAATGGCAGTACATCTCCAATGACAGATTTTAATTATCTTGACTTATTAGAAATATATACAAGTCCTGACAGTATGAATGCATTTTTTTCCTCTATTCTTAAAAGCAAGCAAACTTTATAATACTCATAAAATTAGATGCATTAATGTTAGGAGATGCCGCTGTCACATAAAAGCAGCTGTTGTCTGGCGCCCACATTCATAACATGTTTAATAAATGAACCTCAGGGTTTATAAATGAGAAGACTGCTATTTACTGGTGAATACATGGCAGATCCAATGGATTGTGGGAAGTAAGTTACTTCTGAATATAAGTAACAATGACAAACTAAAATGCTTCCAAATGACTATGTACACTACACATCTATTACAAAAAGCAGGTCCAACTGCATGTTACCTTTATTTGTTTTTCTCTCAAAAGTACAAATTGAAATCTGACATAGATCTAGGTGAGTCGCATTCATAAAAACTTGTAAGGGCCCTACTGAACCCTTACCAGTTCAGTCTTGCATTCCTGCTCCTCTAAATCTAAGGCCCCGTACACACGACCGGTTTTCTCGGCAGAATTCAGCAAGAAACTCGATGGGAGACGTATTCTGCCGAGAAAACCGGTCGTGTGTACACTTTTCGCCGAGAAACCCGTCGGGAAACTCGTCGAGCCAAAAAGAGAGCATGTTCTCTATTTCCCCGTTGGGCAATGGGAACATTTGGCTCGACGAGTTTTCTGACAGCCGAACAAGGAACTCGACGGGGAAAACAATGTGTTTCGCCTCACACAGTATGAGAAAACCAACAAGGATTCTCAATTTAGACCTAATCCCCAGGCAAACAGCTAAATACGCAGACAAAATACCTACACCGTAGTGGTTTTACCTGTCAAAGGATTTTTATGTATCTATTAGACATGTGCAATTTGTTTATTTCCAAATTAGTTTTTTAAGGAATTTAGGAAATTCCATAATTTGGAAATATCAGAATTTTCTTCAGAATTTTCGGAAATTAGAAAATTCAAAATTTTGCAAATTAGAAAATTCTACATTTCGGAAATTCAAAAATTCGGAAATTCAAAAATTTGAAGATTCGGAAATTCGAAAATAAGAACAAAGGGCCAGATTCACAGTGGAGATACGACAGCGTATCTGCTGATACGCCGTCATATCTCTGTTTCTATCTATGCGACGGATTCATAGAATCAGTTACGCATAGATAGCCAGAAGATCCGACAGGTGTAATTGTTTTACACTGTCGGATCTTAGGATGCAATACCGCGGCCGCCGCTGGGGGGAGTTTGCGTCGTAAACCAGCGTTGGGTATGCAAATTAGTTACGGCGATTCACGATGGATTTTCGCGTTCGCTACGTCGCCGCTAGTTTAGTTTCCCGTCGCAAAGTTAGTCGTCGTTTTAGGTGCCCTAACTTTAGTCAGCAAGCGTATTGCTGTCTAAAGTATGGCCGTCGTTCCCGCGTCGAAATTTAAACATCAACGTCGTTTGCGTAAGCCGTCCGGGAATACGGAATTACGCTACGCGCGTCGCCGTTCGGAAAAATTAGGTCACGGCGAGCAATGCACGACGGGAGTTCGGAAACGGAGCATGCGCGGTAGGTCTGGCGCGGGAGCGCGCCTAATTTAAATGGCACACGCCCATTTAAATTGGCCCGCCTTGCGCCGGAGGCCGCCGGCGTAGGTTTTCATCGCAAGTGCTTGGTGAATCAGGCACTTGCGATGAAAAATTGCGGCGTTGTAACGTATCTACTATGCGTTGTAACGTATCTACGATACGTTACGCCGCCGCTCTTCTATGTGAATCTGGCCCAAAAATCTGAAAATGCAAAAATGCAAAAAATTTTAAATCTGTAATAATAACTAACTAATAATAACTTAACTATTTCTAACTATTAAATTATAGGTATTGGCATTTCCTTTCAAATTTGTCTGTTAGTGAACATAACAAATACAAATTTATCTGAAGTTACAAATTATCCGTAATAACGAATGCCGTATCTAAACCAATGGAACGTAAAATTTATAAAAATAATAAAAACGTATTATTATTATTATTATTATTTATTACCACTTTGTTCTGTTCCATTTGTTTAGATGGGGCATTCTTTATTTCAGGTAATTCCTAAATTCAGATAAATTTGTATTTATTACGTTCGCTAACAGCCAAATTTGAAAGGAAATTTCAATACTTATAATTGAATAGTTAATTATTATTACTTAGTTATTATTTCAAATTTTAGAATTTTCATTTTTTCAAATTATTGGATTGTCCTTTCTTATTTTCAAATTTCAGAATTTTCAAATTTTACTAATTTCCGAAAAAAAACACAAAAAACGAATGAAATGAAAATAAAAACAAACGAATTATTCGGCAGTGCACATGTCTAGTCTCTATCCGGTTTTGAGATCTGCCACATAGCACAGATCTGCAGTTTAGTAACACTCGGGCCGCGTACACACGGTCGGTCAAAACCGATGAAAACGGACTGAAGGACCGCTTCATCGGTCCAAACCGATGGTGTGTGGGCCACATCCTTCAGTTATCCTTAGGTCAAAAAAAAGAGAACTTGCTTTAAAGTTGAACTGATGGACTGGTAACCGATAGGTCAAAACCGACGGTTAGTATGCAAAAGCATCGGTTAAAAACCTGCGCATGCTCAGAATCAAGTCGACGCATGCTTGGAAGCATTGAACTTCGTTTTTCTCTGCACGTCGTTGTGTTTTACGTCACTGCGTTGGACTCGATCGTTTTTTTAACTGATGGTGTGTAGGTACATCAGACAATCAGTTAGCTTCATCGGTTAACCGATGACAATGTTCCTTCGGACCGTTGTCATCGGATAGACCGACCGTGAGTACGCGGCCTTACAGATTTTGTCCTATCTCCCAGCTTTGTGCACAACGATTATCCCTTGTGCTGCTTCTCTCTTTCCCAGTCTACTGTAAGTTCGGCTGTACAAGGACTTCAAAATGTTGATACCAAGAGAAAGATCAATAAACGCCTGACAGGTGTTCTAATCCTCTCCACTATAGCCAAAAGAAAATGTTGCCTTTAGTTCTATTTTAAGGTACTTACACTGTTTACATTAAAACATGTATTAAAGAATACACATAATGTAATGAAAGAAGAGTTGTAGTAATGTGTACCTTTTTGATCTGCTTGTAGCTCAAATCTTAAATAATTAATTGTGATAAAACTAACTTAAAGAGAACATTTATAATTTTCTACGTGATATTAGAGGTAATTGTTTACTTCAACTATATAATGATGTAATTGTTTTGACACAATGATATTATATACCCAGGCATATTACTATATTTTCATAAAGGACAATATTTTAGAATGAGACAAAATTGTGTTGCACAAGCTGAAGTAGAGTAGAGTAGGAAAGAAAATGTTTACAACACTTTCAATGTCAATTGCATAGCAATGGGTCTAAAAGCACTTGTGATCACACTCCGTGATCCGTTGCTGTGGAGCAATTTTGGCCCTTTGCAGAATTATTTTAATTCAGTATATTTGAGGGTTTTGCAGCATGAACGGCCTGTTTTAGGACATGACAGAGCATCTCAATTATATTTAAGTCCTGGCTTTGACTAGGCCGCTCCAAAACCTACATTTTGCTTTGTTTGAACCATTTGGAGGTGGACTTGCTGTTGTGTTTACGATTATTGTCCTGCTGCATAACCCAAGTGCACTTGAGCTTGAGGTCACAAACTGATGGACATTCTCCTTTAGGATTTTCTAGTAGAGCTCAGATTTCATGGTTCCATCAATTATGGCAAGCGGTTCAGGTCCTGAAGATGCAAAGCAGTCACAGACCATCACGCTACCACCACCATGTCTGACTGTTGGTATGATGTTCTTGTTATGAAATACTGTATTAGTTGTATGCCAGATGTAACGGAACGCACACTTTCTAAAAGGTTACATTCTTGTTTAATTAATCCACAGAATATTTTCCTAAAAGTCTTGCGCATAATCAAAATTTGTTTTGGTAAATGTGGGATGAGCCTTTGTGTTCTTTTTGGTCAGCAGTGGCTTTGGCCTTGGAACTCCCCCATAAATGCCACTTTTGCCTCTTTCTTATTGTTGAATCATGAACACTGATCTTACCTGAGATAAGTGAGACCTGCAGTTCTTTAGATGTTGTTCTGGGTTCTTTTATGACCTCGTCGTCATCATGCTCTTGAAGTAATTTTTGTAGGCCGGCCACTCCTGGGAAGGTTCACCACTGTTCCAAGTTATCTCCATTTGTGAATAATGGCTCTCACCATGGGTCACTGGGGTTCCAAAGCCTTAGAAATGGCATTGAAACCCTTCCTAGACTGATACATGTACATTCATTTGTTTCGAATCTGTTTGATTTTTTTCGATTGTGGCATGATGTGTGGCTTTTTGTGATATGTTAGTGTGCTTCACTTTGTCAGACAGCTTCTATTTACGTGATTTCTTGATTAAATAGGTCTGGCAGTAATCAGGCCTGGGTGTGGTAAGTAAAATGTAAATCAGCTTTCCAAAAAATTGTGGTTAATCACAGTTTATTCATGATTCAGCATGGGAGGGGGCAATTACTTTTTGACAGCACTGTACATAAGGACATCATATTTAGTGTTCAAAACAAGACAATACATTAAAAATACATGGGTGTCTATACATATTGTAAGGGGTTAGCTCGGTAGCGAGGGTGTGTGACCTCCAGAGTGGGTTCACTACACACTGAATTATACAGAGAGGCAGCCGTGGGTGGTTGAAAAACAAGGGTTATGGTTTATTCTTCCATATTGCTGGAAACAAGTGCAAGCATCCAAACAGCATAAACAAAACAAAACATAAAATAAACCCTGGCCACTTGGGCCGTCTACCTTCACAACACAGGAACCTACCTATGGAGTCTGGCACAGCCTACTGCTGGGCGGACACTGCTGGTCTTCCAGCAAAAAACAATAGTCTTTTTGATTTTCTTATCACACAGCAAAAATATCAACAACCACTTCACCTTCAGAAGTCTTCCTCCGCTCACTGCTCTCTTTAACTCAACAAGCCTCAGGATGCAGCATTCAGTAGTAATCCTCTGGACAACTTATAGAGGCCTTAATTTTCTCATTCTGAACAGCTGAAGCTATCCAACGTCCTTAAACCTTTCTGGCTACCTCTGCAGTCGACACCTGATAGTAATTAGTGAATTTTCTAAACAAGGCAGAAATGTATCTCCTGTCTGTGACAACACCCCCAGATTTACCTGACTTCCTGTCACATACGGGACAAACCATCTGCATTCCCCATTTTAACACCGGGGCGATACGTTACCACAAAACGAAATTCCTGAAGGGCCAGGAACCACCTATTTATTCTTCTATTGATCTCCTTGTTTTGTGCCATCCACTTCAATGGGGCATGATCCGTCACCAGTTCAAACTGTCTACCCACGAGGTAGTACCGGAGAGAATCCAAAGCCATTTCACCGCCAAACACTCTTTCTCAATGGTGGCATAATTCTCCTCATGGGCCTTCAACTTTCGGCTGAGGTAAAGAACAGGGTGTTCCTCCCCCTTGATAATCTGGGACAGTACAGCTCCTAACCCCACATTTGACGCATCTGTCTGAACCCGTGAAAAATCAGGCGAATTTAAAACTGGCTGACTACATAAGGCCTGTTTTAAAGCCTGAAAAGCTGTTTCTGCTTCGGGAGTCCATTTGGTCATGACAGACTCCTTCCCTTTGGTCAAATTGGTCAGGGGAGCAGCCTGTGAGGCAAAATGGGGGATAAAACGGCGATAATAACCCGCGATCCCCAAAAATGCACGAACCTGTTTCTTATTGGTGGGACGTGGCCAATCCTGAATAGCCTCAACTTTGTTTATCTGGGGCTTGATTAGACCTCTTCCAATGGTATACCCCAGATACTTCGCCTCTTCTAACCCAAGGGTACATTTTTTTAGATTTGGCTGTAAACCCGGCTTTCCAGATGGAATTCAACACAGCCTGAACTTTTGGTAAGTGTGAGTCCCAATCCTCACTATGGATGACCACATCATCGAGGTATGCAGCAGCATAGGCTCGATGAGGCCGAAGGGTCTTATCCATGGTGCGTTGAACCGTGGCGGGAGCATTCTGTAACCCAAAAGGCATCCTCCGATATTGGAAAGATCCTTCTGGAGTTACAAATGCTGTTTTTTCCCTGGCCGACTCCGAGAGAGGAATTTGCCAATAACCCTTGGTCAGGTCTAACGTTGTCATGTCCCGGGCAGTGCCTAGGCGATCAATCAGTTCATCTATGCGGGGCATAGGATAGGTGTCAAACGTAGTGATTTTATTCAGGCGGCGAAAATCATTACAAAACCGCCAACTTCCATCTGGTTTGGGTACTAAGACAATGGGACTGAACCAATCACTATTTGACTCTTCTATCACCCCTAGCTCAAGCATTTTTTTAACTTCCTGGCGAATTGCCTCTCGCCGGGCTTCTGGAATTCGATAAGGCTTCAACTTGACCTTATCCCCTGGTGTGGTGATAATGTCATGTTCAACTCCAGAGACCCAACCTGGCATGTCTGAAAACTTCTCCCTATTTTGGAGCACAAACTCTTTAGCCTCCTGTTGCTGAGTTTTGGACAGAGTCTCCGCTATCCCAACTTCAGGGACAGCCAGGTTAAACGGAACAGAAGATCGGGTAGTCTTAGCGACCAAGGACTCTCTATTCTTCCATGGTTTCAACAAGTTCACGTGATAGAGCTGCTCAGGTTTTTGTCTTCCCGGTTGGCTAATTTTTTAATTCACCACCCCCATTGGCTAATTTTATAATTCACCACCCCCATTTTCTCCAACACTTCTTAGGGACCCTGCCATTTGGCTAGGAATTTACTTTCGACCGTGGGGACCAGCACCAACACCCTATCACCAGGTGCAAAGGAACAGACCTGGGCCCCACGATTGTAAATCCTTTGTTGAGCCAACTGGGCTTTGGCTAAATGTACCTTCACAATCGGCATCACTTGGGCAATTCTATCTTGCATTTGTGCCACATGTTCAATCCCACTTCGATGAGGGGAACTCTCACTCTCCCATGTTTCCCTGGCAATGTCCAGTCGGCCCCGGGGATGCCTCCCATATAGTAACTCAAACGGAGAGAACCCCGTGGACGATTGGGGAACCTCTCTTATGGCAAACATCAGATAAGGGAGCAGATAATCCCAATTCTTTCCGTCTTTATCCACCACCTTCCTCAACATTTGGTTTTATTAAACCTTTCCACTAACCCGTCTGTTTGAGGGTGATATACTGACGTAATTGGGTCACTTTCAGGAGTTTACAAAGTTCTCTAGTCACCCTAGACATAAACGGGGTGCTCTGGTCAGTTAGGACTTCCTTAGGGAGACCCACACGGCTGAAAACCTGAAATAACTCTTTTGAAATGGTTTTAGTAGAGGTGTTTCTGAGAGGAATCTCTTCTGGGTAACGGGTGGCATAGTCCATTACTACCAAGATGTGCTGGTGCCCTCTAGTGGACTTCAGTAAGGGGCCAACCAAGTCCATGGCGATCCTCTCAAAAGGGACCTCAATAATGGGCAGGGGTACCAACGGACTGCGGAAATGTGGCATGGGTGCAGTAATCTGACACACTGGACAGGAAGAGCAGTACACTTCCACTTCCTTAGTGATCCCAGGCCAATAAAACCTCTGGGTGATTCTCTCCCGGGTTTTTTCTGCTCCCAAATGTCCCCCAAGAATGTGCCCATGGGCCATTTCCAACACCATCTTGCGGTACGGTTTAGGCACTACCAGTTGCTCAATGGTGTCCTCTATCCTCTGTGACATTGGATATACCAGGTCCCTTTCAATAATGAAGTAAGGGAGGGCAACCCTCTCGTCAGGGTTAACTAACTCCCCATCTATCTTCACTACATTCTCCCGGGCTCTTAGCAATGTGGGGTCCCTCAATTGCTCAGTGATAAAATTTTCTCTGTGCACCTCGAGGTCATCAAACCCTATCGGCTGCTGTTCCTCTTCTGAGGTATCCGGCTCCTCCCTAGGGACTGGTGTTTCCCCTGCTAAGACTGAGAACGAAAACTCAGGAGAATCCTCACAGTTAGAGGATTCTGGAGTAGATGGTTCAGGCTCAGAAGAACCACTTACTGGGGAATCTGGGCAATCCCAGAGTTCCCAGAACTTTGGGAAATCCCTTCCCACAATGGCGTCATGTGGCAGTTGGGGAACTATACCCACTTGGTGACACAAGTTACCGAGGGAGGTTTCAAAGGAAACCGTAGTCACCGGATATTCTCGAGTGTCCCCATGTACACAAACTACAGCCATTTTCCTAGGATGTAAGGTTTTTCCTACCACTAGATCACTTTTCACTAAGGTGACCAGGCTACCTGAATCCAACAATACCACAACATCTTTACCATCTAAGCACATTCTACATAAAGGTTTCTCATTCCCCTTTACTGCAGTGCATGTGGTTGCAAAAAGGGACTGTTGTCTCTCTGTCAGAAAGTCACACTGCATGGGTTCATCAACCGCTGGACAAACCGCTGCTACATGTCCCTCTTCCTGGCAACGGTAACAAATCAACCTTCTGGTCCTCTCTTGGGGGATGGGTCTTCCAGGCCGCTCTCGCCAACCACTAGCAGTGGTCCCGATAATACCTCTAGTTGTTCTTTGGTCCCTCTCTCCACCCCCATCCCTTAATGCAGTCTTACCTATAGGTGGGGAGGGTCTGGTCTTGGGGTGGAAAGTCTGTGCGTCTCTGGGCAAAGAGGACAAATTTTCTGTTACCTTTCGACCAGGTCTACTAGTTTGTCTGCGGTTTCCAGACCGCCATGGCTCACCCATTTCTGCAGGGTGTTAGGAAGAGACCTAAGAAATTTGTCCATGACTACTCGCTCCAAAATTTTTGGTCCGGACAGAGTTTCTGGCTGCAGCCATTTCCTGGCCAAATGGATGAGGTCATACATCTGCGATCGAGGTGGCTTCTTCAGCTGACAACTCCAATTGTGGACCCGCTGAGCATGGACAGCCAGGGTTACACCAAAACGTGCCAATATTTCCTCTTTTAACCGATCATAGTTTTTTGCATCTGCAAGCTCCAAATCAAAATATGCCTTTTGGGCTTCTCCAGATAATAGGGGGGCCACTAGTCCAGCCCACTGTTCTTTAGGCCAACTCTCTTTTTCCGCTGTTCTCTCAAACGTGGTCAGAAACATCTCAGGGTCATCATCTGCAGTCATCTTTGGCAATAAGTGGCTTACCTGAAAAGTCAGTATGTTACTGGCCTGACTCCCAACCTCGGCCTGCTGTCTCTGAAGCTGTTTCACGATGGCCTCCATTTGCTGCTGGTGTCTGTTCCAAGCCTGCAATGCTCTCTTGGTGAGCTGCAATGCTCTCTTGGTGAGCTTGTTGTTGGGCTGCAAGGCTCCGCTGCAAACCTGCATTTGTCTGCTGTTGATTTGCATTTGCTATAGCCAGCTGCTTCAGTATCTCCTCCATTTTGGGTTTACTTTAACTGCCCGCATTCTCCACCATGTGTGTGACCTCCTGAGTGGGTTCACTACACACTGAATTATACAGAGAGGCAGCCGTGAGTGGTTGAAAAAACAAGGGTTATGGTTTATTCTTCCATATTGCTGGAAACAAGTGCAAGCATCCAAACAGCATAAACAAAACAAAACATAAAATAAACCCTGGCCACTTGGGCCGTCTACCTTCACAACACAGGAACCTACCGATGGAGTTTGCCACAGCCTACTGCTGGTCTTCCAGCAGAAAACAATAGTCTTTTTTGATTTTCTTATCACACAGCAAAAAATATCAACCACCACTTCACCTTCAGAAGTCTTCCTCAGCTCACTGCTCTCCTTAACTCAACAAGCCTCAGGATGCAGCATTCAGTAGTAATCCTCTGGACAACTTATAGAGGCCCTAATTTTCTCATTCTGAACAGCTGAAGCTATCCAACGTCCTTAACTACTTGCCGACCAGCCGCCGTCATTCTACGGCGGCAGGTCGGCTCTCCTGGGCGAGAGCCCGTAGCTATACGTCGGCTCTTTGAGCAGCCACTAGGGGTGCGTGCGCGCCGCCCGCTCGTCCGTGACTCCCGTGCGGGTGCCCGGCGGGCGCGATCGCCGCCGGGCACCCGCGATTGCTTGTTACAGAGCGGGGATCGGGAGCTGTGTGTGTAAACACACAGCTCTCGGTCCTGTCAGGGGGGGAAATGCTGATCTTCTATTCATACAATGTATGAACAGAGGATCAGTGTTTCCCCTAGTGAGGCCACCCACCCCCCACAGTAAGAACACACCCAGGGACATACTTAACCCCTTCCCCGCCCCCTAGTGTTAACCCCTTCACTGCCAGTGGCATTTTTATAGTAATCCAATGCATTTTTATAGCACTGATCGCTATGAAAATGCCAATGGTCCCAAAAATGTGTCAAAAGTGTCCGAAGTGTCCGCCATAATGTTGCAGTACCAAAAAAAAAAAAACGCTGATCGCCGCCATTACTAGTAAAAAAAATATATTAATAAAAATGCCATAAAAATACCCCCTATTTTGTAAACGCTATAACTTTTGCGCAAACCAATCAATAAACGCTTATTGCGATTTTTTTTTTAGAAAAATATGTAGAATAATACGTATCGTCCTAAACGTCCTAAATTTTATATTTTTGGGGGATATTTATTACAGCAAAAAGTAAAAATATATTTTTTTTTCAAAATTGACGCTTTTTTTTTTTTTAAAGCGCAAAAAATAAAAACCGCAGAGGTGATCAAATACCACCAAAAGGAAGCTCTATTTGTGGGAAAAAAGGACGCCAATTTTGTTTGGGAGCTACGTCGCCTGACCGCGCAATTGTCAGTTAAAGCGGCGCAGTCCCGAATCGCAAAAAGTGCTCTGGTCTTTGGGCAGCAATATGGTCCGGAGGTTAAGTGGTTAAACCTTTCTGGCTACCTCTGCAGCCGACACCTGATAGTAGTTGGTGAATTTTCTAAACAAGGCAGAAATGTATCTCCCGTCTGTGACAACACCCCCAGATTTACCTGACTTCCTGTCACAGTCCATAGATTACATGGGGACAAAGAGGGGTACACTGGAGTAACGCTCCCCTACGGCAGGTATGGGGGATGTACACAAGTGGGTAGGTCTTCCACAGTAGCTGGATAGATAGAATATAAATATAAATATATACACACACAGTATCTCACAAAAGTGAGAACACCCCTCACATTTTTTGTAAATATTTTATTATATCTTTTCATGTGACAACACTGAAGAAATTACACTTTTCTACGATATTAAATAGTGAGTGTACAGCTTGTATAACAGTGTTCATTTGCTGTCCCCTCAAAATAACTCAACACACAGCCATTAATGTCTAAACTTCTGGCAACAAAAGTGAGTACACCCCTAAGTGAAAATGTCAGAATTGGGCTCAAAGTGTCAATATTTTGCGTGTGGGCCTTTTGGGTAAGCGGCAGTGTACCCCTCTCCTTGTCCCCATGTAATCTATGGATAAAAGATATATGTTTTCTACGTACTTGTCTCTCATGTATATTTGTTACTTTGTTCTAGACATTTTTTCTCCTGATGAAGCGGTAATTCGAGATTTTCCTAGCTTGTGACGGAAAATATTGATTATATGAAGACAGGAGGCGAGTATCTATGCATTAATCCTTATTTATTAATGCTCACAGCAGAAATGTAAAAACATCTTACTGTAATATTTAAAGAAAAAACTGTAAGAACTACGTATCCCAGCAGCCCCCTGGCCTTAGCCACTCCCATCTTAGTGTCTATAAATGGGGCTGCCTTCTCCTGATTCTTCCTCTTTCTTCTGTGAACTTAGAGATGTCTTTATCAGGATCCTTGCGTGAATTGTGTCTTCAACCGTCGGTCCTTCGGCCAGCCGGCCCATGACCATTTAACTGAAGACTGCTTGTAGTAATATCAACAGGTCCCAACGAGGTCGACCAACAGCACGACTTTGACCCACTGGTACATCCATAAACCGGGGAACATCACCCGAACGAGAGATCGCAATTGTATCCCAAACAGGAACGTGGTCAATAACCTGAAATAGAATCCAAAACCATGAGAGGGTTGGGAAGGGAGGGAAGATACTCGCCTCCTGTCTTCATATAATCAATATTTTCCGTCACAAGCTAGGAAAATCTCGAATTATACATCAGACAGGAGGCTCGTATCTATGCAAGTTCAAAGCTTAACATGACATTCAAATCATCATTAATACAAAATGACATCATAAAATCATAACACAGACATGGTGACATGTTCCTCCGGTCTGAAGTAGAACAGGCGAAAAACGGTCTCAGAAGACCAGTCGGCCGCCAGCAATAGATCAGAAAGAGAGCCCCCGGTCACAACCACCTTGGTAGCCATGGCTCCCCTGGATGAATGTGCTCCAAACAGGGTAACATCTATACCCGCCATTGCCATGATTGATCTAACCCAACGTGCTAAGGTAGCCGGGGTGACCTGATGATGAGGTCTTATATAGGATATTAGGAGCTGGGAAGAACCCGGGGTACGTAGGTCATTTGTGCACGTTTCGTAAGCCTGAAGGCACCTAACCACGCATAACCGTGGATGAGTGGGAAAATAGGGATAGAACACCGAACGTAGGCCTGTTTTGGTTCTGCGGATTACCGTGAACCTAACTCCTTGAGGGGAAAACTGCCGTCTGGATATGTCTAATGCCCTAACGTCTGAGACACGTTTGATGGAAATCAGGCATAGCAGAACTGTCAATTTAAACGACAATAACTTAAGCGACAGGGAATCGTTGTCCTCCCAACTTGAGAACATGTCAAGGACTCTGGAGACATCCCAGGTGGATTGGTATTTTGGCCGAGGGGGTCGTTCGAACCTGATGCCTCGTAGCAGTCTGCAGATCAAGGGGTGTTTGCCGATTGGCAGAGAATCCACCGGATAGTGATAGGCCGAAATGGCTGATCTGTGAACATTGATCGAGCTGTAGGACCTGCCGGAGTTGAAGGAATCCGCCAGGTAATTCACTATGACAGTGACAGGGGCACGCATTGGATCAGCCTGCCGTTGGTCACACCAACGCACCCAGAGTTTCCAGGCTGATCTGTACGCTGCTCGAGTCCCGGGGGCCCAGGCCACGGCGAGGAGATCTCTAGCCGAGCTTGAAAGGCCGTCGTGAGTGTCCGGCACCCCGAGACCAACCATGCCAGGAGTGTCAGTGTGCCCTCCTCCACCAGGGGATGGACGCCCTTGGTTGGGTGGGAGAGGATGTGTGGGAGTTGGGGAAGCAGTCTGGGATGGTCGATGACTAATCCCAGTAGAAGGGGAAACCATGGTTGCGCAGGCCACCATGGCGTGATCAGAACTACGGTCGCTCCCTGGTTCGCAATCTGCAGCAGAACCTTGGGGATCATCGCGAATGGGGGAAACGCATAGTGTGTTCCCCCTGTCCAGGAGTGACGGAAAGCGTCCACTGCCGATGACCCGGGATCCGGTCTCCAGCTGAAAAAGCGTGGCAGCTGATGATTGAGTCTGGAGGCGAAAAGGTCTATGTCCAAGGGGCCCCAAAGTAGGTTCAGTTGGGCGAAGATTGGCCTGTCCAAACACCAATCGCTGGAGTCGATAAGATATCGGGAATTCCAGTCTGCGACAGTGTTGGATGTACCCGGAATGTACTCCGCCATAAGGATGATGTCTCGCGCCAGGCAGAAGTGCCATATCTCTGAAGTGATGTCTGCTAGGATCTTGGATCTGGTGCCCCCTAAGCGGTTGATGTATTGTACCGCTGCAATATTGTCCATGCGTAATAAAATGCAGCAACTGGACCGTTCCGCTAGGAAACTCTGAATAGCGAAAAGTGCCGCTGAGAGTTCCAAAGCGTTGATATGCAAGAGGGATTCTTCTCTGGACCAGGTCCCTCCCGTCGAGGTCTCCCCCAGTCGGGCTCCCCAGCCTCGGCGGCTCGCGTCCGATTCTACGACGACGTCCGGACGTGAGTTGAAGATTGTCCTGCCGTTCCATTCGGTGGCATGTTTGAGCCACCATCGTAGTTCGACCTGGGCCTCTGAAGAGAGGGGAACCTCGTCCGCGTAGCGGAGACCCTGTCGTAGGTGTACAATTTTCAGTCTCTGGAGGGCCCTGTAATGCAAGGGGGCCGGAAATATGGCCTGAATGGATGCCGCAAGCAGGCCTACAATGCGGGCCAATACGCGTAGGGATAAGAACCCTTTGCGAAGTATTGCCCTGATCTCCTTGCGGATCAGGGCCAATTTCTCGCTGGGCAAGCGAAGAACAGCCTGGTTGGTGTCTATCGAGAATCCCAGGAATTCTATTTCTTGGGCCGGTACAAGCACCGATTTTTCCTGATTGATCAGGAAGCCTAGATCTTGTAGAAGGTTGATCGTCCAGGACATGTGGCGGTGTGCTTGGTTCTTGGAATACGCAATTATGAGGATGTCGTCCAGGTAGATGATCAGACGTACTCCTCTGCTCCTCAGCGATGCCACGACCGGTTTCAAAAGTTTCGTGAAGCACCATGGGGCGGATGACAATCCGAACGGGAGGCATGTAAACTGCCAAGTGCGTCCCCACCACCTGAAACGGAGAAGGTGTTGTGATTCTTGATGCATGGGGACGGTGAGGTATGCGTCCTTTAGGTCTACCTTCACCAACCAATCTCCCGGCACGAGGAGGTCTCGGAGGCAATGAATGCCCTCCATTTTGAAATGCCGATAGGCGACATGTTGGTTCAAGTCCCGAAGATTTATGACCGGGCGGTAGCCCCCCCCTTTCTTTTTGACTAAAAAGAGATTGCTGATGAAACCTGGGGAGGAGGGGTCGACTTCGATCACTGCATGTTTGGCAATGAGGTCCCTGAGTTCGTTGTCTATCAGGGTTACATTTTGCCCCGCAAATTGAATAGGGGGGGGAATTAATCCCAAAGTCGGTGTTGATAGGAGGTCTATCTGAAACCCTGTCACCGTATTCAGAATCCATGAATCTGCCGTAATCGCAGACCAAGCGCGGGTAAAAAACGTTAGACGGCCCCCCACAGGTGTGAGGGGTAAGGGCATGTGTGTGGTACTCACCGGTATACGGGCGGGAGCGAGGGTATCCTCTATGGCCGCGTCCCCTCCAGGGTCTGCCGCGTGGTGGGAAGAACGGTGCCGGTTGCGCCGTGGTGGTGTACGGAGTGGGAGCCTGGGTATAGTGCGGTTGAGCAGCTGGTCTCTGGAAAGGTCTGCTGTTGTTATAGCGGCCGGCAGAACGGCCCCTACTTCTGCCGGCCCGGGGAAAAACCCTAGCGTTACCCGTTTTTTTGAGGGACGTTTGAGCTTTATCCAGGCTATTAAACATACCTACAAATTTATTGATGTCTTTGATTAAAGAATCACCAAATAACATGCCCTCTGCTGCGGGGCCTGGTTCGGATTCCGCTAGATGGGCCAGTTGCCGATCGAGCCGCATGAGGATAGAGCGTCTGCGCTCGACGGAGCAGGCTGTATTGGCGTTGCCCGTCAGACATATGGCCCTTTGGGCCCAACCGCGTAATTGTGTCAGGTCAACCTGCTGGCCAGTGGTTGCGGCTTGTTCTGCCAGATTTAGGATCTTGGTCAGAGGACCGAATAGGTCCAGGATGCGGTCCTGTATGTTCTTAAAAGACCGGTCTATGCCTTTTTTCGGGAGTTTTCCCGTCTTTAGCAGGTATTTTAGTAGGATCGGGTCCACTTCGGGTGTACTTACAGCCTTCATGGGTATGTGGGGGCGGGGGCATTCCGCTCTAAGCTTGTTGCGGTTTGACCTCTCCAGTGATTTACGTGCCCACAGCTCGACGTATTCTGCTACGTGGGGAAGGGGAGACCAATCCCCCGAGCGTGGGTGGGATATAGCGTCAGGGTTAAACAGTGGTTTACCCATGGCATCCATAATATCTTTGCCCTGGTTGTCAGGGTTGGCATCCTGTAGGAGTGCCGGTGCCCCCGCATCCTCATCATTGTAGTCGGACCCCGAGACCTCGGATTCGACCGACTCAGCGGACGAATCGTCGTCTGACTCTAACACGTATGAGTCTGGTTTAGTCCTTTTTGCGGATCCATGCCTCTTATATGACTCCCTGAGGCCCAGGGGTTGAAGGGGGTCTGGCGGATGCGTGGGGTGGCAGTCCGGGTAGGGATCTGCTCTGAGCATATTATTTACTTCCCCTGCCGGGGAGTCATAGGCTGCCACCGTATGCTTCCTTTTTTGAGAAGCTTTCCCCTTTTTTACGGTTAGTACCGTGGCCTGTGGCATGGGTTCAGGGGGGGTCAGAGTTGGTTTGGCTTTAGAAGCGGTGGCAGCTGCAGTTAACGCTGATTGTATAGACATATTTATAATGTCTTTCAGTTGGGCAGCAGTCAGCATCTGCGTTGGCTCTATCAGCAGCTCCTGTTCTGGGATGGGAAGGGAGCCCTCTTCTGCCATGCTGTTAAGTATGCCGATCTAATAATAAGGGTATTAGTTTTTTTATTATTAGGTAGGTTTTATTATTATTAGGTAGGCCAGGCAAGGAATCAAATTCCCAGAAGATTTGTTGGGGAGATAAGCTGGCCGTGATCAGGGACTAGAATTCCTAAGGGTATTGTATGCTGACTCACTCGTTTGCAGGCTCACCCTCCGTACAGCAGCGCTGACAGTTTGCGGTGAGGAGAGCCTGCAGATCTCGTTGTAGGGCGAAATCTCGCGAGACTACGGCCCCAGCGCTCCAATTGGTTGGAGGATGGTGCAGTTCCGCCCCCCCGAGTCCCGCGCACGTCGCGATTGGACGGGGGAACGGCACTGCGGGTAGGTCGCAGGGAGGCGGGGGGTCCGCCTCCCTCTACGGCGCGAAAGCCTTCCTGAGGGAAGGGAGGATGCAAGATGGCGCCGCGATCGAGAGAGAGGGGAGGGGTGGATGTCGAAGAGGGACGCCGGTCACGCAGCGTGTGAAGTGTGAAGGTGCTGGCAAGGGTCAGTGCCAGAAAGGCACAGGGGAAGGATGTGTAGCGCAGGGATCAGGGCAGCTGCACCTGTTACCTGACAGCCAGCACCTCCTCAGGACAACCACAACACAACAACTATACAACCTAGATAACATTATCATTGTCCATAAAATCTATTCTAATCCATAAAAACCAATTTTCAATAAAATTATTAGTCATAAAATTATTAGTCAATCAAGATTGTTAGTCGTCACTTATCTTTGCCGTGAGCAGAAAGAAAGAGGAAGAATCAGGAGAAGGCAGCCCCATTTATAGACACTAAGATGGGAGTGGCTAAGGCCAGGGGGCTGCTGGGATACGTAGTTCTTACAGTTTTTTCTTTAAATATTACAGTAAGATGTTTTTACATTTCTGCTGTGAGCATTAATAAAGAAGGATTAATGCATAGATACGAGCCTCCTGTCTGATGTATAATCAACCGTGAAACATGTAGAGGACCACATGTCCTATGAGGACCTACTTTATCTTTGCTTCCATCTTTGGAGCACATTAAGTATCAGCAAAATATATTTATAGATACCCATGTATTTTTTAATGTATTGTCTGGTTTTGAACACTAAATAAGATTATATATAAGGACATATGTCCTTATGTATATTGGATATCAAGTTTTTTATCTTTTTGTATGAATAAAATAAAAATTTTACTCAACTATGTATTGTGTCTACCTGGTACCGAGATAGTCCATTTCCTTACTTTCAGGAAACTAGTTTGGGAAACTATCTCTGTTTCCAATTTTCATTTTACTCTCATTGTCTGACCAATGTAGAGAACAGACAACATACAGTGGGCCAGATTCACATAGATTAGCGGATCTTTAGATCCGCGTAATCTATGTGATTTACGATCCGCCGACGGATCGTAAATCTAGTGCTGTATTCACAAAGCACTTACCTCGAAACTTGCACCGGCGGATCGTAACTCCACCGGTGGAATTCAAATTCCGCGGCTAGGGGGAGTGTAGTATTTAAATCAGGCGCGTCACCGCGCCGATTTAAATGCGCATGCGCCGCCGGCTAAATTTCCCGGCGTGCATTGCTCACACTGACGTCGCTAGGACGTCAGTGGTTTCGGCGTGAGCGTAACTTGCATCGGGAAGAAATCTGAATCGGCGTACGCAAACGACGTTAAAATTTGAAACTTGGCGCGGGAACGACGGCCATACTAAACATAGGATACGCCGCAGTTACCCCTGCTATAGCAGGGGTAACTATCCGCCGGAAAAAGCCGAACGCAAACGACGTGAAAAAAAAAGCGACGGGCGGGCGTTCGTTACTGAATTGGCGGTTCTCCTCATTTGCATATCCAACGCGTAAAAAAACGAGGCGACACCTAGCGGCCGGCGGGAGATTGCAGCCTAGGATCCGACATTGTAAGTCACTTACACCAGTCGGTTCTAAGGGAGATCTATGAGGAACTGATTCTTATGAATCAGTCGCATAGATCCGACCGTCGGATCTCAGAGATACGACGGCGTATCAGGAGATACGCCGTCGTATCTCTTTGTGAATCTGGCCCAGTGCCTTGAAAAGTATTCATACCCCTTGAAATGTTCCACATTTTGTCATGTTACAACCAAAAGCATAAATGTATTTTATTGGGATTGCATGTGATATAAAGTGACACATAATTGTGAAGTGGAATGAAAATGATAAATGGTTTTAATTTTTTTTTTTAAATATGTGAAAAGTGTGGGGTGCATTTATATTCAGCCCCCCTGAGTCGCTACTTTGTAGAACAACCTTTTACTGCAATTACAGCTGCAAGTCTTTTTGGGTATGTCTCTACCAGCTTTGCACATCTAGAGACTGACATTTTTGGCCATCTTTGCAAAATAGCTCAAGCTCTGCCAGGTTGGATGGAGCGCATCTGTGAACAGCAAATTTTAAGTCTTGCCACAGATTATCAATTGGATTTAGGTCTGGATTTTGACTGGGCCATTCTAACACATGAATATGCTTTGATCTAAACCATTCCATTGTAGCTCTGGCTGTATGTTTAGGGTTGTTGTCCTTCTGGAAGGCGAACTTCCGCCCCAGTCTCAAGTCTTTTGCAGGTTTTCTTCTAAGATCACCCTGTATTTGGCTCCATCCATCTTCCCATAAACTATCATCAGCTTCCCTGTCCCTGCTGAAGAAAAACATCCCCACAACATGATGCTGCCACCACCATGTTTCACAGTAGGGATTGTGTGCTCAGGGTGATGCGCAGTGTTAGTTTTCTGCCACACATGTGTTTTGCTTTTAGTCCAAAAAGTTCAGTTTTGGTCTCATCTGACCTGAGCATCTTCATCCACATGTTTGGTGTGTGACCCACATGGCTTCTTGCAAACTGGACTTCTTATGGCTTTCTTTCAACAATGGCTTTCTTCCTGCCATGGTTCCATAAAGGCCAGATTTGTGGAGCACATGACTAATAGTTGTCATGTGGACAGATTCTTCCACCTAAGCTGTGGATCTCTGCAGCTCCCCCAGAGTTACAATGGGCCTCTTAGCCACTTCTCTGATTAATGCTCTCCCTGCCCCGGCCTGTCGGTTTAGGTGGACGGCCATGTCTTGGTAGGTTTGCAGTTGTACCATACGCTTTCCATTTTCAGATGGTGGATTGAACAGTGCTCTGTGAGATGTTAAAAGCTTGGGATATTTTTTAATAATCTAACCCTGCTTTAAACTTCTCCACAACTTTATCCCTGACCTGTGTGGTGTGTTCCTTGGCCTTCATGATGCTGTTTGTTCACTAAAGTTCTCTAACAAACCTCTGAGAGTTTCACAGAACAGCTGTATTTATACTGAGATTAAATTACACACAGGTGGACTCTATTTACTAATTATGTGACTTCTGAAGGCAATTGGTTCCACTAGATCAGTGGTTCTCAACCTTCTAGTGCCGTGACCCCTTGATAAAATTTCCCAAGTTGTGGGGACCCCTAACAATAAAATAATTTTCGTAATGTGGGTTGTCAGCACCCACCCAAGGCAAGACAAGTAATTTGCACCCCTAACCCACGGACATGTAGCGCTCCCTGGGTCCTTTTAGTGGCAACTATAATCACAGGTAGTGTCACTCACTGTGTCTCCAGCTTCACTGTGTTCCAACTTTGTGGTGTCTCGTAGCAGTGACACCTATGCCAAAATCAGGAGATAGGGTGTCCTCTATCCCCTCCCACTTCACATTTCTCACCAGTCAGCTGACCTCTAGTCTTTGCCCCCCCAGCCATGCCGTGAACTGAAAGGGCACCTGCGAAGAGGCTGAGTGGGCGGCCACGTGCTCCAGGGATAGCCCTGTTGGGTGGCTGCAAAAAGGCTGGGAGAGTGATGCAGGCTTCAGAAACAGCCCAGGATTCGGTGACCCCTGGCAAATCATCATTTGACCCCTGAGGGGGTCCCGACCCCCAGGTTGAGAACCACTGCACTAGATTTTAGTTAGGGGTATCAGAGTAAAGGGGACTGAATACAAATGCACGCCACACTTTTCAGATATTTTTTTGTAAACAAATTTGAAAACCATTTATAATTTTCCTTCCACTTCAAAATTATGTTCCACTTTGTGTTGTTCTAACACATACAAATCCCAATAAAACACATTTAAGTTTTGGGTTGTAACATGACAAAATGTGGAAAATTTCAAGGGGTATAAATACTTTTTCAAGGCACTGTAAGTTGAAGATTTATGGGAAGATCTGGGACCCCAAGTATGATGTACATTTCTACCTCCATCATCCTTTAAAACCCCTAAAGCTTTTCTTCTTATAAATGACGCAAAATACCACTACTATAATTTTGTATTCCAGGGAGGACATACTGTATGCTGTGCTGAAGGCGGAAGACATTCCTTCCCATTATTTTGTCCCTGATATTAATATAACTTTAGAGATTTCCATTACCTTAGAGGTAGTCATATATGGAAAAACAGGGGAAATCTGGGCAAAAACAAAATAAAAGGATCTACCTTTACAGCAAGGACAGTTGCTAGAATGCAGGCAGCCATGCAGCACAGTGTTGCTGGTTGTGACGGTGCAGGAGGCCTTCTGTAGTCCCTGGCACAACAGGGTTCTGACTGGGTGATGAAGGGACAGTACCTAAACCAAATGGGCTCTATTGCATTTCACATTGTTAATCTAACACAGAGACCTAGCTGACAAGGAGTGAAAGAGAACTGCTGATGTTTGTCTATGGTTAGCTTTGCTTGTTTAGTCTTATTTCTAATCCATCCTCTTCTGCATTATGCTATATTTGGTTGGACAAACTATACCAACTACCATAAATAAAACCATGTTATTTAGCACTCTGATGTTTAAATCTTTTATTCCTGCACATTATGGGCTAGATTCAGGTAGGGGGACGTAAGTTTGTGCGGGCGTAGCGTATGTTATTTACGCTACGCCGCCACAATTTAGAGAGGCAAGTGCAGTATTCACAAAGCACTTGCTCCGTAAGTTGCGGCGGCGTAGGTTAAATCTGCCGGCGTAAGCGCGCCGAATTCAAATTGTCAAGAGGTGGGCGTGTTTTATGTAAATAAAACATGACCCCACGTAAATGACGTTTCTCACGAACGGCGCATGCGCCGTCCGTGAACGTATCCCAGGGCGCATGCTCCTAATCACTTCGCAAATAGTCAATGCTTTCGACGTGAACGTAATTTACGCAAAGCCCTATTCGCGAACGACTTACGCAAACGACATAAACAACGCAAAATTCGACGCTGGCCCGACGTCCATACTTAACATTGGCTATGCCTCATATAGCAGGAGTAACATTACGCCGGAAAAAGCCTTACGCAAACGACGTACGTTTCTGAATCGGCGTATCCAGCTCATTTGCATATTCTACGCTGAAATCGACAGAAGCGCCACCTAGCGGCCAGCGTAAATATGCAACTAAGATACGACGGCGTAAGAGACTTACGCCAGTGGGATCTTAGCCTAATTTCGGCGTATCTTGCTTTCTGAATACAGAAAAAAGATACGCCTGCGTAAATTCTTGCTGAATCCAGCCCTATAAATTCTAATTTTGGGGCATAATATATTGCTTATTCACTCTGTAGGCGTAATTCAGTCAGTGGTGTATACACACACCTTAGAATGTTAGATCTGGTTCTGTTAAATAAAATAAATTGTCTTACTGCTTTTGAAATTCACATTTGTTTTCATATTATGATAAGAAAATGGGAGTCTCCTACAATAGATATGGGGAGGAATGGTCATTAATAAAGACAGACTGACAAAACGCCCTTCACTGTCTGTTCAACACTATTTAGCACATCTTCAGCAATAAACAAAATGAAATATTCCTAAATGGTTAGATCAGCGGTAGACCTTAAGAGGTGGAGATGTACCTGAACAACATGGGAAAAGTCAAAGACCATGGGGCACAGTGTTGCCCCTCACACCCGATTTAAACCTCTATTTGCCGTACTACTGTGTCACAATCGCATGCATTGCACAGCAATCGTAGGTTTAAATCGCTTTTCAGAGGAGCAGTAGTGCCTGCTGCACTTGAGTATGAGCCTTCAGTTGAATTTAGTAGCAGCACTCTTATTTTCTATACACAAATGTTTTTCTCGGCAGGAAAAAGTTTTTCCTGAGGGATTCCTGCCTTGCATACACACGTTCAGGCGAAATACCACCCGTCAAAAGCGCGATGACGTATACCACGTACAACGGCACTATAAAGGGGAAGTTCCATTCAAACTGCGCCACCCTTTGGGCTGCATTTGCTGATTTCGTGTTAGTAAAAGTTTGGTGAGAGAAGATTCACGCTTTTCAGTCTTCGTGCTTTTCAGTCCGTTACAGCGTGACGAATGTGCTATCTCCATTACGAATATTTACCAGAACGAATGCTCCCTTCTCATACTTGATTCTAAGCATGCGGATAGATCTTGGAAATTATCAGGGGTTCCTAAACTTTTGCATACGACTGTATATTGCAAGCTCCATTGCGGTAGTTACCCCATAGGGGACTAAGGCTGACCACTCACATTGGGCCAGATTCACAAAAGAGATACGACGGCGTATCTACCGATACGCCGTCATATCTCTGTTTCTAACTATGCGGCTGATTCATAGAATCAGTTATGCATAGCTAGTCCTAAGATCCGACAGGTGTAATGGACTTACACCCGATTGGGCCCGCCTTGCGCCGGACGGATTTAAGTTACACCGCTGCAAATTTCCAGGTAAGTGCTTTGTGGATCGGGCACTAACTTGTGTAATTTGCGGCGGTGTTACTTAAATTAGAAAAGTTACGTTGCGCCCGCTGGCTGTGAATCTGGCCCATTGTTCTTTCTCTATTCCTGTGAATTATTGCAACATTTCTAGTGGTATTTGGATGGAGCACAAAAGCCGATATCTAGAGTAATCCAAGTCACAGATATTTTTTAGCATTGTGGATAATCTCTGCCACATGTGTTTCCTTGCACAGCATAAAAAAAAAAAAAGATTTGCACAATCAGGACTGAATATTACAGCAGCATCTGGGGCTCAGCAATTTGTCAAGAATACTAGATCTGCCTATTTATGGCTACACAAATGTGAATGGACAAAGTTGCAGGGTAGAACGCCAAGTAACAGGGCTATCATAACATATCTCAGTAAGTACAGGGGAAAAAAACATTCAACATAAAGGCATTTGTGACACTTCTATGGAATTAATACAATTCATTCATGTTTTTTTTTTTTTTTTTAAAGAATGAAAAACGTTCTTTTACAAGTATATAGGATCCAAAAAAAAAAAACCCAAGCAAAATATTTTCTTTTACAGCAAAGCGTATCCATATATCTGACAAGAAGGTATAAACATGATAAAATCCTACAATGAACCTTGAATCTATAAAAATATTTGGACTGCTTATGCTACAATGCAGGCAGGTTTCCTGCTGCCTATAAAATATATACTCTGGGAGAATTTGTCCATACGTTCTTGATGCAGAGCCAAATGAATCTTCAAAGCGATTGTAAATGATTCGCTCTCACACTTGCTCAAAGGAATAAAAATATTTGAAAGGAGTGCAAAGCATCTCTCCCCCCACATCCCTTTCTGAGAAGCACCAGCATAAACACATCCCTGCACAGACATCTGAAAAACAGCCTGTTTAGGTAAAAACACTGGAAATTCTGGGATGCCGTCACCCAAATCAACTATGTTACTTTTTTCTATAGCATATAAGTATTGCTCATAGCAGCTTAAATGCGCTTGCATTAAATCACATTTACCTGGTTGTTAACATGTATGTAAACTAACTCCTATTTCTCCCTTTTGGTCTGTTAAATATGCCATTAAAAGCATTTTATTAAACCTGTTTGACAAGTGCAAAAAAATAAATAAATAGCTGTTCATTCAGCCTTAAATCCTGTGAGACTTCCTGTGCTTTCTTCCCAGGACTCTGGTTGCCACCTGTCTGGGATACACCAGGACAGTTCGGTTTTGATTCATGTGTCCAGGTTTCAGTCCACTTGAAACCCGGACACATTATTCAAACAAGTATGTGGCTCGGAACAGACCTTGGCAGGTGGGTAAGGGGGGCACTATGTGCGCCACATTACTATTCACTTTGGAATGCCCACAGGTGTCCCAGGTCTGTTACAATCGTATAGTGTAGGGGTGTCAAACTCAATTTCATTGTCCTCAAAGGGCTATTTTTGCCTGTAAGACTATATATATGTGTATGCAAGGCCTTTTTCTCAGTGGATAGGTGCAGAAACTCAACCACGCCCCCCCCCCCCCCAGCATCGACTGGTGGATGTGGCTATATTGCACTAGAAGTAGGCAGGTCTTAAAGGGGCAATACATATCAGGAGTGCATTATGTGTGGAGTTCAGGGATGTGCTGTGTGCAGACTGCAGAATTCAGGGGTGCGCTATGTGCAGAGTTCAGAAGTGTGCTACATACAGAGTGCAGGGTTTAGGGGTTTGCTATGCACGGTGTGCAGGGTTACGTTCTCTTTCAAAGGCTGTTCACATCTCATTTCTACCCCTCCCCCTGGGTGCGAGGGCCACATGTAATGGCTTGGGGGCATTGTGTTTGACACCTGTGCTACACCTGTGTGTACAAAAAAAAAAATACTGTATGCCTCTAAAATGTTCAGGTTTGGCTTGAAGAAAAGTGTCAACTCTACCCAGGACAGTTAGCATTGTTCCCTGCAATCTCTGTGGACTACAAAACACCCCCTACCCCCCAATATGCCAATATGGAGAAGATAGGTAGGTGTTATGCAGTCCTAACCCACTCCGTCAGAAGAATTATCAGTCTATGATAGGAAATTAGTTAAAGCGGTTGTAAACCTGCATATACATTTATTTTTTTACACCTGCAAGGCAAAAGCCATAATGAGCTAGTATGCACCGCATATTAGCTCATTATGAAATACTCACCTCGGAACGAGGTGTAGGGAACTTACCTGGTCCACGCCGAGCCGAGCGTGTCTTCCGGGTATCGCCGCTCCAGCACTGTGATTGGTTGGAGCGGCGATGACGTCACTCCCGCGCATGCGCGCAGGAGATTTCATTCCGGCATGCCGGCCCTTCACCCGAGGATCCCCCCCTGCGCATGCCCCGCTGCAATCAGCGGCGCATTGCGAGGGGAATATCTCCTAAACCGTACAGGGTTGGGAGATATTCTTTATACCTACAGGTAAGCCTTATTATAGGCTTACCTGTAGGCAAAAGTCAAACTGTGGGTTTACAACCACTTTAATGGCAGGTTTACCCGGTTAAATTAAAAGTAAAAAAAAAAAGTATGTAAAAAAGAAAACGAATGCAGACATCACATCCAAGGACCTGAAAGCTGTTATATTATGATTTTTTTTGTTCTTAGGTTTGGATAAGTTTTAAAGGCCTTTACCACTGAGTCATTTCTAACAGCTTACAAAACTGTTCTTTTTTTTCCCCTCCCGTTTATAGGCTGCAATACTTGTAAATAGTAATGTACAAGTCTGAGCAGTGTGAACTTTTGCTAAAATACAACAAAAGCTGAAATAGAAATTACATTTTTAAGAAATACAAATAAAATGGATGTGCACCATCATATCTTACACCATCTACACATTTCATGCTCACATTGCAGTTATTTCACATCGCATACTCTTTAAGGGGTAGAAGTCTTGACTTGCTCCAAGTTCTAATGCTTCACCATGTAATATTTTAAATTTATCACTTTACCCAGGGGTGTAACTAGAGGAGTATAGTAGGGGCAGCTGTCCGGATCACAGTGAAGGGGGCTCATACGATAGTAAAAAAAAAAGAAAAAACTTCAAATATTTAAAGATCTCTGTGAAAGTCTGACAAGTATATTAACGTTTTTTTAAAATTGTCTGAGGAAAGAGTAGACAAAAGGAAAAGGGAATTCTGAAAATCAACACAAAATAGCAAACATTTGCTTATTTGAGTGTGTGTGTGTGAGAGAATAGGTGACATGCCAAACTAAAGTGGAGCTTATACATTTTACTATACTATATTTATGTTCTGGTAAGCCAGTGAGCCAGTCACGATGTAAGTGCAAGCAATTATAATGCCCGCCTATAGATAAACATCTAAAAAAAAAAACAGAGAGAGGAATGCAAAGCAGTTGCAAGTAACCCCTTATAGCAATGCGTTAGATGTCGTTAAGTTGTCGTGGTTTTGAAAAATTCCAAACTGTAGATTTTACAGTGATAGCAGTAAGTTATTGAAGTAATACATTTTAATCAAATATACAATTTCTAATTTAATGAAAAAAAAATTTTTTTAAAGTGATCTTTAGACCCCCCCCCATGTGTTTTTTTACACTCTTACTGGTATTGCTGGATATTTTATGATGGTTACATAATAGTTTACCTTTTTTGGGGTTGTATTCGAGACAAATGCTTGTAGGTATAACATTTAATTAAGTAATGATAGATACAGATAACAAATGTAATAATATTGGAAAATGTAAAAAAAAAATACTTAACCAAAGATTCCACAGGTCCCTTAATCTAAGGGCTCTTTCACTCGGGGCGGATCAAGGATGATCCGCCCCGTGAACCCCCACTTGCTCAGCGGGGATCGCTCCATTGATCCCCGCTGAGCCGGCGGATGACAGGGCGGTCCCTGCACACTGTGCAGGGACCGCCCTGCCTTTTCACCGCTCTAGTCTATGGGGGCATCAGATGAACACGGACCGTCTGTCCGTGTTTACCTGATCCGATGACGGATGGAAAAATAGGGATTTTACTCCGTCTGCAGAATCGGAGGATTGCGGCACCGGGCGAGATCGGGTGTCAGTGGATATTCATCTGCTGACACCCGCGATCTCATAGGGACCAATGTATGTCCCTTTTTCATTTGTTTTTTTTAACTTCAAAACCAAGTTTATTGAGATGTTACAAATAAAAGGCACATACATGTTAGGCATGTGATTAACATTAAGCGATGCCTGAAGCAGATATACAGTTATACAATTTACAGTGTATGTTCATATATCGGATCACATCCTTTACTTTTTACAAGGGTTCAACTTTATTACTCTTAGGAGAAGATACCCCATACGTTCCACAAACCCTATACAATCACCAGATCGACCATGCCACCCCAATTCCATATATCCTTTTCCTTTGCCTGAGATTTACTCCGTACATGTTTCCCCATCCGCCATCCACCTGTCCCAAACATTGGAGAACTTCTGTGGGCGCCCCCTCTGAATGTAGATCATCTTTCTATAAGGAAGGGTGGTGTTCACCTCCCTTTTCCAGTCCTCCAATGTTGGGGCCCTATCCCTCATCCATGCCTTGGCCACTACCTTTCTAGCCATGAATAGCGATTCGCATATAAAGATGTTCTGGTACTTATCTATGTCCACGTCTGGGACCAGCCCCAACAGACATAACTTCGGATCCATCCCCACCGGTGATCCCATATTGTCGTGTAGGAACTTCGTTACCTGCAACCAGTAGGCCTGTATGTCTGGACATTGCCACAGTAAGTGGCAGAACGAGGCCCCAGCAGCATCACACATGGGGCAAGCAGTACTCCGTGTGGGTTGGAATTTAGCTAATCTCTTGGGCGTTAGGTAAGCACGATGAACTATATATAGCTGAGTTAGCCTGTCCGACAGTTTGGGGGACGACGTCTTTACTCCTTCCAATATCTCACCCCAGTCAGTGTCATCTATCTGTCCCAGGTCCCGTTCCCATTTCGTCTTTGCTGTCTGTGACACCTTGCCTACCTTTTCCAGTCGGATTGTATAGTATAAGTTAGATGTGAGTTTTGTGGATTCTGCCCCAAAAATAACATCCAGCACCCGCGGCCTACTCAAATCCACAGCTACCTGTTCCATTTGTGTTCTAAGTGCATGCCGAAGCTGCAGGTACCGAAAAATAAATTGGGGTGGAAGAGAAAATTCCTCCCGTAAATGCGTAAAGGACTTAGGGCCTGACTCAGTGAGGACCTGGGATAGGTAAAGTATTCCATATGCCGCCCATATCCCCGGGTCCGGAACTGTTCCCAGCTCTGGTAGACTTCCATTTCTCCACAGTGGCGAATGGGAGTGCACGTGTGTTCTGTCCATTCTTTTAAGGGCTATATCCCAGATTTTCTGTTGATGTAACAGCATGTCGGCCCCAAAGTGTGCCGTCCTACACCCTCCATGTCCTGTCCTGAATATAGCCTGTACCGGGGTATGGAGAGGGCTACCTGGTCTGTTACATACTAACGCTCTATGCCTCTGTGCTTCTGAAGTATTAAAATGGTAAACGTGGGACAATTGCGACGCAATATAGTAATCTTGCAGATCTGGAAGGGAGCATCCTCCCTCCAGTATGGGATTTTTAAGTATATGCCACGCCAACTTGTGTCGACTTGACCCCCACACAAATGAATTTAGGAGCGCTTCCATTTGTTTAAACACTTTCAGAGGTATGTACAATGGGGCGTGCCACACCATATATAGTATTTTGGGTAATAAAATCATTTTCACTAAATTTATTCTGCCCATTACTCCCAGGGGTAATCTAGCCCATGCCTGCGTTCGTGCTTTAATAATGGCAAATAGGGGTTCTACAGGTGGACATAATCCTTGGGGTTCCTGGTCACGCTCACTCCGAGATATTTAATTTCCGCCACCCTTTGTAGTGGTAGTTCCGGGGACGACGCCTGAGGGGGAAACTGATCTAGCGGAAGAATTCGGGACTTGTCCCAGTTAATCTTTAACCCTGAGTATGTACCCGCCTCTTCTATTATAAGCAGAGCTGCCCTTAGTGATGGTCCCTGATCTGCCAGATATAGGACAGTGTCATCTGCATATAATCCTATCTTCTCCCATGTATCCCCCTTTCTGAGGCCTATCACATCTGGACTCGCCCTAATTGCCATGGCCAGCGGTTCTGCCGCCAGGGCATACAATAGTGGTGACAGGGGGCATCCCTGTCTCGTACCCCTTTCCAATGCAATCTGTTCCGATAACCACCCGTTTACAAAAATTCTGGCCCTGGGTGTCTGGTATAGAAGCTGTACCCATTTAATAAATTTCGGGCCAAATCCGTAACACCGTAGGCACTCCCACAGATACAGCCACTCGACAGAGTCGAAGGCCTTGGCCGTATCCAAGGATACCACCACTCTAGTCCCTACATTGTCATGTTGTGCCTGTATATTCATGAACAGTCTCCTGACGTTCATGGCCGTATTCTTGCCCGGCATAAACCCGGTCTGGTCCGGGTGTATCAGGGAGAGAATCACCTCATTCAACCTGGAGGCCAAAATCTTAGCCAATATCTTGATGTCTACCGGCAATAAAGATATGGGTCTATACGCTTCGGGATACCTGTGATCCTTGCCCGGTTTGGGAAGGACTATGATCTGAGCTTCCTGCATAGACGTAGGGAGAATACCTGAGTCAAAGATGGAGTGATAAACATCCCGCAACTTTGGTACCAGTGTTTCGGAATAAGTGGCATAGAACTCCAGTGGCAGACCATCCAACCCCGGGGCCTTGGACTTGGCTAGTTGTGATATTGCGTTCGCAACATCTTGGGCAGTGATAGGGGCTTCAAGCTGCCGCACCTGCTCTGCCTTCAACTGTGGGAATTGCAGTGCATGTAGATATGCCTGTATTTCTCTCGGTGTGCGTCTACTCTGGGAGGTATATAAGTCTCTGTAAAATCTCATAAACCTGTCCGCCACCTGTGGGGGGTCCGTGACCAACGAGCCGTCCGGCTCAGCCAGGGACACCACCACCGGTGGTCTGTCTTCCAGATGGGCCAGATATGCCAGCATCTTCCCTGCCTTTTCCCCATGCTCATATATCCGTGTTTTACAGAAGAAGATGCGCTGTTTGGCTTTCTCCATGTGTAGCTGTGTTACTACTCTGGCTTGTACCTTTACCTTTTCCAAATTCTCCGGGGTGGGTAGTGTATTAAATGATTCTTCTAGTTGCCGCAACGCTTCCTCTGATTCATGTACTATGACCTGTGAGGAAAGCTTCAGTCTGTTAATTTTGGTGTCTAGCACCCTACTCGCGTGTATTTTAAATGCGTCCCACTGGTGATTAAGTGTCAAAGGGTCCTGGTTTTCTGGGAAAAAGAACTTTAACTCCCGCTCTATGCTGTCGTGATCTTGCAGGGCTTTCAACCAAAATGGGTTCAATCTCCACACCCTTCCAGAGGCCTCCCTCCGCAAGGACATCTGCATCCAACATGGTGAATGGTCTGATAAGGCTCTAGGAGCAAACCCCACCCCCTCCACCCTGGGCACGAGGGGCGTTGATATCAGGATGTAATCTATACGGGACATTGTGGCATGGCTGGTGGAGTGGCACGTGTATGCCCTAGTCTCTGGGTTTTTATGCCTCCATATGTCTGTCAAGGCGAATTCCTTCACCAGGCGGCCCAGTCTTGTCATTCTGGGCCCCCCTGGATCCCGGCCCACCTGTGCTGGTCTATCCATGACTGGATCCATGGTCATGTTAAAATCCCCCAGCCATACAGCCGGGACCGTCGGGTATTTGGCCATAAATGCCAAGCCCATCGTGACGACCTCCGAGCTGTACGGGGGGGGGGATATAGCACGCTATCAGCAGCATAGGGACCCCTCCCACACGGGCATTTACAAAGACATATTTTCCCTGCTGATCCGATTCCAAGGACAGTAACTCAAATGGGGTGGCCTTCGTCACTAGTAATGTCACCCCCCTGGAGAAGCTGGTATGCGTGCTATGATACGCCCAGCCGATCCAGGGGCGCTTTAGCGCTGCCTGCAGATGACCTGTGACGTGCGTCTCGGTCAATGCCATTATATTAGCTTTTTGTGCTTTTAAATAGGCCAGAGCTGCAGTGCGCTTGATTTTATTTCTCATCCCCCTAACATTCCACGTCAGAAATTTAATAGATGCCATGACGTCACCTGGGGTAGTACTGCCCTTTTTCATTTGTACACAGATGGATGAAAAAGCGGACATACGGTCCGCCCGTGTGAAAGAGCCCTTACACGACGTGGCACAGATGATCAAAATCAGAAGCATGCATGATAGCAGCTCTGAGACAAGACAAATTATTCCAAGTTACTGGACTTGTATGTAAGGAAATGAACAACACTCCCCCCTTGTGAGCAACATGACCCTTTAACCACTTGTGCTCCACAAGATTTTATCCCCTTTATGGTCAGGCCTTTTTTGCTATACGGCACTGTGCTACTTTATTTATTTTTATCCAAAGCAGAGTGTCACCAAAAAATTCGTTTTTCGGAACCCTCCCCCCCTCCGGTGTCACATTTGGCACCTTTCAGGGGGAGGGGGTGCAGATACTTGTCTAAGAGAGGTATTTGCACCCACTTCCGGGCATAGACTCCCGTGGGAGTCACGCCAATTCCCGTCCCCCCCCGCTGTCTTCTGGAAAACACACTATTCCCGGGAGAGAGCGGGACCAGTTACAATGCGCCGCGCAAATCGCGTATGCGCAGTAGGGAACTGGCCAGAGAAGCCACAATGCTTCACTTCCTGATTCCCTCACTGAGGATGGCGGCAGCAGCATCAGAGGGACGAGTGATTGCTTGGCCTCCGCTGCCGACATCGCGTGCGTGCTGGACACGCCATAAAAGTCAGCAGCTGCACTATTAGTAGCTGCTGGCTTTAAAAAATAAATACATTTAGGTGAACCTCCATTTTAAAGCAAGTACTTATATAGCACTGTCAATTCACGTAGCACTTTACATATATATTGTATATTCACTTCAGTCCCTGCCCTCAAGTAGCTTACAATCTAGGGGCCAGATTCACAAAAGAGATACGACGGCGTATCTACTGATACGCCGTAGTATCTCTGTTTCTAACTATGCGGCTGATTCATAGAATCAGTTACGCATAGCTAGTCCTAAGATCCGACAGGTGTAATGGACTTACACTGTCGGATCTTAGGATGCAGTACCGCGGCCGCCGCTGGGGGCATTTCTCGTCGTAATCCAGCGTCGGGTATGCAAATTAGCACTTACGGAGATCCACAAAGCTTTTTCCCTTCGTTAAGTCGCCGTAAGTGTTAGTTTGCCGTCGCAAAGATAGGGTACCTTTTACAAAGTGTAAAGTTAGTAAAAGTGTACCCGTCTTTCCCGCGTCGCTGTCTTTTTTTTACCCGTCGCGATTCACAAAACTCGGCGCAACGTAACTTCGCGCAAAGCACGTCGGGAAAATAGCGTCGGGAGCATGCGCAGTATGTCCGGCGCGGGAGCGCGCCTAATTTAAATGGGACTCGCCCCATTTGAATTGGCCCCTTTTTGCGCCGGACTGATTTAGGATACACCCCCCGCAAATTTCCAGGTAAGTGCTTTGTGGATCGGGCACTAACTTGTGTAATTTGCGGCGGTGTAACTTAAATCAGAAAAGTTACAGTGCGCCCGCTCGTTGTGAATCTGGCCCTAAGTTCCCTAACTCACATCCATACATACAAGTCATGCATTATGAAAATAACAGTGGAGAATCAGGCACAGGATATAAGAAATTCACATACACATAATTTTGCTAACTATCGGTTCCCACTTGTGGAAAACCAAATCTTAACACTCTTCCACATAGTACCTTCAGCCCTGGTTGAACCAGAATGCAGCTTTGAAATCACGCTACTTCAGTCAGATTTCAAAGCCACCGGTTAGTGCTTTTTTATGTGCAACTTGCCGACATCTGTGCTATTTCATGCACAGATGTCAATGCAAGTCGTACAGGAAATCCCCAAAAATAGTGCAGGGACCTTTTTCAAATCGGTGCAAATCGGAGTCACACAGATTGAATTTCTGCCTTCCCACAGTAACATCACCCCCCACACAGTTAGAAAGCACTTCCAGGGAACGCAGTTAACCTTTTGATCGCCCATGATATTAAAGTGATTGTAAAGGCTATTTTTTTTTTTAACATAAACATTTTATACTTACCTGTTCTGTGCAAGGGTTTTGCACAGAGCAGCCCTTATCTTCCTCTTCTAGGGTTTCCCAGTGGCGCTCCTGGCTCCTCCTCTTCATCGGGTGCCCCCACAGAGAGCCGCTTTCCCTGGGAGCACCCATGCAGGCACGCTCACGAGTCCTGCTGCTGCGTCCATTGACACAGACAGCAGGACTCGGCCCCGGTTCCTGTGTCACTGGATTTGATTGACAGCAGCGGGAGCCAATGGGTAAGCTGCAGCAACAGTGCTAGCCCTTGTAAGCAGGAATCCAATACCAGATGAGAATGCAGCACATATAAGATAGTAAAATATGCACACACCACAGGGTCAGACAGATGGTGAGAGGGTGTGGAAATGGCGGAGGATGATCATTTTACGCAGAAAACAAACTATGTACTATGAAATGCTTAGTTTTATATTAAAGCAGTTAAGCCTGTGTAATATGCCTGACAATATTTAGTAATTCATCTGTCGTTATTCACCGTTCAATGCACAAGTCAAATTTTCTATTATGTAGGAAAGACATATTGAAGTTGGTGTGAAGCTCAGTTCCGGTAGGAACATGAACAAAGCAAAATGTCTTCACAGGCTCATAAAGCCTATGCCACCCGTGACCCTGCCCTTACATCATTTGTCAGCGGAATCAGCTGTCTGCTCTAGTGGCTCCTGGCAGCGATTGTCTTGGATTATTAAAGCAACAATCTTGAACTCTAGTAGGACAGGTGAACAGATACTAAAATGACTTGTGCAGAACAATATCCATAGAGACGAGCAGTCTTGTAAAATTCCTGTGAAGCAGAGCAATAAATACTTTAGAAAGAAATACAGTCTGTTCCTATCGGAGGAATGCAAAATATGACAAGGCCCGAGGAAAGGCCTAAATTGTCTGGAAAGCTTTCAGCTAAAAACATTGCACAGCTATAAAAAGTATCATCTTCAGTGAACCATTTGTCGTTTCCTTTAATAAAACATATTTTTACTGTGACATATAAAGGCATCCTTACAGGCTTTATGGCACTTTCTATTGTAAGCTCTGCCTCACATATATCATCTTATAGGGCTGGCCGTGAGATCTCAAACTGCTTGAATTTTTAGAGGAAATACAGGTAGTAATTTGTAAAGGGAAGTTAATAGACCTGGTGGGTCATCCTAGACATCCAGGCACCAGAATATCCCTTATCACGGTCTTGTTAATTCATTTTCCATTTTCAGAAAAAGAAATATATGCAGCTAAAAAACAGCAGATTTGTTTACATAATGCTACGGTTTCCTACTCCAGGGTAAAAAAACTATCTTGGTATCGTTTTGCCTTTGCATAAATGAGTTTTCTTTTCAACATACAGTAAAACCTTGGACTGCAAGCATAATTTTTTCCGGAAAACATTCTTGTAATCCAAAGCACTCATATATCAAAGCGAATTTCCCCATAAGAAACAATGGAAACTCAGATGATTCGTTCCACAACCATTTATTCCTAAATCCTTCAGTTTATAATCCATATAAAAAGATTATAGCAATGTGATTTGGGTTGTGTAACCACAAAATGTCCATCCACAAATGGAAGCCTCCACAAGGGGATTAGAAGAAAAATCCAGCAGAAGCTACAGAGTATAAAGGAGATGAGAGGCGCCTCAAAGTGTAACAATATGGTTACATATAATGAAGATACAACATTTAGCAACTCAGTGATTAAAAGAGCCACATCCAAGTATTCAGGCATCCGGGGGAAAAGCTGTCCACATAGATAGACCATCCTCCTCACCATGCCTGTTTTAATCAACCATGTGAGTTGCTAAATGTTGTAACCTCATTAAATATAATCATGTTGCTACACTTAGCGGGGCGTCTCTTCTCTTTTATACTCAGTTGTGATGTGACGCTACTTGTATATCAAGACATTGCTTGTTTATTAAGTCAGACTTTATTAAAAAATGTTTACTTGTCTTGCAAAACACTCTCAAACCAAGTTACTCTTAATCAAAGGTTTCACTGTATAATAAGAGTTTATGTGTCTTGGTCAATAGTAGTCATTCTTTTATTTCTGTGTTATTGTGCAAAAAAGCCATATACTTAATTGATGTCTTGAAAGAATAGGATTTTTTGTACTCGCCGTTAAAGCCTTTTCTCTGAGTCCATGGACGGACACAGCTCCTTAAATCTTGACAAGTGGGTTATGTTCCCTGTTTACAGGAGAGGACTAGGCAGAAACATGTTAGATAATTAAATACATGTTACATTAACAGAGTTGAACAGTCCCGCCCAGGGGGCGGTCACTCCAGACATAACCCTCCTCACTGCAGTATGCAGCCTCAGTTCGTAACAAGCAGTACAAACCTAAAAAGGAGGGGTGGGTGCTGTGTCCGTCCATGGACTCAGAGAAAAGGATTTTACGGCGAGTACAAAAAATCCTATTTTCTCATATCGTCCATGGACAGACACAGCTCCTTAAATGTTGACAAGTGGGCCGTCCCCAAGCAGTGTCAAAAACGAGGGGTGGGAAATATATCAGTAAAAACAATTTTAACTTCACCCCAAAACAAGCAGAACTCCTCAACTGAGGAGGTGCAACTTTAAACAGCCGCCTGCAAAAACTAGCGGGCGAAAAAAGCATCAGAAGATGGACTCACAGCAACCATGTAAATTCTGGAAAAAGCGTGAACAGACGAGCAAGTCGCCGCCTCGCACACCTGTGAGACCGACGCATTATGTCGGAAAAAAAACCCAGGAAGCACCAATTACCCTGGTCGAAAGCGCTGTGACCGGAAAGGGGGGCCCGCCCCTAAAGAGCATAGGCCTGTATGACAGCCTGCCTGATCCACCGAGAAATGGTGGTCGACCAGACCGCCAAGACCTTTTGTGGACCAGACACCGACACAAAAGAGAGTCAGAACTCCGAAACGGAGCCGTAGCAGGCTGGTACACCCGCAAGGCACGTACCACGCCTAAAGTATGAAAGGCAACCTCCGTAGGATGCGCCGGCCGAGGACAGAAGCATATGGAAGAACAATGTCCTTATTCCGGCGAAAGGCCAAAACCACCTTTGGAAGAAGGGAAGGTTGCGGGCGCACCACCACCTAATCCTTATGGAGGATCAAGCATGGCAACTTACAAGACCGCCAACTCAGAAACCCCTCTAACAGAGGTAAAGGCCACTAAAGGGGCCACCTTCTGAGATAGTGTCAAGAGAAAATCTCTCTAATGTTTCCAAAAGGAAGGTTCCTGAAGAACCGAGAGCACCAGAGTCAAGGCGGAAATCTGCCCCCAAACGGTGCTTCAAGCAATTTTTAGATCCACTCCAAGCTGTAAAAACAGCAGGACCCTGGACACCGAGTACGTCCGTGGACGTCACTCCATCCCTTCGCACCAAGAGATGTAGGCCTGCCAGGTGTGACGGTAGATACTCCGGAAGAAGACTACCGTGCCCTCAGCATTGTTGAGATGACCGAGTCGGACAGACCCCGGTCACCTAAAGTCTGGCTTCCAATAGCCATGTTGAGCAAGTCAGTGACTGTACAACAGGAGGAAGTATGGGACCTCGAGACAGAGGGACCTCCCGCCCTGGCAACCGCCAGGGTACCTCCGCTACCAGGCGCCCGATATCGGCGTACCAAGGACGCCGAGGTCAATCTCCTCAGCCTCTACTCTGTGGAGCAGCCGAGGAAGCAACTACAATGGAGGAACGACAAAAAGTCGCCGATACAGACCCCACAGGGCCACCGGCGCGACTGACACGTCTGTACCAGATCACTAGACCTGGCCACTAACTTCGACACCCTTGCGGTGGAGACGAGCGGCCAGGAGATCCATGCCCTGTGAGGCTCACCTCCTACAAGGAAGCCGAAACACCCCAAGCACAAAGACCAGTCGCCCTGGTCCGGCATCTGGCGACTCCAGTGGTAGACCGAAGCCACGGCCGTGGCGTTGTCTGGCTAAAACCAGATCGGACGACCTTGCAACCTCCTCGACCACGAGGAGAAGCATAGCCTGATCGCCTAAAATAGTAAGACAATGAACGGTAGACAGCACCAGGCCCGACCCTGGGTAGCTACCGAGACCAGACGAGAGCAGGCACCTTCAGGAAGGTGTGGCCATGGAACCATGCAAGTCCAGTGACTCAGGGCCGACTGGACCCCCCAGGTGCCCTCACAACCCGTGAGGCTGGCATCCGTCGTAAACACCGACCACTGGAAGGAAGAAACAACTTCCCGGACCGAAGAGTCTGGGATCTCCGTCACCAACTCAGAGAGACTCTGACTACGTGACGCACCGGAATCTGATGATTTCAGAGACAAGAGATTTTTACCACCTGGACAGTATTTCCCCTGGAAAACCTGAGTGTGGAACTGGGCTGAGTGTGGAAGGAGGCTACCCACAGGCCCCTGACCAGCAGGTGCCCAGAGAGAAGACCGATTGCGTGATGCCAATACCTTCACCGCAGACGGAAGAGTCTGCAATTTCTCCAGGGGAAAAAGGATCTTCGCCACCGTGGAGTCCGGATCAACCCTAGATACTTCAGCGCTAAGTCGGAACCTAGCATGCCCAGGATTTGAACCCTGGGTCGAACACATGGAAGGCAGGCTTGCTGCCACTGAGCTACACTTTCTGGCCTAAACATCAAACACCCACCCGAATCTTCGGAGGGTCTGAAAGGGAACAACACATCCACTGGGTCTGAGACAGAAGCTGCTCTCAGAAGAAAGTTGTCCAAGTAGCCAATGAGGCAAAGCCCCTAACAAAGTTAGGATAAGTGTGAGCTCACAGCTGAAAACCCATGGTGCCGATGCCAGATCAAAAGGGAGGGCCACAGGCTGACAGAGACCCTCTTTCATCACGAAGCACAGAGAAAACACTGACATGCGCAAAACGGGACATGCATGTATGCGTCCCTGATGTCCAAGGATGCCAGGACGTCCCCCGGATGGAGCGCAGCTACCACCGAACAAATGGATTCCATGCGTAACTACCCAACGTTCACAAAGGTATTCAGGGCCTGAGGCCCATAGAAAACCCCAAACCTCTCATCCTGCAGGAAAGGTAAATTTACCCCGCAGCTTAGCAGGTCCCACACTGCCCAAGGCAGACCGACGGGCTGGGAGAGGAAGACACAAGGAAAGAACTTTTTCTGTGGATAGAAGGAAACCCTATTTAGTACTCCGAAAGATACCTCCTCGCAGACCCACTGGTCGGAGAGCAGAGAGGTTTCACCGAATTGTGAACCTGCAAGCCGCTCACACACATAGTGTGTATGTATATTATGTAGGTGTATGCACACATGCCTTTGGAGGAAACCGGAGTACCGGGAGGAAACCCACGTAGACACAGGGAGCGACAATGCAAGCTCCAGGCAGATTGGCGTCAGTGTCCGGATTCGAACCAATGACTCTCTTGCCAAGTAATGGAGTTAACCACTACACCACTGTGTGCATAAAACCATTCTGAAACCCTGGATAACAAGGGCGCAGCATTCAATGAAGCATCACAGACCTATATGAGGCCCTGGACCAGCTGGTCCGCTAGCCTAATAACTTCGGTAGAGTCAGTGCTCCTCCACTGTCTGGTGCAAAATGCTCACTCCGTGAGTTACTGAGACCCCAGAGTAGTGGCCACAATAGGCCGCAAGTCAGACCCCAGCATGGTAAACGGGCCAGGCCTTTTGAAAAGGCTCTCTTCAAAAGGGGCACTGAACCGCCCGGCGGTGAGGGACAACAAAAGCCCTCATTGGCTTTTCTCATTCTGCCTTTTAGAAATTATCAAAGAAGGGCACAGAAGGGAAAAAACCTACACAGAGCGGTCTGATTTGTGTGATCCAAAAAAGACAGAGCCCTCGGCAGAAACCCAGCTGCACTATCCAGCTTAAGAGAGTCCCTTACAGCAGTGAGAAGCACACCCATAAATGCCTTATCCTGCTTTTTTTTTACTACCCAGGTACCTGGTCCATCGCTCCATAACAGAGCATTCCCCAGGGGATAATGGAGGAAGGGGGCACTCTTTTACCCCCCGTCCACAGTCCACCCCCACCCTGGCACAAACATGTCCAGGACTAACAATAAAACCTCTGTGGGAATCCCAGGTGCTAACAACTGCTGCCACCACCAGCATGTTGGGGAAGGACCCAGATCCGGACTCCAAATATTAATAATATTTACATAGTGTGTATGTATAATATACACATGTCCTAACAAATAAACAGAAGCTCCTAGAGCCCTATTCAGGGCCTCTCACCCACTTGCTGCGCCGACCAGGGGTACCCAGGGGACTCACCTCAGGAGGAGACTGCCCAGCGCTGCCGTCCGCTCTCAGCACACAGCGTGTGAGAGGAAAAGAACCATGAGGTAACTGTGCAGCATCTGCAGGGACCTGTGTGCGCCGTATACAGCACTAGGGGTCAGGACTACTCCAAGATGGCCGCCGAGCGTTCGGAACGCGGCCACAGGAAAATTATCGATCGCAATGTAAGCTGCGCCATAGCGCGGCTATGCCGGCCAAATGGCGGCACAATGCCGCGTTTAAACAGGAAAAGCCTCCTAGGGCTTTTTAACAGTGAAAAACCCATCACAGGAAGGCCCCACACAAAAAATTAAAAACACAGGCCAGATAACACAGTCCCCTCAGGAAGGCCCCCCCCCTGACAGTGGCAATGTTAGCAATGCGGCAAGGGAAAAGGAGCAGGGAAGGGAGGAGAAGAGGACCCCCAAACCCCAGGAATGCCCAGCCGTACCAACCCAACGAAGCGGGAGGGACTTTACTTACCTGTCCAAGCGAGGACTCGCTGACGCATTCCTGACAGAACTACAACCACAATGGAGGTAGCGGTCGGCCTGGTCCACTGTGAGTGAGACAACACCACAGCCCAGTCATATGTGGACCTCGGAGCAAAGCTCACCGACCACCCCAGGAGTCATGGGGTATGGCGTGGCAGACCCAGCCTCTTTGCAAAGGTGTGCCCACGCTTGCTGGTCGAACTGAGTAGGCTACAAGGATCTATATTATCCAGCCTGTCTCTCAGCCGACAGTTGAAAAAGTAAAATAAGAAAAAATTTCTCCTCAGGGCGTGGGCCCAAAGGGAGCCATTCATCCTTCTCCTTGCTAGGCAGAATGAAACAGAGGCTGCATACTGCAGTGAGGAGTTTTATTTCGGAAGGGACCGCCCCCTGGGCGGGGCTGTTCAACTCTGTTAATGTAACATGTATTTAATTATCTAACATGTTTCTGCCTAGTCCTCTCCTGTAAACAGGGAACATAACCCACTTGTCAAGATTTAAGGAGCCGTGTCCGTCCATAGACGATAAGAGAAAAAGTGTTTTCAGGTCAGCAGTAATGAATGCCCTTTACATAGCTAGGGAAGGACTGACTTTTTGCCATACTGCTATATAAAAAGTTTCATAGGGAACCCACAGAATTACAGAACTGTCCATTTTTCCCCAATTTTCAGTCTCACAAGTAAGCCCCCATTCACAGCGGTGCAACTTTGAAATCACACTACTTCAAAGCCATACAGCAGTCATTGTGGCTTGCGACATAGACAAGAGTCTATGCAAGTAGCAATTAAATCAGTAAAAAGTAGTGCAGGAACCTTTTTCAAAATCGCTGCAGCATGAACAGTTGCATTGCCGGAAATGGGGTGCGATTGTCAATGCGATTTGGAGTCAGCCAAGTCAAAGTCAAAATGAGGAGTTTACACTGCCTATATGCAAAAAATAACATGATTGATGTATTAACGAGCCACATTAATGTGTATTTTATATTTGTCTGAATTTTAGCTGTAAAGTTCCTTATTATGAGCACACTTATTGGGAGCTAAAGACATAAAACGATTGATTACAACTTACTTAAGGTAAAAGTATGTTTTGGACTCAAGTGTCATGTATTAAAAGAGAATTATGGCTTTAAAAAAAAATCAATCAACCTCACCTAGATGGCACTGATCCCAAGTTGCAGCTGTTCCCCGCTGCCTCTGAGACCAAAAAGTGAGCGATCAAAGAATGCTGATCACTAAGTTCTCGGTCTTTAGTCTGCAGAGAGCTGGTGACTGTCAGTCACAACCTCTCTGCTCTGCCCCTCCAGCGCTCACTGTACTTGTATTCAAAAGTCGTCATAAAAAAACCTTACTAGGTGGTACAAAACCCCCTCCTGTCTGACTTAGATGTTTCCAAATGCTGATGCCCGATGGTGGGGGTGGGGGGGGGGGGGAGCTGTGACCAACGAGGCACGTTCCTCCACCTTTGGTGGTTCTGCTCTAAGATTAAAGCCTTTTGGGAAGCAATTACCCCATGGATTAAAAAAACCTTATAGGAAATGTGTTACCCTCATTTGCTGAATGCAGCAAAATTCTTACCTTCCAGGATTTGGAAACAGATTAATTGCCCTTCACTAGCTGACTGGAAAAGGGAGGTGAATGCCATAATGGAGACGGAACATTGGGTACATACAGTTCAAATTCAACAGGATGAATTTAGAGATGTGTGTGAATGGGTTGGATTTACTACTCCACCGAGATACCGGATATTTAGGTAATTACCTATATAACAAGTAGCAGCCCTATTCGTTGTACTTACCTGGATTGGCATTTCTGATATGTCCATGACCCGCCTCCCCAGACCTAGATTCAAAAGTTTGTTTCCCTTTTTATTCGCTTTTGTTTTTCATAGGAGACGGAATTGTAATATACTTGACCTACCTTAATTTTCTCTGTGCTATGGTTGTCCAACTGATTCCTGCACAATTTTGCTTGCTTTACTGAACCTTTGCCATGTTTGATTGACATATGCTTCCATGTACATGCTTAGTCCAGCCTATTACTTGGCTGTTCACCTACACTTGGACTTCCTACACTTTTGTACTTAAAGTGTTACTAAACCCACAACAGAAAAATCGGTCTGTATATACAGTAAAGCTTACTTGTTATACTCACTGTGAAACTTAAGTGGTTAATCCTCTGCATTGTGTAAAAAAGACCATTAAAACCTGTATACACAAGTCTGGATAACACAGAGCCTTTGGAGTCAGGCTGCACATGCTCAGTTTGGTATGTATTGCAAGAGAGGTTTTTCTTTTTTTTGGGAGAGTGCACAGGGCCAATCAGCACTGTCCAGACAGAGGGTCAGAAGCCCTACAGTCTCAAAGGACAGCTCAGTGCAGTATGAAAACTCCTCCTACAAGCTTCACCAGGAACTGATAAAAATCACAAGACTGCTATATACTGATGATGAGAAATGGTATTTAGCTGTTTATATTTACTAAAACTATTGTATTTCCATGCTCTGTGTACTGCAGGAGACCAGATATAGTGAATGCAATACTTTAAGTGGTATGTTGTACAACACCTGTTCTTTGTAATTGTTATTTTGTACTTCCTTTTTTCTTTTCTTTTTTTCAAAATCATGAACTTTGATTATGAAAAAAAATAGCTTTGGCTATACCTCTCTTTTAAATGCATAAATAAGAACGTGAGGAAAAGATGATCCACACTCCGGTCGTTGCTCTTAAACAATTGACGTATTTATTGACAAGCCACAGTAGACAAACGCAAATAGGAAAGGTTGATGTGTTTCAGCCTATAAGGCCTTAGTCATAACCACCATAAATAAGAACATATCTCGCCAGCACTAAAAGGATCCATAATCAATAGTTCAAAAGTTTTGTCAGTGCCAACAGCAAAAGTGTCAGTGCAACAGTTTGAGAAAAGAACGTGACACATGATTGATGAAGAGGTTCTTTGTGGCCACAAAACGTGGCACTGTGATGTGATTGCTTCAGTAAAACATTTGGATTATTGATTATAGATCCATGGTGTGCTGGTGACATATGTTCATGTCTATGTAGTGATATTAGCCAACCTGCTGACTGCTACCATGGCATGCTTCTCACTTCAAGACCTGTCCAAAAACAAGAGCAATGGTGATATAGTGAATGTATTAAATGCATGATGCAAATTTCTACCTTTTTGACCTTCTTCCTTCTGTTTTGAAACACATCTCTGCTGTAGGGAAAAATAACACTGTACTAAACAGGCAAAAATACTACTATATTTAAAAACTAAGCAGAATTCCACAGTTTACTGTAGCTCATTCTTATTTATGAAGACATAAAGCCTAATTATTAACTTTAAAGTATTAATAACCAAACAAACCTGTGTGCCTTAAGCAAGTGATTCCAGCGCTCTCATATGCATAGCATCATAATTCATGATTTATTAGGTATGCAATTTGGCCGGCTGACAAAGTATGCATAAAACTTGACTTGAGGCTTTGTCACAAGATATAGGGTGTGGATAGTGTGCTAAAGTAGGGGGAGTTCAGGACAACACGTCCTACCTCATACTATTGCCTTAAAAGCCAGGAATTACAAATACTATTCTATCAATGCTTCTTAATGTATACTGTGAGATGATAGCAAAGCAGCAATAATTGAGGTTCATATCAGGTAAAGAAAGCAACTTTAATTAGGGTGTAATCATCCTGTAATTACAGCAAGACTTTATAAACTACTGATGACTGAATCCACATACTGGACTCACAAATGCAATATAGAAACCTGAATCCAGAGTTGTTTTTATTGGTTTGTGTTCAGATTGTTTTTTAGTATGGACACAACTAAAAGACCAATAAAGACCATATTAAAAATACTTTTATGTAATATTAGGTGCACTTCATATAGTACAGCAGGAGCTGAAGTGAAAAAAAAAAGCACCATTCCTCACAATTAAGACTGTGTACGGATGTCCCAATGACTCTAGCATTGGTCACTATTGTTGCCCTATATATTTACTGTGTATATGTATCCATATATCCCCATCCATGTTGTCTAAACACTTTTATGTGACACATCGTGAAGCAGCTTGGGAGTGATAAGAGGTTCTCTTGTCACTACTGTACAGCTCTTAAAGTATAAGTTAAGGCTTTTTGTCTAGTGTTGGGAGAGAGTGGATTAGAACACCCGTAGGGTGTCTGTTCCTCCCATTGGGGCGATTCATTGTCTCTAATTGTCATGTTTACTATGATCAGTGAAAAAAAATCCCAAATTTTGGACTGTTCTCAGAACAGGAATAGATGGGAAATCTTCCAATGGAAACTTGTGGTGACCCTAGCGACAACCACGGATTCCCTATCTTTGGAGGGATTTCCTCTCAGTTCCTGTTTTGGCTATGGAATAGGAAGTGTAGGGAGTATGGAAGACAGATGGAAAAACAACCTGAAAGGGGTTGTAATCCCCCCTAAGACTTTGCACAGGCGTACTTTAGTGCGAAGGACTGTGTTTGTCTGCATGGGATACACAAGTGTCCCAGGCATCCACATGCAGGCACTCCCATTCTACTGGGACACAGCAACTGCTCTCGTTTGACATCCATGAGGGTGCATGTCCCTGAACTCACACTGTCTACATTTGGGGACACTCAACCACATACAGCTGTTTCTCATGGTCTGAGAGTCCTTCAGGTGCCTTTTGGAAAACTCCAGACGGGCTGTCACGTGTCTTTTGCTGAGGAGTGGCTTCTGTCTGGCCACTCTACCATAAAGGCTTGATTGGTGGAGTGCTGCAGAGATTGTTGTTCTTCTGGAAGGTTATTCTCTCTCCACAGAGAAATGCTAAAGCTCTGTCAGAATGACCATTAGGTTCTTGGTCACCTCTCTGACTAAGGGCCTTCTCCCCTGTTTCCTCTGTTTGGCCAGGCGGCCCGCTAGGAAGAGTCCTGGTGGTTCCAAACTTCTTCCATTTACGGATGATGGAGGCCACTGTGCTCATTGGGACCTTCAATGCTGCAGAACATTTTTTGTACCCTTCCCCAGATCTATGCCTCGATACAATAATATCTTGGAGGTCTACAGACAATTTTTTGGATTTCATGGCTTGGTTTGTGCTCTGACGTGCACTGAGAATTGTGGGATCTTAAGTTCACCCTTGTCAATGGGGCCTTACAAAATGAAAAAAGAAAGTTTTGCTTTTAGATCTACAACGATTTTGGTTGCCAGTAACATAAAATGTATACAAAAACAAAATCACAAATGCTAAATGTCACTAATGAAAAAAAAAAAAAAAACATGACTGTACTGGATGAACTAGATACAGGCATACCCCACTTTTAAGTACACAATAGGCTTTATTTACTAAAGCTGAAAAGTGCAAAATCAGGCTCACTTCTTCATAGAAACCAATGAGCTTCTAACCCCAGCTTGTTCAATTAAGCTTTGGTAATAAAACCTGGAAGCTCATTGGTTTATATGCAGAAGTGTGCCTGATTTTGCGCTTGCCATCTTTAGTAAATAAACCCCATTATGTACTGAAAAGTGGGGTATGCCTGTATACAATTCTATGAGAACACATTGGTTTAAAAAAACAGTGATGGTTAGGGTTTTGTATACACAAAAATCACAGGGGAGCTATATACTCCATAAAGAAAGAAAATACAACTTGCCCTTATTATATTAGGCATGGGCTCTTTAATAGCAGCCAAACCCTGCAGATTTAATTAACTTACAAGTATACTAGTGGATGAGTGTAAGTAAAAAGGGTATTGGCTTAAAGTAATTAGTCTGGGAGCTCCTGTGTTGTGGCCAGAGGTGGGAGTCGGGATTCTGTGTGTTAGCAGTCGAGAAATGCTGAATCTCACATGCCAGAGGGAAGGATGCAAATTTGCCACCGCTCAGTGCACTGCAATGATTTACTGAGGAGCAGTAATAAGGGTATGTAACAGGAGCACCATTCCACTTCTGCTATAGAGATGGGGAATCCCTACAAGCTAAAAGCCCATCTAAACAACACTTTTACACCAGCAGCTGTTCTAGATTACCGTGATCAACAGGTTTTAAAGCTTACAACTGTGCCTTTGCGTCTGTAGTACATGACTTATTTTCTGCATTTATGTTGAAAACGTAATAAAAAATGATTGGAAGTGAAAAATGAGCCTCGTTTGTCTTTAATTGTCTAGTATAACTGCTAATTTGGATATTAGAAGCCTCCCAGCTTTGTCAAATTGTCTATTGATTTACATAGCGCTGCCATTGAAAACAGAAACCTTCCAAACCACCTTTTATTTAGTGGTGCCCTCACGTAGGGCCCATTTCCCCTGTTGCGGTTTGCTTGTGGTTAGGAAAGAAACCAAGCCACACAGACACAGCCAAGAAAAGTCTGTACCACTGTATTATATGGTACTGTCTTCATTCATGTTTCTGTAAACTGTGGTTTAGCAATATGTAATCTAAAGCTCTTTGCCACTGCTTTTTGGAATACTTATTCTTTATTGTTTTCGATGGCCCAACATGCAAAACTCATACAATCAAAGTCAAAATACATTCAAACTGCAAATAAAACACATGCAATATATAAGTAAAACACATGCAAAACCTTGTTTAAAAAAATGCAGCAATGAAAATGGCTCTTTAAAATTCCAAGGTTACAAATTCTTCTTACATTTTCGGTAATTTACATAACCCACTTCAGCAATATATTAAAAATGTTGATGTTTATTATTTTTTTTTTACTTTTCTTAATATTTTAATACAAATATCCTGCGTAAACAAACAGACGGTGTCGATGAATGTGAGCCACAACTAAAACCTTCTACTGATCTGTTCTTGCAGCAGTAAACTGCAAAGTGTCACAAGCTTGACATAACGATACATCAAGTTATAGTAAACAAGCATATGGGTCTTTTACATAACGCAGCAAAGAGAGCCATGAAACAAACTAAAATGCTTTTCACCAAGGAAATACCTGTAAGATTGCTCCATCTACTACTCTATGATATGGTTTACTGCTGCACTTCATAAATGGCTCTTTATGGTGTTACATAAGGTGGAACTGATTTCTCCTTACAGTCTGGTAAACTAGCCCCATTTTACACTGGGGATCCCACAATCAAATTATTCTTCGGTGAACAACTCTCTGGTTCCATTGAGATAACGTTGGCTTTGTATCCACACTGTTCTGCAGCCCATGCTCGATCCAGGTCCACCAATCCCATACATCGCTTCCCTTTGAGACACAAATAAAAATTTATTATTACCCTCTTCCTCTAGTTAAAACTGTGATATGTCAGTAGTACTCAATACAGGCGGTCCCCTAGTTACAAACATCCGACTTACAAACGATTCCTACTTACAAACGGAGAGAGGAGACAGGAAGTGAGGGGAAATCTACCCCTAGGAAGGGAAACTCACTCCTATAATGCCCCGTACACACGATCGGAAATTCCGACAGCAAAAGTCAAATGTGAGATTTGAACAGAAATTCCGACCGTGTGTATGCTCCATCGGACTTTTGCTGTCAGAATTTCCGCCAACAAAAGATTGAGAGCTGGTTCTCAAATTTTCCAATGGAAAAAATTCAGATCGGAAAATCCGATCGTCTGTAGCAATTCCGACACGCAAAATTCCGACGCATGCTCTGAAACAATTTGACGCATGCTCAGAAGCATTGAACTTAATTTTCTTGGCTTGTCGTAGTGTTGTATGTCACCGCGTTATTGACGGTCGAAAGTTCAGAGAACTTTTATGTGTCCGTGTGTATACACGACAAGCTTGAGCGGAATTCCGTTGGAAAAAACATCCAAGGTTTTTCTGACAGAAAATCCGATCGTGTGTACGCGGCATAAGAGTTATGGGATTGTAGACAGAACTTCTATATATCAAATAAAATAGGGTGGGTGAAGGGTGGGACAAGCTTTCTTCTGTCTGGCTGAATGATAACTCATCCTCTATATTTTATAGTTACCAGCTCGTGCCTGAGGACCGTTTATTCGATGTCTGATATATATATATATATATATGTAAATCTTTATTATGTCACTATCCCATAAGTGGTGGGGGTGGGGACATTTTATGCCTCACCCCTCACTTTTATTATGGGATAAAGGTACCTCCACTGATGCGTTATCACCAAGGCTTGTTTCCACAACAACCCAAAATATTAAAAATCCAATTGTCATTAAGATAGAAAGTGAGGTGAAATCTGAACGGGGCACAGACAGCAAAACAAATGTTACAGAGGTGTTAACCCTTCCCTATGCTATCCAAAAAGCTTAAAAAATATTTTTTTGGGCTGGAGCTACACTTAAAAAATGTACCTGTTACAACTTACAAACAGATTCAACTTAAGAACAAACCTACAGACCCTATCTTGTTTGTAAGCAGGGGACCGCCTGTACAATAGTAAATTAAACAGAAGATCTTACATGCTGATAAAAGAATGATATACAGCCAATCCAAAGCTGATCAACGAATGATATACAGCCAATTCAAAGCTGATCAACGAATGATATACAGCCAATCCAAAACCGATCAACGAATGATATACAGCCAATCCAAAGCCGATCAACGAATGATATACAGCCAATCCAAAGCTGATCTACGAATGATATACAGCCAATCCAAAGCCAATCTCAGCTAAACAGTTTGGGCCAGATTCACAGAGACTTACGACGGCGTATCTCCAGATACGGCGTCGTAAGTCCGATTGGGCGCCGTTGTATCTATGCTCCTGATTCTTAGAATCAGTTACGCATAGATTTCCCTAAGATCCGACCAGCGTAAGTCTCTTACACCGCCGTATCTTAGGCTGCATATTTACGCTGGCCGCTAAGTGGCGCTTCCGTTGATTTCAGCGAGGAATATGCAAATTAGGTAGATACGCCGATTCACAAACATACGTCTGCCCGGCGCATTTTTTTACGTCGTTTACGCTAGGCTTTTTCCGGCGTAAAGTTACCCCTGGGTCTATGAGGCGCAGCCAATGTTAAGTATGGCCGTCGTTCCCGCGACGAAATTTGAATTTCTTACGTCGTTTGCGCAAGTCGTTCGCGAATAGGGCTGGACGTAATTTACGTTCACGTCGAAAGCATGACGATTTGCCGACGTCATTTGGAGCATGCACACTGGGATATGGCCACAGACGGCGCATGCGCTGTTCGTTAAAAACGTCAAAAACTTGGGGTCACTACTATTTTACATAGTACACAACCCCAACCAGCCTATTTTGAATTAGGCGGGCTTACGCCGGCCCAGTTACACTGCGCCGCTGTAAGTGTAAGCGCAAGTTCTATGTGAATACACAACTTGCTGCTCAAACTTACGGCAGCCCTTTGTATACATTTATTCAGGGCAACATTGATATTATTGTCCTACATGTTATTGTCAATAGCTGCCACTAACTATGCATTAGAAAACTGGCAACTTTTTGTGTCCGGCTAATGTAATCAATGTCAATAATGCCAGTTCAAACTTGGTGAATCATGCCCGACAGTCTGTAATTTAGCACTGATACACAAGCAATTAGGGTTCACTTACTGATTTACACTTTCCTACCCAAAACTTTTATCTTGTTTTGGTACATAGGTCAGAACCTCTGACAGATAATTGTTACTTTCTCTGTCCTGGTGACAGAGGCTCAGAAAGTGGGAAATCTTTCCAATGGGTACACAGAAAGCAACAAAAACCTGAGTTTGAAAGGTAGAACCAATGGGAGGTTTGCAATGTCCTCTGTGTCTTTATTTACCGATGGCCCTCAGGCTCATAATTATTAAAATGAGAGAGGAAATTAACCCAATGGATTGACACATGATTGAGACAGCAATAAAAATGTGGAAGACTTTCTAACCCTTTCCCATTCTGTTAAAAAATGAAGCTGAGTTTTACATTTATCTTATTTTCACCCCCTTAATATTGCCTAGACTTTGTTCTGTTTCATCAGTAAAAATAGTCCATGCTCAATGTTAAATCAGAACTAAAAGAAATAAAGTACTGATGCTTAAAGCTCCATAAATCCCCCTGACTGACCTGCGTTGGCTGAGTGAGATGCATCGGCATGTCCTGAGATTCTTGAAGGGAATAACTGACATTCAAGGGAAACAACTGCACTGGCTCCTGTCTACTGTCTGAGCTTCATTCTATTAAACTTTACTTAAGGGAAATACATTTTCCTTGTAATATAAAAAAATTAACTTAGAAATGTCCCTGGCAGCCCAATAACATTGATACAACTAGTTCATGAATATCTAATTTATATTTTAAAATATACCATGTAGCATACACTTACCTATCAGTTTCCGCTCTGGAGGAAGCTGGTCATCTGTCTGATCTGCAAATCTACATAGTATCATGTGTTCCTGTATGAACAAGAAAGCAGCAATTAAAGTGGACCTCTCAACCACTTTCCAAGCCTACAAGAATACATTCCTGACATATCACAGTACACAGCCTCAGTATAAATGTTTTTAAGAAGAGGAATATTTTGGAATTAAAAGGAATTCAGTGTGCAGTCACCTTGACATGCTGAGATATGTGTTGGCTGGACGCTGTACCAAGTAGTACTCACGATTTGGGCCATATGGCCAAAACGCAGGTGTTCTGGACATACAACCTTGAATGCATATGGCCCAAAGCATTAGTACTGCTTGGTACAGCATCCAGCCAACACATATTTCAGCCTGTCAAAGATATGGCAGGCAGATGGCAGTGGGGTTGGATGTTGCACCTGTGCCTACTGGGTGTCTGAATATTCTGGGATTTGATGGTGTTGGGCCAAAGCACTCATGTGCATGTAGCCATTCAATTATGCTATCAGCCTTCTGCAGACAGAAAAATGTTTCTCTGCCATCTTTCCTCCAATGATCTTACTGCAACAATGTAACTTTGCAGAAAGTCAGATGTTCTGTGTCACAACTTTGTGATGACTGTTTTATCCCATAGCCAGCTTTTTGGTCAATGAAGGTATTGTCAGGAGAGTACATTTACATTACTTTGCATGCATGCACATAACAAAAAACAATGTGGTTCTACTTTAAATGTATTATTATATACATGATGGAATATACTGTACATAAGAAAATGCATCAATCCTCAAAACTTCAAAATGCATGGAAAATACACCTTGGTGTTATTTTATGAAGCCACGCTTTTGAGAGTGCAAGCTCCAGAGTATTCCCCTGTTAATCTCATGTAGGAGCAATAATGTACTTCTAAAGGTGAACAGAATTTTACAGTTAAAAATTAAGAGTAGGAATGTAAAACTTATTCTTACCTGCATTGCCACCTTAACTGGTAACAGAAAATATCCTCCAGTGCACTAACTGGTGAGAGTAGCAGTGCATTGCACCATGCTAGCCATCGACAAGAGTAGAAGTTTGGATCTAGGTGTTACCATTGATTGGCTGATTAAATAGGTTGTACTGCAAGTTTTCAAGGCATGTGGACCTCTTCTTCAAGCAATTAGAGTAGACGCAAGAGACATGCATTTTATACACTAATGCCCCGTACACACCATCACTTTATGTGATGAAAAAAAATGACGTTTTTAAAAACGTCACTTTAATTGACTGTGTGTGGGGAAAAACGTCGTTTTATGTCTTGTAAAAAACGACCAAAAAAAATTGAAGCATGCTTCAATTTTATGTGTCGTTTTTCAAAAGTGCACTTTTTACTTCACAGAAATTGACCGTGTGTAGCAAAAAACGTCGTTTTCTAAGACGTTTTTTCATCCACGCATGCCCAGAAGCTAGCTTCAATGGTAAAACGTGGTGGAACGTAACCTCACTTTGCAAGAACATTGTGAGAAAAACGATGGTGTGTAGGCAACTTCGTCTTTGAAAATTGAAGTTTCAAAAACGTCATTTTTTACTTCACAGAAAGTGTCGTTTTTTTTCATCACATAAAGTGATGGTGTGTATGCGGCATAAGGCTCCATGCACACTGGGCTTAAAAAAAAAACGTCTGTTCTCTCAGGAGTAAAAAAACACTCACATAGAGCATTTTTTGTACAAAGTTTAGACGAGTCTAGGAGAGCTTTACGTTTTTTTATGCCTCCAAGCTCCAATCAGAAATACAAATGAGAAGGGTTTTTTTTTCTGCCTCTAAATGTTAAACTCAAAATATGCCTTCTAACGTCCTATTGTGCATGGACACATAGGATAACATTGAGCTGCTTCTACAGGCAGAACACAAAACTCCTGTAGAAGCAACATTTTTTAAGCCCAGTGTGCATGGAGCCTCAGCCACAAACATTTTCAAAGTTTAGTTGATTGGTTACTTCCAGTTCTAATGCTGCGTACACACGATCATTTTCACACGGCATGAAAAAAAAAACGACGTTTAAAAAAAAAAAAATGTCATTTAAAATGATCGTGTGTGGGCTTCACATAATTTTTCGGGTTCTGAAAAACGACAATTTTTTTTCCCCGAACATGCTGCATTTTTTAACGACGTTTTAAACTATGTCGTTTTTTGGGTTGTAAAAAATGATCGTGTGTGGGCTAAAACGACGTTAAACTCGCGCATGCTTAGAAGCAAGTTATGAGACGGGAGCGCTCGTTCTGGTAAAACTACTATTCGTAATGGAGTAAGCACATTCATCACGCTGTAACAGACAGAAAAGCGCGAATCGTCTTTTACTAACAGGAAATCAGCTAAAGCAGCCCCAAGGGTGGCGTCATCTGCATGGAACTTTCCCCCTTTATAGTGCCGTCGTACGTGTTGTACGTCACCGCGCTTTGCTAGAGCATTTTTTAAAAACGATCGTGTGTGGGCAACGTAGTTTTAATGATGAAGTTGGAAAAATTTTGTTTTTTCTAAATGATCGTGTGTACGCGGCATCATTGCCTTAAAAAGAAGCCTGGATGCCTTGAAAGTTTGCACTGCAACCTATTAAGTTAGCCAAGAAATGTTATCAAACTTCTACACTGACTTGTGAATGCACTGTATATCCTAAAACTGTTCAAGCTTACATAAACTATACAGTCTTGTGCCATAAGCTAACCGTTGACAAATAACAACCCAGACAACATCTCGGTTTGTAAACTCTGATATTATACAAACGTCCCAGTTGTCCAATCCCGCCAAAATAACATATATTGCCGCTGAGCAAATAATCTCATTAAGAAACAGTTTAAATATGTGCGTGTTTGAATTGTCCACTGCATTCTACCTTACACCAATTGGATCTAAGATTAGAATAAAGAAAATACTTGAAACTATACAACAGCATTAAAGTAGGATTAATTCTGGATAATAACAGACAAGAGGCCTTAATCTGCATGGTCAGGCTGGGCGACAATGCCTGCCTATTAACGTTGAATGCTGGCCCCTCAGCCAATTATCTAGGCTAAATTCATAGAGAGGTCCATTAAAAGTATCAAAAGATCTCTACCTGCACTACAGTCTGTGAATTCAGGAATTCTTTACTGCAGCTTGTGCAAACATATGCCCTTGTCACATATCTCAATATGGCTGCTGGCGACATAGCGATACAGGAAATATACAAAGAATGTGATTAGTCTAAGCTTTTCAAATATAAAAAAAGACTTCTTCAACAGCCATAAAACTAAAATGAAGAAAACTTGGCAGCTATTACAATTTGTACTTATTTTCCTATCATTTATAGAACAAATATTTGGAAGATATCTTTACTGAGAGCCTTAAGGTAGATGGTAATCAGTCATGCTATCGTTCTTAATAAACTACTAAAGTTTTCTAACACTATTCTTTTAATAAGTCAAACACCACCTTGATATGGTTAAATAAGAAGAATTCAACAGAAAACCGACAGTTTTGTTTTAGAAAGAGGGTGATTAGGACACACTTGAGGGTTTCTATCTTCTAATGAAGACAGTAAAAAAATCTGACCAGTTTCACTGGCTATATTTTTCTTCTCATTAAAGTTTAACCTGTTACATACTGTACCTAGGCAGTTCAGAATGAACCTATGACAACAAGTGCATCTGCAGAAGTTATTTTCCTTACAACAACTCAAAATGATCAGAAAATCCAAAGATAAGCAGCTAATGTTACTGTATATGCAAATCTTAAGCCGGCCATAGACGGTTCGAATGTACCAAGTGGATCGATCAATCAACTTGGGTACAACCAGCCTGCGAAATTTTACATCCAATTATTAATTTTATTTGTTTCAGGTACTTATATAGCGCTGTCAATTTACACATCACTTTTACATATACATTGTACATTCACATCATTCAATTCGCTCTCTCTATGGCCAGCCCTATAGGAACTTATTCTTTAGCAAAAGTTGGCCACATTATTTCCTCCCTCTTCTGGTCAATATAACCACCTATTGTATTATCGGGCATTTTATATCTTTTTATATTTCCCTGTATAATACTGATATTGGCCCCAACAGTCATATCTTATAGGTCTACTCATCGCAAAGGACTCATTGATGCCCTCATAATATCTGCATTTACATTCTTTGTACCAGGGTACTGGGGTTATATATTCACTGGAGAATGTAGTGCAATCAGCCAAAATGTCTAACCTGGCTAAAGATTTGCATAGACACTAGGGGACGGTTGGGTATGTTGGCACAATCCAATCACTTTTGCACCTGAGTTTACTTGTGGGTTCCTCCATTAAACAGTTGCCTTTACCAACTGTTATTTTTGTAACCTTTGAAAAGCACCTGTATGAGGTCTATACACATTATGGATATTGTACATATCAATGCGATGGACAAGCAGCCACTAGGATATTAAAAGTTTGTGTCAATGTAAACGTGAGAGATGCGTATATGTACACATGCGATAACATTAGAACCAGTTCTACTGCACCTACACAATACAAGAATTCAGCTATGGAGTCAAATGATTAGGTCCAGAAAGATTTGGCAATACACATAGTCGAATCTGTTTAAAATGAAGGATCCTGATCTCAAGTATGATCTTCCTACAGTAACCTGTTCTTAACATGTCTGACCATAATTAGAATAGCCAGTAAAAACAACAATGGTAATCTGCTCTTAACATGTATGAACACAATTAGAATATCCAATAAAAAAAAACAAACGCACAAAAAACACCAGTATGCAATTTATTGCATTAATTGCCTAGGTGGGTCCAAAACCTGGCAAACAATTGTCATGTGAAGGATTACACTGGAAACGGGGGGTTAAACTCCAGTTACAAACAAACATCAAATGGGTGTATTAGCTGTGAGAATATGACCCACTGACTTATTGAGACAACGACAGAACAGCTTAAGCTGACTAAAGAGTTCCTTGCTTCAGAATTAATTATCCAGAAGGTCATTGACCCTACAGGAAAATGAAACCTCCCAGACTGCTTAAAAGGATTAAAAACAAAGCAGTTTTGTGTCTTTATTGTTCTTTTAATTATATATTCAGGGAGGCTGAATTCACAACACTGTAATCTTGTAGCTGAGGCTAAAATACAATATTTTATACAAAATATACTATAAACGCATGGTTAAAAAATTTCTCTACATAAAAGGTAATATAATAACCAACAGGAAAAAAAAAACATTTAGCTGCATTATTCAATTCTCGAATGTACCATAGACTGCCTGGTAGCAAACACTGTTGAAATGCCATACAAAATTATAAATACATATACACACACACACATTATATATATATATATATATTACACACACACACACACACACACAGCTTTGCCCTATCCTCTCAAATATGTCTTCTTCAATCTGCAGCAACCTTTAAGGCTCCTAGTTGTTGCAACGACTGAATGTATCCAGGTGCTTTGCTAGAGACAGAGAATAATTTCAGCTGAATGGGCTAACACAACCTCACCTACATCTAAAAGGTGGAGCTGACATGCAGAAGGTGCTCCAAAGACCTAATGGTTGGCAGCATTAAATCATGGAAGATACAATTTGGGAAAGAAACTTAACTATGGCAGTCTATGGACCATTGGACTACAGTTCCCAAAGCGAGCCAAGTAAGTAAGTGAGTGAGAAACTTATATAGCGCAACAAATGCGAACTTAATCGCCTCAAGGCGCTTGGCATCCAGAGTTGTACAGGTCTTTCAGAAGAGGTGGGTCTTCAGTTTTTTCCTAAAAACCCGATGGTTTACTTCCGAGCGGATGGTCGTGGGTAGAGCATTCCAGAGCCGTGGTCCTTGGACCGAGAATCTACGTTCTCCCTTAGATTTGTAGTGAGATTTGGGGATTTGGAGAAGGTTTTGGTTGGTTGATCGGAGCACGCGCTTGGTGACGTAGGGTTTTATTTTCTCGCTTAAATATTGAGGAGCTTTACCCTGTGTACATTTGTGGGTGAGGCAGAGTGTCTTGAATGTCACCCGGTCCTGTACGGGCAGCCAGTGGAGGGACCTCAAGGCCGGGGAGATTGGTTCCAACGGCTTTTTACCAGTTACCAGTCTGGCTGCCGTGTTTTGGACGACTTGTAGACGCGAAATCTGGTATTTCGGTAGTCCTAAATAGAGTGAATTTGCGTAGTCGAGTCGTGAGTTGATGATTGTTCCAACCACTACTGCTGTGTCCTCTTCCGGGATGAAGGGGATGAGTCTACGTAGCATGCGGAGCAGATGATGAGAACCGCTGACGACTGATCCTATTTGTGCATCCATCGTCATGTCTGCGTCAGAGCAGACATGACGTAGAGCAGAGAGAGTTGTATTTTCTCAGGAACTTACTTTTTGCTGCGAGAAGACCGATATGTGCACATCGCTTCCTAGATGTGCATATCAACCTGCCATAAGTCTGCAGCTATGCTGAGGACCAGTGTCACTCCAGGCAGATCTAAAAGTGAGCTGATATCTGAATTGGGGACTGGTGAGAAGACACTGCTGCCATTAACCTATTACTGCTAGCAGAGACACATCAGGACTGCCCATCTAACTAGCAGCATTATTTATGGCATAAACTAAAACTAGGTGCGCTCTCTCTTTAAACATAAAATAAATACTTACAACTACCCAAAATATCAATAACTTGCATGTAAAATAAATGATTAAATTATGACATATAAATCATGTCAATAAGTGAAATCAAAGCATATTGTGCAAGTCCCACTTATAACGTGAAGTAAATCTTGCAGTAAACAGAACATTAGAACCTGTAAAACACAACAACACACAGCAAATGAGTGTTCACTTCACGGTCACCAGTGCCAAAAAGCTCCTTACAGTGTTACAATATTCCTCAGGTTCCCTTTTGATCCAGCGCTGAACATAAAGGTCACTGTTAGATTTTGAATTTATTACTATATTATGTGATAAACGTTTCTGACATCTCTATTGAAACATGTTAATTTTGAAGGTTGCTGAGGAGAAGAGAAAAGGTAATTTGCTGTGTATGTAACATATATTCTTGAAGTTCAACGTCAAGACAATGGGTGGAGTCAAGTTACTTAATATACACAAGTGGGTGTTGCGTTTGTGACAGTAGCCTCACCACCTTTCTTGGAGCTATTCTGAATGTAAATTATACTTAGCTTGGCTTTAAGAACAGTATAAGAATCCATGTGGTTTGAGTAGCTAGGTAGAAACTTGAGGGTCTCCCGACCCTGCAGGAACTCTGGGGTCACCCGACCCTACAGGGAGATGGGGGTAGGAAGCCCAACCTGCGGGAAGCCTTCACTATGGAAGTATCGGGGGAAGGGACCCTATCCAGCAGAAAGATGTACCATCTAATTCCTCCTTCTGAATTACCATCTTGCCATGTGTTACCAGCTGCCATTATGTAAGCATTGTCTTTTGCCTGTCTATTTTGAAGAATAAACTTCGTAATTATGAAGAGAGCCTAATGCCTCATACAGACGGTCGTTTTTTGTGATGAAAAAAAATGACGTTTTTGAAAACGTCATTTAAAATGATAGTGTGTGGGGAAAATGTCGTTTTATGTCTTCAGAAAAACGACCAAAAAAAAATTCGAACATGCTCGAATTTTTTGTGTCGTTTTTCAAAATGTCATTTTTTGTGTCAATGAAAATGATAGTGTGTGGGCAAAACGACGTTTTTAAACCCGCACATGCCCAGAAGCAAGTTTTGAGACGGGAGGTAAAACTACCATTCATAATGGAGTAAGCACATTCATCACGCTGTAACAGACAAAAAAGCACGAATCATCTTTTACTAACAAGTAACCAGCTAAAAGCAGCCTCAAGGCGAATAGAACTTCCCCTTTAGAGTGCCGTCACTTTGTTCATCATTTTTCAAAATGATGGTGTGTATGCTACATCGTTTTTGAAAATGAAGTTTCAAAAATGTCGTTTTTTTTCATCACTTCAAACGTCATTTTTTTTTCATCACAAAAAACGACCGTCTGTATGCGGCATTAGTCTTGTATATTGGGAACGAAACGCCTGGAAGAAAGAGACTATTGACATAACACATGACACGTGTCAAAAATGTCTCCCCCTCTTCCACATTTCAGTCACACAGAGCATATAGAACAAAAAGGCATATCCCACTGTGTAGTATTTTAAAACACAATCATATTTATTAAAAATGCCACTCAAATTGGAGAAGAAAGGCCAACAATACTAAGAACCGCACCGCCACAAGTCCACATGCAAGCTTGATGATGTTACAACCCAAGCCCCACACAACGTGCTTGGTTTGTTGCTTCATCACACCCAGTGGTGGACTCGCTAAAGCGTCGTTCACACGATCCAGCTTTATGGCCATAATTGTCTGACAGACGTGTTGTGTCGGATAATCCGACCGTGTGTATGCTTCATCAGACAATTGTAGGCTGAATCAAGGACAACAAAAGTTGGCTGTACATGCTCAACAATTGTTATGTCGGTTTATCTGATCGTATGTACACAAGTCCGTCTAACTAAAATCCAAAGTACAAACACGCATGCTCGAAACCAATGCTAAACATCAGACAACAATAGCAGAAGTTGCCCAAAGGGTGGCAGTAAAGAGCTGAAAAACCACATGGTATGGTGAATGTTGTCTGAAATTGTTGTGCTGTGTGTATGCAAAACAAGTTCATGGCCAACGACCTTCGGACCAAAATCCACGGAAAAGTTGGTTGGAAATCCGATCGTGTGTATGAAGCTTAAGGTTTAAGATTCAGTTCTTAAAATATTTCATAAAGATAACGGAGCTTCTTAAAGTGGATCTTCACCCTCTAAAACATGATACCTCCTCTCTCCTCATTTCTTTTTATTTCTTCTTTCATAAATTATCTTGCCCTAACTCCCCTTTTATGTCACATATCCCAGGAGGCAAAGCATTTCATTCAATAAATATGGAAGAGGCGGGCATAGCGGGAAGTCATCGGGAGGCACGCTGGCTGAACCTGAAACGGCTTCCTGATGACTTCACACCAAAATATGACGGCATGCGGCCGAGCGCTGCCAGATGAGAAGAGGATCTTAGCTGGACAACGCTGGATCTGCTGGGTGGGTGAGTATCTGAAATGTGCAGAATTCACCACCAGGTAAGTAGGGAACCTACTGTGATTCTGTGTAGCCTACATTTATAACACATTTATTTCCTTTTTCTCAAATGTAACTTTGTATGATTCTACAAATAATACAGAAATCTGGTATACCATTCTGTAGCATTTCATTGCAGAAACACTCAAGATAAAGAAGGGTTATGATAAATATGAGAACGTGAAAATTACCTTGTACGATAAAACTTCCTGAAAGCGGCCACTGAAAAAAATGACAAAAACATAAATTCAAGATGAATAAAAACTACTGCTACGTAATACTATTCTATGAGTTCCAAATTTTCCATTGAGCTGGAACTGTCACGGTCAGTCATGTCATGACAAAATATACGTGCATGTGGACCCCCTGACTAGGCTGTTCCAAGAAGGATATACAGTTTGTATAGTCTGGGAGAAATGGGTCACCCAACCCAACTGTTCAGATCAACATGAACATACACTTTGACTGTGTAAGGCAAAGCAACAGGTTCACTTAATTGCCTGCCCACCCTCCTGCTAATACTAAACGTCCTTTAGCTCCACTGCCACTCCATTCAACTGCCCTTACCAAGTGACATATCTGGCACCTCTGAGCATGGGGAACAGGTGACTTCTCAAATTGGAGCTGGGGAGAGAGTCCCGAACAGTTTGACTTTGAACTTATACTTAAATTGTTACCCTTCGCTTTGGCTGGCAAATAGGGAGGTGTAGAAGAAGTAAAAGGAAGTTTATTGGAGGAAATTGGGTTATCCGTCTCTACTGATACTTTTCTCCAACTAGATTTAAAGTGTATTTCCACATTTGCAGCCAAATTGGTATAATGCCTACTTTATAATTGTTATTAATTAACATGGCATAACTAAAAAAAAATGCTGATTACATTTTTAAGTGCCTTTTACTTGTTTAAAAATTCTTAAATCCTGTATCTATTTTGTAAGTTTTAGGAGGGGGGGGGGGGGGCGTGGAATATTGTTTAACATAATAAACCCTGTACTGTGTTCACAGCTCCTTATTATAAGTTCTAACAAAGGATTAAGAATTTAAAAAACAAGGGAAATGAGGTATAGTGTGTATAGTGTGGAAACAAAGACACTTGAGACTGCCCAGAAACTCTTGAAATCAGCCATGACACGTCTTAATTTGTTTTTTAGGTATGCTGTGTGAATGGGAACAAATAACAAACATATAGTGGGGTTTTCTCAAATTTGCATAGGTATTTAAAGTGGTTGAAAAAGGCTGAAGGCTTTTTACCTTCATGCATTCTATATATGAAGGTAAAACACTTCAGTGTGCAGCATCCCCCACCTCCAAGCCCCCCTTTGAATACTTATCCAAGCCCCATCTTGATCCAGCAATGTGCATAAGAGTAGTGGCTCTCCTTCCTCATTGGCTGGGACACAGCAGTGGCAGCTTTGGCTCCTGCTGCTGTGAATCACAGCCAGTGAGGAGGGAGCAGGGTGTGTGGCTGAGCTATGCTCTGTGTGTCTCATGGACGTACAGAGGTGGCTCAGGGCGAGCAGACATGAGTGTCCCCATAGCAAGTATAGCAAGTGACTTGCTATGAGGGAGCTTGGCATGGAGGAGAGGGGCCAGGAGCACGAAAAAATAAATAAATTATTTTATATTATATATATATATATATATATATATATATAAAAAAACATTGTGGCCATACTGAAGCAGTTCCAGCACATTAGAGTTCTCTAGCCCTGCGAGAAAGTAAGTTCACTGGCCAAGTATAGGTTAAGTAGATCAAACAAGACATATTTCATTACCTGCGTGGAAAGGTGGTCTTCACTGTGTTTTGGATAAATCCATAGCAGCAAGGGCAGATGACAAAGGTTGCTCTGGCAGCAATGCAGTGTTCAATCACCATATCTGTCGCCACTCCACATGCATGCAGTGCTACCTACACAGAATATAGACACCGTTAGTGTACATACAAATTGCAGGGTTGAGTTTTGGCTATGTTAAGACTAGATGTCGGTGTTTTAATAAACATTTACACGTGTGCTTTGGAGGCATTTCAAATGCATTTTACACTTGTGTATTTAAACCCAAAAACACAATGCAATATATCGCAGCTCCCCAGCCCTTAGATGCGGTGGCTGCATTTGTTTAATTTTATTTTGTTAGGTCAAGTACATTTTTTGCAGGTAAAAAAAAAAATACCTTTGACTTATCTCTGGCTAAAAGAAGGATGAGCACTTTTCCTAGCTTCATTGCACCTTAAAGACTGTCAGCATTGTTTTCACTTTAAGTACTACATTATTGCATTTTGGTACTTTTTCACTATAGATGATAGCGCAGCTTTTGTCCCACTATTCTATTGATAGTATTAGCATAAGTTATAGCAGCAGATTTTCTCCAATTGTTTGATTCATTTGTCACACTGTGGAAAAGCACTAATTGGAAGTAGCGCAGCTCGTATATGTTTTTTATATCAACATTTTTTAACCTGCAAAATCCTGTGAATTTATTTACTTTTACAAAAAGTGAACTTGTCCTTTAAGGGCTTAAGGCCCGTATTACACACAGTCAAATGTCGGTAAAAAAAAAAGTCCAACATTTAGCCTGTGTGTATACCACCCTGCCCAACAGAAGCTGGCCATTTGGCTTCTGTCAGATGAGCATGCTGGAAAATCAGCAGCCGACTGACTCCCCATCAGCACACCCAGCCAATGGCGGAAAGCGCTGATCGGAGTGTCCTGGTGGGGGGGGGGGCGTGCCCCTGTCATAACATAACAGCTCAACAGGGAAGGTCGCTATACTAAGGCTGGCCACACATGGGTCGAATTTCGAAATAATTTTCTTTCGAAAAACTCCTTATATGACACGTCATCGCCAGAGGATTTCGGCGCGGATTTCAATGCGATGGTGTGTACACGCCATCGCATAGAAATCCGCGGAAATCCTCGAGAGGATTTATCCGTGGAAACGGTCCGCTGGACCGTATCCACGGATAAATCCTCCCGTGTGTATGGGGCCTTAGAAAAATCGAAGAATTTTCGTTCGTATTTCACACCATTAGTGGGCTGCAGCAACAGCCGATTTTCGTGCGGCCATCGAATTCGAGTAATCGGACATGTTTGGAAATTTTTTGAAAAACAACCGATTTTCTAATCAATGATGGGAGAATCGTGTGAGAAATGTAAATCGAAAAAGAAATACGCATTTGCAAGAAAAGAAAGTTCCCGGAAAGAAAAGAAGATTCCCAGCTACGAAAATAATGTAGCAACAGGAGGTGAAATTGAAGACTTGGTTGGTCGAATTTTAAAATCAATGGTGGCACCATCGGATCATAAAACGCACAAATTTTTTGATTTTCAAACGAAAATTCATTTGAAAATCGATCGTGTATTGCCAGCCTAACTTCACAGTTTTTTTTCGTTCAACCCAAGAACTCATAGGCCTGAATTCACGTAACACTTACGCCGACGTATCTACAGATACGCCGCGTAAGTGTCAATGTGCGCCGTCGTATCTATGCGCCGTGCCCATAGAACTAGATACGCCTGAAAATAGGCTTCCTCCGTCCAACGTAACTTTCCTACATCGGCGTATCTTGGGCGCATATTTACGCTGGCCGCCTCATTGCAAATATGCAAATGAAGGAGATACGGCGATTCACGAACGTCGTTGCGCCGGCGCATAATATACGCAGTTTGCGTAAGGCTTACGTCCGGCGTATAGTTATTCCACCTAAAGGAGGCGCATCCAATGCAAAGGAATGGACGACAGAACGGCCGTTGTATTTTACGTCGTTTACGTAGTACTACGTGAATAGGGCTGGGCGTAGGTTACGTTCAGTGGTTCGAAGTATCTTAGGCGTTCGTTCCGACGTGATTCTGGGCATGCGCACTGGGAAACGTCCACGGGACGGTGCATGCGCCGTTCGTTCGGACCATCATTTGCATGGGGTCACGGTTCATTTAAATGGATCACGCCCACCTTCCACCTACTTTGAATTAGGCGGGCTTACGCCAAGGAATTTACGTTACGCTGGCGCAACGTTGGGAGCGAGTGCTTTGTGACGTTGGGAGCGAGTGCTTTGTGAATACTGTGCTTGCCGCTCGGCGCGACGCTGGCGTAGCGTATAGTCGATACGCTACGCGGGCATAACTATGCGCTGATCTACCTGAATCCGGCCCATAGTGTGTACCAGACTTAAGCATACATTCTACACAGGTATGTTAACACTGTTAACAGAACTTTGCAAAGGCTGTTCATCTTCCCAACACATATAATTTATACATTTTGAAGGAAGTGGTATAGTATAGTTGCTAGAAAACAAGTTTTTATCGATGGAAGCACCTCTTTAAAGGTAAACAGGCACAAAAGGTTCACAAGGCACTGTTTTAGGACTACTTTTGAAAAACAGCTCATTAAAAAAGTGACATAAATGATTTGGTCCTTGCAAACAGTTAAAACAAATGACAGTTTAATATGCAATTTGCAAGTAAGACTTACATAGAATGCAGTTTCAAAGAATGCAAAGCATCCTTTTAAGATAAAGACTTGGGTATCTGTGACCTCCCACCAGTAGAATGAGAGTCACTGACCAATGTACAGTTATGGGGAGGGGTAATCTGCTCATCTACTATGTATATACAGATATTACCATCTGACTTGTGTTTCTGAAGCTTTTAGTAGATGAGGAGGACAGGAGAAGATGAAAGACAAAAAACAGACCATACACGTATCTTATGATATAGTAGTTCATTCTTATGATGTGTGGGGGGGAACACGTATACAGAAATGTTCGCTATATTTTTGCTTGTGTTCATGTGCAACTGCCTAGTAATCTTGTGTAGAAAGTTATCTGTTTAGTAACACAGTTTTATTTTATCTTTCACATTACAGTAAACTAATTAAACCAAACAAATTCCAAATGTGTTATTTTTTTGTATATTGTTGGGTTTATGAACGTATCCACTAAATAAATCACCAATGACCTAATGTGGGTGAGCTATGAAAGGGGATTCAAGAGGGGGTATGATTTGTGCACATAGGGAGGATTTGGAAGGGAAGATAATTTGTGCAAGGTGAGAAGATTGGGGGGGGGGGGGGGGTTGAGGAATAGTGCTGGGGAATGAGTAAGGAAGATTTGTGCTGGGGAGAGATAATTTGTGCTGGGAGGGTTAGATTTTGGAGGAGAATTTATGTTGGGGGGATGACAGGGGGATTTTAGGGAGGACAAGATTTGTGCTAGGTTGGGGGGGGGGGGGGGGGTTTGTAAGGGGAAATATAACTTTTGCTGGGGGGAAAAATTAGTGCTTGGAGGGAATATTGAGGGAGAGGATTTGTTCCAGGACGTGGAATGTAGTGGGGGAAAGGATTTGGGCTAGGCGGTTACACAACCTGGGCTCCTGTACTCTATTCATTTTGTACTTTTGACCCTTGTACTCTGCACATGTGTTGCTATGGATATGTTTGGGTGATTATATAGCATAGACATATGTGAATTGTAAAATGTTAAGGCCATATGATGTATTTTAGAAGCCAAGCCTCCCCTATTGATATGCAAATTAATCAGTTGGACTAGTTTATGAGCTCAGCAGAGGAAGTCAGGTTACAGGATATGATGTACACGAATTTAGGGGAGAGGAGGAGTTTTAAATAGACCATGTGGTCAGACAAAGGACACGTGTTTTGAGACTTCCGGGGAAGTGCTAGACTCTAATTAAAAAGCCATGTGAAGATTCCATCATAAAGAAAGATCCACGTTAAGTAGCCAATTAGTATACTTCTGCCTATCCCATAAAATGTACATGCCTATACAGGCAGATAGTTTGTACATTGTAGGCATATTTTGTTATACTTTGCATGCTATGAATTGTGTATCCTGAAGTTGTAAGTGCAGTTATTTTCTGTTTAGTAAAGGCATTAATAACTACAGAGTTTTAATAACTTCCTTGGCTTATACTACAAAGTAACCTTACTAGATGCAAGAAAAACAGCACATCACACACACCTGACCTAAGCATTTTGCACATTCTATTCTCCTGACCTCTGCACTCTGTGTGTTACATAATCCTGACCTCTGCACTCTGTATGTTATCTAGCTATGACTAAGCACTGAAGCTACAGTGCGAAACATTAGCTTATGTTCCAATTTTTTTGCTGTGGCATGTTTATTTTGTGATTGATTTTAATTAAAAGAACATTTTTGAAATGCGGCTGTCCAAGTTTCCTTCGTATTTTTGCATCTGTATGTTATGTATTCTTGATCCCATAGCATGATGGATAAGTATCTGCCTGTATTTCTCAGCATTGAGGTCACCATTGATCGGGTGTTGTTGAGGACCGTAGACACAGTGGTCGGCCAAGGAAACCTAATTCAGCAGATGAAAGACACATCAAACTTACTTTCCTTCAACATCAGAAGATCTCCAGCAGTGTAATCATCACACTACTGGCAGAAACCAGTGGGTCTCAGGTACACCCATCTACTGTCTAGAGAAGTCTGGACAGAAGTGGTCTTCATGGAAGAATTGTAGCCAAAACGTTATACCTCTGACAAGGGAAACAAGGGTATGCACTCAACTATGCACGAAAACATAAAACTGGGGTGCAGATAAATGGCAACAGGTGATCTAGACTGAGGAGTTAAAATTTGAAATATTTGGCTGTAGCAGGAGGCAGTTTGTTTGCCCAAGGGCTGGAGAGTGGTACAATAATGAGTGTCTGCAGGCAGCAGTGAAGCATGGTGAAGGTTCCCTGCAAGTCTGGGGCTGTTGGAGAATAGGCCTCAAATGCTTAGAAATACAGGCAGATACTTATCCATCATGCCAGACCATCAGGAAGGTGTGTGATTGGCCCCAAGTTTGTTCTGCAACAGGACAATGACCCCAAACATACAGCCAATGTAATTAAGAACTATCTTCTCCTCCTACCTATCACAGCACTTCTTCAGTGTTACCTACAATTTTATCTCCTCCTCTCCATTGCCCCTTTCTGTGGGGGTCCCACAAGGCTCTGTTCTTGGACCCCTTCTCTTCTCTATCTACGCCTCCTCCCTTGGTCACTTGATAACCACCCACGGCTTCCAATACCATCTATATGCAGATGACACCCAAATCTACAGTATCTGTATACCCTTCACCTCACTCATTCAGTCTCCTCTCGCATTACTAACTTACTATGTCGCACCACTTCCTTAAATTAAATCTCTCTAAAACCGAGCTGATAATATTCCCCCACCCATGCTCCCCTCCATGACCTTTTCATCCAAATCAATTATGCGATGATCAATCCCTACCTCATACCAGGGTACTAGGTGTAATCCTAGACTCTGACCTGTCCTTGCAGCCCCAAATCTAATCGTTGTCAAAAGCTTGTAGACTCCACCTCCGTAACATTTCTAAAATACTCCCCTTTTTAACTAATGAAACCACCAAGCTACTCATTGACTCCCTTGCTATCTCTCGCCTTGACTATTGCAACTCGCTTCTCATAGGCCTCCCTCTCCATAGGCTATCCCCTCTTCAGTCTTATCCACCTTACCAACCGCTTAGTTTCTGACACCCCTCTTCGTCAATCTCAAAACAGTCTTAATTTACAATATTTTTCACACTTGCCTAAAACCTTTGCACAAAACTGTATATTTAAAAAAAAATTAAATACAATTTATTCTCTACCAATAAATAAGTAGATGTTTTCTGCTATTCATGTTGTAAGAGAAATGTTGTGGTTATGGCTGAAGACATGCAGTGACAATGCGCTGTTTTCTCCGCTTGTTGTTTTATCATTTACGTATGGGGCTTCTACACACTTGCAAAGCTGTATGTTCTGACATCAAATGTCTCTTTCAAAAGCTCAAACCAATGTAAAATGCTTTAGAGATTCCTGCGTTATTTTATTTATATCTTTTTGCTTATAAAAGAAAATGTTGAGCATTCCAGAGTGCGGTCAGCCTTCAAGATTCACAAGTGACTTGGCCGGCATCAAAAGTCTGCGCACACAACAGCATTTATGTATATTACATAAGATACATGCATGCAGAACTCATGCACTATGAACCCTATTAACACCATGTCAAACCATGTCTTTGTACTCTGAACATACTTGACTGATGCATACACTCTGCCCAGGAAATGTTTAATAGGAGGGTGGCAAATGGATGGAGTGGAAGTGGGATTAAATTGTACTGTATAACATATCCATTGATTTATAACTTTGCACTATTTCTTATTTGAATGTGTTATTTAGTGTTAAAACACAAAAATAGATAACTAGAATTTTTCAGAAAAGCATAATATGTAAACTATATATATTGCTCCATTGTACTCTCTTTTGTAATGCAATGTAGCTTCCTCTTTGTATCTCAATGGGTCAAGGCTTTTTCCAGATCACTGGATTCTCTGATGGATAGCTGTGATCTGTAACAGCTAAATCCGGGCAAAGCAATTGCTTTTAAAACAAGGAGGAGGAGGAGGAGGGCTTGTCTAAGGTCACATCTGACTGGTTGATAAAAGTGCACTTGAACATTACTTATACACATGGCATTGTGGGTGAACGGGCCATGACAGCTCACTTTCATCACTAGGTTAAACCACATTATAAGTCAGCATTCTTCCAACATCTTTATGAGACTCGCTCTTCTGGTACCATGTTTACTCAAGCTAGGCCTTAAAAATGAGAAATTCCACAATGACATGTGGTTGCACACCATTTCAGCTGTACAATGTGCATAAAATAAATGTTTCTTCACTTGTTACAGCGTTAAGTATAATATTGAATTACTATATAGGCAATTTTGGAAAGGAAAAGATTTTATGTTTAAAGCAAAAATCAGGTAGTAATAGATAGTATAGGTAGCAAATAAATAGTAAGTCCATTCCCTAAGCTGAAGGAGTTCAACTGCATTCATAATAATTTTCTCCGAAAAATGTTTACTTAACACCAAAGTTCGGATTTGGAATATTTTGTTTTTATAAAATATTTATTTAATTTTGTGTTTCTAATGAAGTGTTATTTATCGCCATAGTCTGCTCAATTTAAGACACCTCATAGCCAACTGAAAGGTTAATTGCATTAAAACTAATTATTATTATTTCAGGTACTTATATAGCACAGTCAATTTACACAGTGCTTTACATATATTATACATTCACATCAGTCCCTACCCTCAAGGAGCTTACAATCTAAGGTCCCCAACATACATTCATACATATACACACTAGGGCCAATTTTTAGACAATATCCAATTAACCTACCAGCAGGTCTTTGGAGTGTGGGTGGAAACTGGAGTACCCGGAGGAAACCCGCGCAGGCACAGGGAGAACATGCAAACTCCAGGCAGTTGGTGTCATGGATGGGATTTGAACCAACAAACCTTTTTACTGCTAGGTGAAAGTGCTAACCACTACACCACTGTGCCACTAATGGATTCTCCTTTCACTGTTCAGTCACAGGCTGGGAGTGGAGAGAAGACCTTTAAGTTTACTGAACTTCAATGGGAAATAAACAGGTCTCCTGCCCTGCCAGATAGAACTGTGCTGTGAAGCAAAACTGTGTAAAGGGCCATACCTACGGGCCGAATATCGGGCGGCATCGGCCAGGTCAATAGAAAATGTCATTCGGCCGCGGTGTGCGGTAGCCGGTCCGACTGGCTTCTATCGAAGGGGCATGACTCAAAAAGGTAAGCCGATTGACACCTGATCAGCGCTCTCAGCCACAATAGCTCAGCGGGGGAGGTTGCTGTACTAACATTGCATGGTTAGTACAACAGCTTCTCCCGAGTTCTTCAGTTTTTTTCCCTTCATCCCACTGGGTTGAAGGAAAAAAATGGTTAGTGTGTACCAGGCTTAAATCTTAGCACAGGCTGGACAAGACTACAAATCATTACCTTTTGTATCACTTGCTTTTAGGACCTTTTCTTTTAGATTGTAAACTGTAATGCTCAGGGCCTTCTCATTCCTCTTGTATTAAATTGTATTGTAACTGTCTGCCCTCACTTTGTAAACTGCTGCGCAAACTGTTGGCACCATATAAGTTCTGCATAAAAAATAATAATAATTTGGAAGGTAAAATGGCTCCCATCTATATAATTCATCTGTCTATATTTCCCCAGCTCCAATCTACATATTTAGCTGTTTGCCTGAAGTTCAACTTGAAGGTGTAATGACGTTTCAGTATAAAGGATTTAAAATGCATACCGGTAAGCATGTGCCTAACATCAAACCTACAAGGTTTTGCTAGACAGAATCGTGGAGGTGTTGATATCATTCTGGGGTCTGTGGTGTAACAATGAGCAGCAAAAATCTGATTAGATATTTGCACAACAGAGCTCTTTTATGCTTCATTTAAATCTATCTATTAGTGACTGGGAGGAAACTTGGAAAAATGTTCTGCCCTTGTTCATAAATAGCAGAATAGGTTGTATTACATAGGTGTGAAAGGCTTGCAATAACAGGTAGCGAGCAAATTGATGAAACCAAATTAAAGGCACCAGAAAAGTTTGCAATCTTTTTTTTCCAACAACTTTTGTACCTTCTCTTTACTAATGCGTTTTGTAGAATAAAAAAAAAAAAAGATACTAAAAATATTTTTGTGTACAAGGGGAAATGTAAAATGTGCTCGTTAGCCTAATGCCGCGTACACACCATCACTTTATGTGATGAAAAAAAATGACGTTTTTAAAAACGTCACTTTAATTGACTGTGTGTGGGGGAAAACGTCGTTTTATGCCTTGTAAAAAACGACCAAAAAAAATTGAAGCATGCTTCAATTTTATGTGTCGTTTTTCAAAAGTGCACTTTTTACTTCACAGAAATTGACCGTGTGTAGCAAAAAACGTCGTTTTCTAAGACGTTTTTTCATCCACGCATGCCCAGAAGCTACTTCAATGGTAAAACGTGGTGGAACGTAACCTCGCTTTGCAAGAACATTGTGAGAAAAACGATGGTGTGTAGGCAACTTCGTCTTTGAAAATTGAAGTTTCAAAAACGTCATTTTTTACTTCACAGAAAGTGTCGTTTTTTTTCATCACATAAAGTGATGGTGTGTATGCGGCATAAATGTACCCATAACCATGTGCAAAAATAAATACAGGGGGCCAGATTCACAAAGAGATACGACGGTGTATCTACAGATACCCCAGTTGAAGTCCACTTGGACGAAACGCGTCGGGCTTGCTATACCTGCACCCCATATTGCTTTTACTCTATTTTTATACTGAAGTGATCACTTTTATGTTTTTGGTTTTATTACAATAAAACCTACCCTCTTTTACCTGCACCATCCGGAGCATTGTTTTCTTTCTTTTCCCTGCATGACTTGCTTGGATACAAAGTTTTTTCAAACTCCATGTCTATGTGCACCTTGCATCAGTGGACACCACTGTTCACATCACCAGTTGGCGTTTAAACAAGCGGACCCTCTGTTCCTGTTCACGAATTGGAGTTGGAGCAAGTACACCTACGGTGAGGTTCCAGTCCAGGCTCACAGCCGTCCATCAGGATACCCCGTGGTGAGTCTACTATTGTGCCATCGTCCAGCCGAGCAGAGTCGAGTGGAGTCCTTTCATGCGTTTACGATCTGTTGTCGCTGACAAGCAGATCCACGTCATCTGGTAAGAGTATTCCATCTACTCCTGATTTTATCGTGCAGAAAGTTTTTCCAATGATGAGGATGTGGTCATACACCCCCTATTGATGGACTTTTTGTTTCTGTGTTTTCTTTTGTGTTGGTTGTTTTAAATGGACACTTATTCACAGGTCATTGTGTTCTCATCACATTGACGCATAATTTGCATTTTTGTAAAAGAATTTTTAGCGCTGCATATTTTTTCACTATCTACAGATACACCATCGTATCTCTGACTTACACTGGTCCTATCTATGCGCCTGATTTATAGAATCAGTTACGCATAGATAGGGCTAGATCCGACAGTGTTACACTGTGTTACACTGTCGGATCTATTTTTAAATTTAAAAATGGCGCCGGGGGCGTTCCCGCTGATTTACGATAAATAATATGTAAATCAGCGAGATACGCAAATTCACGAATGTACGCGGACCCGACGCAGTCTTCTTACGACGTTTCCGTAGCGGCGTACCCGTCGTATACTTACCCCTTCTTTTATCAGGCGCAGCCAATGTTAAGTATAGCCGCGTTCCCGCGTCGAATTTGAATTTTTTAACGTCATTTGCGTAAGTCGTTCTCGAATACGGACGGACGTCGTTTACGTAAGCGTCGAAACCACTGACGTCCTAGCGACGTCAGTGGGAGCAATGCACGCCGGGAAATTTCGCGGACGGCACCTGCGCATTTAAATCTGCGCAGGAACGCGCCTGATTTAAATAGTACACTCCCCTAGCCGTGGAATTTGAATTCCGTCGGGGGAGTTAGGATCCGCCGTCGCAAGTTTGGAGGTAAGTTGTTTGTGAATTAGCCACTTGCCTCCTAAACTTGCGGGAGCGGATCTTAATTCACGTAGATCGAGCGGATCTATTGATCCGCTGCGCTACGTGAATCTGGCCCAGGGAGCCAGATTCAGAGAGAGAGATACGACGGTGTATCTCCTGATACACCGTCGTATCTCAGAGTTACGCCGGTTGTATCTATGCGACTGATTCATAGAATCAGTTACGCATAGATATGCCTAAGATCCGACAGGTGTAACTGTGTTACACCGTCGGATCTTAACTGCAATTTAAAAATGGCCGCTGGGGGCGTTCTCGCTGATTTACGGCGAGGATATGTAAATCAGCGAGATACGCCAATTCACGAACGTACGCGGGCCCGACGCAGTCACTTTACGTTGTTTACGTAAGCGTTTTCCCGGCGTATACTTACCCCTGCTTCTATGAGGCGCAGCCAATGTTAAGTATGGCCGTCGTTCCCGCGTCAAATTTTTTTTTTTTACGTCGTTTGCGTACGTCGATTCACAAAAGCGCTGGACGCAAGTTACGCTCACGCCGAAACCAATGACGTCCTAGCGATGTCATTGGGAGCAACGCACGCCGGAAAAATTCGCGGACGGCGCATGCGCATTTAAATCGGCGCGGGGACGCGCCTGATTTAAATACTACACTCCCCCTAGCCGCGGAATTTGAATTCTGCCGGGGGATTTACGATCCGTCGCCGCAAGTTTTGAGGTAAGTGTTTTGTGAATTACCCACTTGCCTCTAAAACTTGCGGCGGCGGATCTTAAATCAGATAGATTACGCGGATCTAAAGATCCGCTGATCTAACTGAATCTGGCCCAAGAACTAATATGCTCTTGGATAAATAGTACATGAAAAAATAAATTTGGAACTATTTTTTCTAATGCATACATAGCATTGCACACATTCAGATAACGTACCCCAATATTAAAGGCTCCTATAATTCAGATAACGTACCCCAATATTAAAGGCTCCTATAATTCAGATAACGTACCCCAATATTAAAGGCTCCTATAATTCAGATAACGTACCCCAATATTAAAGGCTCCTATAATTCAGATAACGTACCCCAATATTAAAGGCTCCTATAATTCAAATAACGTACCCCAATATTAAAGGCTCCTATAATTCAGATAACGTACCCCAATATTAAAGGCTCCTATAATTCAGATAACGTACCCCAATATTAAAGGCTCCTATAATTCAGATAACGTACCCCAATATTAAAGGCTCCTATAATTCAGATAACGTACCCCAATATTAAAGGCTCCTATAATTCAGATAACATACCCCAATATTAAAGGCTCCTATAATTCAGATAACGTACCCCAATATTAAAGGCTCCTATAATTCAGATAACGTACCCCAATATTAAAGGCTCCTATAAAATAATCCAAATTGGCTTGAATAAACCAGATGTTTGATAATCCCAATCCATCACTCCTCTCTTTAGCCCGAATCAGAGACTCTTCTTTATTCTCAATCAGAACAACCTGCAGGCAGAAAACAAACAAATTATTCAGCCACAGCCAGTATAAAAAAATATACACTGTATCTGCATTATTTGAACTAAATATACACAATGCAAGAAGTTGTGATTATCATTCTGTGGAGCAGTTTCATATACGGCTGTATTGGCACCATGCCCTGGTAGTGCTAGGGTCCTGAATTCAGTTCCTATCTGGGATCATATCTGCAAACATTGGACTGTTCTCCCAATGTCGGTTTGTCTTTCCCCCCCACATGTGGGAAATTGTTGTCACCCGCACATCGCACAGTTCATCATGAGAGCCTTTATACATCACATTCAACTTCGGAGCCTTGACAGACTCCTTCCTCATTCACCATTCTCTTTTCTCAGGCAAAACTGCCTGAAGGAGTTTATGGAGGCTCTGAAATGTTGCAGTTTTCCATGTGATGGTTTAGGGCAGTTTAACACTGGTATGACATGACTGACTGTTGAAATCCTACTTTGCCCTGTGTCAGTTCTACTTCGGTCCTACTTCCATCCGACTTGAATGAACAGGATATGATTTGTTCTCCAACTTTGAGATAGTCCGACTTCTCCTTTGACCAATCAAAACAATCCCAGTGTGACATAAATTCCTTTACCTGCTGGTTAGGACGAGGATCTGACTTCAATGATACTGAATGGGCTGAAAACAGACCAAAGTAGTACAGGAACCTTTTCTAAAGTTGGACCAGTTAGGCCACCTTCACACTGGGGCGGGAGGTGCAGTGGCGGTAAAGCGCCGCTATTTTTAGCGGCACTTTACCGTCGCAATTGCAGAGGTATCCGACCGCTAGCGGTGCGGTTTCACCCCCCACTAGCAGCCGAAAAAGGGTTAATACCGCCCGCAATGCGCCTCTGCAGAGGTGCATAGGCGGCATTATAGCCGCGGTTTCCCATGGTTTTCAATGGGAAGGAGAGGTGGAGGAGCGGTAAACACACCGCTACTTCACCGCTCCACAGATGCGGCTAGCGGGACTTTTGGAGTAATCTTGCTAGCGCACCGCTCCAGGCGCTATTTTTAGCGCAATAGTGCTCCTCTCATCTCCTAATGCGCTCCAAAGAAGCTGCTGGCAAGTCTTTTTCTGACGCCCTGCCAGCTCACCGCTCCAGTGTGAAAGCCCTCTGGCTTTTACACAAGAGTGTGAGGAGCAGCTGTTTAAGGGCGTATTACAGGTGCTACTTTTAACACTATAGCGCCTGCAAAACGCCCTCAGTGTGAAAGGGGTCTAACAGAGGCCAAGATGGCAGCTTCCTTGACTGAAAACGATAGGAGGGTTTACTTCTACTTTAAAACGGCTATCATAGGGAACAATTGATTTGTTCACGTCATGCAACATGTGCTCCCAAAGTCAGAGCATATGTTGCACCAGTGTGAATCAGGCCTTAAAGTGGTAACGATGAGTGATTTGGTGACTACAACTGTTTGCATACGACGGTGTAATTTGTTATTTGTCCACTACAATACCCGTACCTAAGGGCCAACTCACACCAGTCCAGTCTGCTGTGTTGTGCTAAATGCATGCAGGTTAATGCACACTGTGTTGTGTGGTAATATGCAGGGCATTTGGGAAGCTTGTTATGCATTATGTGTAACCTCTTAGAGCCCATTCATACAAGCCCAGCCTGCTGTAGTTTGTTAGCGCATGCTGTGTCACGCATGTACCTGCGTTGCGTTAATTTGCGTTGATTTAAATGGGTTTCCTAATGCACCATAATGGAAAAAATAATGGTGCATGCTACTTTAGCCTATCTTCTTATGACATATGTATTTTACTTTATCTGATTAACTGTTACCAAATGCGTTTCCTTTTTATGGCTTGAAATGTACTGATGGCTTGCATTTGGCATATTGTTTTTCTTATTTGATCTATATTTCTGTATCGCACTTTGATAAACTTTAATAAAATCGTTGAACAAGAAAAATTATGCATTCAGCATTTTTGGTAGTTCACCATGCCAAGTGTGTTGCACTGCAATGCAAGTACATTCTAAATGTAAAATAAAAAGAAAGGGACCACAACGCAGCAATACATATAGTGTGCATTATGGCAACATGCGTGTTATGGTGGTGTCCTAGTGTTAATGGGCTCTAATAGTTTCTAGCTGTTTTAAAGTGGTTGTATAGTAATTTTTGTAACTTTTACCTACAGGTAAGCCTATAATAAGGCTTTCCTGTGCAGTGGCGCATGCGCATCAGGGATTCTTGGATGAAAGCCCGGCAGATGCCGGATCTTGCCGGAAATAAGTCTCCCACGCGCACGTGTGGGAGTGACGACATTGCGGCTCCAGCCACTCACAGCACTGGAGCCGCGATACCCAGAAGACATGCTGAGGCAAAATGTCAGCTCCCTCGGCGTGGACCGGGTGAGATACCGACACCTCGTTCTAAGGTGCATACTAGCTCATTATGCCTTTTGCCTTACAGGTGTAGGGGGAAAAAAAAGTGTCAGCGGGTATACAACCGCTTTAAGTGTACCTGGATACACACAAAGATTGATGATCTCCTCCCATAGGCTGGTAGGTTAAAATAAGTTAGCACTTTACCTATAGATTTCTAAAACCTCTCATGAGATCTCTTATATTTAAAAGATAAAGGAGCTACAGTATGTTAATAAGAAAGATGGCCACTCATTAAAATTAGAAGAAAAGAGGTTTAACTGCGTAGAGGGTTCTTTACTGTAAGAGCGGCAAGGATGTGGAACTACCTTCCACTGGCGGTGGTTTCAGCAAGCAGCATCAATAGTTTAAAAAAACTTTTAGATAAGCACCTGAATGACCACAACATACAGGGATATACAATGTATAACTGACATATAATCACACATATAGGCAAGACTTGATGGACTTGTGTCTTTTTTCAGCCTCACCTACTATGTAACGATGTATGTAGTATGTCTTGTGGAATTTAGATTTTCATGCTGTTATTCACAACAAAAGAGCAATTACTACTAGGGTTGTCCCGATACCGATACTAGTATCGGTATCAGGACCGATACCAAGCATTTGCCCGAGTACTTGTACTCGGGCAAATGCTCCCGATGCTTCACCCGATATGTGTACTGTGGGCGGTGATCAGTGCGTGGGGAAGTTACAAGCACCGATCACCGCTGATTTTAAAGCAGCTGAAAGACGCCGTGTATCCCATGTATGCCGCCGTGTGTATCCCGTGTATGCCACCGTGAGTATCCCATGTATGCCGCCGTGTGTATCCCGTGTATGCCGCCGTGTGTATCCCGTGTATGCCGCCGTGTTTCTCTCCCCTTCGGTGCTCCTCCTCCACCCCCTGGAAATGTCAGGATGGAGAGCGGGGTAGGAGCCGGTAAATCCGGCTCCTTACTGCTCCGAATGGACAGAGTCAGTTATCACTGACTCTGTCCATTCACATAACTGAAACATTGTAACCTGTGTTTACAAATGTTTCAGTTTATGAATGAAGAGAAGACGCTGTCTTCACTCCATTCATTTTCAGCGCAGCTAATGCTGCTGAGAAAGGAACAGGGGAACATGTGTCCCTAGTCCCTTTCCCTGTCTCAAAGGGAAGATGTCAGAGGTCTGTTAAGACCCCTGAAATCTCACCAAAGCCCCCCCCCCCCCCCCAACAGGGCTGAAAAAAATAAATACAAAAATAAAGAATAAAAAAACTGATTGTAGAAAATAAAAAAATGTAAGAAAAAACACACTGACACGGTCCACCCCCCCCCCCCTTAAAAAAAGAAGAAGAAAGCGTTATAAATAAAAAAAATTGCACATGAGATTAAAAAAAATATTGGTATTCGGTATCGGCGAGTACTTGGAAAAAAAGTATCGGTACTTGTACTCGGTCTTAAAAAAGTAGTATCGGGACAACCCTAATAACTACTCAATTTCCATTTTCCTGTATGCTGGTGGGCAAGCAGTATATGTAGATTTATTTTCATTTCTAGTGTTTAGCAGGACAAATATCCCCCTGATCATGATGTTCACTCTTACACACCAATACATACTGTTGATCTGTGAGTAACTTTTACCGCTTTAGAACACCTCATCACTTCAATGCCATAGAAAACAAAGGGGACTATGGTGTATAAGTCATCTTATATCTCATTACAGGGTGTTATGTCTGCAATATATACACTAGGAAGTGGACGCTTTATCTCTTTGAAAACACGGTATAAGTTGAAATTCCTCTGCAGTACACCCTCATTAGTCCTATTGAGTAAGTGTTGGTTTGGCTGTTGTCGAGAGAATATAACCTCCTTCTGGTGTTGATATTAACGCTTAAATGTTCCCAGAAAAATCATGAACATTTTTACAGTGAAATGTATTTTAATAAAATAAGTATATTTAAGCTAGCCTGAGGATATCTTATCAAGGACCACGTGATCAGGTAAAGCTGGAACAGTGCTTAGCCCTTGCGTTTATTTTAATAACTATTGGTCAAAGCATTTAAAATAAAAATATTGCTTCAGGTGACTTCCACTGATGACCCATTGTTAATGTTTCCGTATCAGCTACGGATGCACTCTATCCCATTACAAACAGATGGGGGACTATTAAATGACCCATCTTGGCACGCCGTTAACTCATAACGCTAGTTGATTCAGCCCTTTGCAGTTTCCTGATGTTATTTTTATTATTAATAAAATATGTAAGCGGTGTGCAGTGCTCACACAACTTATATTTATTTTTTGTCACTTTCGGGAGTTGTATGTTCACTCTTGTGTGCCAGCTGCTGCAATTTATATAGCGCTTCCTTTTTATCTTTATTTTTATTATTGTCTGACCTAGCAGTGGCTGGCGATCCTGTGCTGAACAGATTTATATTGGATTCATGGCAGCGATGAACAGCTGATATTGCGAGGGGCCTGTTTCCACAGATCCGTCAGCTGTACATTTATATGGTATGCCAGCCTGTAATGCTAAAAAAGGCAAAATGACTGTGGAAAAGATCTCCTCTCCCTTCCAGGCCCCTGGATGCCTTCTTCTCTCATGGATACTGAAAAACAGTGAGCCGATGCTGGGTGCACACTATTTTTATGCAGGAGCAGCTAGAATAGTGTCCAGAAGGTATAGCTATGCATAGTGTAAAGCCTAGGGTGGGGACAAGGTACACGAAAGAGAATCCTATGGACGCCGCAAGAGACACAAGGCCAAAATAGACTCATCTGATCTTGCACATTTCAGAAAGCCACTGCACAATGTGAGTGGAATGTTATTCCTTTTTTTTTTTGTTAGTTTCACACAAAACAGAGCAGATGCCATTGTTGCTGTGTTCAGCTCAAGCACGTTCGGCCTAGAAACCAAACCCACATGTGCATATGCGCCTGGAAATGGACACCTGTATGGTCCAATCATCTGCAGCCAGGGCATTCCTCACAAAGCAGCAGCACCTATACACACCCCTTGTGTGTGTGTATATTAAGGTGACCAGATTTTTTAAATTAAATCCGGGGACATATTTTTTTTTTACTAGCAATGGTGGCAATAAGCAACTCTCTGCCCATTGCGGCCAGCCTCACAGCCTGTCAAGTCTTACTCTCCGGGCCCCGGCTACTACTGGGTGGGGAGCGGAGGAAGATCACTCTGCCAGGGAAGGCAAGGAGATAAACAGGCCGAAACTGAAGAAATATTCCATCTGCTCCGACCAGCACATGATCATCAGGAAGGGGCACACATAATGGAAAAAAATACACCCCCCCCCCCCAAGCTAGTAGGAGTGGCGGACAGTCTGCACTGACTGTCTTTGAAATGGCCCCAGCCCCTGTTCAAATCCAATCCGGGACAAAACCGGGAGATGTCTGGTCACCCTAGTGTGTATATATATATATATATATATATATATATATATATATATATATATATATATACAAAAATAAAAATAAAAGGTTGTGAGACGAAGAATGCCCCAGCTGAAGATGCCTGGCCAGTACAGGTGAAAGCTTTCTGGCAGGCTCACACAAGTAGGTCTAATGTGGCCCACGGAGCGCTCTGATGTGGCCCACAAACTCCTGCTCTGGGATGGAATAAAATAGAATAGAATACTGTTATTAAAGGTACGTTTTTATTACTAAAATCAGTGTGTATGTATATATGGGCATATCTGTTCTGCAGTGGTTACTGGGCTGCTTTCAAACTGATCCACAGGTACAGAGAAGTGCACCTGTGGGTTACCTGTACTGAACCATAGACATCTATTACCTGCAAGTTGGTGTGCTGAGAGTAGAGTGGGCTCTATAGAGCTGAGTGGGCTGCCATTCACCCACTCCACTCACTGTGGCCCGCGACCGGTTACCAAGTTGCTTAAGTGGCCCTTGCTCTTCAAAAGGTTGGGCACCCCTGGTCTAAATTCTAGTCTGAACACATACAAGATCATCACACACGCTGTAAGGCCTCGTACACTCAGCAAACATGTTCAGTCGTGTGTACGAGGCCCAAGTCTTCAGCTGCTTTGCATTGGTTATGTTGTCAGAGTGGGTTTCTGATATCTTGCTGTACCTTTAAAGTGGTTCTAAAGGCAGAACATTTTTTACCTTAATCTACCAAGGTAAAAAAAAAATGTTCCAGTGGAAGAGTCACCCCTCCTTATATTCATCCATCTCAATCCAGCACCATGTCGGTCTGCAGCAAAGCTGGTCTCTCTCTGTCACCAATTCCTCCAAAAACCATCCCAGTGTTTAACTTCTGCACAAAATGACTAATATAGATGACCAAAGTTCAAAGGATACCCCCTGATTTTTTGAAACAGGAACACATTATAGCACAAAGGGTATACACAAAGGACAGGCTTCAGCCACACTCCTTTCACGCAGACCATGAAGAATTCTTACACATGAATGGATTTGGTTGAACCCACACATGCGTTTTTTTTCAACTCTTTCTTTATAATGGCTTATCAAAATAGCAGGTGCAATAATTTAAAGATAAGATATTAAGAGTGATAAAAACACTTTTGGTAGTTAAATGTTCACACTTTATCATTTGTACATCAGATCAAAAAAACTCACTGGGGATAAAGGGGCAGAAGAATTTGGTGGCAAAATAGGTACAGTCCCTCCAAATGAGGGGCAGTTGGCAGCTATGCCAGTTATGCAAAACTGATCTTTTCCAGTTTTCCCTAATCTCCCTTGTACTAATAAATCTATGAATTAGACTGGTATAACCTATTTGCCTTTCATCCGGGGCACAAAGGTATGCTTGAACTTTTATTATTCAATTACAGCAAGCACGTGTCTGCATGTTCCCCTCCTATATTCCATATCTTCACCCGCAGGGAAAATATAAAAGTTATGTGCAGCTTTCAAACATCTTAATCAGATGCAAATCCAGTATATACAACATCAATGCCATGGCAGCAGGTGTAAACAGAGTGGCCACAGGGATCAGAAGGTCTATCTTGAGTTGCTTGCTTTCATCCTTCTCAGCTCTACAGAGGTCTTTGATCACAGTTCACAACACTACGAAAGTTGCTATATTTAGAAATTCATATCCTTATTAACGCTTCTGAGCAGCGACGTTGCTAAACTTGCTGAGAATTTTGGATGCAAAGTGCCCGCAGGTGACCAGCAGGAGGAAATGCGTAGGATTTAGGCAAAGTAGATGGGTCCTTGGCACTGAACAGCACTAAGGCCTGGGGCTATGCTCTTGGTCAGCATGTATTTTACATGAAGCACTCTCCATATTAGCAGCAGCAAACAGATTATTTTTTTCATTTTCACACATAATCTGAAAAATATACAGCCTGCTATGGGCAGCATATAGAATAGTAATTAAAAAAAAAAAAAAAAAAGTTATTAAAAAAAAAAGAGGCCCAGAGACAGTCTACAGAAATAAGCCTCAAATTGGAAATGCTTACCTGGCATAATGGAAGCATGTAAGCCAAAACAATCCCAACATGACCCTGTGCAATGGAAAAAGCAATAATGAGCTATAAATTTGTTATAATTGGGAAATACATTTTTCTTTTTAAGCATTCATTTTGTTAGGCCACATATCTGAGCATTCAACTACACTACTTATACATAATAAACTGCAATAGAGAAGAATACTGTAGTTTACTTTTATTGTTAAAGCTAGACTCCAGGCAGAACTATTCAGTCATATTTGGAAACGTTATTTCTTACCTTAAAGTCTAAGTTTAGTTACATTTTTAAATATAAATAGGCACAAGGGACGGTACTTCCATAGAATGAGAAATGTCCCTAGTGGTTGAAATCCTCTGTCCTCTTCCCCACCCATACGCAGTGGTAATTTTCCAGAGTTGCAGGGGTTAATACAAGCCACTGGACCTGTCATAGTCACTTGTAAAGAGTGACGACTGTCTGCCCTCCTCCTCCATTCATAGAAACTTTTCTATAGCTTCCGGTGATTCAAAGTGCTCTATGAATGGAGGAGGCAAACCTTTCATTCATTCATCCTTTGTTCAAAGGGCATATTTTTTGCTGGAAGCTTTAGTACAGCTCAGGGCTCAAGTCCTGCGGGAACGCGTGGGAACGGAGTTCCTGCACTTTTTTCACAGCAGGAACGCAGTTCCCTTAGCAGGACTAGAGCAGCCGAGCCGCCCGATCCAATCCTTCAGTAAGCAGCGATGCCCAGCTCGAGTCACTGTCAGGGGCAGGCGAATCTTAGTAATTCTTTATGTTACTGGCCGCTTCCTGTATATGGATTCATCGGGTAGTGTGTGGGTATTCCGTCACTTCCTCGATGCCGCAATGTCTCCTGGGAGCTTTTGTCATTGTTCCCAGGAGACTTGCTTCTTTCTAAATCCTGCGATAACTCGCGGCAGACCTCTGCAATGTCTCCTGGGAACAATGACAAAAGCTCCCAGGAGACATTGCGGCATCGAGGAAGTGACGGAATACCCGCACACTACCCGATGAATCCATATACAGGAAGCGGGCAGTAACAAAGGATTACTAAGGTAGAGTGGATCGAAAAAAAAAAACATTTTAGTTTAGTAATTATGCATATTAGCGTATCATTTTTTTTTTTTTTGGTGGGGGAGTGGATCTTGGGTGGGAGTTCCCACACTTTTTTCCCCTGGACTTGACCCCTGGTACAGCTACTATGTATGGAGAAGGGGGTGGGCATAGTAGGCTTAGGCCTACCCCCCAACCCCTCTATTAGACCTTTAATGATATGGGCATGTTCGCTGAGCAGCAGTGACATTTTGGAAGTGGGAGTGGATGGGACCAAAAAAAAAAATGTTTTTCTTAAAAAGCCCACAACTTTTTTTTTCGATTATATTCCCAATTTGAACTGACAACTCTTTTAACAAGCTTACTAAAGAAATGTTATGCTGAGTGCTATAAATAACACTAGGTGAGGACATTTACAAACCAGCGTGCTTATTAATACTCGCCTGCACCCATTTTCCTACACCAGGAGGCATGCAAAAAGTTGTTAGCAAACTGAAAACATTGCTTTGTTTCCAGCCTGTAGTAATGCACTCCCAGTCAATCAAAATATGTACAGTGGGAAGAAAAAGTATGTGACCCCCTTGTAATTGGTGCTTTTTCTGCAGTAGTTGGCCATAAAATATGATCTAAACCTCAACCAAGTCACAACAACAGAAAAACACTATGACCCAGATTCACAGACACTTACGCCGACGTATCTTCTGATACGCCGCGTAAGTGCACGGATGCACCATCGTATCTCTGCGCCTAATTCTTAATAGAAGATACACCTGAATTTTGGCCTCATCCAACTGAGGTAAGTCTCCTACGCCGTCGTATCTTGGGCGCATATTTACGCTGGCCGCAAGGGTCGCTTCCATTGATTTATGCGTTGAATATGTAAATGAGCAAGATATGCCGATTCACGAATGTAGATACTCCTGTCGCAGTAATCTACGCCGTTTACGTAAGGCGTACGTCCGGCATAAAGTTAAACCACCATATAGGAGGCGCATCCCATGCAAAGGTATGGACGTCGGAACAGCCGTCGTATTTTACGTCGTTTACGTAAGTCGTACGTGAATGGGGCTGGGCGTAGGTTACGTTCACGTCGTAGGCATTGAGCCATCGTATCTTAGGGAGTATATGCAACGTGATTCTGAGCATGCGCCGTTCGTTCGGCCCTTCATTTACATGGGGACACGCTACATTTTAATAGATCACGCCCACTACCTTCCTTCTTTGAATTAGGCGGGCTTACGCCAGCCAATTTACGTTACGCCGGCGCAAGTTTGGGAGCGAGTGCTTTGTGAATACTGTTCTTGCCTCACTGATTTACGTCGGCGTAGCGCATATGAGATGCGCTACGCCGGTCTAAAGATGCGTCGGTCTACGTGAATCCGGCTAAATGTGCTTAAAGCGGAGTTCCACCCTATTTTTCAACTTTTCAGCATTCGTTTTTACACTGCCCCTTTAAATACATTTGGGATGTTTTTTTTTTTTCTTTTAAAAACTCACGTTTTTATCTGTGAGTCTCTTATTCCCCCGCCGCGGCGGAATGGCCTCCCCACCGCATCCAGCGCTGCTATGCCTCCTGGGTGATGTGTGTCTTCAATCCCAGGAGGCTGGCCTCAACATCGCAGCCGTAGTTGAACATCTCGGGGGGCGGGAGAGAGGGAGGGCAGTGCCGCCCATAGAGGTGGTGTCCTTCCTCTTCTCCCTCTCTAACTCCTCCCCCGTCCTAGCACCGCCCCCGTCCGTTCCCCCCCTGTCTGTCTCCGGTGCACGGAGATACAGATCATCAGGCAGACAGAGCGGATCTCACTCTGTCTGATAGATCTGTATGTGTGAACACAGCTCCTAGTACAGCCCCGCCTCCCTGTACATAGAAACATCGCTCTGCACTGTGTGTTACAATTCTGGTGCAGGGAGGCGGGGCTGTACTACGATCACTGTACTTACATACAGATCTACACAGACCGAGATGTGCTCTGTATGCCTGATCATCTGTACCTCCCCCACTCCGCACTGGGCACTGATGTTGTCACTGCACTGTCACCGCACTGATGTTGTCACCGCACTGATGTTGTCACCGCACCGATGTTGTCACCGCACCGATGTTGTCACCGCACCGATGTTGTCACCGCACTGATGTTGTCACCGCACTGTCACCGCACCGATGTTGTCACCGCACTAATGTCACCGCACTAATGTCACCGCACTAATGTCACCGCACTAATGTCACCGCACTAATGTCACCGCACCGATGTTGTCACCGCACCGATGTTGTCACCGCACCGATGTTGTCACCGCACTGATGTTGTCACCGCACTGATGTTGTCACCGCACTGATGTTGTCACCGCACTGATGTTGTCACTGCACTGTCACCGCACTGATGTTGTCACCGCACTGATGTTGTCACCGCACTGATGTTGTCACCGCACTGATGTTGTCACCGCACTGATGTTGTCACCGCACTGATGTTGTCACCGCACTGATGTTGTCACCGCACTGATGTTGTCACCGCACCGATGTTGTCACCGCACCGATGTTGTCACCGCACCGATGTTGTCACCGCACCGATGTTGTCACCGCACTGATGTTGTCACCGCACTGTCACCGCACTGATGTTGTCACCGCACCGATGTTGTCACTGCACCGATGTTGTCACCGCACCGATGTTGTCACCGCACTGATGTCACCGCACTGATGTTGTCACCGCACTGATGTTGTCACCGCACTGATGTTGTCACCGCACTGATGTTGTCACCGCACTGATGTTGTCACCGCACTGATGTTGTCACCGCACTGATTTTGTCACCGCACTGATGTTGTCACTGCACTGATGTTGTCACCGCACTAATGTCACCGCACTGATGTTGTCACCGCACTGATGTTGTCACCGCACTGATGTTGTCACCGCACTGATGTTGTCACCGCACTGATAATGAACTAGTGTACCCTGACATTTGGGTCTGGTTGTGGTGCCGTGGATGATGCAGAGGGCAATGTTATGGTGGCAATGTGCTGTGCTGGGGGAAGAAGGAAGCAGGAGGAACTCAGCACAGGGATGGTGGGAACCTCTCATAATGGGCACAGCGGGTGTACAGACCCGGGAACTCAGCACAGGGATGGTGGGAAACCCTCATAATGGGCACAGCGGGGGTACAGACCCGGGAAGTCAGTGCAGGGATGGTGGGAACCCCTCATAATGGGCACAGCGGGTGTACAGACCCGGGAACTCAGCACAGGGATGGTGGGAAACCCTCATAATGGGCACAGCGGGTGTACAGACCCGGGAACTCAGCACAGGGATGGTGGGAACCCCTCATAATGGGCACAGCGGGTGTACAGACCCGGGAACTCAGCACAGGGATGGTGGGAACCCCTCATAATGGGCACAGCGGGTGTACAGACCCGGGAACTCAGCACAGGGATGGTGGGAACCCCTCATAATGGGCACAGCGGGGTGTAGAGACCCGGGAACTCAGCACAGGGATAGTGGGAACCCCTCATAATGGGCACAGCGGGTGTACAGACCCGGGAACTCAGCACAGGGATGGTGGGAACCCCTCATAATGGGCACAGCGGGTGTACAGACCCGGGAACTCAGTGCAGGGATGGTGGGAACCTCTCATAATGGGCACAGCGGGGGTACAGACCCGGGAACTCAGTGCAGGGATGGTGGGAATCCCTCATGAAGGGTTCCCACCATCCCTGTTCTGTGCTGACTTCCTGTGGCTGTACTCCTGCTATGCCCATTATGAGCGTACCAATCCGAATTGAGTTTCGGGCACAAAATACGAAATAACGGCTAATGCGAAACGGAACTAAACAAAATGAATTTATTGACAGGGCACATGTCTGGTATATGTATATATATCATCTTGTTATGTAGATATATCTGCACAGGAACAAATTATTTATTATATTTACTGATTCCTGGAAGGAGGAGGGGAGGAGAGGTTTGCATAGATAAGAGGCGGTAACTTCCTCTGACACTCCCGTTGCTATTGAAACCTGATCTGAAATCTATTACACTGCTTGTACAGCACTGAGCATGTGCGAGGCTGAAATCCAGGAAGTCATACAGTCTGGCTTCATGATGCCCACACTTAAGATGGCCCCAGTCAATTTCTGTTTTATAAAGTGTCTAAATGCTGTAACAACCTAACAAAACGGACCTTAGTTTACAGACTAACTTTACTAGAATACATTAAGCTTGTGTATTACAGGGGTATTTATATTTAAAAAGTTTTTATTTTTAACCACTTCCCGCCCGGCCTATGGCCGATTTACGTCCGGGAAGTGGTTATGAAATCCTGACAGGACGTTCTAGAACGTCCTGCAGGATTTCATGCCGCGCGCGCCCGTGGGGGCGCGCATCGCGGCGATCGGTGATGCGGGGTGTCAGTCTGACACCCTGCATCTCCGATCTCGGTAAAGAGCCTCCGGCGGAGACTCTTTACCACGTGATCAGCCGTGTCCAACCACGGCTGATCACGATGTAAACAGGAAGAGCCGCCGATGGCTCTTCCTCACTCGCGTCTGACAGACGCGAGTAGAGGATAGCCGATCTGCGGCTCTCCTGACAGGGGGGGTTAGCGCTGATTGTTTATCAGCGCAGCCCCCCCTCGGATCGCCACACTGGACCACCAGGGATGCCCACCCTGGAGCACCAGGGTGGGCAAAAAAAAAAAAAAAGCCAAAAAAAAAAAAAAAGTCTAAAAAAAAAAAAAAAACATAAAGAAAAAAGATGCCAGTCAGTGCCCACAAATGGGCACTGACTGGCAACAATCAGTGCTGCCACCCCAGTGTCCATCAGCGCCACCCCAGTGTCCATCAGCGCCACCCCAGTGTCCATCAGTGCCACCCCACAGTGCCCATCCATGCCCAGTGCCCACCTAGCAGTGCCCATCTGTGCCACCCATAAGTGCCCATCTGTGCCGCCCATGAGTGCCCAGTGCCGCCCATGAGTGCCCATCAGTGCCGCCTATGTGTGCCCATCAGTGCCGCCTACGTGTGCCCATCAGTGCCGCCTACGTGTGCCCATCAGTGCCGCCTATGTGTGCCCATCAGTGCCGCCTATGTGTGCCCATCAGTGTCGCATACCAGCGCCGCCAATCAGTGCCACCTCATCTGTGCCCGTCAGTACTACCTCATCGATGTCCATCAGTGCCATCTCATCGGTGCCCATTAGTGCCGCCATATCAGTGCCCGTAATTGAAAGAGAAAACTTATTTACAAAAAAATTAACAGAAAAAAATAAAAACGTAATTTTTTTTCCAAATTTTCAGCCTTTTTTTAGTTGTTGCGCAAAAAAAAAAAATCGCAGAGGTGATCAAATACCACCAAAAGAAAGCTCTATTTGTGGGGAAAAAAGGACGCCAATTTTGTTTGGGTACAGTGTAGCATGACCGCGCAATTGCCATTCAAAGTGCGACAGTGCTGAAAGCTGAAAATTGGCTTGGGCGGGAAGCTGCGTAAGTACCTGGTATGGAAGTGGTTAAAATTGGGGCCGGAACTCCGCTTTAAGCTGATAACACACAATTCTAATTGATTGTGTCTTTTTTTTTAATACAAACATTAAACATTCACAGTGCTGAAGGAAAATGTAAGTGAACCCTTAATGTTTATAGCTGGTTGAACCTCCTTTACCATCAATGACTTCAAGTAAGCACTTTCAGTAGCTCTAATGTTCAGGAGGGATTTTTGACCATTCCTCTTTACAAAACGACTTCATTTGTAGGATGTCCGGTGTGAACGGCTCTCTTGAGGTCATTCCACAGCCTCACTATAAGGTTAAGGTATGTGCTGACTGGGCCCCTCCAAAAGGTGCATTTTCTTTTTCTGATGTAAGTCTGTGGTAGAATTACTTTGATGCTTAGGGTCATTGCCTTGCTGCATCACCAAACTTCAATAAAGACAAAAGAAAATATAGTGGTTGTAAGGGCTCAAGGTGTTTTACCTTCATGCATTCTATGCATGTAGTTACAAAACCTTCTGTGTGCCGCTTCCCCCACAGTCCCCCCAATACTCACCTGAGATCCCTCTTGATCCAGCGATGTGCACAAGCGCCTCGGCTGTCCCAGGACTCCCTTTCCTTATAAAAATCAGATCACATTTATGGTAAATTACTGCAGAAAAGCAGTTAGGCAAGTATATATATATACTCTCTCACCTTGTAAAAAAACAAAAAAAAACATTTAGTTTAAGATAAAAATGAAATGCAAAATATATTTTTTTTATAAAACCTTTTCCGCCTCATTTTTATAAGTGATTAGATTCCCTCTTTTCGCTAGAGGAGTAAAACAGCAGTACACTGAACTTCCCTATGAAAGGTGTGATGAACTGAACTTCCCAGGTAAGAAGGGGGTGTCAGGACAAGTCTGATCATTGGATGAGGGTAGGCTGAGTTACCAGCATAGCTAGATAACTGACTACACTGTGCTCTCCTGCTTAGTTAGAGGGACTGACAGGTACACCAGAGATTTTACACAAAGGTAACAATACAAAGAGAACAGGATATCCATACAAGTACATGGTACAGCAGGTACATATATGGAATATGAAATGTTGGGTTTACATACTCTTTAATTCCAAGGAGTTTATGTGCTTTTTCTTGCCACTGTACAATAGAGAATCCTGCCCTAATACAAGGAACACGCACTTTGAAGTGATTGTAAAGTCAAACTTTTTTTTTTCCATACTTTTACCTAAACATTTTTTACCTTAATGCAAGGAATATGCAAGGAATGCATTAAGGTAAAAAATGTTTAAGCTTTAAAACCACTTAAGACACACCTGAAGTAAAATAATAACTTTAGGCCCGATCCTGTCCCATGATGCTGTCATAAACAATTAGTATAGCAGCTAACTTGTTTTTTACTTCCTACCCCGTTTAACAGGGGAGCAGGAAGTCAGCTGTCAATGATCACATTTTGGCCTCACGATGCATTTAGAGTCTGGTAAATAATGTCGTTTCTCCACTGGAAACAATGAGAACTGTGAAAAAAATAAATGGCTGGAGAAACTTCACTGTGTAGAATCGAAGCAAAAGAGATCCAAAGCTATATATATTTTCCAGGTGCCAGCCAACATGGAAGCATTCATGTGGTAGTAGCCCTGCCTACTTGCACCCACAGGACATGTGAAAAGCTATAAAGTGTTGGTGCCCACACAATTTCCCTTTGGTCACCAGCAGTGTCAACAGTCCTCATTACAGCTGATTTTGGCAGCGAGGTTGTAGCTTCTTCACTTTCTTTATAAACTAAGGGCCAGATTCTCAAAGGCGTTACGACGGCGCAAAGCCATTTGCGCCGTCGTAAGTCCTAATCTGGCCCGGCCTATCTATGCGACTGATTCTTAGAATCAGTTACGCATAGATATCCCTTAGATCTGACAAGCGTAAGGCTCTTACGCTGTCAGATCTTAAATGCATTTTTTTTTTCCCGCCGCTAGGTGTCGCCGACGTCGTTTTCCCCGTCGCTTATGTAAATTAGCAATTTACGACGATTCCCGAACGTACGCGCGAACGACGCAGAGAATTTACGACATTTGAGTAAGCATAAACTTGCCCTGCTAATATGAGGGGCAAGTTTACGTAGGTCCGTCGTATGCCATGTTAAGTATTGTGTTGGGTCAGCGTCGGCTTGTTCCGTCGGTTACGTCGTTTTCCTAAGTCGTCCGCGAATACGACTTTACGTCAATGACGCCCACGTTGGCGTCATTGACGTTTTCCGTCGAGAACTGGAGCATGCGCACTGGGCTATTTTAAGCCCGGCGCATGCGCAGTTTGATCGGCGCGGGGGCGCGCTTAATTTAAATACAAGCCGCCCCCTTTGAATTACGCGGCCTTACGCCGAGCCAATTACACTACGCCAACGCAAATTAGAGAGCAAGTGCTTGGAGAATACGGCACTTGCTCCAGTAAGTTGCTGCGGCGTAGTGTAAATGGCTTACGTGATGCCGCCGCAGATTCTACAAGAATCTGGCCCTTAGATTTGCTTAGGCTTCCCACTCTGGTAGGTAGTTATTAGTCTATCACATGCATGCTGTCACATCAGTGCCAAAAAAATTTAAAATTGTACTTACCTCATAATTTTCCAATCCATAGCAGCATACAAAACCCCACCACGTTCCTAACATTTTACAGGGAATTGGTTGCTGTGTGGTGCATAGCACTGGTCCTGTGGGTGCAAGTAGGTGTGGCTACTACTACATGTATGCTGCCATGGATTGGTGCCTGGAATGAAAAAATAAGTATGGTACTATCTTCTATTTTTACATTGAGCTAATTCCCATCCTTTTGCTTTATTGAGTGAAAGAAAACCTTTACCAAGACACCAAATACACATTAACAACAAAACAAACCCTCAAACAAAGCGTTTACAAGGGATTCATTGGGCGATTCACACAGCAGATGTTTGCTGGACATAGATCTGTCTAGATTTAATTCATTTGGCTATCATTTTCAGAGAGTTCTCTATCTGTGTGATGTAGCAGCTGATGGGCAAATTGTGCTTGCTTTTTAAATGTGATGGGTCAACCTTGCATGCCGACGTGTGAATCTTGTTTGCGCTTAAGGTTGGCTATAGACAGATATAAGTTAAGCAGGAAACCGGCCAAATTTCCATTCATCTATGGGCAAGCTGGTTGTACTGAAGTCACTCTATTGATCGACTTCAGTACAACAACCCTGTGAAATGTATTTGTGTGATCACTGCTGGTTGCACTGGAGGGATTTTCCCATCAACACTGACTGTGTTAATAGGGGAATCTAACAATCTTCTTTCCTTCAGCCTAGGTTCACACTGCTGCGAATTCAAAATCGCGATAAAATGCATGATTTAGCGGCTGCGATTTTACCGCGATTTTGCCGCAATTTCGGCTGCAATTTAATGTAAATCGCGGCCCGAAATCGCAAACAGTAGTACAGGAACTACTTTTTGAAATCGCAGATGCGGCGTCGCACTGATTAGGACAGTGCCATTGCCGACAATTGCCGCCGATTTGAGATGCGATTTGACATGTCAAATCGCATCTCAAATCGTTCCAAATCGTACCCAGTGTGAACCAGGGCTCAACCTGTGAAAATTGTATAATGTGTGGGCAAATTTTGTTATTGGAATTTTTCTTATGTGTTATATGTTAATGGCTGAATCCTCGTAAAAGATGATAGGCAAATTCTCTATGAAAATGCCAAATGCTATAAAACAAACATTTGCTGAGCAAATCACAAAATGAATCCTTTATGAATAGACCCCCATAATCCCCAAACCTGCGAAAAAAAAAAAAAAAATAATATATGGAATGAGATAGATTACCCCTCCACTACAAAAGTCCACAATGATATCCCCAGGTTTTGCCATGTTTTGTACGACTGATAAGAGGTTATTCAGCTGCTGCTGTTTCCTCACAGCTCGGCCACTGGGCAGGTTTCCTAAGGAAAAATAAACATAGCATATTATTACACAGTGTGAGAGACATGTTGTTAATATTTGATCTCTTTTTATCGAATTAACTACCCGGCAAGAATATAAAACACTAAGGGGTTGGTTTATAAAAACTGAAGAGTCCAAAATCTGGTGCAGCATCGCATGGTAGCAAATCAGCTTCTAACTTCTGCTTGTTCAATTAAAGAGGAGTTCCACCCTTTTTTTTGTAGACACTTTTCTTTTTTGTTTTTAATGGGGCGGCACTTCCTGCACCAGCCACCTAGGCGATGACATCATTAGGCGAGTCCCATTGGGTCCTGGGATATTGGCGTAGTCTATCCCAGGAGTCTCCAGGAAGCCTAATAACTAAATCACTTTGCAACTAGGAAATTACCCAATCGGGAGGAGCTAGGTGCTATTTGATTGACAGGTTGCCATGACTTCCCTGGTAAGTTCCCCCAATGCCGCCATTGCTATGACAACCCGTCACGAACAAACTGCGTCGCGCAGTGTTATTACTGTGCAGGCGCGAGATCGGAAGATGCATGCTGAGTAGCCAGCTGCACCTAATCTCGAAAAATAAACACGAGCGGCTTCAGATGCCCACAACCTCGATGGCCCCCACCTGCTTCTAAGATCAGGTAACATAGTATTGATTCAAAAGGAATAAGGATGAAGACAGTCCTAACAGTATGCAAGTAGAAGTTATGACAATCACCGGGGAGCTTTAAAAAAAAAAAATATATATATATATATATAATAATATAGGGACTTAAGCTCCACTTTAAAGCGGAGGTTCACCCTAAAACAATTATATACCATTACATCCAGCATACTAACGACATCTACAGTATGCTGGGTTTTTTTTCCCCCGTACAAACCGTTTTATTGTTATTTTCCCCCCGGCTTCCGGCTCGCGCGGGACTGGGCGTTCCTATTCAGAGGTTAGATGATTTACGTCTGGTGAAAAACTTCCCCTGGCGCATAAGGCGCGTCACCAGTTTTCCGTAACTAGCCGACCTGCGAGTCGGCTCTATATGGCGCCTGCACAGTCAGCTCTACACGGCGGGCGCAGGCGCCGCATAGAGCCGACTCGTTGGTCGGCTAGTTATGGAAAACTGGTGATGCGCCTTATGCGCCAGGGGAAGTTTTTCACCAGACGTCAATCATCTAACCTCTGAATAGGAACGCCCAGTCCCGCGGGAGCCAGAACCCGGAAGCCGGGGGGAAAATAACAATAATACGGTATGTACGGCAAAAAAAACAGCATACTGTAGATGTCGGAAGTATGCTGGATGTAATGGTATATAGATGTTTTTTTAGGGTGAACCTCCAACTTTAAGCTTTGGCAAAAAAAAACTGGAAGCCGATTGGTTTCTATGCAGAGCTACAGCAGCTTTTGCACTCTCCAGTTTTAGTAAGCCAACCCCTTTGTGTGTATTTACCTCACACTTAATACCACTACCTCCGAAATGTCCAAAGACAAATCATGCATACTTGCAGTACTTTAATGGAGCTCATACGGCTCATAAAATAAATAATTACAGATTAAATACAGCTTCCACTCCACTAACATTTTCTTTTTGTGGCTGCTGTAAACTGAATAAAATGCCTTTTTGGAAACTTCAGTAGCAACATTTCCTTACCTGAATTCCCAACTCCACCCAACTGTCACAACAATAGATAATGGTGTCACACCTTCTGATGGATTCTTTAGAACGTACAGAAAGACCCCTTTCACACTGAAGTGCCGCTAAAACCGACGCTAAAGCGTCAGTCGTTTTTGTTGTGTTCTAGCGGCATTTTAGATTTTGCAACGCTTTTTGGGCACTAGTGGGTCGCTGTTTTTAGGGTCTCGTGATAGTGGGACCATAAAAGACCCCCAAAAAAGCAGCATTGCAACACTTTCAAAGCGCCGCCCATTCATTCCAAAGGGCAGGGGTGTTTTTGGAGTGTTTTTACAGCGCTCCAAACATGACCCAAAGCTGCTGCTTGCAGAACTTTTTCTACCACCCCGCATGCGCACCACCCGAGTGTGAAATCACCCATTCAAATGAGTGGGAGGCAGTTTTCAGATGCTTTACAGGCACTATTTTTAGCGATAAAACACCTGAAAACAGCCTCAGTGTGAAAGAGGTCTAAATCAATAAGTGAAAATCCTAGCTGCAAGAAAGTAACACCTTCACTGTGTGCTTGTGGGAGGGATGGAGTCACAAATAGCTATAGGTAGATCTCACCACTTGAGTCATCAAGCAATATAAGAAGTTGATGAGCGATTTAAAGTGCTTGTACATACTGTATACCCAGTGAAGTAGCCTCAAGTGATACATAGAGATGAAATAAAATCCTCCTACATAAAAGTTGTACCTGCTTATCTGCAGCCCTGTTTTCTCTACAGCCTCTAAGCCCCCATTCACACCTGAGCGACAGCCGCGATCGGCGGTAGCGGCGTATTTTGCCGCGGGTGTGAAACTTTCAATTTTTTTTTTTTTTTTTCAAAAGTCTTCCCATTGCTGTCAATGGGAAAACGCCACTGTCGCCTGAAAAAAAGGGTACGGGACTTTTTTTCAGGCGACAGGCGTTCGGCGTCTATGAGATGTGAACCATCTCCATAGACAGCAATGGGAATTCTCCCCTCTAGCGGCAGAAGCGTCCGGCGTCGAATGTTTTGTCGCTCAGGTGTGAATGCAGCCTTAATCCTCCCAAAACACACAGGCTATTTCTCAGTAGTGGATACAGCCCCCTCTACACAGAATCATAGGGAAACATACACATTTTGAAGCTGTCAGTCAGAGGGGCTGCCATCCCCCAGGATTCTGTGGAGTAGGCATAGGGACTAACAACAATCAGAGGGAAATGACACTTAGTGCTTTGGATTGAGGCTAGTACACACTATAGACCAGTGATAGGGAATCTTGACACCCCCAGATGTTTTAGAACTACATTTCCCATGATGCTCAACTATACTGCAGAGTGCAAGAGCTATATGGGAGATGCAGTTCCAAAACATCTGGGGTGCCAAGGTTCGCCATCACCGCTATAGATGGTTATGCTTTGATTGTTTTTTAATATTAGAGATTAACAACCATTTTAACCCTATTGGGTCACACAGAATGTATTTGTATCTTGCAAGGAAATCCTTTAAGAAGTGTATTGACTAGTAAACCCAACTCCAGCCAAAACTTGTTATTTCGTTTTGGGGAAAAGTTACCGTATTTATCGGCGTATACCGCGCACTTTTTTGACCTGAAATTCAGGGCAAAATCGTGGGTGCGCGATATACGCCGATACCTGCGCCAAGTTTGAACTACTGCGCCGGCATATACCGAGCGCAGTACACTCGTGTATAGTAGGGCAGGCTCGGCTCCTCTCGCAGTCGCGTCCTGGACGTACAGGACGTGACCGCGAGAGGAGCCGAGCCTGCCCGACTATACACGAGTGTACCGCGCTCGGTATATGCCGGCGCAGTAGTTCAAACTCAGCGCGGGAAGTGGGGTTCGAGCAGGGGGGGACGCCGGACCCGACGAGGAGGACACCACCGAAGCCGCAGACGGACGCCGGACCAGACGAGGCCGCCGCGCAAGACACCAAAACTGTAAGTACTAAAATGTTTTTTTTTTACAGGAATGCGGGTCCACTTTAGGGGTGCGCCCTACCCCAGGAGCGCGCAATACCCCGATAAATACGGTATATCATCTGTCAGGTCTTTATTGACATCTGTGTCCCTATTGGGGAAATTTCACTTCACTACTATCAGGACAGGACGTTTTTCTTCTGGGTTCGCAGACTCTGGCTCTGTGACTGGCCCGAGCCGCGATGACGTCATTCCCTTGCATGCGTGCGGGAGCTGCCGGTCACAGCACAGGACTCTGAGGAAACGGCACTGGTGGCTGTTCTTTCAGAGCGCACGTGCCAGTGATTTCACCGGCTGCATCTACAGTAAATTTCTCCTAAACGGTGCACATTTAGGAGATAATTACACTACCACCAAGTAGGTAAAACTTAAAGATGGAACTTAAATTCCTCTTTAAGGCCGAGCACATACTGAGCACTGTTTAGATTTTCATTTCCCATGCTAGCTGAGCTGCCAACCATTAAGCCATTTGACTCAATATACCCTTTAGGTCTGGGCATCTGGTAAAACATTAAGAACATCTGCTGTATAAATAAGCCATAATATCTGCATGCATTATGCCAAATTAACAGTCTTCTTAAAGTTAATCTTGTTCAATGATGACAGGTTTACCCTCTTCTAGATGTAATAGCAAGTGATTTGTGATCAATTACACTCGCAGGAACCAACAATACATTGTTTAGTGGAAACCTGTGCCAAGAAAAATACAGGGACCTTCGCTGCTGGCTTGTCCTACCTGTCCTTGCAATCATCGGACTTTAGCACTCTCTCAAACACTGATCCACAATAAGCATGCAGCAAGTAAAGTCAGAATCCTTGACTTCTAAAAAAAAGTTGGGACAAGTCTTGAGTCTACCGTATATTTACACATCAATATGAGAAACATTGTATTCTGATAACTATGCAGTTAATCATTTTTTTTTTTTTAAATTGTATTTTTATTGAAAAATATTCAGAAGAATAACAATTAAAGCGGAGGTTCGCCGGTAAAATGCTGTTTTTACCCTTAGATGGATGCTCATTTAGTCTAGGGGAATCGGCTAGTTGTTTTAAAATCCGAGCATTACTTACCGTTGTAGAGGGCGATCTTCTCCGCCACTTCCGGGTATGGGCTGCGGGACTGGGCGTTCCTTCTTGATTGACAGTCTTCCGACAGGCTTCCGAAAGGCTTCCGACGGTCGCATCCATCGCGTCACGATTTTCCGAAAGTAGCCGAACGTCGGTGCGCAGTCGCAGTATAGAGCCGCACCGACGTTCGGCTTCTTTCGGTTTCTTGTGACGCGATGGATGCGACCGTCGGAAGCCTGTCAGAAGACTGTCAATCAAGAAGGAACGCCCAGTCCCGAAGACCCATACCCGGAAGCGGCGGAGAAGATCGCCCTCTACATCGGTAAGTAATGCTCGGATTTTAAAACAACTAGCCGATTCCCCTAGACTAAATGAGCATCCATCTATGGGTAAAAGAGCAAAAAACAGCATTTATGGGTGAACTCCCGCTTTAAGCAGTATTTTGAAATATCAATTAGAAAAATAAGCAATTGAAAATGATAAAAAGCTACCATACATTAACCGCTTGCCGACCGCCCGCCAAAGTTTTACGGTGGCAGGTCGGCTAGGCTGCGCAAAATCGCGTAATACAATGTGATTTTGCATTGTGGCCCCTGCTCGCCCATGGTCCCGATGCGAGTGCCCGGCGGCCTCGAACACACAGCTCCCAGTTCTTTCCGGGGGAGAAATGACTGATCGTATGTTCCTACAATGTATGAACTGTGATCTGTCATTTCCCCTAGTCAGTCCCACCCCCTTCAGTTAGAACACACTATAGGGAACATAATTAACCCCTTAATCGCCCTCCCCCTAGTGTTAACCCCTTCCCTGCCAGTGACATGTTTACAGTAATCAATGCATTTTTATAGCACTGATTGCTATAAAAATGCCAATGGTCCCAAAAATGCAGACTGCCGCCATTACTAGTAAGAAAAAAATATTAATAAAAATGCAATAAAACTATCCCCTATTTTGTAGACGCTATAACTTTTGCCCAAACCAATCAAACGCTTATTGTGATTTTTTTTTACAAAAAATATGTAGCAGAATACGTATCGGCCTAAACTGAGGAAAAAAATTGCTTTTTTTGGGGGGATATGTATTATAGTAAAAAGTAAAAAATATTAGTTTGTTTTCAAAATTGTGGCTTTATTTTTGTTTATAGCGCAAAAAATAAAAACCGCAGATGTGATCAAATACCACCGAAAGAAAGCTCTATTTGTGGGGAAAAAAGGACGCCAATTTTGTTTGGAAGCCATGTAGAACGACCGAGCAATTGTCAGTTAAAGCGATGCAGTGCCGAATCGCAAAAAGTGGCCCGGTCATTGACCAGCAAAATGGTCCGGGGCTGAAGTAGTTAAGAGGCTGTCCATCATTAAAGGGGGGAGAGTTGGATAGACAACAAAGGGTGGGGTCAAGGCGGTAAAAAGCGGAGAGAAGATGGTAATAAGTGGCATACAAAAACCATAACAAAACCACAGGGGGAACAGTGAATACATTTAAAAAATATTATTCAGTACACAAAGTTACATACAGACAAGGTTGTCCAGCAAAAGTGACAGTGATAACTGAGAAAACTCAAGGCAAAAATAAAGGGCCAGATTCAGGTACATTTGGACAGGCGCAGCGTATCAGAGATACGCTACGCCGCCGTATCTTACCTGGCTCTAAGTCGAATCCAGGAAGATTTTGCGCCGTAAGTTACGGCGGCGTAGTGTATCTCTCAGCGCGTATTTCAAATTGGGCGGGTAGGGGGCGTGATTCATTTAAATGAAGCGCGTCCCCGCGCCGATTGAACTGCGTATGCTCCGTTTTGAAATTTCCCGCCGTGCTTTGCGCGAAATGATGTCGCACCAACGTAATTTTTTGAACTTCGACGTGAGTTACGTCCTTTCCTATTCACGGACGACTTACGCAAAAAAAAAAAAATTAAAATTTGACGCGGGAACGACGGCCATACTTTAACATGGCAAGTCTATCTATACGCCACATAATAGCAGCTTTAACTATACGCCGGGAAAAGCCGACTAGCGACGATGTAAGAGAATGCGACGGCCGCGCGTACCTTCGTGGATCGACGGAAAAAGCTAATTAGCATACCCGACACGGAAAACGACGCAAACTCCACCCAGCGGGCGCCGAAGTATTGCACCTACGATCCGAAGGCGTACGAAGCCGTACGCCTGTCGGATCGAAGCCAGAAGCCGTCGTATCTTGGTTTGAGGATTCAAACTAAAGATACGAAGCGGCAAATTTGAAAGTACGCCGGTGTATCAGTAGATACGCCAGCGTACTTTCTCTGAGAATCTGGCCCATTGTTTTCCCATGAACGGGTCTACTGCTTGTTTTGTAGGAGTGAGAAGACAGCTTATACTCACCCAATCCTTTGTTTCATTGGAAAACGGCATTTCCCATGGTCCAGAGGTGGACTGTTCCACTCTGGGCTTGATGACGTCAGGAAAAGTCCACAGCTCAAGACTGCTGGAGCGCGGGGTGCTGGACTGATCTTGTGCTGGGAGGACCGGAGAGTTAGGCAAGTATACAGTATCTCCTTTCTCTTCTCCCCTAGGCAAAAGCCTAGGAGTTCCACCCAAAAGTGAAACTTCCACTTTAAGCACTCATTGCCCCCTTACATGCCACATTTGGTATGTAATTTATTTGGGGGGGGGGGGGGAGTGGGGACTTCCTTTGGAGTGGGACTTCCTGTCCCACTTCCCCCTTCGGGCCGTCTAGGTGACTCCTCCTCTCCACCTAGGCGGCCCCTCCCTCTAGTCGATCTTCTGGGACACGCGACAAGGCCCCAGAAGATCACTTTCCACTGTGAAAGCGCAGTGTGTGCCCGGCCGTGAAGCCAAAAGCTATAACGGCCGGGTGCCCAGAGTGTCAATGGAGGCACCGGCGGAGAGGAGCGGGCGGCCAAATCGCTGGACCGTGGAACAGGAAAGTGTCTGTTTATTAAAAGTCAGCCGCTACACTTTTTGTAGCGGCTGACTTTTAGAAAAACATAAAAGGCCTGGAACTTCGCTTTAAGCAGCTGGTCATAATTCATGTCAATGTCACTTTTGTTGGCTAAAGTCGGGTATACACAGGTAGTCTTTTTCCATTCAACCAGTGGGTTGAAAAAAAAAATACCTGGCAGATCCCTGTATCAATTTGCCTGCAAGCATTGATTGAATGCTGGTTTTCTATTTGACAGACGCTGGTCTACATCACCATACTAAAAGTCAGCTGATTCCTGCTGAATCGGTCGATCTTGAGTATGCAAGTATTGAGCCGCTGGTGTCGTTTCTTCAGTAGCTGTGCCGTGACAGACGGCTCCTGCGCGCATTGCGTGGCAGTGACATAATCATGGCTCTGGCCAATCAGAGCGCTGGAGCCGCGAACCTGGAAGTAATTCCAGTGGAAGATGTCGGCCGTGTACTCGGAGTGCCAACTCCGATTCAGGGCATCGTTTTGAGGCAAGTATTTCATAATGAACTAGTACGCGATGCATACTAGCTCGTTATGCCTTTGTCTTGCAGGGGTTTATTGTCCCCTGAGGTTTACAACCTCTTTAAAATAAGAAATGCAACACTTTAACAGCCACCAAGTGTTACACATTCCTGACAAAGCACACTTTATCGACATTAACGCAAAAGGTTATACAAACAGAACATATTATTGATTACCTGACTCCCAGAATACTATGCTTTATATTGGTTACATCCTTTTCCTACAGCTGCATTCCATAACGTATTTACAATTACTGGTGAGCTGGAAACACAGAACATGTTTACAGGGGCCAATAAAACTGTCGCTACCTATTAGGATGGCCGACACGTTTCTCCTACCGCTACAAGGAGTTAACTTTCCCCTAGTAAAAACTTTTTTTTTAGCCAGTGGAGCAGAGCGATAATATGCAACGCTTTAAATAGAAATCCGTACATAAGCAAGCAGAGTTTTAAATAGTTCCTTCCCCTGAACCAGAAAGCTTTTCTGTTGCGTATTTGCTCATGTGAACATCCATTACAGTGTCCAACATTCCATGGGGGGGTTTTCACCAACGGTTTGTAATGATCAGTCTCCCTGTCAGCGTGTAGAAAAGTGAACAGCTCCAGGCACCTAGACATACGCAGGGATGACAGATGGAGCCCCAGTGTAAACATACACAGGCAGAGTCAGGAACCGACATGTAAGCTGTAACCTCACACAATCTTCCCACCTCTCCTTCACCTCTCTTCATTCACTAAAGCCCATGTATTAGTGATGCTCAGTGGAACAAAGATAGTGTCATGACAGCTATCCGTGTCTTACTTAGTGTGGTATGAGCAATATATACAGGTCAGGTTTACCTGCATTTCAGAACCTTACTAGGGGCTGTCATCACCTGGCCTATCACAAGGCACACCTCTGCTCCAGACTTGTTTTTCATTCATTCATTCATCCATGAGCGAAGTACCGGATGCATCTGCTTTTCTTGTGTCTACAATTCATCTATCTATTTCCATCTTAAAATAATCACAACATAGATCATCTGACATTACTTGCATGAGTCCAACATAGTCACATAGCTATTTATTGGGCAACAAGATCCAAACTGTCAACAGACAAAGTGGGGTTCCAGTCATACAATGCCTAAAAAGCCCCCCTCCCCATCCTATAAAGATCTGTTAGGTAGATTCACAAAGAGTTAGGCCGGCTTATCAGTAGATAAGCCGACCTAACTCTGAATCTACGCCGGCGTTTGTTTAAGTGTATGCTCAAACAGAGATACACTTAAACAAAGCTAAGATAGGCCGGTTTGCGCCGTTCTATCTTAGCTTGCAATTTTTTGGATGGCCACTAGGTGGCGCTTCCATTGCGGCCGGCGTCGATTATGTAAATGAGGGGATACGCCGATTCACGAACGTACGTCAGGCCTACGCCGCCGAATTACGTAGTTTCCGTAAGGCCTTAGGCAGCCTAAAGTTAGAGCTATGCTCTAGTGGACTAGTAATGTTAAAGTATGGCCGCCGTTCCCGCCGCGAGGTTCGAAATTTTTGCTCGTTTGCGTAAGTCGTCAGCGAATCAGGAGTTACATCGTTTACGTCCGTGTCGAAATCAATAGGCCCGTACGGCGTACTTAGCCGCAATGCGCACTGGGAAATGTAGTCGCCCGGCGCATGCGCAGTGTCAAAAAACATCAAAAAACGTGAGGTCAAGCCTCATTTCCATACAACACGCCCCCCTCCAAGTCATTTGAATTAGGCGCCCTTACGCCCGCTCGTTTAAGGCTACGCCGCCGTAGATTAGCAGGTAAGTGGTTTGAAAATCACTACTAGCCTAACTAATTTACGGCGGTATAGCCTAGGCTAAGCTAGGCCGTCCTAAAGTTACACCAATGTACGTGAATCTACCTATGTATATTTACAGACTCTAAGGCCCCATACACACGATAGAATCCATCCGCTGAAAAATCCCAGCGAATGGGTTTCAGCGGATAGATCCTATGGTGTGTACAATCCAGCGGATCTGTTTCCGCAGATATTTATCTCCTGGGATGGATTCCAGCAGATCGAATATTCGCTGACATGCTAAACAAATCTATCTGCTGGAATCCATCCCAACGGATGGATCCGCTGGTCTGTATAGACTCACCGGATCCATCCGTCCGAAGGGATCCCCCGCATGCGTCGTAATGATTCGACGCATGCGTGGAATTCCTTATATGACAGCGTCGCGCACGTCGCCGCGTCATAATCGCGGCGACGGCCCGACACGTCATCGCCAGAGGATTTCGGCGCGGATTTCAATGCGATGGTGAGTACACTCCATCGCAGAGAAATCCGCTGAAATCCTCCAGAGGATTTATCCGCGGAAACGGTCCGCTGGACCGTATTCACGGATAAATCCTCTCGTGTGTATGGGGCCTTAGGCCGGCTCATCAGTAGATAACTTGACCTAACTCTGAATCTACGCCGCCGTTTGTTTAAGTGTATGCTCAAACAGAGATACACTTAAACAAAGCTAAGATAGGCCGGCTTGCGCCGTTCTATCTTAGCTTGCAATTTTTTGGATGGCCACTAGGTGGCGCTTCCATTGCGGCCGGCGTCGATTATGTAAATGAGGGGATACGCCGATTCACGAACGTACGTCAGGCCTACGCCGCCGAATTACGTAGTTTCCGTAAGGCCTTAGGCAGCCTAAAGTTAGAGCTATGCTCTAGTGGACTAGTAATGTTAAAGTATGGCCGCCGTTCCCGCCGCGAGGTTCGAAATTTTTGCGTCGTTTGCGTAAGTCTTCCGCGAATCGGGAGTTACGTCGTTTACGTCCGCGTCAAAATCAATAGGCCCGTACGGCGTACTTAGCCGCAATGCGCACTGGGAAATGTAGTCGCCCGGCGCATTCGCAGTGTCAAAAAACGTCAAAAAACATGAGGTCAAGCCTCATTTCCATAAAACACGCCCCCCTCCAAGTCATTTGAATTAGGCGCCCTTATGCCCGCTCGTTTGAGGCTACGCCGCCGTAGATTAGCAGGTAAGTGGTTTGAAAATCACTACTAGCCTAACTAATTTACGGCGGTGTAGCCTAAACAGGCTAGGCCGTCCTAAAGTTACACCAATGTACGTGAATCTACCTATGTATATTTACAGAGTCTAAGGCCCCATACACACTATTAGATTTTCTGCAGATTTTTGTCTCTTCAGATTTACCAAAACCATGTAGTACAAGAGCCTGCCTGATTGCATATTAAATGCTTATATCTTACGAAAACTGTCGTCCGAGGAAGAATCGTACAATAATCGGATCGTTAGTACAGAGCCGATCACGACAATTCATCTAATATTATTCGATCGCACAAGCACGAAAATCTGATTTTCGTATGGTGTGTATGGGCTTTAAGGCTACTTTCACACAGGCGTTTTTCAGGCGCTTTTGGGCTAAAAATATCGCCTGTAAAGTGCCTGAAATACGCCTGCCCTGTAGCCCCAGTGTCAAAGCCCGAGTGGTTTCACACTGGTGCGGTGCGCTTGCAGGATGGGAAAAAAAAGTCTTGCAGGCAGCACCTTTGGGGCGGTGCGGGAGCGGTGAATACCCCGCTCCCAAACCACCACTGGCATTGAAATCAATGGGCAGCACTGCCGAAGTGCCTGCAAAGCACTTCAGCAGTGGCGCTTTGCGGGCACTTTTAACACTTTATTAGGCCGCTATCGAGGGTTAAAAGCTCCCCACTATCGGCTGAAAGGCGACGCTAAAACAGCAGTAAAGCCCCGCTAAAACTAGTGGCACTTTACCGCTATCGCCCCCGCCCCAGTGTAAAAGTAGCCTTAAGGTTTGACCTCATATTATTTGGTTTTGGTAAATCTGAAGACAAAAATCTACAGAAAATCTAAAGCCTCATACACACGATCGGACTTCAATCTGACTTTTCCGTGTTTTTTCAGCTCTTTACCGCCACCCTTTAGGCAACTTCTGCTATTGTCGGCTGATCTTTAGCATTGGTTCTGAGCATGCGTGTTTGTACTTTGGACTTGTGTACATACAATCTTATTTTCCTCCATCGGACATTTGTTGCCCGAAAGTTTGAGAGCATTCACAGCGAACATTTGTCCAATGAAAAAGCAAAAACAATGGTCCGATGGAGAATTCACACGGTCGGATTGTCCGATAAAACACGTCCGTCGGACAATTGTCAAAAAGTCAGATCGTGTGTATGGGCCTTAATAGTGTGTATGAGGCTTTAATCTGGTCTGGTCACATGATCCTGCAGTTCTGGATCCCTTGTGTCAGTGAGTGGCGGCTGCAGGGGAGAGGAAGCAGTACCGACAACGGTTGGGCCATGGATGCAGATGGGTGATGTCATGGCTCCCAGAATTCACAGCTATCGTTCATTGCTTCCTGCGTTCCCCTGCATTGACACGGGAATTTCACATGAATTGACATTTCTGGGAATAAATATTAAAGATAATCGACACTGGAAAAAATATGTTGCCCACCAGTACTGACCTCCTTTTGAAAGTGTTAGTTTCCTGGCTGCTTCTGGCTTTATTACATGTCTCAGCATGTAGAACTCCTAATCGCAATACTTATTTCGAGTCATGCAGATTGTGAAGTCAGAACTCCAAATCCGTAAAATTGTTCTGGATCATACCGATTGTGAAGTCAGAACTTCTAATTTGTATACTTATTCTGGGTCAATGGTTCAAAGTACTGAAGTCAATGCATCAGCATGACTGCCAGGAAGCTAGCATTGTCAAAAGAAGTGGTTGGCAACGGAAATCTATATCGTTTATCAGCTTAGGTTTCCTTTCAGCAGAACGAGGATATTAACTCCTTGGTTCAATATGGAGTTGGCCCATCCTTTGCAGCTTCAACTCTTCTGGGAAGGCTGTCCACAAGGTTTAGGAGTGTGTCTATGGGATTGTTAGACCATTCTTCCAAAAGTGTATTTGTGAGGTCAGGTACTGATGTTGGACGAGAAGGCCTGGCCTGTAGTCTCGGCCTGGCCTGACTCTGTTCTGGCTGCCTTTTTATCATCTCTCCTTCCTGTATGGCCCTACCCCAGGCCATCCCAGGAAGTCTATATTAACTGTTGCACTGCAGGGCTGTTCAACTTTGTTCGTAGCTTGAGTTCCTGTCTGCCGTGTGATTCGTTAACCTTTCTGTGTACCGATTTTGGCTCGTCCCCGACTACTCGTGTTTGCCTGTGACCCTGACCTTTTAGCCTGTACCTCGGCTTACCCATCACTATCCCTTGTGTTCTCATTGGCTGCTTCCTCTCTCTCCCTACGGAGCGTGACCTGGGGGACGCCAGGGGTCGCAACCTGGATCCAGCTGCAGCGAAGGCCATCCTCACCACCAGAGGCTCTGGGGAACACAAAGCTGGGTCTTAGACTCCGCGCCCTGGGGAATCTTGGGCTCACGCTTCCTCTCTGTTCGCAGCAGCCGGCTATAGGGTTCACTACCCTGTGGTGCATCCCTGACCCCAATGGGGTGCACTTGTCACCTGGCCACAGGTGACATGACAGTCCTCAGTCTCTAACCATCTCTTGTATCATGTCCTCAGTCTCTAACCCTCTCTTAGTCAAGAAGTTCAGGAGCAAGGGGTGCATGCCAGCAAACATAGCAAGTTCTAGTAGGAATACAGCAATAGGAACTGTAATAGTCTTTGGGATGAGATAAAATTGAGGGCTGTATGTGAAGCACTTCAGGCTGCTCTCCTCAGAGTATAGGCAGCTCAGTTGGATACAAGAAGAAAGAAGAAGGGGAAGCACCACTAAGTGCAAGATCACAAGGGGGATTTTAATGCCAACGGTTAAAAACACTTACAGGATAAAACAAGAATAGATTGCCTTTCACATCAATGTGGATGTCAGCCATGGATCCTCTGTCCTGTAGGTGCTGCTGGGATCTGGTCCACAGTGGATGGATGTGGGGGGAATGGACCCTCTTACATCAATCGGGGTTCACTCCCTGTCTGCTACAGAGGGTCCATGCCCCCCACATCCATCCACCGTGGACCAAGTCCTGGCGGCACCTGCAGGACAGAGGATCCATGGCTGACATCCACATTGATGTGAAAGGCAATCTATTCTTTTTTATCCTGTAAGTGTTTTTAACATTTGGCAATAACATCCCCCTTATGATCCTGCACTTAGTGGTGCTTCCCCTTCTTTCTTCCTCTAACCATCTCTTGTATCATGTCTGCAACATCTTACTTAAACACACTGCTAATAGTATTAGCAAAATTTCCATTTGGTGCACCTCTAGCAGATGTGATACAGGAGATGGTCAGAAACTGCAGACATGATACAAGAGATCAATGCAGCCTTACCAGTGTCCGTCAAATGCAGCCTCACCAGTGTCCGTCAAATGCAGCCTCACCAGTGTCCGTCAAATGCAGCCTCACCAGTGTTCGTCAAATGCAGCCTCACCAGCGTCAAATGCAGCCTCAAGAGTGTCCATCAAATGCAGCCTCACCAGTGCCTGTCAAATGCAGCCTCACCAGTGTCTGTCAAATGCAGCCTCACCAGTGTCCGTCAATTGCAGCCTCGACAGTGTCCGTCAATTGCAGCCTCGACAGTGTCCGTCAATTGCAGCCTCGACAGTGTCCGTCAATTGCAGCCTCGACAGTGTCCGTCAATTGCAGACTCATCAGTGTTCGTCAATTGCAGACTCACCAGTGTCCGTCAATTGCAGACTCACCAGTGTCGGCAATTGCAGCCTCACCAGTGTCCGTCAATTGCAGCCTCACCAGTGTCTGTCAAATGCAGCCTACCAGTGCCTGTCAGATGCAGCCTACCTGTGCCCGTCAGACGCAGCCTACCAGTGCCCGTCAGACGCAGCCTACCAGTGCCTGTCAGACACAGCCTACCGGTGCCTGTCAGACACAGCCTACCGGTGCCTGTCAGAAGCAGCCTACCTGTGCCTGTCAGAAGCAGCCTACCTGTGCCTGTCAGAAGCAGTCTACCTGTGCCCGTGAAATACAGCCTACCAGTGCCTGTCAGATGCAGCCTACTAGTGCCTGTTAGATGCAGCCTACTTGTGCCTGTCAGACGCAGCCTACCTGTGCCTGTCAGAAGCAGCATACCTGTGCCTGTCAGACGCAGCCTACGAGTGCCTGTCAGAAGCAGCCTACCCGTGCCAATGAAACACAGCCTACCAGTGCCTGTCAGACACAGCCTACCTGTGCCTGTCAGACGCAGCCTACCTGTGCCTGTCAGAAGCAGCCTACCTGTGCCTGTCAGAAGCAGCCTACCTGTGCCTGTCAGAAGCAGCCTACCTTTGCCTGTCAGAAGCAGCCTACCTGTGCCTGTCAGAAGCAGCCTACCTGTGCCTGTCAGAAGCAGCCTACCTGTGCCTGTCAGACGCAGCCTACCTGTGCCTGTCAGACTCATCCTACCTGTGCCTGTCAGACTCAGCCTACCAATGCCTGTCAGAAGCAGCCTACCAGTGCCTGTCAGAAGCAGCCTACCAGTGCCTGTCAGAAGCAGCCTACCAGTGCCTGTCAGAAGCAGCCTACCAGTGCCTGTCAGAAGCAGCCTACCAGTGCCTGTCAGAAGCAGCCTACCAGTGCCTGTCAGAAGCAGCCTACCAGTGCCTGTCAGATGCAGCCTGCCTGTGCCTGTCAGACGCAGCCTACCCGTGCCTGTCAGACGCAGGCTTTCCAGTTAGATGCAGCTTCAGCAGTGTCCGGATCAGAGCGGCGATCTCCCACTGTGTCAAGAAGCTGGATTTGAATTTCCCGACCGCAGTAACAATTGCCCACCTCCTGTGATCACGTCACACTGATTCAATATCCAGGCATTGGATCAGTGTGCCGTCTATCACAAGAGGCGGGACATTGTTACTATGGCCGCCCAGACAATTCAGCTCCCTGAAACAGGGAGATCGCCACTTGGTGGGGAGAGGAGGAGGGAGGAGAGGAGGAGGGATGGGAGGACGGGACTTTGAGCCACCAGGATGACACCCCGCAATGGGTGTCACCCGGCAGGGCAGATCACGTCCTCTTTTCGGCTCCATTATCGGCACCTTTTCGTCTTTCGGTCACATGTCAAAAACACAATGTTTCGGTGGCTGAAAATTCAGTGCACCACTAGCTGCTCTCAGTCAAATCGGGCGAGAAGGTAGTGGAGAGTGTGGCCAAGCCACCTTGTATCTATGGGCACATACCCACACTGGTCCCCCATAGCATGCGGATTGCTAAGGGGTTACCCACAGAAAGAAGGAGCAAACAGTGCTGGCAGTGGACTCCAGAAGAAGAGGTAAGTGGCCTATCTGTGCAAAATCGTTGCACAGGGCAGGTAAGTATATAAAAACTTTTGCTTTTAGAATCACTTTAAGTGCCCATAGACATGAAAATAATGCTACCCAAATTAGCCAATCCCATGTCTATTAGGACTAGGTAGACAATCCTGGTTGACATGAGAAAAACAACTGACTTAACTAGAATGACAGCCAGGGAATCTGTGTTTTTAAACTGGCCAGGCACAGGGAGGTCTTAGTCATCAAATCAATTCTCAAGAAAGTCTTTTGTTAAAAGACACGTATAAATCTTTCAGTACTTTCTAAAGAATATCCCTGGAGGCTGACACTACAGATAATACAAAAAAATTGAGAAACGGGGAATTAAATAAAAAATGACAAATGCATTTGAACTGTTGCAGCAAACAGAGAAAATACTGGAGGCGTTAGCTAATGTTCATTGAGATCTTCCCAGCAATAGAAACAAGAATCACTCACACCAATGTTATATAGAATATAACAAATTATCACGTCCATGGAAACAAAGCATATACTTCCTTTAGATTTATACCCCATTTTTCCTTTTTGCTCAGTCACTTGTTAGTCTTTCATCCCCCTTTTCTTTTGTTTTCCATTCAGGGAACGTTTTAATATATCCCCCCACTCCTTGACCCCCACACATTGGATACAGCTTATATACTGTAACGAGAGGGCCCATGGGACCCAGAAGCTCTTACAAAGTATGAGCCAGGAAATAATGGACATATCTTGGATTGTCTGTAATCCACAATATATTCCCCATTTGGGGTTCCCTTACATATACCATGATTACACATACAGTTTCACACAGAACTCTGTTGTTACATTCTGTTGTCCATGTGGGGCACTCCTATACGCGTTTCCTCTCTCCTGGGACACTTACCCTGTGTGAGGTCTATTTTTTATTTTTTTTTATCCTCCAGCCAGTACTCCATATACTCAGGCTCACTCTTAGTGATACAAAAATACTAAAAACTATACAGCGTTAGACCCATTGCACTTACCGTATTTTCCGGCGTAGAAGACAACCTTTTATAAAAAAAAGAAAAATGCAGAAAAAGCGGGGGTCGTCTTATATGCCGGGTATAAAGTGAGGGTCATCTTATACGCCAGCCGCTCGCTGGATGTCCGCCCTCCGGATGCTCGCTGAATGTAATACTGTATACACCGCTGAGCCAATCCCAGCGAGCGATGTATTCAAATGAATACAGAGCCTGCTCGGATTGGAGTAACAACCTCTGCCAATACGAGCAGGCTACATACAGTACCCTGCTCGGATTGGCTTTGAGAGTCAGAGGCGCGAGCTGATGATGTTACAGCCTCTGCTAATCCGAGCAGGCTTTGTATTCATTAATAGAATGCATCCCTCGCCATGATTGGCTCAGCGTGGTATACTGTATGTATACTGTGAGACAGTATGTTACCGAAGCTACTGAACATACGGCATTACCGCACATCCAGCAGACTGGTCAGAAGGGGGTCATCTTATACGGCGAGTATAGCATAAAACAAACGTTTTATATGGAAACTTAGGGGGTCGTCTTATACGCCCAGCCGCCTTATACACCGGCAAATACGGTAGCTTGATCTTATACTCCTACCCATTATAGGAGTGAGCCTTATACTCAGGTATATTTTATATACAGTTATTACCATGGATACCGCATCTAGGTTGGTTCAGGCTTGCGTCCGCTCTATTTTGTCTTGCCGGGTCTTCGTTGGACCCCCTGCCCACAGCTCCCGGGACAGATATTCTTACTAGCAGCCAAGTGAACATGAACATATGATTTCTCTTTTAACAGTTTTTGTGAGTATGGGCACAATATGGTGACCTTTTAATGTTTTGTGCTAGTACATTGTATTTACCTTCTTTTCAACATATTCTTACACTGTTTTATTTCATAGATATTAAGGTTGCATCAACCCCTGAGTAAGTGAACAATGTTCACGACATGTGTTGGGATACTACGTTGCATACTTATACTTACTATGGATTACTCTATGGAAAACTGTATTCGACTGCAATATACCATGTACACAGATCTGTTTAACAATATGGCATTGCCTGTGGCCACTGTTGACCCTTAGATTGTAAGCTCCATGAGACTGCCCCCCCCCCTCCACATTGTAAAGCGCTAAGCTATGTAAACCCTGTATAACAATAATAATAATGATATACTGTACGAACCAGTGCAACACTTTAACTGGTAAAGTGAAAATTTGTCAAACAGGGACTTTTTAATAATTTTTTTTTAATTTAAATTTTTAAATTGACTAATAATTGCCTGACCAAAAGAGTTAAAGCATATGTACAGTGCATCCGGAAAGTATTCACAGCGCTTCACTTTTTCCACTTTTTGTTATGTTACAGTTACAGTCTTATTCCAAAATGGATTAAATTGATTATTGTCCTCAAAATTCTACAAACAATACCCCATAATGACAACGTGAAAGAAGTTTGTTTGAAATCTTTGCAAATTTATTAAAGATAAAAAACAAAAAAAAATCCCATGTACAGTTGTGCTCATAAGTTTACATACCCTGGAAGAATTTATGATTTTTTGGCCATTTTTCAGAGAATATGAATGATAACACAAAATCTTTTCTTTCACTCATGGTTAGTGTTTGGCTGATGCCATTTGTTATCAATATTCTGGCAGCAGAAACTACACAAATGACCCTGATCAAAAGGTTACATACCCTGGTGATTTTGGCCTGAATGGCTATTAAAGTCAACCATCCTCACCTGTGATCGGTTTGCTTGTAATTAGTGTGTGTGTGTATAAAAGGTCAGTGAGTTTCTGGACTCCTGACAGACCCTTGCATCTTTCATCCAGTTCTGCTCTGACGTTTCTGGATTCTGTGTCATGTGGAAAGCAAAAGAATTTTCAAAGGATCTGCGAGAAAAGGTAGTTGAACTGTATAAAACAGGAAAGAGATATACAGTGGAACCTCGGATTGCGAGTAACGCTGTTAACGAGCGTTTCGCAATATGAGCACTGTATTTTTAAAAATCCTAACTCGGTTTGCGAGTGTTGTCTCGCAAGACGAGCTGGATTCAGGTCAAAGCGTTGTGCAGTACCGCGTTTGGCCTGAGAACGGGGGCGCCGGAGCCGATTGGTGCCGGTCAGAAATGCTCAGAAAAACACAGAAATACTCCGTTCCCAAGCCTTTCCGAGGTCAACCGAGCTGTCCTTGGGCCATTCTGACTGTTTCCGAGGCTCTCCAGTGCCCCCCCACCTCTGGCCGTATGCGGCATTGCATGCCATTGGAGCAATGCGGAACAAATTATTTTAGTTTCCATTGACATCAATGAGGAAACTCGCTTCGATATGCGAGTACTTTGAATTACGAGCATTCTCCTGGAACGGATTATGCTCATAATCCAAGGTTCCACTGTAAAAAGATATCCAAGAAATTCAGAACGCCAATCAGCAGTGTTCAAACTCTAATCAGGAAGAGGAAAATTAGTATTCACAGCCTTTGCTCAATACTTTGTTGAAGCACTTTTGGCACCAATTACAGCCTAATGTCTTTTTGAGTATGATGCTACAAGTCTGGCGCACCTACTTTTGGGCAGTTTCTCCCATCTATATGGTATGGTATGGAACCTTCCAGAAGAACAACCATCTCTGCAGCACTCCACCAATCTGGCCGGATTGGTGGAGTGCTGCAGAGATGGTTGTTTTTCTTGAAGGTTCCCCTCTCTCCAAAGAGAAACGCTGTCATGTACTTTGTCACCCCCAACGAAAATCCTTCTCCCCGATCGCTCAGTTTGGCCAGACGGCCCGCTCTAGGAAGAGTTCTGGTGGTTGCAAGCCTCTTCCATTTATGGATAATAGTGTGCTTATTGCTGCAGAAATGTTTCTGTACCCTCCCCCAGATCTGTGCCTCCATACAAACCTGTCTCAGAGGTCTACAGACAATTCCTTGGACTTCACGGCTTGGTTTGTGCTCTGACATGCACTGTTAACTGTGGGGCCTTATATAGACGTGTGTGTGCCTTTCCAGACCATGGCCAATCAACTAAATTTACCACGGGTGGACTCCAATCAAGTTATAGAAATATCTCAAGGAAGATCAGTGGAAACAGGATGCACCTGAGCTTAATGTTTAGTATCTCAAGGAAGATCAGTGGAAACAGGATGCACATGAGCTTAATGTTTAGTGTCATGGCAAAGGCTGTAAATACTTATGTAAATGTTTTTTTTTGTTTTTTATTTTTAATAAATTTGCAAAGATTTCAAACGAACTTATTTCACATTGTCATTATGGGGCATTGTTTGTAGAATTTTGAGGAAAATAATGAATTTAATCCATTTTGGAATAAGAATAAGGCACATAACAAAATGTGTAAAAACTGAAGCAGTGTGAATACTTTCCTGATGCACTGTATAGTCAAACTTTTATAACCATAATATTATTTCCACACTGTAATATTTCTAGCTTGCGCCTTACTTTGTGAAGATCCTCATTTACTTCCTTGAATTCTGAGACACATATTGTTATTATACAGGATTTATATAGCGCCAACAGTTTGTGCAGCGCTTTACAATGTAGAGGGGGGACAGCACAATTACAATACAGAAAGGACAGGAAGGCCCTGCGGTACAAAAAGGTAATAACTGTGGAGGATGGTCTAATGAGGGTGGCCTAGGTACAGTTCTTAGGTGGGTGTGGGATAGGCTTCCCTGAATAAGTTTTTAGGGATATTCACTATACCCTTTCTGTAAGCACTGCTGTGTCACACATTTCACAGAGCCTGCCTTCTGAACTACAGAGGTGCTGAGAGGAGGAAATTCAGGAGGCGGAGTCAGTACAGGAATCACTGCTTGCAGGCGAGGTGCTATGGGATATGTAGTCCTTAGAAATGGAAAGCGGGGAAGCTGCAAAGAATTCAGGGAATCCAGTTGTGGAAAGAGATGGCCAGCAGACTGGCAGCATTCACCACATGAAAGGAAAGCTTATTTTGGATTGCCAATAATATTTATTGATGCATTGCTATTACAATGCTGATGGTACAAAGTAAAAGTGCATGCTGTGACCATAGATTGCCTTTGAATTTCCTTTAGGGCGAGGAATTAAATTCCACCATTAGACCCCTGTTGCTGGCACACACTGCTATGGCAGTACTTTTAAGCCATCAATTTACAGATTGCACATAACATGTTTTGTAAAACCGTTCACATTCACCAGTGCAATCCATCATCAGCAATTTCCTAAACAATAGTCATATTTTCTCCTCTTCTGGTAATCATAAGTCTTTGTTAAACAAAATCTCAGGCTTGATGATAAAGCATGTATCATTTCAACTTTTAGCCTTGCAATGTGCGTAATATGTTTATTTTATGGGGATTTCCACCTTATCTAAAGTGTTGATCTTTCTGGTAGTTAACATAATAATATGGGAAGGAAGAAAGCCCCTTTACCTCCCGAGGCAGAAGCATACAAACCTAAATATGATGAAGTAACATGTTTTAGGTGCTTCTACATTTCCCCACAGAAAATAAACACGGAAGGAGATGAAAAGAAATGAGGGAGAAGGTTTTTTTTTTTTCTTTTGCTTAGGACAGTCACGTTTTGGATCGTGGCAACAGATTTTGGCTGGAATCCGAGTCCACAGGACAATATGTGCAGAAGGGCACTACTTATCCTGGGACTAGGCAGATATGCCAACTATCCAGAGAAGCTCATAAAGTAAAGATTACTTTGTTAAAGCCATACAGGTGAAGGCAAACAAGTTATATAAGCAGGTCCACAACACCTGACCTCTTCATGTCCTAGTTCAGGGATATGTCCTAGTTCAGGGACATCCTCCAGATGTTGCAAAACTACAAGTCCAATCATGCCTCTGTCTCTGGGTGTCATTCTTGTGGCTGTCTGAGTCTTGCTATGCCTCATGGGACTTGTAGTTCTGCAACAGCTGGAGGTCCGCTAATTGCCTATCCCTGTACCTAGTTGGTATGGCTTGATAAGAAAGAAGCAAGATTTTTGGATAGACAAGCTACTTTGAACTGCCTGAAGCACCTGTTGGAAGTTTACAAGCATGCAGTTTATTTATTTATTTATTTATTACTATTTATTTGGGAAGCGCGCATATACCACCGGTCGTTGGTGCCAAAGCGCTTTGTGACAAAATAGCCCGGATGTTCTGGCGTGGGGAGCATAATTAAAAGAGAAGGGAGAAGAAAAAAAAAGAAATCAGCGAAGAAAAATTGGCCTAGGATTGAAATGCTTGGCAGAATAGCCAGGTCTTCAGCTTCTTCCTGAACGCATATAGGCTTCGGGAGATGCGAATGTTAAGCGGGATTTGGTTCCAGAGAGTCGCCCCCGCGGAGCCAATCCGTTTTCCTCCTATAGAAATTAGCCTGTCAGTATTGCCAATGAGTAGAGCTTTGTCGGCTGAGCGAAGACAGCGTCTAGGTATATAGTGTGGAGTCAGATCTGATAGGAACTGTGGGCCCAGCTGGTGGTAGCCCCTGTAGATCAGACAGAGGATTTTAAAATTGACCCGTTTTGTAACAGGGAGCCAGTGAAGTTTTTTGAGCACAGGGCTGATATGGTCTTGCTTTTGGAGATTGTAGATAAGCCTGGCTGCTTGATTCTGCACCAGCTGCAGTTTCTTAGACCATTTCATTGGAATGCCTAGTAGGACTCCATTTGAAAAGTCAAGGCGAGAAATAATTAGTGCCTGGACTAAGTCTTTCCTCTGGTCTTGGGTCAGGAGATGTTTTGCCTTGCGGATAAGTCGTAGAAAATGGGAGGCTCTCGAAACCGATTGTCTAACCTGGGGAATCATACTTAGTTTTTCGTCCAGGATAACCCCCAGGACCGTCACCTTATCTTTCGGATTAGGTGTCAAGCCCAACTCAGTGGGCCAATTTTGAAGAATGTCAGTCTTGCCTTTTCCGACTATCATGACCTCCGTTTTGTTACCATTGAGGCACAGTTTGTTGATGGTCATCCAGTGGTAAATGTCGCGCAGACAATTGGCCAATCTTAAGGGCATGTCAGGGTAAGTTAGATCATCGGCTACCAACTGGACGTCGTCCGCGTACAAATGGAACCAGAGACCATGTTTAGCAATAATGTCGGGTAAAGGCCTAAGATAAATGTTGAAGAGAATGGAAGACAGGGCTGATCCCTTAGGGACCCCATTCTCCACTGTGGTAATCGGGGATAGAAAAGAGCCCATCTTAACTTGGTGGGTGCGAGCTGTTAAAAAATCACGGAACCAAGCAAGGGCGGTATCTCTCAGCCCGAAAGAGGACTCGAGTCTGGAAAGCAGGATGGAGTGATCCACGGTGTCAAAGGCTGCAGACAGGTCGAGCAGCACCAGGGCTGCCGACCCGCCCGCATCCACCACGTTAAGGAGCTTCTCTCGAGTGGACAAAGCTACCAGCTCGGTTCCCCTCCCAGGGCGGAAGCCCGACTGTAGATCATGGAAGAGCAGGCCATCCTCACAATGAGTTTGAAGCTGGAGAAGAGCCACTCTTTCGATAACTCTAGCTAAAAAATGAGAAGCTGAAATGGGTCGGAAGTTGTTAGTGTCGATCGAGTCCAAGCCGGCTTTTTTTAGAAGTGGAGTTAGAAAGCCGTGTTTTAGAGTTGTTGGAACAATCCCATGTTGGAGTGAACGGTTGACTAGGTAGCGTAAATCATCAATAATGGTGTGTAAGTTCTCCTGGATGAGCCAAGCAGGGCAGACTTCTCCGGGGTAGTAAGTAGTTTTTAATTTCAAAATCAAGGCTTCCAGGTCGTGGGTCTTTACCAATTCGAAACTAAAAAGTATTTTTGGGCAGTGATTCGTGTTAAGAGGGGCTTGAGTGGGGAGGCCTGAAGAGTTGTTGGCACATTGCATGAGGAGTCTTGATACCTTGCTCGAGAATCCCAACGAGATGTTGTTACATAGCTCTTGGGATGGCACAATGTGTGGCTGGAATCTTTTAGGGGCACAAAGTTCCTTCATAACTTTGAACAATTCAGATTGCTTGTTGTTTGCGTTCCTAATCTGTGTCTGGAGGAACGTTCGTTTTGCTGAACGAATACTTTTAGCATAGCTTTTACTAACAATTTTATATGCCGCAAGATCTTTGGTAGATCTGGTTTTAAGCCATTTTCTTTCTTGACGACGGCAGATGGTTTTATTGAGATGGAGAGAATCGTTATACCAGGGTCTAGATTTTGTAAGTCTAGGTCTGTTTTTATGGATAGTCAGAGGAGCTAGGATGTTAAGTGTAGTAGTTAGTTTTCGTTCGAATAGTGAAATAGCCTTTTCCAGCGAGTTTGTGTCCCGTTCTGAGTCGTCCAGCGTGGCGTCTTTGCGGTCCAGGCGGGTTGACAAAACGTGCTGTTTTTGATAAGTTCGGGAAAATGAATTTGTGGTAATCTTTTTCAGATTTCGACTAGGGGGGCCTGAAGTCATTGTTTTTTTTGACATAGGGGAGCGTGGGACAAATTCGGGAAATTTGCAGCTCACCATTTTATGGTCAGACCAGGGGATGTCGGTGATAGTAAGATCCTCATAGGTGCAGTTTAATGTGAATAAGACGTCGAGCTGATGGCCTTTGTTATGTGTGGGTCCATTGACGAGTTGGGAAAAGCCAAGTTCCGTCATATCCTGTAGAAGGAGGTTGGCGTTGGAGGCCGAGGGACATTCCAGCCAATAGTTTAGATCGCCTTGGACTATAATCCTGTCGGCCATGGTTAGTGCCTGTAGAATGTAGGCGTTGAAGTCTGCAATAAAAGTGGCATCTCCTAAACCTGGAGGGTGGTAAATGGTAAGGAGGAGGACACTGTTGTTGTTATCGATCAGGCATCGGGTAGCCAGCGCTTCAAAGGAGGAAGCATAGGGGATGGACAGTTCGGTACATGCAATGGATTGGTCGAAAATGACTGCGACCCCGCCACCCCTGCGGGAGCCTGGGCGGTTTTTAGTGATAATGTTGTAACCCTCTGGTAGCATGTCATCCAAAAGGGCCGGGTAGTCGGCTTTGAACCATGTTTCGGTGATAGATATAATATGAGGATGCAACCGAGAAACTAAAGATTCTATGTCGTGTCGGTTTTTCCCGGCTGATCGTACGTTAAGGTGTGCTAGATGTAAGAGATCGACTGATTTTGGGATGACTCTCCAGTTACTTGTTTGTGTCATAGTGGGGCATTTAACTTTCCCTATGCCTTCAGAGGCACAGAGGGTGGAGATGTGCAAGGGTAGTACGGTCATGTGATTATTCAACAATCGTAGTTGACTAAAGTCATAATGCAATTCACCTTTGTGTATCTTGGTTACGCAACAGGATGGTGGCTGTAAGTCCTGGCAAGGTGCCCCGAGAGCAGTATAAGCAGTATAGTGGGCTGAAGGCTGTACCTGCTGGGCCCTTCGGCGAGCCTGGCGCGCGCGGCACGTCGGCGCCATTTTATGGGCGGGAGCCGAGTCCTGATTGGCAGGCGTCCTAGTTGCCTCTTCACATGCACAGCGCTGCCACCAAGGGAGACGCAGCGGCAGCTGGGGGAGACCAGGAGAAAGCTGGGGTGAAATAGCAGCAGATGTCAGCAGGAAACAGAAATCTTTTAAAACAGGAGTCCAGCACAGCAGGTAAAAAGTCACTGTTTGTCAGAAGGGCGTCGGCGCCATTTTATGGGCGGGAGCAGAGTCCTGATTGGCAGGCGTCCTAGTTGCCTCTTCACATGCACAGCGCTGCCACCAAGGGAGACGCAGCGGCAGCTGGGGGAGACCAGGAGAAAGCTGGGGTGAAATAGCAGCAGATGTCAGCAGGAAACAGAAATCTTTTAAAACAGGAGTCCAGCACAGCAGGTAAAAAGTCACTGTTTGTCAGAAGGGCGTCGGCGCCATTTTATGGGCGGGAGCCGAGTCCTGATTGGCAGGCGTCCTAGTTGCCTCTTCACATGCACAGCGCTGCCACCAAGGGAGACGCAGCGGCAGCTGGGGGAGACCAGGAGAAAGCTGGGGTGAAATAGCAGCAGATGTCAGCAGGAAACAGAAATCTTTTAAAACAGGAGTCCAGCACAGCAGGTAAAAAGTCACTGTTTGTCAGAAGGGCGTCGGCGCCATTTTATGGGCGGGAGCCGAGTCCTGATTGGCAGGCGTCCTAGTTGCCTCTTCACATGCACAGCGCTGCCACCAAGGGAGACGCAGCGGCAGCTGGGGGAGACCAGGAGAAAGCTGGGGTGAAATAGCAGCAGATGTCAGCAGGAAACAGAAATCTTTTAAAACAGGAGTCCAGCACAGCAGGTAAAAAGTCACTGTTTGTCAGAAGGGCGTCAGCGCCATTTTATGGGCGGGAGCCGAGTCCTGATTGGCAGGCGTCCTAGTTGCCTCTTCACATGCACAGCGCTGCCACCAAGGGAGACGCAGCGGCAGCTGGGGGAGACCAGGAGAAAGCTGGGGTGAAATAGCAGCAGATGTCAGCAGGAAACAGAAATCTTTTAAAACAGGAGTCCAGCACAGCAGGTAAAAAGTCACTTGTGATACATTTGCCTATATGTCTCAGTTTACTGCTCCCTGCTAGCCAGGTTATTGATGTGCTAATGTCCCCTCACTATTTCTAAAGGTTAATTGATCTATTGTGTTGTGTGAAGGAGAGCTGGGTTTAAGTGGCTTGTGTTAATTATTCTGATTGCTTCATTGTGGTAATTATCTCTCTATATGCGGGGTCGAGCGGTCTGGTTGATGTATTCAGTACAGCTAGTGCTCAGCGTCATTGATGTCATTGTCTAAAGAAAATGTGTTTTCAGCATCGGCCCCGTCGTGTCTACCTACTCATCTGTATGGAAGCCCCAGTGTGAGGGGGGCGGAGATTTGTCATTGTAACAGTTTTGGAAATGACATATAAGCTGTGTGATATAACATTAAAGTCTGTGTTGTTCAAGCAGTAAGCTGGTCTCATGTGTGGCTTTCTGGGCGATTCCAGGGATATCCCTCCTCGTGGAATATTGGGGTGATTTTCGTTATGGGAAGAAGGGAACGTTGACGGGGATATCATACCGATACCGTCACAATTGGTTGGTAGCAGTGGGATTTTTCCCTTCTATTCCCCTTCACACCCGGATTCCAAGCAGACACTGGAAGAACTACTGGAAGTTCGTGGAAGGATTGCTAGCAACAAAACCAAGCGGGTCATCATAGCGGAATCAATGGAGATAGACCAGGAGGACGGGATTGCAGCAACGCCAGCAGTACAAGAGATGGAGACACCAGTGATTCAGGAGGAGGAATCGCCAGCCAACAAGCTAATGAGAGAGAAGCTAGCGTGGTTCGGCCCGAACCCAACGCCAGATGTGGTACTGAAAGTGATGGACCTGTTAGCGAAGGAGGCTAAAGAAATAAGGGACGCAGAGCTACAGAAGGATAAACAAATAAGAGACGCAGAACTACAGAAGGATAAACAAATAAGAGACGCAGAACTACAGGAGGATAAACAAATAAGGGACGCAGAACTACAGAAGGCTAAAGAAATAAGGGACGCAGAGCTACAGAAGGATAAACAAATAAGAGATGCAGAGCTACAGTTAAAACTGGCAGCAGTCCAACAAGCAGCCGCACATTCTCCAAACAGTGAGTACAGCACAGCAGACGCAAGGAAGATTCCGTTTAGCGCTTTTAAAGCTTTTGATGAAAAGGACTGTGAGATTGATAACTTCCTGGCGGACTTTGAGCGACAATGTAAGCTGCACCGAATAGCTAGAGGAGAGTGGGTTGCAATATTGTCAGGCAAACTGTCAGGCAAAGCTTCTGATGCTTTCCGGACCGTGCCAGATCAGGATATCCATAGCTACGCCCGGGTTAAAGAAGTGCTCCTGGCTCGTTATGCAGTAACCCCAGAGTCCCACCGACAGAAGTTCAGGGACTCACGCAAAACCACGAAAGACTCTTATGCGGAATGGGCATGCCAATTGTCCCGGTCGGCCTCTAACTGGGCTAACAGCAGCCAGGCCACCACCGCAGAGGACATTTTGCAACTAATGCTCCTGGAGCAATTTTACAATCACATCCAGACGGACGTCAAAGATTGGGTGAGAGATCGCAGGCCCATGACTCTACCAGAGGCCGCGAAGTTGGCGGATGAATATGCAGATACTCGCAAGACGAACCAGGTCACACCACGGGTACAACCTCCACGACCAACGGTGCCCTCACACCCACCAACCGCTAGATACCAACCTCCTAACAGACCGGTGACATCTAGCCCTCGCTATCATCGCCAGGAGGACAACGAACAACGCTGCTTCCGGTGCAAACAGCTGGGTCACTTCAAGCAGAATTGCTCCATGAATGACAACACCAGGTCAAATTGGTCTCAACCTGGGTACCGCCCACCAGCAGCAGCCCATTGTGTAGACTCGGCTTGGGATCCAAAGGAGCTGGGTCAGGAAGAACCATTGGGCACCCCTTACGAAGCCCTCATGGTACAATCTGTTATTACGGACAACAGGGAACACCATTGTCAGCTGGTCATGGGCGACAGCCCTGAGCCGGAGGGGCCCTGGAGGGAGCTGGGCAGAAAGAGGCACCGCCGGCCACCCTTCAAGAAGAAGAGGTCCTGGAAGCCGTATAACAAGCTGACCTGGGAGGAGAAGAAGCGACTGGAGGAGAGGGAGTCGCAGCGGGCGTCCCAGATGCGTGCTGAGATGTTCGCCAAGGGCCCACCGGTGGCCCCTTACACCACCACCCAGTTCCTGATGATGAAGGACCACGTGGAGAGCCTGCAGGACATGAGCAAGCAGGAGCTGATCCGTGAGTACATAGAGCTGGAGGAGTGCATAAGCCGCATGGAGGAGGAGAACAACCACCTGAGGTCACAGCAGCCTGAACTGGAGATGGAGCTGGAGAAGCTCCAAGAGGAGAACCGGCGGCTGCGGAGGGAGCAGGGGGTGGCTGACCTTATGGGGCTCTGATTCCCCTCCCCCCCCCCCCCCCGGACTCTGAGCACCAGTGCTACAGCATTTCAACAAATATAACTTTTTCTTTTTATGAATCTCCTGGGATTGTCACTTCAGAGCCATAACCTGCCCCCTCCCATAGCGGGACACCTAGACGGCGGCGCACAGACCCATTCGCTGTCTTCACACTGACTTCTGGTGACTCTGCAGATCGCACAAAGACTTGGGGACTGACCGGCGTGTGATCTGACGACCCGGTGACATACCTGAGTCTGAAGCAGTTGCCAAGGGAGGTCAGTCATGCCAAACGGAGTTAACCTCTGACTAATAGCTCTGAACCCGTCAACCCTACTGGACCAGGGAAGGTCCAACCGGGTTTGCCGGAGCAGGGAGCAAAAGGGGGGCCATTGTGATACATTTGCCTATATGTCTCAGTTTACTGCTCCCTGCTAGCCAGGTTATTGATGTGCTAATGTCCCCTCACTATTTCTAAAGGTTAATTGATCTATTGTGTTGTGTGAAGGAGAGCTGGGTTTAAGTGGCTTGTGTTAATTATTCTGATTGCTTCATTGTGGTAATTATCTCTCTATATGCGGGGTCGAGCGGTCTGGTTGATGTATTCAGTACAGCTAGTGCTCAGCGTCATTGATGTCATTGTCTAAAGAAAATGTGTTTTCAGCATCGGCCCCGTCGTGTCTACCTACTCATCTGTATGGAAGCCCCAGTGTGAGGGGGGCGGAGATTTGTCATTGTAACAGTTTTGGAAATGACATATAAGCTGTGTGATATAACATTAAAGTCTGTGTTGTTCAAGCAGTAAGCTGGTCTCATGTGTGGCTTTCTGGGCGATTCCAGGGATATCCCTCCTCGTGGAATATTGGGGTGATTTTCGTTATGGGAAGAAGGGAACGTTGACGGGGATATCATACCGATACCGTCACATCACTGTTTGTCAGAAGGGCGTTGGCGCCATTTTATGGGCGGGAGCCGAGTCCTGATTGGCAGGCGTCCTAGTTGCCTCTTCACATGCACAGCGCTGCCACCAAGGGAGACGCAGCGGCAGCTGGGGGAGACCAGGAGAAAGCTGGGGTGAAATAGCAGCAGATGTCAGCAGGAAACAGAAATCTTTTAAAACAGGAGTCCAGCACAGCAGGTAAAAAGTCACTGTTTGTCAGAAGGGCGTCAGCGCCATTTTATGGGCGGGAGCCGAGTCCTGATTGGCAGGCGTCCTAGTTGCCTCTTCACATGCACAGCGCTGCCACCAAGGGAGACGCAGCGGCAGCTGGGGGAGACCAGGAGAAAGCTGGGGTGAAATAGCAGCAGATGTCAGCAGGAAACAGAAATCTTTTAAAACAGGAGTCCAGCACAGCAGGTAAAAAGTCACTGTTTGTCAGAAGGGCGTTGGCGCCATTTTATGGGCGGGAGCCGAGTCCTGATTGGCAGGCGTCCTAGTTGCCTCTTCACATGCACAGCGCTGCCACCAAGGGAGACGCAGCGGCAGCTGGGGGAGACCAGGAGAAAGCTGGGGTGAAATAGCAGCAGATGTCAGCAGGAAACAGAAATCTTTTAAAACAGGAGTCCAGCACAGCAGGTAAAAAGTCAGTGTGCTGTTCTGTTGCATCTGATTTAGCACATAATAGCTCCCACAAATTATAAAAGTGGCACAACATTAAGTCAGGTCCCAGAGCCATAAAAAAAAAAAGAAAAAAAAAACGTACCCTAACAAAGCTCTCTACCTCTGCATTCTGCTACTACATGACCTATTTTCGGGATAGCTGGGAGGGGGCATTTAGGGGCTCCATGACTACATGTACAATAAAAACAGAAGATCATGTTATCAATGCAAGTTTACTGTACATCAGGGGAGGTCTACTTGAACAACATGGAAGAAGTCAAAGATCACCAGGCACAGTGTCCTCTCCTCTCACCTGAATTAAACCTTCAATTGCCATACTATCATGTCCTAATTGCGTACATTGCACGGCAATCATGTTAATATCAAGTGGTGGGGAGGCAACATATCACCACGTAACACCCTGTCAAACACAATCAGATCACTTTTCAGAGGCGCGGCAATGCCTGCTGCACTTGTGAATGAGCCCCTAGTTGCATTCGGCAGCAGCACCATTGGATTGGAATATGAATGTGTGCCTAAGATCACTGTGCACTCTCTGCGACACAACTCTGTCAACCTACCTCTGGATAGGAATCTAGAATTAAGCCCAAATCAATATTATTACTCCAAGATATGGCCAGTACTAGGTGATTCTACTGACTTGGCCCAAATAAGCATCCATGTTTAAAGTGTCACTAAACCCACATCACATACACACTCACTAAGAAATTCACTTTCTGTATTCTGCAAAAAAAAAACTGGTTGATCCTTCTGCTCTCTATCTCCACCTTCTGTTCATGTCCCCAATCCAGCTAGGTATTTTGCAGCTGTGGTGGCAACTCTGCACATTGTCAGTTTTCAGTGAGTTTCTATGTTGAGCATTTTCTCCCCATCATATCTGAATAGCCCATGTGACTATAGAGTCAAACATGTGGGTGTATACACAGTGGGAAATGACAGCCCACTCCTTCCTCCTCCCTGTCCACTAACCAGCTAAACACAATGGGGCGTGATACAGCCCGTGATTGCAAGAAATCCACCCACACCATGTTATTTCCATAAAATAATAAAGGTTTTGGTTCAAATATATATTTGTATGCCAGTTTATTGATATTATCTATTTATTATTACTTTGTATTCCAAAGCCTGATCTTTTTTTCAACATTTGACCAGCAGCAGATGACTTGAAGCTCCTCCTGCCTATGTTTCCCTATAGACAGGCTGAGAAAGATCTGGGTCCTGCGACAGCTGTATATCGATTAGGAAAAAGGTACTTTGATTTTTTTTTTCTTTAATTAAAATAATTAGTGTCATCATCCATATACAGAAATAGAAGGGACAATGTAAATTAAACAGTGTGTGCTTAGCAACACTTTTAAGTGATTGTAAAGTCTCATTTTTTTTAAAATTAAAATAACAAACGTGTATACCAACCTGCTCTGTGCAGTGGTTTTGCACAGGGCAGCATGGATCCTCTTCTTGGTCCCCTGGCTGGAGGGAGCTCCTGGCCCCTCCCTTCTGTTGAGTGCCCCCACAGCAAGCAGCTTGCTATGGGGGCAACCAGGCCATGGCTCAGTGTATCCATTTAGACATTGAGCCACGGCCCAGTCCCGTTCCTCGCTCTCCTAATTAGGTAACTGAGTTTGATTGAGTCTCAGCCAATCAGGACGGAGAGTCCCGGACGACCGAGGCATTCCTGGACATCGCTGGATAGACTACGACTGTTAAAAAAAAAAAAAAAAACGATCCGGCTGCCCAACTGCTAACACAGGTCTACCTTCGAAATTACATATATGAAAAAAAGGATTGTCATAATAGTAAAAATAACTAAGGATATGCAGAGTATTTATCCTCATGTTCAAACAGCGGGGAAACCATATCAAACTCTTGAGGCCTGCAGCATATTCTTGTAGCTTTCTGTATCCAGGACAGTACAGAAATATGGAAGACCAACAGACAAGACTTTCCCTGAAAATTATAAAGCTAGGTGTTAGAATGAACTGGTTGCCAGATTTGTCCTGGAAACCTAGCAACTTTATTGTAGCTCCACCACTACTGAAGAGTAATGCGTAATTCAGAATGGTCATAAACTACCTACATATTTACAATATCAATGTGTTGTGCTAAGGAATGTGTATGGAGCTCCAGTAGGTCTATATTGTAGCTGAGAAAACGAATGACTACATGGGTCACTGCCATCCACAGACTCATTACCACAACTGAAGCAAGCCCTCCTATTTTCTCATGATGGTCTTTGCTTGTAAAAACATAAATAGTTGGGGGTAGAAGGCTACTCATTTCCCATCCCTACTATTATCTTTCAATTAACGTAATTTCTATTCTTATCTATTCTGACGTAGACGTAGTAGTAAAGAAAATCTTGTGTATTAGGTAAATACACACATAAAAATACATTGTTTCTTTTTTTTTTGTATATTATCTTTTTATTGGTATAAATTTTCAGGTTAACAAAATTTAGAAATGGGTGTCTCCTCCTTACATTTCCATTCATATAGCATTCCAAAACCTACATTCCCTCCCCCCTACCAACCCCCCCCCAAAAAGTAACCAAAGAAAACATGTACCCCCCCCCCACCATACCCCTCCCCCATTAAGCTCAATCATTTGTGAGTCCTGTCGCACGCTCCTATCTTTTTTCTCGCAGAGTTCTATCCTCTCCCAGTCCCCCCATTTCCCTTACCACTCCAAAATCCTCATATATTCAAAAGATTTTTTAAACTCTAGCCACTTCCCCCAAATGTTGTTGTATTTTTCTATGGAGTCTTTGTTTCTGTATACTGTTTCTTCTATTGATCTGAACCAGTCTATCTTTACTACCCATTCATTCATAGAAGGGACTTCAGGAGTTCTCCATAATCTTGGGATCAGACTTTTAGCTGCGTTCAGGAGATGGGGCATTAAAGTATTCTTATATTGGGCTACCGTTTTCTCCGTATCGTGGAACAAACATTTCCAATGGTCTTTCCGAATCTGCCTCTCTGTTATTTGATAGATGTTATCAATTATTCTTTCCCAATAAGACTGAATCCTCGCACATTCCCACCATAAGTGCGCAAAAGTCCCAAGAGCATCGCAACCCCTCCAACACGTTGGGAGGTCTCCGTGCTCAACTTATGTGCTCTCTGCGGAGTGACAAACCCCCTTGTTATCAGTTTATAGCACGTTTCTATTGTCTTTACGTCACTGGAAGCAAAGCAGGCTACCTTCAAAATCGTATTTCTATGTTCCTCACTTCGCAGGGCGCCTATTTCTTCCTCCCATTTTCCCAAGTAGGGTGGGTATTTGGGTCCTATTTCTTCTATCAATATTTTAGATATTTTAGATACGCTCTGCCCCAAACACTGCAGGGAAGAGAATAATTTCTCTATTAACTTCATATCACCTCTTCCTCGTCGTGTTTGGGGGAGTGTTTGTGTAAGGCTGCTTTCACACTGAGGTGCTATTGCTCTAAAAATAGCGCCTGCAATGCGCCCTGAAAGAGCCGCTCCTTTCTATCCAGTGTGAAAGTCTAGTGTTGCGCTGGCGGGATGCTAAAAAAAGTCCTGCCAGCCGCATCTTTGGGGCGCGGTAGGAGCGGTAAAAATACCACTCCTATATCGCCCCTGCCCATTGAAATCAATGGGGTATCGTCTCCAAAGCGTAATTTTTGCGGGCGGGTTTAACCCTTTTTCGGCCGCTAGTGGGGGTAAAATTTCCCCGCTAGCTCCCGAAAATCGCACCAAACATGACGGTAAAATGTCACTAAAAATAGCGGCGCTTTACAGCCAGCGCACCAAGCACCTCAGTGTGAAAATACCCTAAAGTGCTGTATTTGTGCATATGTCCACCTATCTAGTGCTCCCCTATTTTTGTGCCAATTCTGTGAATGTGCATAGCCTATTTTTTATTAACACGTCTTGTAGTAATATTTCGTCTTTTTTGGACCATCTGGTGAAGTATATATATTCATCTTTCCCTGGTTTAAAATAACTTGTGTCTAATAAAGAATTGAATGGTGAATTATATTGCCAATGGTGTGTTCTGCTCAATCCATACCATATCCTGTAAGTGTGTTTAGTTAATGGGTTTGTATTTTTTGACAATTTGCGATATTGTCGTGGGAAACCCATACCCTTTGTGCTTTTTCAATTTCCACCCACCCTTTCCCGTCTTTATTGTGTATCCAACCTGCTATCCGTGAGATAATAATTGCCAGATAATATTTCTTAAAGGGTCACTAAAGGATTTTTTTTTTTAGCTAAAAAGCTTCTTTTACCTTACTGCAGTCCTGGTTTCATGACCTCATTGTTCGTTTTTGCTCTGATGTTGCTGTAATCCTTCTCTGTTCTTCACACTTCCTGGTTGTCTGATGTTTCCTGATGAAAAAAGTCATGGGAGCTTTCTCTCTGTGGTCACTAATCAAGGAGGTGTGATTACTGTGTGTCTAAAACCCCTCAACACCAATCAGTTTAGTTTTACAAACCATCACTGCCCTGTATTGGCTCTGAGTCTCTGTACATCACAGAAGCAGGAAACGGCATGCAAAAACGAAACTGAAACTGTAGGTACATTATATGATTGATTTTTATCTATTTTTAATCATTTTTAAAAGGAATCCGTTAACTATTATGTCTTTATACCCTGTAAACAGCAATTTCAGCAAAAAAAAGTTTTTCCTTTACAACTCCTTTAAAATCTGGTGCTGCTAACCCCTTAACGTTTTCCCCTTTACAAGTGTTGCATATGAAATTCTAGGGTGCTTTTGCCTCTATATATACTTTAAGGCTAAGGTGCTTAGTTCCACAAAACATTCCTTTGGGACTCCTATTGGGATCATTTGAAATATGTATGTTAATTTAGGCAAGATGTTCATTTTTAAGGCGTTTATCCTCCCAAGCCACGAAAGGGGTTTATGTCTCAAATAATTAAGTTGATCTTTTACCTCATTCAATATGGGAATATAGTTGGCCGCATATAGAGATTCCAGTGATGCTGTTAATATCTCAGTTCCTCTTTACACCAAGCAAAGGGGAATGCAGGCTGACTTGCCTGCTGTTCCTCTTTTGGAGTGGATACCATATATACTCGAGTATAAGCCGACCCGAACAAAAGCTGAGGCACCTAATTTTACCACAAAAAACTGTGAAAACATATTGACTCGAGTATATGCCTAGGGTGTCCATCTGCATGCCTCACTGTGCCCATGACTCACTGTGTCCATGCCTAAACTTACGTTTAACATGGGAGTATATAGAAGGGGTACCCGGCTTTGAAAAAAAACGGTGCTCCCTGGCCGTAGGTCCCCCGGACAACAAACTTGTAGAGGAAGAGTGGGTCTATATGTGTGCCACACTTGGGGTCCAGGGGACCTACGGCCAGCCAGTACTGGGTCACCAAAGTCCGGGAGATCAGGTGCAAAAAGGTGACTCGAGTATAAGCCGAGGGGGCATTTTCAGCACCAAAAAATGTGCTGGAAAAACTTGGCTTATACTCGAGTATATACGCCATGTTTAAAATCTCTGTTTTTCATGTATTAATTTTAAAGTTTGTAATTTTTCCATATCTGCTCAGTTCCTCAAGTACACTTGGTATTGTTGTCCTAGGATTAGAAATGTAAAATAATACATCGTCTGCATATGCGGCCACTTTGTACTCCCTGTCCCCTACTCTTACTCCTCTTATATCCTAATTTTGCCAAATCGCGGCTAACAAGGGTTCTAATGCCAATACAAATAACATTGGTGAAAGGGGGAAGCCCTGCCTTGTACTAAGTTAAAAATAGGTATAAAAATGTATAAAAATACATTGTGTGTGTATATATATTATACATGTATAAATCCTAGAGATACCATTATCTGTTTTTTTCCCCCAACAAACCTTTCATAAAAACATTAATTTCAAAAATCTGTTTTAAAAATGTTTGCCACAAAGATATCCACATGGAAAGTAATTAAAATAAAAATGTACTAATTTATTAAATCTATTAAAAAAAAATATCATCCCATTAGATGTTATCTTAAACTCAATGTCCTGTACTAGAAAAACAAATATAGTCTCTTGCTGGTTGCTATGGGAAACACTAACACTTCAAATTTTTCCTAAATAAGCCCTAAGGGCTATATGTGATATTAGTGCAAACTATTGATTATGGGACTGACTCAGGTTGAAAGTGTAGTAACCTACATTACCGAGTGATGGTGCTGAATTTCACGAGCTGTGTTCCCATGTTTAAGATGACATCAGGTAGCGTGATAAATATACATTCCTGTCGTGTTTATAAAAGGACAGCTCAATTCTTTTGAAAGGAAATTCCATTGCTTTTTTTAGGAAAATTGTTATGTGCCACCCACTTTGGGCTCGACGGGGAACCACCCAGGACAAAATCCATGCATAAAGTACTTACAGTATGTTTACAAGAAAATAATTTCTATTTTATATTAGGTAGGAATGTCGTGCAGGAGTGATAGGATTTCTCACGTGAGTTACATGAGACTTCAGGTTGTATTGTCTTGTTCAAAAGACATACGGAAAATAACTGAATGCTATGTTAATCAGCCGTATAACATTAGCACGTTACTAGTCTGGTCTTCTGACCCTCATAGTGACTGTTAATATAGAATAAACAACTAGTGGTAAGTAAATAGAAATGTATGCGCCTTATGCCCCGTACACACAATCGAAATTTCCATCGGGATAAACTCAGACGGATTTTTCTGATGGAATTCCATTCAAGCTGTCTTGCATACACACTGTCACACCAAATTCCGACCGTCCAAAACGTGGAGACGTACAACACTACGACGAGCAGAGAAACATGAAGTGCAATGCTTCCGAGCATGCATGTGTCGACTTGATTCTGAGCATGCATGTTTTTTTTCTCCGTCGGAGTTCCACACAGACGATCGGAATTGTTCTCTTCTCTTTCCAAGTCCGTCAGAATCTCTGATGGAAAACATCTGATGGGGCACACACACACGGTCGGAATATCCGATGAAAAAAGTCTGTCTGACTTTTTTCATCGGAAATTCCGATCGTGTGTACAAGGCATAACGGGGAGAACTCATTGTACAGTTTACCTGAATGTGATTTTTGTGGCATATTTGCAAAAAGTCATATTTCTAGAGATCTGAAGGTTATAACTCAAGTGCTTCCCTAGTGATTGTGATTCTAGCCACGAAGAAAGTACACTTGTCAGTAAAAATTTGCTGACAGACATCTTGCTTATAGTTTAGAAACAGGAGCAGTAAAGCCCAACTTATGTGCTGCGCTGCTAAACAGGAAGTAAAGAATGTATATGTGATGTGTAAATAGATAAGTTATAAAAATGTTCCCGAATGTAACACATCTGAGATTATTTTCATTAAACTCTTCACTTTCATATACACAACATGGACTGAATGGCTCAAGTCCAACATGAAAGACACAAGACTTTACTGGCTCAGCTTTTGAGACAACACATATTTAGAAAACGTAATAAAATGTATTGCATATATTAAAAGCACATGGATAAAAAGAGGGAAAAAAAAATGCCCCCGAATGACTCAAGGAATTAGTAAGGCCTAAGGTTGGATACCCTGCTCAAAAGACCAGAAGTCTAAACATAAATTTACAGGTTTTAAACAGTATACACAGTATAACAATAAACAAATACAATAATGTGGACTTCTAGTTGCAAAGGTATGCACAGTACGCCAATGTATGGCTTATTTGGGACCCAATAAGATGAGATGGCATCAATGCATGTAGTGGGTAAAAGGACATTCAAAAATAGCCCAGGGGGCAGAGACGGGGGCATAAAGACCAAGAGACCACCAAGCAGGACATGCAGTGGACAGCATATAGAAATTAAGATTGATAACATTTTTAATAAAGAGCAGGTGAGTGGGCTAGAAGTATACAAAGGCCACAGAATGGCTGGAAGGCACCAATGTCCCCAAGCTCAAACACATGTGTAGACTTTATATCTGTACTAAACCCCCTCCAATAAAGCAGCATCCAACAAAAAGGGGTACTCGATAGCCAGTAGATTGGAGAGATATCCATATGGATTGGGGGCAGGAGCCAGGAGCGTCATTCTGCTGTCAAGAACGCCATGCTGTCCATACTAAAAATAACTTTTGGCTATACATAAATTTTAGGTATATCGTAAAAAAAAGCACTGTTGGATATAGATTTAACAAGGACTTTGCCTGGTACTAGTGGATTTCACAGTCTCTTTAAAGTCCGATATTGTGTCTATTCTGAGAGTAAATGTTAACAGCCTAGCTAGAATTTTTTGTATAGATACCTCCGTATTAGGTTACATAGTTACATAGTAGGTGAGGTTGTTAAAAGACACAAGTACATCAAGTCCAACCTATGTGTGTGATTATATGTCAGTATTACATTATCCCTGTATGTTGTAGTCATTCAGGTACTTATCTAATAGTTTTTTTAAACTCTCGATCCTTCCGGCTGAAACCACCGCCTTTGGAAGGGAATTCCACATCTTTGCTGCTCTTACAGTAAATAACCCTCTACGCAGTTTAAGGTTAAACCTTGTTTCTTCTCATTTAAATAAGTGGCCACGTGTCTTATTAAACTCCCTTCCGCTGGAAAGTTTTATCCCTATTGTGGGGTCACCAGTATGGCATTTGTAAATTTAAATCATATCCCCTCTCAAGCGTCTCTTCTCCAGAGAAAATAAGTTCAGTACTCCTAACCTTTCTTCATAACTAATATCCTCCAGTCCTTTTATTATCTTTTTAGCCCTTCTCTGCACTTCCTCCATTTCCACTACATCCTTCCTGAGGACTGGTGCCCAGAACTAGACAGCATACTCTAGGTGCTGCCGGACAAGAATCTTGTAGAATGGGAGAATTATTGCTTTATCTCTTGAGTTAATCCCCTTTTTAATGCATGTCAATATTCTGTTTGCTTTGTTAGCAGCAGCTTGGCATTGCATGCCATTGCTGAGCCTATCATCTACTATGATCCCCTGGTCTATTTCCATCCTTGATTCCTCCAGAGGTTCTCCCCCCAGTAAGTAGATTTATTTTTCCATTTGTTGACTTGTGCATTGCCAGCACCCTTGATCTTCTGAGACCATACTGATCATCCTAACACAATCCACCTGGAGCGGTAACTTTCTTTCTTTCAGTGAGTAGATTGCATTAATATTTTTGCCACCTAAATGCATTATTTTACATTTTTCCAGATTAAACCTCATTTGCCATGTAGCCACCCCATGAATTTGTTCAGATCTTCTTGCAAGGTTTCCACATCCTGCGGTGAAGTTATTGCCCTGCTTAGCTTAGTATTATCCACAAATACAGAGATTGAATTGTTTACCCCATCCTCCAGGTCGTTTATGAACAAATTAAAAATAGTATTGGTCTCAGCACAGAACCCTGGCAGACCCCACTTTCGACCCCTGACCATTCCGAGTACTCCCCATTTATCACCACCCTCTGAACTCACCCTTGTAGCCAGTTTTCAGTCCATGTACTCACTCTATGGTCCAAGCCAACAGACTTTACTTTGTACAGTAAACATTTATGGGGAAATGTGTCAAATTCTTTTGCAAAATCCAGATATACCACGTCTATGGGCCTTCCTTTATCTAGATGGCTCCTCATAGGTTATTCGATTGGTTTGGCAAGAACAGTTCTTCATGAATCCATGCTGATTACTGCTAAAGATACTGTTTTCATTACTAAAATCTTCTATATAGTGCCTTATCATCCCCTCCAAGAGCTTGCATACTATTGATGTTAGGCTAACTGGTCTGTAATTCCCAGGGATGTGTTGTGGCCCTTTTTTAATTAATGGTGCTACATTGGCTTTTCTCCAAACAGCTGGTACCATTCCAGTCAGTAAAAATTAGAAACAATGATCTGGCAATTACTTGACTGAGTTTCCTAAGGACCCTCAGGTGCAAGCCATCTGGTCCCGGTGACTTATTAATGTTAAGTTTCCCAAGTATATTTCTAATTCTGTCCTCTGTTAGCCATAAAGGTGCTTACTGCGACTTGTCATAAGGATAAACATTGCAGTTTTGGTTACTGAAGCCCCCCCCCCCCCCGTTTCCCTCCTGAAGACTGAGAAGAATACATTCAATACCTTCGCCATCTCACCATCCTTTGTAACCAGATTTCCTTCCTCATTCATTATGGGGCCAATATGGTATGTCTTCCCTGTTTTTACTGTTTATATACTTAAAGAATTTCTTCTGATGTATTTTGCTCTCCTCTCCACTGAAATTCAGTGTCTTTGTATTCCCCTTATGTTTCCTATTTGTGCGATTTATACTAAAACTGATTGACCTGCGATCGCGGTTTCCTAAATTGCCCCATATTTCCACATCCATGATCAGGTCTGTATTGTTGGTAATCAGTAGGTCTAGTAACGCTTTGTTTCTAGTTGGTGTGTCTACCATCTGACCCATGAAATTGTGCTGCAAGACATTTAGGAATTGGCGAGCCTTAGACGAATGTGCGGTTCCTTCTGCCCAGTCCATGTCTGGATAATTAAAATCCCCCATTATGATGACACATTCTTGCTGCTAATCCAAATTGTGATAGGAGGTCCATCTTCGCCTCCTCCCTCAGGTTAGGGGGCCTATAGCATCGTCCCAGTATTATTTTCCCCTTAGTTTCATCCCTTTGGAGCTCTACCCATAAGGATTCCACCTCCTTCCTAGCTCCCTTAGTGATGTCATCTCTCACATTAACTTGTACATTATTCTTAATATACAGGCATACCCCTCCCCCTTTTTTACCCCCTCTCTCCCTGGGATAAAGGGAATACCCTTGAATGGTTGCCAGCCAATCGTGAGAGCTGTAGAAACAAATCTTTGAAATTCACACAAAATCTAAAGCCTCCTCGTACAACTGTATCACTAGTTCTCCTATCTTGTCTGTCAGGCTCCTGGCATTGGTGAACATGCCACATAGTTTAGACTGGTCGCATACTGTACTCTTATTGTGTTTTTCCAAGATTGCAAATAAGACTTGTTACTATACTTACCTCGGGTTTATGTGCTTTAGTCAACCTACCACTAATGCCCCCAATACTACCCTTTGGAATATTTCTATCTCTGGACCCTCCTACTGTCACCTAGTTTAAAAGCCCCTCTAACTTTTCGGCCATCTTCACTCCCAGCAGATCTGCACCCTCCTCATTTAGGGGCAGTCTGTCCCTTCTATAGAACTGGTGACCTACTGAGAAGTTGGCCCAGTTCTACAGCAACCCAAACCCCTCCTTCCTACACCAGCTCCTCAGCCACTTGTTTACATCCCTAATCTCTCTCTGCCTTTACGATGTGGCTCGAGGTACCGATATTATTTCTGAGAATACTTACCTCAATTTAGTTCCTAAGTGCCTAAAATCATTCTTTAGGACACTCCACCTTCCTCTGACTTTGTCACTGGTGCCAACGTGCACCATGACAGCCGGGTCTTCCCCAGCCCCTCCCAGTAATCTGTCCACCAGATTCGTAATGTGCCAAACCCGAGCATGCAGTAGACAGCATACAGTTTGGCGCTTCAGGTCTTTGTCACAGATTGCCCTCTCTGCCCTAAGAATTGAGTCCACTACCACCAGAATCTGTCTTTCCTTTCCCTTTGCCCCCCCCCCACTCTCACTGGAGGAGTTATTCCCCTGGCAGCTAGGGGAGTCCCTCAGCTCCAGCAGTGTTGGTCCCTGATTGATTTCACCAATGTCACTCAATGAAGCGTAGTTATTGGGATGTTCCAGCCCAGAATCGGCCTCCCTGGTACTTTTCCCTCTACCCTTCCTGACTGTCAACCATCTACTCTTTTCTAGTGCCTGCACCTCTTCGTCTCCACCTGCCTGCTGGCCCCTGCCGGGTACGTTCCCGGCTGTCCTTTAGTCTCAGTGCTGACAGTTGATTCCCTAGATTCAGAACCTGAGCTTCCAGGGAAACAATGTGCTTACATTTTGCACAGAAGTATTCGCCCTCGATCGGATGATCAAGGATCGCATTCCTGCCACAAGATATACACTGAGTCGCATCTCCATTCACGCCGGGCATCATACCTTCCTGACACTAATACTCAATACACAGGTACGCAACAATACAATCCACAGGTACTCACATCCCACGCGCACTCGCAGCACTCGTGTACTCAATTCCCACGTGCACAATCCACAAGTACACACAATCCACAGGTACCAACGATATATACACACAACTCAGATACACACAACACTCCCAATACCCAGGCACACACAATACCCAGGCACACACAATACCCAGGCACACACAATACCCAGGCACACACAATACCCAGGCACACACAATACTCAGGCACACACAATACTCAGGCACACACAATACTCAGATACTCCCAGGTTGGTGCCCAGGTATTTCATGTTTGCAGGTTATGAGGGTACATACCTTGTTAGGTGGGAAAAACTCCAGCCCAGCCTGATTTAAGGCAAGTTGTTAGCATTGGATTACTGTCTACAAATTAAGGCAAGTTTAACAGCCCTGGTATTTTTCACTAAAATGTGAAATAAGCACAATTCAAATCATCCATTTTTGGACAGACCCAGTGACATTATGTCTGTTACAATTGAACAGACACTATGCTTCCCATCATTTTAAGTCAGTTGATAACATGGAATCTCCATTGACAGCCAATAAACCTGTCAAGTAAATGAGCTAAGGAAAGTCTGGAAACATGCCCAAACTGTTGATAATCATTATTTGGATCCCTTTCAACACACCTTTACTTAATAGCAATCCTTTTTTAATTAATTTTATTCTGATATTGCCAAGGATTCTAATTTGAAAGATTAGGTTTGAAAAGACGGGAATCCTCAAATCCTTGTGTAAGAGCTATAAGATAATATTTAACACATGCCAATGGCATCCTAAAACAGCAGCTGACGTGGTGGCTGTTCTTCCAAAGCTGTTTATATACAAATGGACTACAGAGATTGTAGTGGAATGAGAATATACAAACATTTGTCACTCGCAATTGAATATTATGTGTGGTCTTGTTTACTAAAAGGATAAATGTTCTGTATGTACAAATAGATTTGTTCATGGAAATCATGGGCTAACGTATGCATGTGGCTATCCTGCAGTAGAGACATCAAAAGAATATTGAAAGCGATCAGTATTAATCTGATGAACTGTACAAGCAAAGAAAGTCAGTTCTATTCATAAAAGCCTACTTTGGAGTCACATGTGGCATTCTTTTTGGAAAAGCTGTCAATTGAAGTAACCCTGAAAACTTAAAGTGGTTGTAAACCCCCTTAATTCACTTTTACCTATAGGTAAGCCTAGAATAAGGCTTACCTATAGGTAGTGGAAATATCTCCAAAACTTGTGCCCTTTAGGAGATATCTACCTTGTAGTGCGCCGATGATGTAATCGGCGCATGCGCTGTGAAGAAACGGACCTCTGTGCTGTTTCTTCACTCGTATGTGCCGTAAATGACGGCTCCTGCACGCATGCATGGGAGCGACGTCACGCAGCTCCGGCCAGTCACAGAGCCGGAGTCCATGGCCCCAGAAGGAAGAGGGCAGAAGATCAATGCTTCCACCAGCAGGGACAGCGTGGGCTTTGATTGCAGGTAAGCGCCACATAATGGGCTAGTATGTGATGCATACTAGCCCATTATGCTTTTACTTTGCAGGGAACGACAGAGGAAGTAAAACCAATTAGGGTTTACTTCCTCTTTAATTTAAAACTACAAACTAGTGGTTAGCGGAAATATGTCATCAGGCACAGTTAAGGGACCGGGACGTTGGGGAGGGTTCTGGAATTGGTTCTCCTTTTAATTTTTTGAAAGGAAAACGTGAGCTTAACCTTAAAATATATTTAATGCAACTTGTTACACCTAACAAATACTTAGAGGTTCTTCAGTCTGAAAAAATAAATAAAAGCCAGCAGCTAGAAATACTGTAGCTTCTAAATTTAATCAAAGGACCACTACCTGTTCAGAGATCCAACGCTGTCCTTCTGTTGCCATGGCCATTTGTAGTGATTTTATAGCACTAATATGGAGTTAGATTTTAAGATCATGTATCGTTTTATGAACTTAAGGCTATTGATATTCAAATTTACCAGTCAGGCTGGTATATGAGCTAAGCAGAGGAAGTTCATTACAGGATATGATGTAGAGGTAGTTAGGGGGAGGTGAGGACTTTGAACAGGCATGTGGTGGGACAAAGGACAGAGTTGTTTTGGAACACAAAGGAGCAACATGTCTGCTGGAAGCTCGAGGACTTTGGAGAAGTTTTGAGTTGAAGAACCATGAAGAAGATTTTATCTTCATGACTCCATCATAAAGACGTTGAGTAGCTGTTTAGTATATTGATTGCATACATATTGTACATGTTTCAGCTTGTGCATGTTGTAGGCATATTTTAGTTATACTTTGCATGCTATTAATTGTGTATCCTACTGTTTTATATACCGTGTGAGTCCCGTTACGCTTCGTGAATGGATCCACAGTCCCCAGGAGGTTGCTGGCGGGGGGACGGTGGGATTGCCTAGGCGATTCCAGTGGAAGTGGGAGCAGATACCTGTCAAAACCCCTTTTTAGGTTAAGTTCCACCTAATGATTGTATTATTGAAGCGATTCTAAAGGCTCAAATTGTATTTTTTTTTAATAATAAAGGTCATACTTACCTGCTCTGTGCAATGGTTTTGATCCTCCTCTCTTGAGTCCTCCACCAGCGCTTCTTGCTCCTTCCCCCACCAAAAGCAAGCCACTTACTATGGCTCTGCGTGTCCATAAAGACACACACAGCACGGCTCAGCCACGTCCCCCTCCACCTGCTCACTTGTGATTGGCAGCAGTGTGAGCAAATGGCTGCCGCTGCTGTCTGAGCCAATGAGAGAGAGCTGAGAGAGCCCCTGCTCTTGTGAGATCAGGCTCAGGTAAATATAAGGGGGGCCGGGGGGGGGGGTTGTTTATGGAGAGCTGCATGCAGTTTTTTTACCTTAATGCATGCCTTTAGAACCACTTTAAATACGTAACTTGAATTTTACTTTTGCTTCTTACAATCCACTGTACAGCAACACTCAAACTGGAAGAGGAAGGGGCAGCACTAGGAACCAACTGGATGACTTGCATGTCTCTGGGAGAGTGGAGCATAGAGACCAGGCCCGGATTGGCCCAGGATCTTGCCCGGTGGGCCGGGGCTGCCAGTCCTTGCGGGGCCCAACCTGCGCTGCTCACCCGGCCTCTCCGCGGCCACCCGGCTGCCAGTTAAGCTAAGCAATCTGTCCTGGGGGGGAGGGCGTGACTACAAAGGGGGAGGAGCTAGAGCAGACACCTGCTGCAGACACCTTGGAGCCAGATGAGAGAGAATGTGAGTGCAGCCCCCCTGTGACCTGGATAGGAGGAGCAGTGGGGCGGCTGCATATAGAAGAATCGTTCTCTCCATCTTTCTCCTGCAGTCTCTGAATGCCTGCGAGAGGGAGAGGAGAAGCAGGCATTCCGAGACTGCAGGAGGAAATTGGAGAGAATGATTCTTCTATATGCAGCCGTCCCCCTGTCCTCCTATCCTGCTTATCTCTGCTGCCCCCCGGGCTCTCCACCCTATCCATACTCTTTGCTACCATGTGCTCTCCACCTCCCCCAGGTGCTCTTCGCTGCTACCTTGTGCTCTCCGCTTCCCCCTGTGCTCTCCGCTTTCCCCTGTGCTCTCCGCTTCCCCATGTGCTCTCCGCCTCCCCCCATGCTCTCCGCTACCCCCCATGAACACTTCACCGCCCCCTGTGCTCTCTCCCTCTCCCCATGCTCTCCACTTCCCCCATGCTCTTTCCTGGTACCCCCTTGCCTCTCCCCACACTACTGCCATCTTTCCCCCTCCCCTGTCCCAGGGGATCTGTCAGGGTGAAGAGTGGGGAGGTGTCATGGGCTGATCAACTCAAAATTCCCGAACCTATTTTTTGTCCCAGTCTGGGCCTGACAGACTACCTCATCAATGTGTTGCCACTCAGTTTGCAGTCACATGTTGGAGGAAGGGTGGTGACCTAGTGGTGTTGCTTAAGTGTAGCAGAGAAAAGTCAGGTCACCAGAGTGGCGGAGCTGTGTAGTAGACAAGGACAGACTTTTTTTTGTCAACTGGCAGGAGGAGTTTTCCTTCCAGTGAGGATAAGAACAACTGTTTACTTATGAAACCATCAGATGCTTTGCAAAGTGATGACTTGAGTCCCCTACAAGATTAGGAGCTTAAATGAGTAAACAAAATGAGTAATTCACAATCAACTAATAGAACATGTGCTAATGGAAAAACCAACAAAGCTTTCATACAAAACCCATGTTGATTGATAAACATTAGAAAAAAAAATTACTTGCTACGCTGGGAGAGGATTAATTTTATCGTGCAGAGTCCCTCCCTACCTGGAACATTCCTAAGGCAATGGAATGACAGATTTACAGTAAGCCCTTTGTTTTTATCTGTCAAGTAACGTGCCGCGAAGATCTGCTTCTTATCATAATACTGTCAGCTGCCGCTGCCACACCAGCCTTCTTCCCCTGCACCTCAGCATTCATTTGTACCTTGAGCTAGATAAACATTGGCACCAGTCCAGTAATATACACACTCATAGCCCTTGGCTGCTAATTCTTTCTTTCTTAGAAAACAAGCAGCCAGAATAATTATAGGCAAATAGCTGTTGGGCTTACTCGTAATTAATTTGATGATTCTTATGCACAGCATTCTAAAATAAAGAGTACAAGAGAAAAAGATACATGTACCAAAAGGTAAAAATAAACATATATTAGGGGGGGGGGGGCTGCCAGGCAACACTGAAAGATCCATCATTAGCAGAGTTAAAGGATAAGTTTACCTTTTAAAAAAAAAATAAGTGCATCTTTTTTTTGCAGGTACATTTTTTTACATTTTCTATTTTTTTTCTTAGGAGCTTGTAAAGCATTGTACATGTGATCAGCAGATAACGGGTGCAATGCCAGGCTTCTGCAGACTGTCAGTTTAGCTGTCAGCTCATATCTCCGGTACAGGCAGGCAGTTACAATACAGGAAGCTCAATGGACTCGACAGCACTCGCCAGCGCCCTTGTAGTTCATTGAGAACTACAAGCCATCAGCTGCAAGGGCTATTTGTAGTCCATTCATTAACAGGAAACTGTGAATGAAAGATGCGGCTGTGCAGGTGGAGCCTCACACAGCCACAAGTTTTTTTTAAATATGACAGCGGGTGCAGGGAGAAGATCCCCGCCAGCTGTCACGGGGGGGACCTGGGGGAGAGCTGCAGGAGCTGGAACATGTTACATGTTCTACCCTACAAACAAGTGGAACATGTAACATGTTCCCAAAGGAGAACTTAGAAAACACTTATGTCCCCTTGTGTAAAAAAAAAAAAAAAAAAAGGTTTTAGTGAGCCAAATACATGTATGACAAACAAACAGATTTTTTTATTTTTTTTTATCAGTTGGATCAGACTGTTTATGAACTGTATCTTCTGTATGCGGCTGGACTTTGTTTTCTGGACCCTTTGTGTATCTCTCTGTATGGTGCAGCCTGCAATAGGAGACATCTGGGTCCCAGGACATCGAGGGGCCTCTTGCTCCACACCCGGAATTTTTAAGCAATAGGTGAGATTTTTCACTAATGTTTGTGCTTTTTCTTTGTTTGATGAAGAAGGTATATATGTGCTGTTTCTGTATTTAAATGAAGAGAGTACAATGTTACAATGTGAATGTATTTAATATTTACAATGTGAATGTATTTAATATTTACAACACTTTTTGATCTACTTCAGATGTAATACTTGTTTATGCCATGATGAAGAATGCGTAGCATTCGAAACGCATCGGCTTTCAGCTACAACTTACCTCCCAAATTGGTGATGGTACCGTATGCCGGACAGTATCTGCATCATTTATGTTTTGTATTATGTATATTCATGTAATTTTCGAGATATTATTTTTTTTTTGTATATGCTGAATCTATTTTTGTAATAAATTGATATATTTTTTCATATATATTTTTGAAACTTCTTTTTGCGTTGCCTACACAATCCCACTCCATGAGGTATTTTCGATTAATTTGTGTATTGTCCCTTATAGGGATTGTTCAATATTGTCACCACACTTCCACTTTGGCTGCTTTGCCAATTAGATTTATATATTTTGTGTGTATATATATATATATTTATTTTTCCACAGCGCAAATATTTTTCACTTGTTTTAAAACAGAATCTGCTAATATAACATTTCATATTACTGATATGTGCCTGCTTTACTGCGTCAGTTTTCTAGTTATGCTGGGAACTCAGCCTGTTCTCTTGCAATGATCAAATTGGTGCGGATGTGCCCCTCCTCCCCCTGCATAGCCATTCACTGGGAAGAACAGTGTACTGTTGTCCCTCCTCTCCCAGCTCTCTGTATTTATATTGTTTTTTTTATACACTAGTGTGCAAAAGTTTAAGGCAGGTGTGAAAAAAATGGTGTACATTTTTTTCAATACATTTTTCGAAAGTAGAAATCCAAATCAAATCAATATTTGGCAAGCCCACCCTTTGCCTTCAAAACACTATAAATTCTTCTAGGTTCACGTGCATGCAGTATTTTATTTTTTTGAAAGAAATTTGTAGGTAAGTTGTTCCAAACATCTTGGAGAACTAACCACAGATCTTCTGTGGATGCAGGCTGCCTCAGATCCTTCTGTCTCTTCATGTAATCCCAGACAGACTCAATGTTGTTGAGATCAGGGCTCTGTGGGGGCCAAACCATCACTTCCATGACTCCTTGTTCTTTCTTACGCTAAAGATAGTTCTTAATGACATTGGCTGCATGCTTGGGGTTATTGTCCTGCTGCAAAATAAATGTATGGACAATCACACGCCTCCCTAATGGTATGGCATGATGAATGCGTATCTGCTTGTATTTCTCAGCATTGAGGACACCATTGATCCTGACTAAATCTCCAACTCCAAAGCCATTTGCAGAAATGTAGCCCCAAACTTGCAAGGAACCTCAACCATGCTTCACTGTTGCCTGCATACACTCATTATCGTACCACTCTCCAGCCCAAACGGCCTCCTGCTACAGCCAAATATTTCAAATTTTGTTTCACCAGTCCAGAGCACCTGATGATCATTTTCTGTACCCTTAGTTCCTATATTTTGGTGCATAGTTGAGTCGCCTAGCCTTGTCTCCATGTCGGAGGTATGGCTTTTTGGCAGCTATTCTTACATGAAGACCACTTCTAGCCAGGCTTCTCAGACAGTAGATGGGTACCTGGGTCCTACAGGTTTCCGCCAGATCTTTGCTAATGGTACTGCTGGACATTTTCCGATGTCGAAGGGAAGTAAACATGATTCATCTGCTGCATTAAGTTTCCTTGGCCGACCACTGCATCTGCTGTCCTCAACATGGCCTATTTTTTTGTGCTTCTTTAGAAGAGCTTGACCAGCACATCCTTATACCACAGTCTGCTTTGAAAACTTTGCCTGGGAGAGACCTTGCTGATGCATTAAAACTACCTTGTGTCTTATTGCTGTGCTCAGTCTTGCCATGGTGTAAGACCTGTGACATATAACGGTCTTCCACAACCTAGCAGAATTTGGCTTTAAGTCTCCTACAAAGCTGTTTCTGTTAATGACTGTGTTAATGACCTACATAAGAAATTGATGATCATTGGCGCCTGCTTTGTATTATTGTTTAATCATACACTTGACTCTCATTCTACAAAATCCCTGACTATGTGCAGGCATACAAAGTGTGTAAGTGTAATGCCGTGTACACACGACCGTTTTTCATGACGAGAAAAATTAAATTTTTTAAATTGGTCGTTAAAAACGGTCATGTGTAGGCTCTAGAGCATTTCTCGACGTGAAAAAATGGGCATTAAAAATTTAGAACCTGCTCTATTTTTTCACGTCGTCGTTTTTCTCGTTGTGTGTACGCTTTAGCGACGGGGAAAAAGACGCGCATGCTCAGAAGCAAGTTATGAGATGAGAAATTAGCATAATCAGCCCAAAGGGTGGCACCATTCAAATGGAACTTCCCCTTTATAGTGCCGTCGTACGTGTTGTACGTCACCACGCTTTGCTCGACCATTTTTTTTCACGATCGTGTGTATGCAAGGCAGACTTGAGAGGAAGCACGTAGAGAAAAAAAAGTTTTTTTCCATGACATGAAAAACGGTTGTGTATACGCGGCATTAGAATTGATGCTGGTTTGAAGCCAAAGGGTAGTCACATCAATTATTAATTTGATATAGATTTTTCTTCTGATCGCTCACTTTGCATTTTGTAAATTAATAAAAATAAACAATTAAAATATATATTTTTAAAAGCATTCTACTTTACAGCCTTCTTCACACCTGCCTAAGACCTTTGCACAGTACTGTAAATATACACAAACGTTTAGCATTACATTTTTATTTTAAACTGAATGGGTTGTTTTACAAGGTGAGAGTTCACACAAAAATGTAATCCTGAATGAACCCATAAAAAAATGGGTGCATGGGCGTACAATAAAAAGTGTGTATGTGTATATTCTTGTAAATACATACAAAAAAATGTTACAAATTGAGAAGACAGGCCTGGTCACATCACCTGTCACTATGTCTAAAATAGCACTGTCATCACAGGTTACACTTTGCTATGTTACCACACATCACCTATCACTATGTCAGTGGTTATCATGCAAGGAGGTTAGTAGAACAGAGACAGATACTGCTTAATCACACTGCCATGTAAGAGAGAACCTTTTCTGTTAGGGAAAGACCAAGAGACACAAGAGACACATTTTTTTTTTTTTAGAATAACATAAAAAAATATTTTTTATTGCATTTTAGTCTAAATATGAGATCTGAGGTCTTTTTGACCTCAGATCTCATATTTAAAGCGGGGGTTCACCCAAAAAAACATTACATTCAGGCGAGTTGTGATAATGACATTAGGCTGTTTTTTTTTTAAATGTTCACCGCGGCTTCCAGGTATAATCTGCGGGACTGGGCGTTCCTAATTTATTTACATGCTTCCGACCGGCGCATACAGCGCGTCACAAGTTGCCGAAAGAAGCCGAACATCGTTGCGCAGGCGCCGTATAGAGCCGACTCGCAGTCCGGCTTCTGTCGGCAACTCGTGACGCACTGTATGCGCCGGTCGGAAGCATGTCAATCAATTAGGAACGCCCAGTCCCGTAGATTATACCCGGAAGCCGCGGTGAACATATATATATATATGTACGGCAAGGATTTAAAAAAAAAAAAACAGCCTAATGTCATTATCACAACTCGCCTGAATGTAATGTTAAAGTGTTTTTTGGGTGAACCCCCGCTTTAAGAGGACCTGTCATGCTTTTTTCTATTACAAGGGATGTTTACATTCTTGGTTATAGGAATAAAAGTGACCCAAATTTTTTTTTTTTAATAAACAATGTCAAGATAAAGAATAAAAAATAAAAAAAAATTTAAGTGCCCCGTCCCGACGTGCTCGTGCGCAGAAGTGCCCGCATATGAAAACAGTTTTTAAACCAAACGTGAAGTATAGCCGCGATCGTTGGATCACTGTACTCCAATGACCTTCATAGTCACCAGATCTCAATCCAATAGAGCACCTTTTGGATGTGGTGGAACAGGAGAATTTCATCGTGGCTGTGCAGCCAACAAATCTGCAGCAACTATGTGATGCTATCGTGTCAATATGGATCAAAATCCCTGAGGAATGTTTCCAACACCTTGTTAAATCTATGCCACAAAGAATTAAGGCAGATCTGAATGTAAAAGGGGATATAACCCAGTACTAGCAAGGTGTACCTAATAAAGTGACCAGTGAGTGTGTGTGAACAGGCTGTAAAAACTCACTGAAACGCACATGAAAACTGATATGAATATGAAGTCTCTGCAAGTGAAATCTATGCGGTTTTCCTATCAATTTTCATGCATGTATGCCCTAAGAAAACCGTCACATGACACTAAAAATAGGTATCGGTAATTGGTATCAGCGAGTATTTGAGAAAAAGTATCGGTACACGCGCATCCCTATTGACAATCATGGTTACTTCCATAGATAGTGGAGTGAGGGTAGCCAACCAAGGACAAAAAAATGTGTGTTATTTGCAAGATTAGCAGGTAAGAATAAAAGAAAAAACCCTAAAAAAAAATTAAAAAAAATTAACGCAGCTACCTCATCTAAGGACTGGTAAGATCATATGCTTAAAGCGGGGGTTCACCCAAAAATGAATTTTTAACATTACATTCAGCCGAGTTGTCCTAATGACAATCGGCTGTTTTTTTTTTTTTTCGTACATACCGTATTTTTACCGCTGCTTCCGGGTATGTCTTCTGTGGGACTGGGCGTTCCTATCTGATTGACAGGCTTCCGACCATCGCATACTACGCGTCACCGAAAGAAGCCGAACGTCGGTGCGGCTCTATACGGCGCCTGCGCACCGACGTTCGGCTTCTTTCGGCAACTCGTGACGCGTGGTATGCGACGGTCGGAAGCCTGTCAATCAGATAGGAACGCCCAGTCCCGCAGAAGACATACCCGGAGGCGGCGGTGAAAATACGGTATGTACGAAAAAAAAAAAAAAAGAAAAATGTAATGTTAAAATTTTTTTTTTGGGTGAACCTCCACTTTAAGCTCAAAAAAAAAAAAAAGAGCATACACAATACAAATGCACAATATTTCATATTGACCCCAAAAAATAGACATTAAAAACATGATTGCTTCACCCTGATCATAAAAAAATGAATATTGGCACAAGAAAAAGTGTCAAACTTTTGGACCAAAAACAACTATTCGAATTTGTACAATAAATAACATGAAATAAACTGAAAAAACGAACACAGGTCATTATAATCAACATATATCTATTTACAACAGTATTTGGAGACAAAAAATAAATAAAAATGTGAAAAAGAAAAACCCAGAGAGCTTATGATGTAATGAAAATGTATATGTGTAATGCTCTTATTTGCCAGAACCATTATGTCAAACTTGTGAAAAGACATGCACTTGACAGCTTTAAGCAAGAGGATAATGAGTTATGATGATGGACTGACTTTCTGGATCTGCCTTCCAGTTGAGCACATCATCTACTTTTCAATCCTCACTTTAAGAAAATCAACTCATAAAAGGGTATTCCAAACTTGATTCACTGGAACAACTGGAAAACTCGTAATAAAACAAGATAGTCTTGGCCAAGTAAAATGTACAATAGAATATAAGGGTCGTTAATGAGCGAGAGGGAAGTCTATTTTGCCGCATTTATCGGTATCTGAAATATAAACTATTCCTAAAAAACGAATCAGCATCCCGTTGTCTTTTTTCTGTTTAAAAAAAGAAAGGAACAATTTGATTGAATGCTATAAGGAACATGGGCTGTTCTTATTCCAAGACATTTTGACAAATGAGACCATTCTATTTTAAGCTGTCTACAGGGATTGTGTCAGAAGAAAACCAACTGTAGCCATAATAACGCATACTTTTAGGTGCTTTCTGGGGAAAACACTGCTTTTGATAATCCTGTAAAATGTGTTTACAATACATTCATATTTAATTTCCAATTGAACTTTTTGCATAAGTGATTTTGTTCCAGACATCGATTCTGTTAAGCACTTTAAAGTATCTGAGGAAACCTTACACAAACCTAAGCAATTAAACTCAAACAAGGGATTATAACAAGTGCATGGTTTGATATAAGTTTTTATGGCCGGCAATTGGCTGTTCAGAGAAAGTAATCGGGGTGGCTCTACAGTTGCCCCATCACTTTTACAGTGGTAAGGAAGGCCATTGGCCACCCTGTCCCCAGTAGTGGATCCCAGACTCTCCCATTTCTCCATACAAAAAAGGGATAAAAGAAAAAGAGGGCGCACCAGCCTTGTGCATTATCTTTTGATCTTTATTTAAAAAAATGAATTAAAAACTACTCACAAGCATGTGAAGGAAAACCGCAATATAAAAGCCTTAATCTGATAGCAATCGGTCTAATAACAGTCTCTAGGTGATGAAGGAAAGGACACGAGGACTACTGCTGGCTGACGCGTTTCGAAGGGATACCTTCTTCCTCAGAGCCTGGCAGTGCTGCCTCCAGCTACTTAAATACATATATGCATCCATAAGACACATCCCAGAGGCTCCTGGTCCCACCCAATATTTGTGGGCGGTCCAGCAGGGGGATGGGCTAGGGTGACAGCTATAAAATGTGTATATATGTAATGGTAGATTCCCACTGAGTAGTGCAAATTGTATTACATACATAAAGACTGCCAGATTGACAGGTCCCTATAACCAGTGCAAGAGCCAATCAAGTGCTATAAACGTAAAGATGTTTGGTAGCTATCCAAAAATAAATAAATAAATGTAGTGCCATAAGGTTCTGGATCTTACCCTATAGGTGTGTTGGTATGCTGATCCATATATTATATATATATATACACACACACAGATAAACCGTCCACTATGTGTGGTGGCTACCACACCAGTGGCGCTATTGTTCCGTCCTGGCAGTCAGATTTGCATCTGGAACACACGCTGCTTTGTTTACTTTCCGGAAAACTGGAAGTGCGGTTCAGAAGTCACTTCCTACTCGCCCGCCGTCACCCAGAAATGACGTCAGCCACTGTAGATGGTGTCCGCCATTTTGGTGTAGACTTCACATAGAGACTTGAGGCTATTAAGTTCGTATTTGTTGCGCTATACAAGTTACTCACTCACTCAGAGAACAAAGCATTTCTCCAGACAGCCTGGGACTGCACTATACGACTGGGATAGCTAGATACAGGAGAGATAAAAGGAACATTTGCTCCGTGACCAATGAAGCCAGGAAATGATGATGATTTAATCACTTCTGGTTTCATAGCGGTCATTCCCTGTCTGCCACAGCCAGGAAAGCAGCTAATCAAGCTGATGCCTAAACATTTTTTTACCTTTATGTAAAAAATGTGTAGGCTTTAGAAACACTTTAAAGGTTGCGGAAAGCAGACAGGCAAAACTCATGAAAGGACATTTTTTATGTAAATTTATGTTGGATTATCAAAAAAAACTATTGTTTATATTGATATTACAATGTTGAGGTTATAAAAGATAAAAGTGTATGCTGTAATCATGGATTTCCTTCTTGCTCATCATATGGCTCGTGCATCATACTGACCATTTTAATATAAATTTCATTAGAATCAAATGTCTTCCTATACATACTGTATCATACCATATTGTTCACAAATTACTTCATACTTAGATTTGCGTCACACTACCAGTGTTCTTGTGCTCTCACGTAATCCAAAAACGCTAAACAACGTTGAAAGGCTCCCAGCAAAGCTACTGCTGTTTTTTTATAGCTTTTTTTAGCTTCTGTGTGCATGGAGCCTAAAGGTGAACTGGCACCTATCTTGGATGAAGAAAATAGAGGCTGGCTCTCTAAATATTGGACATGTGCATTATATTTTGGAACACTTTAGCTTATTTATTGCACATTGGACTATTGTTTTGAGACATTACAAATGAATTTATGTTTTATGTATATAGATGACATTTTGTAATGTATTTTGTCAGTGCACACTGGCTACTGGCCAGAGCTTGTCAGTGTGCTGGCACATGAGCACGAGCATTGGCTCTATGGATATGAACATTAGTTTCCTGACACCCAGTATCACACCTATACTGTACCCTATGTGCTCTAAAATACATAATAGATTTATCCTAGAGAGTGACAACCAAGTTGCACACCAAGCAAAAATTATCTGTCATGTGATTGAGGGTTGGTTATAGTCAAGAGCTGTAAACCTCCATTCAAAAAGCAGATGCCAACTCATTATTTTCCACAAAAGTTGGAGGAGATTTAATGTGGCAGGAAACTGGAAGAGGGGCTGTTAGAATTCAAAGGAAACATTGAAAATTCCATCAAGCCCATAATGATGCGACTAAGAACACAAAGCACCTTGAACATATGTAGCACTACCCCCGAAGGAGCTGCCGGTTTGTTTTGAGTGGCAGGTTACCTCTTAGGCCTCGTACACACCATAGGTTAACCAGAGGAAAATGGTCTGAAGGACCGTTTTCATCAGTCCAAACCGACTGTGTGTAGGCCCCATAGGTTATTTAGCCTTAGGTTAAAAAAACGAGAACTTGCTTTAAAATGTAACCTATGGATTGGTAACCGATAGGTCAAAACCGATCAATAGTATACAAAACCATCAGTTAAAAACCCGCGCATGCTCAGAATTAAGTCGATGCATGCTTGGAAGCATTAAACTTCGTTTTTTTTCAGCACGTTGTGTTTTACGTCACCGCGTTCTGACACAATCGTTTTTTTAACTGATGGTGTGTATGCACGACGGACCATCAGTCAGCTTCATAGGTTAACCTAAGACAACGGTGCTTCAGACCGTTGTCCTCTGGTTAACCTATCGTGTGTACAAGGCCTGATTCCTTCGCCGTCTAGGGTACTGGATAAGAACTGAAAAGAACTTCAATGTCCACACTTTAGGTTTCTTTTTCTTTGCCTTATTACCGAACAGGGTAAAAGAATAAAGTAGTAGTTGAAGAGGTGGAAAGGGTAATAAGTAGTAGGTTCAGGTGTATAACTTTGTTCGGAAACACTCCTGCTTCCAGCAATGTAGCTTTCGTCGCCACTCTAGCCAGAATAGGTATTGCGCACCTGGATAGGCCTCTCTCACTAGCCTAGCAGCCAGGGTGTCACATGGAAACTTTAGCAAAGTCTCTGCCACAGACCTTCCCAAAGATGGAGATGTATTCGGTCCAGAATCCTTCTTAACACAGGATTAAGCACCCAGATCTCTCTTGAATAAACTTGGTAAATTCAGAACTGACAGGCGACCATCACTCAGCCCCTCAGTAGCAATGCATCCCTCGATGAAGTTCAAGGCCTCTCCTGAGATACCAGCCTCAGGACAGACAGCACAGGACCACTCTGCGAATGTAGACCCAGTCCCAGTCTGACTACCGGGCCTACATAGTAGATCACAACCCCCGACCAACGTGGTCCCGGAGCCAGGAACACTTGAACACGCACCCCCGGCCATGAGGGCCACACACGGGGGGTGGTGGAACGACAGCCAGGATCGGCCACATGACGACGTCGACCCAGAACTAATGACATCTGTCCCTTAAGTACTCTCCCCAGCATGCACAGCGAGGCGATAAACCCCCACTGATTGGTTGCCGAGGAAAAACAGCCAATACACCCTGACTTGACTGCTGCCACCCTTGGCCTGGGGTGGTACCAACACCCCAAACAGCAATAGTGGTCACTCACAGTACAACAATGGCTGGAACAGAGGCCCAAATTTGGTAAAACAATACAGTCAGAGGTAGTTAAATCTCTGACCACCCTCTAAATTTAAAGCAGCACCAGCTATGAAAGTAGCAGGACACTACACATACAATCTAGGGCACATGATTTAATGCACAATATACTGCTTAATGACTGACAGCATGCACACAGTGTAAGCATTTGACTGTGTTACATTATAGCTCATAGAACTGTTGCAATTTACTCTATAAAGCCTACACATGTTACCCAGGTACTTTGCCTGGATTTCTTTGTAAGGTTTAGTCTAATAAAGCCTTATTAACTGAGGCTCCATATTGACTTTAAATCACTGCACCCACTTTTTCCCCACCTGCCCACTGTCTAAAGTTTTAGCACAATATTAAGTGCATTTCCCAGTTGACAATTCATCTCTGTGTCAACAGAAATGTCTGCAATTTTTCACTTAAAGTAAAAAAAAAAAGGCTTTAAGGAAATAAATCACATGTTAGTGATGAAGGATTTGAGCTTGTTTTACAAGATGCTTATTCTATGTTCAGCCATGTGATTTGTATAAAATCCCCTTGAAAAATTCCTCTTAAAGCTATGATGAAATGTCTAAGTCTTAGAAGGAAAATCCCGTGCCAATAGTAAGAAGATGTGTCTGCCAAGATGGGTTCATTAGGATTCAACCGACCCCAATAATCACTTAGCATCCCAGTCAATAACCTGTGAGTCTTCAGCTTTGCAAGGGATTAACACATACAGAAGTGGCTTACTCAGGTCAAAGACATAAGCATGTCCCCGTAGATTCGTTTGAAACGGAAGCTTTTAACTCCGTCAGCTGTCTTTGTCAGGAAATATATGCAGGTGCATTTAAAAAGACTTACAGCAGAGACTAGGGATTTTTCTTTGCTTTGCTAACATCATTCTTCCATGTAGCTTTTCTCTAGTAAGTTGCACAAACATTGCTGAAAACAGAATATTAAGCACTGGGGCAGAACAGTACTGAAATGTTGGCATAAATGATCTGCTAATAGAACTGTGCCAATCTACAGAACAAACTAAAATGCCCTCCACCGAGTACCAACTGTGAGGAAAAAATGTATATATTATAACTATACCCAGACTTTTCACTTGATTAATTGGAGATACAAGTACAAGGATTTCTTTTTTTTAACATTGTTAATTTAAACAATTTAGGTTTCCAAAATTCAATTTTGAAGGTTCTTGTGGCTATGAGGTATCTTTTTCTGTACGTCTATTATACTATTTGTAATACATTTATAATAAGAAGTGCCATTCTAGGTCATAAGGGTCTCAATTACACTGCCGATTCCCCTGAGCAATTCAGAATGCTAAAACATTTAGGAAGGATTAGAGAAAGGTCTGTTGGGTTAACATCATGGAAGGCAATGTGGCCTTTTTTGATACAAACAGAGATAAGGATTCAGCTGCAAGCCTTGGCAAATAAATCCTCTGATCCTAGAAAGAGCTTGCTCATGAAAAGCAGTCCTGGAGATCTCCAAATATAGACAGCAATCTAGCAAAAGCCCACGTGTGGCAAAAATTGGAGGATTAAAGCAACTTTATTCAGAGGCCTTAGGCCTCATCCATAGGGGCATGCTATTATATGCATTTACATGTGTTTATAGCACATTACTAAATGCACATACATGCTTTTAATGGTTTAAATGACCTAATTCACACTTTGCGTTGAGTTCAGTTGCATTCAGTTTAGTTGAGTTTAGAAAATTAGTTTGTTATATGTAAATGTAGGAGGCTTGAGTGAATGCAGTGTCTTCATCTGCTCAAATGCAATGTATATGTGTCGAGGTTTAGTTGCAAGATGGTGACTACTTGTACTTCTCACCAAAGGGAAGGTTGATATACTCTATACCAGCGTTTCTCAACCAGGGTTCCGTGGAACCCTGGGGTGCTGCAAAGAGTCCTCATGGGTGCAGCGGAAAAAGTAAAAAAAAAAAAACACAAAAAAAAAAAGGAATTCCTTGGAGACCCCCATGTCACCAAAACTAGTGTCCCCATTGAAAGATTTCCCCTCTATTACTTTTCCGGGGACAACCCAAAATGTGGTATTTTCTTTTACTTGATAATGTTAAACAGGACAAATAAAGAGGGTGAATCATGCTGTCTGTGCGGGGGCACAGACAGCAATAAAAACTAACAGGTGTTCTAATCCATCTCTACTCTATCCAAAACTAAAAAAAAAAAAAAGTTTTGCTTTAGTTATACTTTAAATATTTCCCCCTGCCGGCTCAGCCATTTTTTTTTTTTTTAACAGCGCTACCGGCCTTTTGTCTTTTTAAACTGCATTTAAACTGCGCAAATAGTGTGTGGAATGGTTGAGCTTCCGCTACGTTTTTATTGCTGCCCGTGTCCTTGCCAAGGAGATTCACCCCTCAACTTTTCCTAGTGATCACTGTCACCATGTCTGAAAATGAAAAAAAAAATGAATGAAAAATGAATGAAAAAACATTTATTGAAATGTCATTGAAACAAGAAAACAGAGGAAATCATCCTATGTGGTAATGTGTTCCAGTGGCAATTGTCTAAAAGACAATATCCCTTACTTGAGAAGATATCCCTAAACTTGCTGTTGTGGGACAAGACAGTCAGTGAAGGAAAATCTCCTGTATACAGGGGAAAAAAAATACATTCTCTACTCGAAAGGCTAAAACTTTTTTGTCTTGGATAGACATGAAAAAAATTATAAAATCCTTGCTCGGTTCAAAAGAAGAAAGAAAAAATATTAGCCGCCACTTTGAAAACTGGGATACCAGTCAGTGAGATAGAAAAAAAAAAAAAAAAATAATATATATATATATATATATATATATATATATATATATATATATATATATATATATATATATATATATATACACATACATACATACATATACATATATACACACACACACACACACAGTGCCTTGCGAAAGTATTCGGCCCCCTTGAACTTTGCGACCTTTTGCCATATTTCAGGCTTCAAACATAAAGATATAAAACTGTAATTTTTTTTGAAGAATCAACAAGTGGGACACAATCATGAAGTGGAACGAAATTTATTGGATATTTCAAACTTTTTTAACAAATAAAAAACTGAAAAATTGGGCGTGCAAAATTATTCAGCCCCTTTACTTTCAGTGCAGCAAACTCTCTCCAGAAGTTCAGTGAGGATCTCTGAATGATCCAATGTTGACCTAAATGACGAATGATGATAAATAGAATCCACCTGTGTGTAATCAAGTCTCCGTATAAATGCACCTGCACTGTTATAGTCTCAGAGGTCCGTTTATAGCGCAGAGAGCATCATGAAGAACAAGGAATACACCAGGCAGGTCCGAGATACTGTTGTGGAGAAGTTTAAAGCCGGATTTGGATACAAAAAGATTTCCCAAGCTTTAAACATCCCAAGGAGCACTGTGCAAGCGATACTATTGAAATGGAAGTATCAGACCACTGCAAATCTACGAAGACCTGGCCGTCCCTCTAAACTTTCAGCTCATACAAGGAGAAGACTGATCAGAGATGCAGCCAAGAGGCCCATGATCACTCTGGATGAACTGCAGAGATGTACAGCTGAGGTGGGAGACTCTGTCCATAGGACAACAATCAGTCTTATACTACACAAATCTTGCCTTTATGGAAGAGTGGCAAGAAGAAAGCCATTTCTTAAAGATATCCATAAAAAGTGTTGTTTAAAGTTTGCCACAAGCCACCTGGGAGACGCACCAAACATGTGGAAGAAGGTGCTCTGGTCAGATGAAACCAAAATCGAACTTTTTGGCAACAATGCAAAACATTATGTTTGGCATAAAAGCAACACAGCTCATTACCCTGAACACACCATCCCCACTGTCAAACATGGTGGTGGCAGCATCATGGTTTGGGCCTGCTTTTCTTCAGCAGGGACAGGGAAGATGGTTACAATTGGCGTGGCCGGAACGTACAGGAAGATGGACGCTTGATCACTGAGCTCCTGCCACCTCAGAGCGGTTTAGCCTTCATTAGCCACGATAACACACCCCGGGTGCACTTACCGCCATGGGGACTTCTTCTAGACACTCGTCTGCATCCCGCTCCCGGTCCCCGAGGGAAACCGCTGGCTCCCAGGGCCAGAATATCCCGGAGATGTTCCGGTCGGCTAGAGGGAACATGGCGTCGTCCCGCCAAGGAAGTACACTGGGCCCAGTGCCTCGGACAGTCTCAACGCCATCCGACATTGTACTGACGGCACCACCGGCTGTACTCTCACCACCCCAGGTTGCTAGTACGGGAGGTGCGGAGGCTCCCCCGATGCCTCAACTTAACATCCTGGACTTACGGGCCATAGCGGCTGACATAAAGGACACTCTATCCGCGGCCATTGCGGATTTGAAGATCGATATACACGCTCTGGCTGACAGGGTCGCTGCGACCGAGACTACTCTGGAGGAACATGACCAGGTGCTACGATGTTCCACCAGGAAAATTGACGATCACACCCTGCAGCTTAGAGACGTCAATCGGCACTTAGAAGACCTGGACAATCGCGGCCGCCGCCGTAACCTACGGGTGAGAGGCCTGCCGGAGTCGGTCGAAGGGGAGCATATTCAACAGGAGGTGATCGCCATATTTAATAATGCCCTGGGCAGACCGCCGCAAGCCCTGATAGAGATGGAACGTATCCACCGTGCCCTTCGCCCCAGAGGCAGGGACACGGACCCTCCCAGGGATGTTGTTTGTTGCCTAATGGATTTTGGGCTAAAGGAGGACATTCTTAGACGAGCGAGAGGCCAGAGGCTCTTGTATGAGGGAATCCAGATACAGATCTATCAGGACCTCTCGGGGATCACCCTCCAGCACCGTCGGGACCTTCGGCCGCTACTGGATGCCCTCAGAGCGAAGGAAATACGCTATAAGTGGAGGTTCCCCTTCTGTCTGACTGCCTCGCACCAGGGTCGCAATGCCCAACTTAAAGTACCGGAAGACCTGCCTCGCTTCTGTGAGACCCTCGGCTTGCCACTTGTCTCGGTACCGGATTGGTACGCTCCGTACCGCAGGTCCGTAGGGAGATGGGGTAAACCCCGGGAAGTACCCATGGAGACCCAAGCAACACGCTTTCGAAGGAGGAGATCCCCATCTGACCAGAGGCACCCGCCGGGCCAACAGGATTCCAGAGATGCCCGAGACCCAATGGCTACCCTGGGATCCCGGAGGGCACGGAGGGATTATTAATGTCTTATTTATGGGTTCTGGACTGATCATTTTGATACGTCCCCTGTACTCCTTTCAGTTTTTTGTCACTGTTTGACTGCTGTTCTTTTTATTGATATGATAGAATACTCTACTTTGCCGTCGCCCATTGGAGACCCGCAACTGTGTCGCTGAGGGACCGTTATGCTGCCTCTCCCCCTCACGTTTTTGGCGGGCTTCGAATCTAGGAATTGGCGCCTTTGCGCCTTGCTCTGCCTCAGCGAGAAACTACATTACCCAGACTACTTAGCGGGACTACATCGCGGCTGTGTGGTCGTATGACGCAGGACTGACAGGAGCCGATAAGCCTCAACCCCGCCCTGCTTGCTGACGCGAGGACCTCGTCGCGATTACGGGGGATGAAACTGCGGAGGCACTATGCGCTGCCTTGAACCTCCCGGTGACGACTCCTCCGCATGGATCTAACCCAGGGTTTTTTCTCGAGCCTGCCCGACCCCCCTGTGAACTTCCCTCAAGGACTGATATCTGTAGCCTCACACCTTACTCCTGGTTCATTTTATTTATTTATTTTTTGGCTGCTGCGCTGGATTCCCCCTCAGCTCAATACGCAGGGATGAGAAGGGATGGTATGTGTCCTTGATACAGACTAAGGCACGGACCATTAAGATATGAGATAATTCTCACGGACTATCCTGTCTTGCAGCGGTACCCCTGTCGGGCCACTGTTCTTGGTTCTGGGTATGAAATTGTTATTTACTGTTAGGCCTTCGGACTTACTACGTATGGGAACTCAGTATATGCAGCTTCTTAGACAGAAATGGATGGGCGCAGCATGTCTTGAACTAGGGAGGGGCAGTGATGGGTTTTTCAAAATGTTGTTTCTTGCGTTGGCCGGTGGGGTGTGCACCCGTGTCTCTGGAATATCCGGGGGGCGGGTGGGTACCCTTCAGGCCAATACTCATGCTAAGCGGGATGCCAATAGTGGTTAACTACTGCCCCCCCCTGTCAGCCCGGATGGGGTCAAGGGGCTCGCAGCCCCCCTGTTTGGACTTGTCTCAATGCTTTATTGGACTCTCCTTCGGGGGGCAGGCGGGGCGGTGTAGCGGGGATACGTGGCACAGGCGCGGATTCCTGCACGGATGGCTGGAGTGTGCGCTTTTGTCGTACTGCTGGCCACTTGTTCCGCGCCGGGCTGATATCCCTGCCTGCTGGTATATTGCTATTGCTTACTATAATGCCTGACAGATCCGTATGTGACAGTCCATGTGCTTGGGGACCCCTCTCCCCCGCCCTCCCCGGTTGCCCGTACATACTCGCTATAATGGTCAGCTTAATCGCTGGACCCTTGGGTCCCCGCCCTTTGGCTATAGGGCCTTTTTGGACAGTGGCGGGTGTGGATGGGCAAGGGGGGATGGATATAAGACATATGGGCAGCATGTGTATGTTAAGCAATCGGAGCACCTAACCTCATACTGAACTAATATAACAGGTAGGTCTCGGTTTTCGCTACCTTTCTTGCCCTCCCGGGCCAGTGTTAACTCGTTACCGTTTACTTATATATCTTTAACACATATTTAAGTGACCGTTCTGGGGTGGCACTTTGCTACCTCTGTTTGTTATTTGAATTCCATAGTTCTGTTCTAATATTTTGAAAGTGGTCTTCCTTTCGGATCCTGATCAACCCCCACACAGTGGTGGGCCACGGCTGCAATACTCTTTGGAGTGTTGGGGTCAGGTGCACGCTGTACACTACCGATTGTTCTCACTACTGTAGGCGATTGGACGCACTCCGATCGTTTAATCGGTTACTTTTATTCCTAAGTATTTAGGTTCTCTCCTCCCCCCCCCCTACTTTTTTTTTTTTTTTTTTTCTTCTCCCTTCCCCCCCACGGGCCCTAGGGTACGTGAAGGACTGACAACATGACCTCTCCGCCCTCTGATTTATCTGATAGACAACCTTTCATGCGACTTAAATTGTATTCCTTGAACGCGCGTGGCCTTAACACGCCCGAAAAGCGCTCCCGTATCCTCCACGCGCTATGGACGGAAAAACCCCATGTCGTATTTCTCCAGGAGACCCATTTTAGGACTGACAACATCCCTAAACTTTACGATCGTAACTTCACGGCAGTCTACCATGCCTCTAACGACGTGGCTAAATCTAAGGGGGTTTCCATCCTGATTTCGAGATTGTGCCCATTTCAGGTCACAGACGTCCAACGTGACCCCCAGGGAAGGTACCTCTTTATCAAGGGCACATTGAATAACCTGCCCTTTACGTTCGCCAATGTATACGCGCCAAATTCCCAGCAGGTGCCGTTCCTCCGCACTACCTTCTATCAATTAACGGCGTTTCAATCGGGCACGCTACTGGTGGGAGGCGACTTCAATGTCCCGCTCACTCCTCCTCTCGACACGTCTAATGGTACCTCATGCATGACATATAGGGCCTTGCGCGCGATAAAAACACAATTGGCCACACTTACCCTACATGATACGTGGCGCACATTATATCCGAACGTCAAAGATTTCACTTACTTCTCCCCTTTACACCAAAAATATTCCCGGCTGGACTACTTTTTTCTCTCACAAAATGACCTAACCTCATTGTCGACTGCTACCATTGAGCCCATGCTCCTGTCGGACCATCACCCAATCACTGTGACCCTGACGATTCCCTCGCAACGGCCTAGATCTATGATTTGGAGGCTAGACGACTCCCTGTTACTTGACCCGGAAAACTCTAGGCAGGTGTCTGAGGCCTTATCACATTACTTTCTCGAGAACACCGTGGCCGACTCCTCTCCCACCATGATCTGGGCTGCCCATAAGTGTGTGATACGGGGGGTGTTTATTTCTCTAATCACCAAACGTAACAAGGCTAGGAAAGCACACATAGCTGAACTCTCTGAACGAGTGAAAACTCTAGAACGCGTGCACAAGCTCACGTTGGCGAACCAAACGCACTCTGAACTGCTCGAGGCTAGAGAGGAACTTCTGGAGGAACTCCTGAAGTCTGTGAAACGCAAATTCGCCCTCACTAATAAGCTATTTTACGAATTTGGGAATAAGGCGGGGAAACTCCTAGCGAGGGCTCTTCAGAAGAAGAAGGCGTCCTATACGATAAACAATATTATTTCCCCGTCGGGGGAATCAGCCACAAAAACAGAGGATATTGCGAACCGCTTTGTGCAATATTACTCTAAGCTGTATAATTTACCCAAGCATGGGACCCCGTCGGCCACAACGGATAGGTTAACGCGTATCCGCGAGTTTCTGTCAGAATATGGCCCAGTCATTGGTCCCCAAGTGGACGTGTCGAGCCTGGACTCCCCCATCTCATCGGGTGAAGCACTCCAAGCTCTAAAACAAATGAAAACCGGGAAGAGTCCGGGCCCAGACGGTCTTCCGACGGGCTATTACAAATCCTTTGCTGACGTGTTAATCCCGAGATTTTTAAGCGCTTTCAATGATCTATCGAGCACAGTCCCCCACAATAGGGACATACTGGAAGCACATATAACCCTTATACCAAAACCGGGCAAGGACGCCACGTTGGTCTCGAACTATCGCCCGATATCCTTGCTGAACGTCGACGTGAAACTGTATGCGAAAATCCTGGCGAACCGTCTGTTACCCCTCCTCTCCGATATTGTGTCTGTGGACCAAGTTGGTTTTGTCCCTGGGAGAGAGGCCAGGGACAACACTACCAAGGCAATTAATGTACACCACTGGCTGACTTCCTCGCGCAAGCCGGGGTTCCTTTTATCTTTGGACGCTGAGAAGGCGTTTGACAGAGTGGCATGGGACTACATGGAGGCTGTTCTGGTCCAGTTGGGACTTCCGCCAGGCATGGTCCGAATGATTATGTCTCTATACGCGGCCCCCACGGCTAGAGTGCGGGTAAACGGCCAACTGTCAAGCGCCTTCTCAATCTCTAACGGAACCCGGCAGGGCTGCCCCCTATCCCCCATTGTTTTTGTTCTCACGATGGAGCCGATGCTTCGCAGATTGAGAGACAATCAGACCATCAAGGGTATTGATGTCCAGGGGAAGCGGTGTAAGGTCGCGGCTTACGCGGACGACGTTCTCCTGTTCCTCTCAGATCCCATCACCTCGATACCTAACCTGCTGCAGGACTTCGAAATGTTTAAATCAATTTCGAACCTCCAAATAAATTTTGACAAGTCCTTGGCACTGAATGTCTCCCTTCCGGAATCCCTGGTCTCCATATGCAAACAAAACTTCCCGTTCCGTTGGGAAACCCAAAGTGTAACTTACCTGGGCATAAAGATCCCCCAGAACCTAAAAGACCTTTACACCCTCAACTTTCTCCCGAACCTCCAGGTCATTAGGGAGGACTTGAGTCGATGGAATAGGGGACAATTTTCATGGTTCGGCCGAGCGGCAGTGCTTAAAATGAACATCCTCCCCAGACTACTGTACCTCCTGCAGGCTATACCGATTAAGCTCCCGCAGTCTTTTTTCATAGCATTCAAGAGATGCTGCAGAGAGTTCCTGTGGTCCAACCGCCCTCCCAGACTGAGCTGGGGGAACCTGATCCTCCCAAAATTGAAGGGGGGTCTGGGTCTACCCGATCTTGCTCTCTATCATACGGCCTGCCATCTCACGAGGATTGTAGACTGGCATCTTCACAAGCAGGGAAAAGACTGGGTGGCGATAGAAAACACGTTCCTTCACTTTCCCATCTCTCACCTACCATGGATTGATCCACACTCAGTTCCTAAAACTTGCCTAGACCACCCCTTAATTGGACCCTCTATCCTGACCTTTCGGGCAGTTGCCCGCTCACTCAAGTGGAACCCCCCACCTGGACCTATGACACCACTCCATCGCAACCCCGACTTTCCACCGGATATTACTGTGCGTGACCCGACTGTAGACTTTGACCTAACGCGAATAAGGGCTAGTCAGTTCTTTCGTAATGGCACCCTTCTCGACCCTTCGGAAATGTCCGCTGCCCTACCACACGTATACATTCCGTTCTTTAAGTTCTTGCAAATTAGACACTTCCTAGGTAAGACCCAGACGCCAGCACTATGGTCTAGAAATCTGACCCCGTTTGAACACATATGTAGCTCTCAGGAACCCCAACGCCATTTGATATCATCCATGTACTCCCTCTTGCTTTCCAAAAAGGCATCCGGGCCTACGTTCCGATCCGCGTGGAATACGGATCTGTCCTTAGACCTCTCGGATGATGACTGGGCCAATATTTGGGAACACACACACAAAGGATCCATTAACGTCACCGCACAAGAAAATCGGTTTAAAATCTGTTCCCGCTGGTACCGAACTCCTGACAAATTGCATAAAATTTTCCCGATGGTTCCCCCTGAATGCTGGAGGTGTGGCTCGGCTACGGGCTCGCTTCTCCACATTTGGTGGGACTGCCCCGTGCTACAACCATTTTGGAAGGAAGTGCACAGCCTCATTACCAAGATTACCTCATATCCCTTAGACTTCACCCCAGCGCAATTATTGCTACACCACACGACCTTACCAAAATCCTGTTACCGTAAATCGCTCACTCTTCATCTCGTCAACGCAGCCACCCAATGTATCCCTTTGAGGTGGAAATCTACTACACCCCCCACTGTGTCAGATTGGCACCTTAGGGTGAGGAAACTAGAAGAAATGGAACGACTCATACATCGTGCCAATGATACACATGCTAAGTTTACGGACACTTGGACCTGTTGGATTCACTACAGAGACTCACTGGTCCCTACAGATCCTGCTGCTCCAACTGACGTACACCACTGATTGCCTAGTTGGTCTCTGACAAGGTTGTCTATCTTACGATCACACCTATACTCCGCCGCAGGCCCCTCTTCTCTTTACCCCCTTCCCCCCCCCCTTTTTTTTTTTTTCTCTTCTCGTCCTCTCCCCCACCCACAGTGGGCCCCCAACCGGGATGGGCGGAATACGGAAAGATCCGTGGCAGGATCACAACAAGTGCAGCCGTTTTGGCACTCTTGCCTGCAACTCGTAGCCTCCTTCGAATGTCATGACTTTGCCTTTTCCCTTTCAAGGTCTCTACCCACGGATACATTCTGATTGGATATTTGTATTACTTTAGAACATTGCATCCCGTTTGCAACGGTGTAAGTCTGTTTGTTCCTGCTAATACACCCGTCTACTTATGTTACTGGTTGCATCCAGTCCTGACATACTCTGTTATTGTAGGTTTGTTGAAAATCTAATAAAAATTGTTTAAAAAAAAAAAAAAAAAAAAAAAAAAAGATGGTTACAATTGATGGGAAGATGGATGGAGCTAAATACAGGACCATTCTGGAAGAAAACCTGATGGAGTCTGCAAAAGACCTGAGACTGGGATGGAGATTTGTCTTCCAACAAGACAATGATCCAAAACATAAAGCAAAATCTACAATGGAATGGTTCACAAATAAACATATCCAGGTGTTAGAATAGCCAAGTCAAAGTCCAGACCTGAATCCAATCGAGAATCTGTGGAAAGAACTGAAAACTGCTGTTCACAAACGCTCTCCATCCAACCTCACTGAGCTCGAGTGGTTTTGCAAGGAGGAATGGGCAAACATTTCGGTCTCTCGATGTGCAAAACTGATAGAGACATACCCCAAGCGACTTACAGCTGTAATCGCAGCAAAAAGTGGCGCTACAAAGTATTAACTTAAGGGGGCTGAATAATTTTGCACGCCCAATTTTTCAGTTTTTTATTTGTTAAAAAAGTTTGAAATATCCAATAAATTTCGTTCTACTTCATGATTGTGTCCCACTTGTTGTTGATTCTTCAAAAAAAAATTACAGTTTTATATCTTTATGTTTGAAGCCTGAAATGTGGCAAAAGGTCGCAAAGTTCAAGGGGGCCGAATACTTTCGCAAGGCACTATATATATATATTGTGAGGGATTAGCTCGTGGGGATCACCTTTTCTGAAATCACAGTCTGTAAGCAGGCACTTTCTTTTAAGTCTGGCGGATGCCAGATTTTATTTATAAACGGTTTGCAGATTAAAATAAACAAAACAGTAAATTAAATCCTTGCCGTCCGGCGCTAAACTAAACAAACAGGATCTCCTCTCTATACAGTGTGGGGCTAGTCCCTGACACCCACAAAACATGCAGTAAAGCAAACCTTTTCAATCCAGCACTCAGCGCTCCCCTCACTCAGGTCCTTTCCTGAGTTTCAAGCCAGAGCCCTGTTGTGCTCTCTTCCTGGACATTTAAAGTCCAGCTGATTGTGGACTCCAGTGGACCCAAACATCCGGACCGGAATCCTAGCCAGGCACAGAGGCTGTAAAACCCGGAATGGATTCCGGTTCAGTCTCTCATGATAGAACGTATGCGAGGTGAAATGTACCTATGATCATGTATCGCACCTCGCATAGCGTCACATATCCTCCCCCTCTGCTCAAGCCCCTGCGGCTGAGCACTTGATCCAACCATACAGTGCACACGGGAGAGGGCATCTGCATTATTTTGGAGCTTCCCTGGCCTGTGCTCCACCGCAAATTTAAAAGGCTGTAGAGCCAGGAACCACCTTGTCACACGAGCATTTTTCTCCCTGTTATCACACATCCACTTCAGGGGAGCATGGTCTGTGACCAGCTTAAATGACCTCCCCAGTAGGTAATACCTCAGGGAGTCTAAGGCCCACTTAATGGCGAGACACTCCTTTTCTACGATGGCATAATTTTTCTCGTGCTTGTTCAGCTTCCTGCTCAGGTATACCACTGGGTGCTCCTCACCATCCCTGATCTGTGACAGTACGGCCCCTAGTCCCACCTCAGAGGCATCCGTCTGTATAACAAACTCCTGGCTAAAATCTGGGGTCACTAGTACGGGTACCATACAAAGAGCCTGTTTTAACTTCTGAAATGCCCCCTCGGCTTCGGGGTTCCATTTGACCATGACCGACCCCTTACCCTTCGTTAGATCGGTCAAGGGGGCGGCAATGGTGGCAAAATTGGGTATAAAACGCCTGTAATACCCCGTAATGCCCAGGAAGGCCCTCACTTGTTTTTTATTAACTGGTTGGGGCCATTTTTGAATTGCCTTAATCTTATTGGTCTGCGGCTTGACCATCCCCCGGCCAATAATGTACCCAAGGTATTTGGCCTCCTCCAGGCCTATGGCACATTTCTTTGGATTGGCCGTGAGACGTGCTTCCCTAAGGGAATCTACGACCGCTTGTACACGGAGCAGGTGCGATTCCCAATCTGGGCTGTGGATGACCACATCGTCCAAGTACGCCGCTGCATACGAGCGATGTGGTCTCAAAATTTTGTCCATTATTCGCTGGAATGATGCAGGGGCTCCGTGCAGACCAAACGGCATCCGCTTATACTGAAACGAGCCCTCAGGAGTGGAAAAGGCAGTCTTCTCCTTGGCCGATTCAGTAAGCGGTATCTGCCAATAACCTTTCGTTAGGTCTAGGGTCGTTATGTAGCGAGCCTGTCCCAACCTGTCCACAAGTTCGTCGACCCGGGGCATCGGGTAGGCGTCAAATTTGGACACACTGTTAAGTTTTCTAAAATCATTACAAAACCTAATACTGCCATCAGGTTTTGGGACCAGCACTATGGGACTTGACCACTCACTGTGAGACTCCTCGATCACATCCAACTCTAACATATTTTTTATTTCTTCTGCAACTGCCTCTCGCCGGGCCTCTGGAATTCTATATGGTTTTACATTTACCCGAACTCCTGGTTCCGTCACTATGTCGTGTTGGATCGTGTTGGTCAGTCCGGGTAAGGGGGAGAAAAAGTCTCTATTTTTCTGCACGAATGCCCTAACGTCACTTTGCTGTGCTACGGACAGGGAATCCGTGATGGGAACGTCAGGTATCACGGGTATCCGGTCTGTTGGAAGTGGGGACGTGGCCAGTAAAGTCTCTCGGTCCTTCCAGGGCTTTAAGAGATTTACATGGTAAATTTGGTGTGGTTTCCTTTTCCCTGGCTGGTAGACTTTGTAGTTTACCTCCCCCACCATTTGGACAACCTCAAAGGGACCCTGCCACTTGGCTAAAAACTTGCTTTCTACCGTGGGAACCAGTACCAACACTCTGTCCCCCGGGTTGAAAGTACGGACCTTGGCACCCCGGTTATAGACCCTCCTTTGGGCCTCCTGGGCTCGCTCCATATGTTCCCGTACTAGGGGCAGAACGGCTGCGATTCGGTCCTGCATCAAGGAGACATGCTCTATGATGCTCCTATATGGGCTGACCTCTCCTTCCCACGTTTCTTTAGCAATATCTAGCAGGCCCCTGGGATGCCTACCATACAAGAGCTCAAAGGGGGAATAGCCTGTGGAGGCCTGTGGAACCTCTCGTATGGCAAACATGAGATATGGTAGCAAAAAATCCCAGTCTCTCCCATCCTTGTCGACCCCCTTTTTCAACATACTCTTCAATGTTTTATTAAACCTTTCGACCAGACCATCTGTCTGGGGGTGGTAGACAGAAGTACGGAGATGGGAGATTTTGTACAATCTACACAATTCCTTGGTAACCCTTGACATAAAAGGGGTGCCTTGATCGGTCAAGATCTCTTTTGGGATCCCTACTCGACTAATTACCTGGACTAATTCCTTGGCAATAACCTTGGCGGAGGTGTTACGCAAGGGTATGGCCTCAGGATAGCGAGTCGCATAGTCCAGGATCACCAGAATATGCTGGTGACCTCGGGCAGATTTCACGACCGGCCCCACCAGGTCCATGCCAATCCTTTCAAAGGGGACCTCAATTATTGGTAGAGGAACAAGGGGGCTGCGAAAATGGGGCGATGGTGCTGACATTTGGCACTCGGGGCACGATTCGCAGTATTCCTTGACCTCTGCATGCAAACCGGGCCAGAAGAATCTTTGGGTGATTCTCTCCCTGGTTTTTTCGACCCCGAGATGTCCCCCCATTACGTGACCATGAGCCAGGTCTAGCACCACCCTGCGAAAGGGTTTGGGAACCAGTAGCTGTTCTACCTCTTCCTCTCCATGTTTTATCACCCAATATAACAAATTGTTTTTAATTGCCATGTAGGGAAAGGACACCACCCAATTAGGATCCACCGGTTCCCCATCCAACACCTTAACATTTTCCCTGGCATTCATGAGGGTGGGCTCTCGCAGCTGCTCGGTACAGAAATCCTCCCTCCTGACCTCCAAGTCGGGTACCACATTTTGGCTACTCTCCATGTCAGGGTCAGGCGAGGTTTCCTGTTCGTTACCCTCAGGCTGGGTGCTAGCTTCTAAGTCCTCCGGTTCCACAGCCATGGCAGGGAATGGTGGAGGATCTCCGGCCTCCTCGATCCCACCAACAGCCTGCCCTTCCCTTTGGCAAAACGGGTCTGGTGAGAGTTCCCGTGTTTCCCCAGTAGGGGGAGCGCTATCTACGGGCCTCCCTTCACTCTCCCATAACTTCCAAAAATGAGGAAAGTCTCACCCCACTAAGGCTTCATGGAGCAGTGAAGGTACCACCCCCACTGAATGTGTTACACAGCCCCAGGGGGTATCAACCTCAACCACCGCTGTCTGGTAGTCCCGAGTGTCCCCATGGATGCATATTACCCCAATACAACTGGGGTGTAGTTTTGCGGGGTCTACACACGCACTCCTGACTAAGGTCACCACACTACCAGAGTCTAGCAGGGCTGTAAGAGGCTTGCCATCTATTGAAATAACGCACATTTGTTTTTCAAGGCGACTCTGACTTGTCGCAACACATGCGACCTGTGCAAACAGAGAAATGCGTCTTTTCCTATCAGCATAATCACATTGCATAGGTTCATCATTTAGAGGGCAATCTGCAGCAATATGGCCTAATGCATGGCAACGAAAACACCGTATTTGCCCTACCCCCAGTCCTTTTAACGGTCCCAAAAACCTTCCTGGCTTCTTTGGCCAGTCTCCAGGTCTAGGACCTACAGTCTCATCTGCTGTAACAACAGTCTTATCCACTCTCCCCAAACTCTTGAACCCCGGAACAGTCTTACCCGAACCGTTGGGAGATCTTGCACCCCGAGACACACCGAAGTGGGGCGTAGGTGGGTTTATCAAGTCCTCAGTAGCACTGTACCTCTCCACTAGGTCCACCATTTGGGCTGCAGTGTTGGGGTCCCCCTGTCCGACCCACTTTCTCAGGGTAACAGGGAGCGCACGCAGGTACCGGTCCATTACCACACGCTCCACAATCTGGGGGCTGGTCAGAGTCTCTGGCTGCAACCACTTCCTGGTGAGGTGGACCAGGTCAAACATTTGTGACCGAGGTGGCTTGTTGCTGGAATAGGACCACTGATGCACGCGCTGGGCCCGGACTGCCATGGTGACACCCAAGCGTGCGAGTATTTCTGTCTTTAGAGTCTCATAGTCCTGGGCCTTATCTGGTTCTAGGTCAAAATAGGCCTTTTGGGGTTCTCCTGTTAGGAATGGGGCCAATAGTCCCGCCCACTGCTCTTTTGGCCATCCTTCGCGGTCAGCGACTCTCTCGAAAGTCGCCATGTACGCCTCAACATCATCCGCCGGTGTCATCTTTTGCAGGTGGTAGGAAGCACGTACAATCTTTGGTTCCGCTAACACCGGAGGTGCGGACCCCTTTTTCAGTTCCACCAGAGCTTCGGCGAACTGTCGGTTCATCTCCTGCTGGGCAGCGTGTTGTGCTGCAACGGCCTCTGCGACTTGGCGATGTTGTGCTGCAGCGGCCTCTGCGACTTGGCGGTTTATCTCCTGCTGGGCAGCCTGTTGTGCTGCAGCGGCCTCTGCGACTTGGCGGTTGGTTTCCCGCTGGGCTGCATTGGCCTGTAGCAGGGCCTTTAACATTTCTTCCATTTTCAGAAAAGTGCCTGCTGAATCCACCACGTGTGAGGGATTAGCTCGTGGGGATCACCTTTTCTGAAATCACAGTCTGTAAGCAGGCACTTTCTTTTAAGTCTGGCGGATGCCAGATTTTATTTATAAACGGTTTGCAGATTAAAATAAACAAAACAGTAAATTAAATCCTTGCCGTCCGGCGCTAAACTAAACAAACAGGATCTCCTCTCTATACAGTGTGGGGCTAGTCCCTGACACCCACAAAACATGCAGTAAAGCAAACCTTTTCAATCCAGCACTCAGCGCTCCCCTCACTCAGGTCCCTTCCTGAGTTTCAAGCCAGAGCCCTGTTGTGCTCTCTTCCTGGACATTTAAAGTCCAGCTGATTGTGGACTCCAGTGGACCCAAACATCCGGACCGGAATCCTAGCCAGGCACAGAGGCTGTAAAACCCGGAATGGATTCCGGTTCAGTCTCTCATGATAGAACGTATGCGAGGTGAAATGTACCTATGATCATGTATCGCACCTCGCATAGCGTCACAATATATATATATAGAAGCAGCACTCAAAATTAACTCAAGTACAAGGAAATCATGTGTTTCATTGAAATCCAACTATGTGTACATATAAAATAAAGTGCAAATTGATCTTAAGACCCCTTTCATACTAAAGGCAGTTGCCTTTAGTATGAAAGGCAACTGCCTTTCTCATTCATTTCAATGTGTGCTTTCACACTGGGGCGGTGCTCTTAAGGGACGTTAGGAAAAGTCCTGCAAGCAGCATCTTTGGGGCGGCATGGGAGCACTATAAATAGCACTCCCAAAATGCCCCTGCCCATTGAAATGAATGGGCAGCGCTTCCAAAGCACCTTAAAAGTGATTTTAATGCTCCACAAGCAACTGGTCTTTTTTTTTTTTTTTTTCTAAGGTCCTGTTGTCAAAAGCGCAGCAAAAATTATCGGCGCTTTAGCGCTGTTTTAGCAGGGCTTCAGTGTGAAAGTAGCCTTACTAGGCATAACATAAATTCAGTCCATAATCAGAAAAGTCCATAAAGAAAGTTAATCTGTCTTGAAAGTGTTCCGTGTATAAGTGATCAAGTAAGGAGATCCGTCACCAATAGCACCAACACAAACCTCTTACTGGATTTACAGGACCATAAATTGGAATGGTCACACAGGCAAAAACTGCAAGACATCCAAGAGAGCAGCCGTCAGTGGATGACGGATCCCATGAAGTGATGACAGATCCCATGACTCGAAATAATAAAAAAATACATTTTCATTGCGAAGCCCATCAAAGTATCAAAGAATTTTATTAAAACAATATCTGCAATTACCTACAAACAGAGAAAACCAGTGTGTATATTTCCAATATGATTGTCCTTGCACATTTTGAGCGCTGCTTTTATATATATATATATATATATATATATATATATATATATATATATATATATATATATATATATATATACATATACAATTTTCTTTGATAGATATACTTGAACGATTAGGAGCAGTCTACAAAAGGTCACGTCATCCTATTATTTTCCAAGATTATTATGATGTGACTTTGGCTCAGTTTATAAGTGTGACCTCAATTTTCTCCAATTAAAGAAATTAAGTTAACAATAGGGATACTGTATATTTCATGGTACATATATTATTTTCATCTGCGTCACACAAAGATACCCACAGGAAATAAATACACACTCTTGTAACAGGTGTATTAGATGTATAACAAGACCACTGTATCATTCCTGCTCATTTCTGAAATATCTCTCACAACACCTAAAACTGCTGAAAAGCAATACTCCTGTGGTTTTCCATACCTAGCTATTTTTATTATTTGTATTGACTTTTCCCAGAACAGCATGAAGATAAGTCTCAGGGTTGGATGTCTGGGGAAGATAATGATGACTAGGAGGACTGTTGCAGACAGATTCACAATTTGATCTGTAATAACGGAAAACTTAACTGTCCCTGTCTTTTTCTTCAAAATTAACAGTGTTTTAGAATGTTTTTGCAGCTGCAGTGCAGAAAAAATCCATAGGAATCAAACTGGGCAGCAAATGTTTTTTTACTTTGTTTTTCAGTAAAAGATTGTACGATGGGTGCCTGCAGCCAAGGTCAAATGGTTGACCTGTGCCATGCACCTTAGCATGATGCTACAACGGAGGAAGGAGAATAAGCATGACCTCAGATATTTATCACTCCCAGATAGAAGACACAGGCAAGCAGCAAGATCTTGTAGTAACCTCCCCTTGTTACTGCAAATCGTCATAGATTTGCAGGTGAGCACCTTTACCGAATCTAAATCGGACACAAACCTCATATTCAGCACAGGCACACCCCAGCTCCTATTAAGTGTCCTAAATAGAAAAACATCACTGGTTCTGAAACCACCTTTAGCGTTAAAACTGGCCATAGACAGTTTGAATCGAGATTCGAGTTACCATATTTATTGGGGTATTGCGCGCACCCGCGTATAGCGCGCACCCCAACCTAGAAGGGAAATTTTAGAAAAAAAAAATACTTACAGTTTGAATGCCCCTCGTTGGTGTCTTGCCCGGTGTCCGAGTTTGAACTGCACCGCCAACATATACCGAGCGCAGTACACTCGGGCATAAAGGCTAGGAGGCGTCACAGAGCGTGACCGCGAGCGAAGCCGAGCCTGGCCGAATGTACCCGAGTGTACTGCGCTCGGTATATGTCGGCGGCGCAGTTCAAACTCAGTGCGGGAAGCGGGTATTGGCGTATATCGTGAACCCGCGATTTTGGCCTGATTTTAAGGGCAAAAAAGTGCGCGGTATACGCCGATAAATACGGTATGTATGGGCAGGCTGAATGCACCCAAGTTGATCAATGGGTCTACTCTGATACATGCCACATCCCTGAGTCAGGTATAGCAAAAATAAAAAAATGAATTCCCCAAATGGGACTTTGGAGGCATTATATGGCATAGAGTGTTAAAAGACATAATTTTTGTATAATTTTGTAATTTTTATTATAGTACTAAACACAAAATGATAAAACCAAAAATACAGTTTCAAGACGATATTGTAATGTCCAAAAATAATGTCATAGAGTCTGCAAACTTATGTGATATAATCCATAAGTTTCTCTGCCATCCATGACTCATGCTGGGTAATTTCTTCTAAAAGCTGTATTAATTTTTTTTATAATATTTTGGTTTGTACTATAATAAAAAATTGTCTATATGTCTTAAAGTGGTTGTAAACGCACCAAAAAAAAAAAAAGAAAGAAAATAAAATAAAAACCTGCAAGACAAAGGCATAATGAGCCAATATGTATAGCATGCTAGCTCATTATGAAATATTCACCTTAGATCGCAGCCCCCATAGCGGTCCAGACACACTGCTCTGCCCGGTGACATCTCTCCCGGAGTTATTTCTGGGTATCGAGGCTCCTGTGCTATAATTGTACGGAGCCGCGTTGACGTCACGGTAACGGCACAACAGCTGAAGCAATGGCATGAAAGTGGTTGTAAAGGTTTTACAACCACTTTACCAAACTGCGCCATATAATACCTTAAAATTCCCATTTAGGGGGATGTCTTTTTTGCTGTATCCATGTTGATCAACTCGATATAACCAGCCTGCTGGATTTTACATGCGATTATTACCAGCAGCTGTTAAAGCCACTAGAAATAATCACAGCGTTCTCCCAGCAGGGATGACTTCCCCTGCGGGAAGAACAAAATGGCTCCACGGGAGTGATTCCCCTGCCAACCCATGATCACAGAAAATAAATTAGCTTGGCCTATGACCGGTCTAACTTTTTTTTAATGCACTCTATGACTGAACTCTCTTTATTAAACAACTAAACAAAACTAAAGAGGAATAAAGTTAATGCATTTTTATATATTAATACAGAAAGCTCCCATAATGTTAGGGTATTCCAGTGTTACATGTATCTTAAGGCCACACATCACAATAATTTTATGTCTCTAGAAAAAAAACAGCTAGCTAAAAACAACAAAATAAGGAATTATCTTTAGTAATCAATGTTAAGTTGATTGGGGATCCTCGCTGACTTGTAGATAGCAGCTGTGACCCACCACTTGCACAACATATTGGGAGCAGGCGGCAGCCTGGAAACAACCAGAAATCTCCAGCTGTGCCAGGTAAGCCAGCAGAGATTGCTAGTAAAATGAACAACAAACTGCTATTGGCTATGACTTCATTCTTCCTTTTACCATCGATATGTGAGACGAGACTAAACTTGACCTAAGCTTTTATCTTCTCGCATCTGGCCAATACAGCAGGGATGCAGGTGCAGCACGAGAGGATCATATGGGCCTCATTCTGGGCATCACCTTGGTAGTCCAGGGGCTGGACTGTGGCCATGGCCCAACATCCGTGGGAAAAAAACAATGCCTCATCTTTGGTGTCAGTGGGAGGAATTGTGCTCCATTACTAGTGCCATTGGGAGGAACTGTGCCTCATCATTGGTGTCACTGGGTCATGTTGGAAGGCAACATGTTTTTACATGGATACGGTTAGAGGTAGTCTGGAATGCCAGCAGATCAAGATTACCATGCAGGGTGTGCAAAGCAGAAGGGTGAATATCAGGTCTTCATCTGGGGGGGGGGGGGGGGTTCACGCATACACCCTGGCAGTGGGGTATGGGAATAGGAGAGCATAAGCCAAGACCTCCTGAAGATGTGAACTTTACAGTGTCTAATTGCCTCACTTTCAACCAGAACATCAAAGGGACCAGATGTGGGCCATGGTGCTGACCTGGGTCAAGGGCTTGATGGCAATATAGTAATGCCATCTGCTGGTGGTTTTAGTAAGAGCAACACACTTCCCAAAAGTGTACTGCCTTTTTGCTCATTGGACAGAGGACTATTATAAAAACTTTCCAAGTGAAAAATACCTCCATTTGTTATGTAGAAAATCTTGTAAGCTTTTTTGTAGGCTTATTGGTCAGATTATTATGCCAGCTCAAGCCCAATATATAACTATTGTTGACATACACTCATCGACCACTTTATAAGGTAACCTTGCTTGCTAGTAACACCTTGCTAGTAACGGCTTGAACTCTTCTTCGCATTGAGCTCCAGCTAAGATACACAACACTGTAACGTGTCATGTGTGCTCTTTTGTTTTATATGCTCTGTAATACTCTTTGAGATTTTTATGTTAGTGTTCTACTTTCTTTGTAAATAAACAAGACCTTTGCTTCTTTGAGCATTGTGTTTATTTTGATAGCTATTATTATCATTATATCTTCACCATAAATATTATAATACATATTTATAGTTTAGGCCCCTTTCACACTTGTACGACCTGAAAGTTGCGCGATTTTGACACAATTTGAAACAGTCGCAAATTAAAGTCACACAGATATGAACGGTACTCATTTGAAATCATGGGGTACGACTTGTCATGTGACTTTGCAAGGGGGTGAAAGGGCCCTTAAGTAGTGGGAATCCAAAAAACACCCCCTATTATATTCAGGCTCAATTGTTGGTGTCATTGAGAGAAATTGTTATTGTATAAAATGTTAATGTTATTATCATTGGGGTCAGTTGGGATCGAGCAAAGGACCACATCTGGCCCCTGGGTTGCAGTTTGGAGACCTCTGGCCTACAGCAACCAATTCACTTTTATGCGACAATTGCCTTGTATAGGTTAGATAACTGCAGAAAGTTTGGAGTTAAAGTGGAGTTCCACCCTGAATTTTTATTTTTTTTTACCAAAAATCTACACATAAATTAAAAAAAATAAACATTTTTTTACTTACCAGAAATAGCGCTTGCTATGCAGAAGTTCCTAATCTGCCTCTTCCTAGTCCTCGGCAGGTCTTCTTCCTCGTCCTACTAGAGGTGTCTTCTGGGTAATGGGGCGCTCTGCCTTCTAGGAACTATGTGTATCCCAAAGAGCAGCCGCCCATTTAGAAAACACTGCGAGACTCGCGCATGCACAGTAGGAAATGGGCAGTGAAGCTGCAAGGCTTCACTGCCTGCTTCGCTTAGTGAGGATGGCGGTACCGGGACCTTCCAGGATCAAGGCTAACATCGCGGGCACCTAGGACAGGGAAGTGTCCTTATTAAAAGTCAGCAGCTACACTGTTTGTAGCTGCTGACTTTAAAAACCAAATTGCGGGTGGAATCCCGCTTTAAGTGGACTCTACCTAGATCGGGCCGCTCGGTCAAACTGAGCAGCGATCGGGGGAGAAGGCCCTTTGTCAGGGAGGTGACCAAGAACCCGATGGTCACTCCAGCGTTTCTCTGTGGAGAGAGGAGAACCCTCCAGAAGAACAATTATGTTTGCAGAACTCCACCAATCAGGCGTGCATGGTAGAGTTGCCAGACGAAAGTCACTCCACAGTAAAAGGCACATTACAGCCCATCCGGAGTTTGCCAAAAGGCACCTTTAGGACTCTGACCATGAGAAAAAAAAATCCTCTGGTCTGATGAAACAAAGATTTAACTCGTTAACCTGAATGGCAAGCGTCATGTCTGGAGGAAACCAGGCACTGCTCATCACCTGGCCAGTACCATGCCTACACTGAAGGTTGGTGGTGGCATCATCATGCTGTGGGGATGTTTTTTCAGCAGCAGAAACTGGGAGACTAGTCAGGATCAAGGGAAATCTGAATGCAGCAATGTACACAGATATCTTTGATGAAAACCTGCTCCACAGCGCTCTGGATCTCACATTGGGCGAAAGTGTATCGTCCAACAGGACAAGGACCATAAGCACACAGACAAGATAACAAATGAGTGGCTACAGGACTCTGTGAATATCCTTGAGTGGCCAAGCCAGAGCCTAGACTTGAGATTGATTGAACATCTCTGGAGAGATCTGAAAATGGCTGTGCACCAACGCTCCCCATCCAACCCAATGGAGCTTGAGAGGTCCTGCAAAGAAGAATGTGAGAAACTGAACAAAAATAGGTGTGCCAAGCTTGTAGTATCATACTTAAAAAGTCTTGAGGCTGTAATTGGTGTCAAAGGTGCTTCAACAAAGTACTGAGCAAAGGCTGTGAATACTTATGTACATGGGATTTTTTTTTCATTTTTATTTTTAATGAATTTGCAATGATTACAAAAAATTTCTTTCACGCTGTCTTTCTGGTGCAAGGTTTGTAGAATTTTTGAGGAAAATAATGAATTTAATCAATTTTGGAATAAGGCTGTAACATAACAAAATGTGGAAAACGTGAAGCACTGTGAATACTTTTTGGATACACTGTAGTTTCTGGTCAACAATAGCTTGACAACCTCACATATAAAAGGTTGTCAGGCATAAGATGTACAGGACCCCATAATGCCTTAACACCAAGGAAGAAGGTCTGTTCCAGTCAGAAGAAGCTATACCTAAAGACGTATTTGCCTGATCTCCAGCTGCTTAGATGCCTGGGTTCTCCTTGTCTACTGAAATCACTAACACACAGTAACCGGAGTTAAGTAAATTTTAAGCGTATTTCTACTGTTTACAGACCATATGCTGCTTATTTGCTATTAAGTAGGTAGCATTTTGCTTGTTATAGGTATATCTGTCAGTCTTTTATTATATTCCTGTTGTAATAGTTTTGTATGTACAGCATTTTCTTTTGTAAAAGCACACTTATACACTGCAGAATTCTGAGCTTCTTTGCTTATACCGCAAAGTAATCTTACTAAATAGAAGCAAGCAAAACACAACCCTAATCTGATTACTCCTGTATTGAATTGTTTTGTAACTGTACTGTCAGCTCTCAGTAGCGCAGCACATCGCTTTGTACACCTCAAAAAAAGTTCAGTGGAAAAAAAGGAGCCGTTTAATGCGCTGATTCACGCACCACACAGCCCCCACATCAGCTGAGAATGGACAGCTGCTGTAAAGGTAATCCGCTGTGGTTTCCTCTCAAGCAGCTGTCTGTTCAGTGTGAATGGGCCCTAAACCAAGATGGTAGCTTAAAAGAGGTGTTTTTTTCCAACACACAACTAATTCAGGGCTTATGTAGACAGACATTGCCTTCATGCATTTGAAAAGCACATCAAATGAAGGTCAGCAGATACCAACTGACTTACTGATGTGCATTTAAATTGCAGGCAAACCAGGTTAAACACAGCATATTCAGCCAAAATATTGCATTTTACAGTTTAACTAATGAGTTTGAGCAGCAATGCATTCAAACGGAAAAGGCCGAATGCCCATTTATACAAGCTCCTACTGTAATTTAGAAAGCAACCAACAACTTTAGCTGCATTACATCTCTTAGTCAAAAGTAGGGATGAGCCGAAAACCTCCCGGTTGGCATCAGAACCTTCGAACGGACCGAACGTTCGTGCAAACTTTAGACCCCGATTGAAGTCTATGGGACTCGAACGTTTGAAATCAAAAGTGCTAATTTTAAAGGCCAATATGCAAGTTATTGTCCTAAAACGGGTTTGGGGACCCGGGTCTTGCCCCAGGAAACGTTTTTTCGGGAGCAGTGATTTTAATGATGCTTAAAGTGATTTTTTTTTATATTCCTTTAAATATCGTACCTGCTGGATGTCCATAGTATGCCTGTGAAGTGGCACGTATTTAGAACTGTCCCTGCACAAAATTACATTTCTATTGGAAAAAAATTATTTAAACTGCTTGCGGCTTTAATTTGATGTCTGGTCCCTGCAATATAGATGAAAATCATTGATAAAAATAGCATGGGTTTCCCCCCACTCCCCCCAGGTCATTACCAGCCCCATTGGCCCTATATACTTTGAACAGCAGTATACAGACGGTACAAACAAGACAGGGGCCCGGATTCAAGTAGATTTGCGCATTTTTTACGGAGGCGCAGGGCAACGTTTTTGCCCTGCGCCCCCGAAAATTTACTGCGCTGCCCTTGATTCACGGAGCAGTAGCTCCGTAAATTGCGTGGGCGTGCCGGCAAAATGCCCGGCGTAAGCGCGCGCAATTTAAATGATCCCGTAGGGGGCGGGAATCATTTAAATTAGGTGCGTTCCCGCGCCGAGCGTAGAGCGCATGCTCCGTCGGGAAACGCAAGGACGTCATTTGCTTCAAAGTGAACGTGAATGGCGTCCAGGGCCATTCACGATTCACTTACGCAAACTACGTAAATTTCAAACTTTGCGATGCGGGAACGACGGGTATACGTAACATTGGCTGCCCCTGCTAATAGCAGGGGCAGCCTTACGCGAAAACCGCCGTACGGAAACAACGTAAATTGCGTACGCAGGGCTCGCGCAACGTTGTGAATCGGCGTTAGTATGCAATTTGCATACTATACGCTGAGCACAACGGGAACGCCACCTAGCGGCCATCGCAAGAATGCAGCCTAAGATATGCGGGCATAAGAGCCTTATGCCGCGCATATCTTAGGCTGCAGTCGGCGTAACGAGGTTCCTGAATCAGGAGCATTCGTTACGCCGGGGAAGTAAGCAATTGCGCTGTGTAACTTATGGTTACACAGGCACAATTGCTTCTTGAATCCAGGCCAGGGACTGTAACTTTGTTGTTAAGTAGAATCTGTTTGTAATTTTGAACTGGTACTTTTAAAGTGTAGCTCCAGCCAAAAAATCTATTTTTAAGCTTTTTGGAAAACATAGAGAAGGGTTATCACCCCTGTAACATTTGTTTTGCTGTCTGTGCGCATCCGTTTAGAAGATTTCACCTCACTTTCTGTCCCAAGCCTTGTTTTCTCTTTTCCTATTCATGTGTCTGTATTTTATATTTCAATACTTTTTTTATTGTTGTTTGCATACAAAAAGATACAAGAAATGTTACATCCTCGTGCATAGTATAAAAAATACACAACCATACATTTATCCCCGTTTTCCCCCTATCTTGTCCTCTCCTCTTTCTTTGTACCATTTTAAATAAGTGAAAAGCCTCTTTATTCTAAACTGTCTTACCTCGCAACCCCCCCCCCCACCCCACACACCCTCACCCTCCCATCACACCGTGAGCCAATTTTTAAAATTAATATACTTTATTGGGTGAATCTTCCCCATACAGGAATGCCTGATAGTGGGTTAAGATATTTATTGAATTTGAATGACAGCTGTCCTCTTTTTATATAGAGCATCCTGTTTCGTCTAGCCAAGGTTTCCACATCCTCACAAACTTTCTATAATTGCCCTGCCTAGTGAGTGTCACTCTCTCACTCCAAATCATTGTGTTAATGGTTTCAACCCAGGATTTAACAGTGGGTGGTATCTGGGCCTGCCACCTCAACGCAATTAACTTCCTTGCCTGGAAGAGGCATCTCAGTACCACTTCAAGGGAGGTGGCTGGCACTCTATTTTCCTCTATGCTGCCTAGCAAGCATATCTTAGACTCAGCTTCAAGCTTGGTTTTAAAAGTTTTATTTATTTTGGCAACCACCTCCTCCCAGTATCTAAATAGCTTAGGACATGTGTCTGTATTTAGACCAAGAGAGGAATTGATGGTGTCGAACCCGACCTTGTTCACTGTTGGAGGTAACCCCTTTAGGAGGCTTGTTTTTGGTCTGGGACCTCATCGGGGAGAAATATTTGTGAGCTTTTTCTCCAAATGACAACTTGAGCTACGCATGCTTTTTGACACTTGGAATACGAATTTATGTGTCTAATTATGCAAGCATCATATTATCAATACAACTATTATATTATTATTTTTTTTTTTGGTGTGTCTTTATTTGTTGTGCTATCAATGCTTGGTATGTCTAGAATATTTAAATTAATATAATGTGTGTTCCTTTTTTAGACATTTTTCTGATCTTGAATCTAAAATGTCTATAAACCCCTTGAAGAAGGTTTCTATATACCAAAACAGCTGTCGGGTGTGACTTTGAGCAGTTTTTGTTTTTTTTTAGCAACAACATGTATCTGGATATAATGTATTCCAATAGGACCGAAACAACTAATCGATTAATCGACAACTCATCGATTATAAAATTAATCGATTACAATTTTCTTAATCGATTAATCGGCCAGTAACATAATGGGGTTAAAAAAACTAAAATTAGCCCTTCATAGTACAAAAAAGCAAATCGCTACTGTAAATATTACTTTCACTGTCCCACAGTAAAAAAATGAACCCCTTACAGTAGCAATTATTTGCTATTTTTGTACTTATTTTTGTTTTATTAACCCCATTATGTTACTAAACATCTTAGGCCTGGGTTCACACCTCTGTTTTTTGGTGCTTTTTGCAGAAACACACTACAGTTCATTTACATGTTTTCCTATGGGGCACATTCACATCCATGATTTTTTTTCAGCTGCTGCGTATTTGGAAAGGGCAAGGACTTTTTAACGCAAAACGGTGCCATTTTTTTTTTTTTTTGGTTCAATATACTTCAATGGAGAAGCTGTAGAAAAGCATGTAATGTGTTTTTGCGGCAATTTGTGTTTTGTAATCTGCCCAACAACAAATTGGGCCAAACTGCAATTTTTTTTTTTTTTTAAGGCTATTGTCCAATTAATCGAAACAATAATCGGCCAACTAATCGATTATGAAAATAATCGTTAGTTGCAGCCCTATATTCCAATGTTCTTTTTTATATATTGTGTACTTCATAATAAATTTATATACTTTTTATAAATTTTGGTTTATCTTGGTGGGCGCAGGAACCACCGCCACACACTACACGAGGCCCCCACGGGGGCGGCCTTATATAGTTTGGGGCGTGTACTAAACCCCCTGAGACATAATTGGCCAAGGCCACCCTGGCTTTGGCCAATTATGGCTCTCCGTTTTTTGCGCGCTGTGATTGGACAAAGTATGCGGGTCATAGTGCATGCTTGGCCAATCATCAGCCAGCAATGCACTGCGATGCCACAGTGAATTATGGGCCGTGACACGCCACTCGAATTTGGCGCGAACGGCCACAACGTTAGTAATTCGACAAACGGTCGAACATACGATGTTCGAGACGAACATGAGTTCGACTCGAACACAAAGCTCATCCCTAGTCAAAAGCAGTTAGAATACACCTGGTAGTACTCAAACAGTAAAACAGTAGCAGCACAATGCCAGTTCTAAACATGGGAGTCCCTGTAATATGGACGAAGAGTCTGATAATATGAACATGCATTCTCTAGTCTTATTTTAATACTAGTATCATGCCATTATTCTGTGTCCTGCAAGTAGAAAGCCGTTCTGTATCCAGATTAATGATGTTGATGTGGCTCATGTAATGGACTGAAGTTGGGCTTTAAGTGCCACCCAATCAGATATCTTCCCTACCCATTTAGGGCTTACCTACAATTTACATGGATTTCCTAAGAATTTTTTATAAGGGCATCTTGCATTCGAGGCTGCAAAGAATGCATGGTCATCTCCTGATACCGATTTTTTTTCCGATATAGGGGACTGTACAGGCAGTCCCCAAGTTACGAACACAATAAGGACTGTAAGTTTGTTCATAAGTGGAATTTGTTCGTAAGTCGGAACACTGCTTGTAAGTGTAACTTCCGCCTGTGCAGAGATGTGGGATGTTCCGGTCTCCACCTGTGCAGGGATGTGGGATGTTCCAGGCGCTTCTGGGGCTCTTCTGACCATGCAGTACATGTAGTACTGCCGTGTGGAATGTGGCAAGATGGCTGCTCGGAGGTATCCAGGACCAGCATAAAGGGATTGAGGCCGTTCGTAAGTAGGAGTCGTTCGTAAGTCGGGTGTTCGTAAGTCGGGGACTGCCTGTACAGGATATTCCTTGTCACAAGCCACCTATTCCCTTTTCATATAACAGTCATCCCATCAGACCTAACCTTTATTCCATAACGCATAAGTACACAAAATAGAAAATATCTCAAATGATACATTATTTATCTTACATGTAAAATTCTATATGCTCAAATTTCCAACAGGCAACAACCTACAGAAACCCTCAGAACACTGCTCATAAACAACATACACAAACTCTCAGAACACTGCTCATAAACAGGCATACATCTACAAGTATTGCTTAAAAGTCATCATTTGTTTGCCATGGGCAATAGAGAGAGTTTAATTTCCCTTATTTTTTTTTTATAAAAAAACATATTTCAAATATTTGAATAAAATTGTGGGACTTTCTAAATACATTTCTCATAGAACAAGCAGGTTTACTTTGTATATAAAACATACCACTAGATCAAGGTTGATAACAGTAAATATGTAAGGAATTTTAATGGTCAGCTCACATTAATCAAAGTTTTTTATTGTCTAAAAATGTTAAAAGTAAATCTTGTTTGTTCTACTGAAGATAAGATGTAGGTAACTCTACAAAATGAATGTTCTTACAATTCCAATACTTAAAACAACACATCTATTCATGATTACTACCACCTAAGAATGATGTTTTGTGTGTGTAGTGGTGCTTTAGGGATCTACTGATCTGACGTGTATATTGGAAATTCCTTATGCGTCTTGTGACTTATAAATTAGCAAAAATGTTTTAATACACCATTTTATTTCAGAACATGCCATGTTTATAAAAACTTTCACAGTGAAAAAAATCTATATTTGTTATGTAAAACAATCTTGTAAGCTTATTTGTATAATGAAGAGTCAAAACATTGATATGTATGGAAAGTGTAATTCTGAATGCAGGCTCTTCACAATACAAATGTCCATATTCTAGAAGACTCGGGTACAATCCACAGCCATTTATGGGGCATTAATCTGCTCCAGAACTGCTTTCTTTCTTCAAAGACATCACTGCAAATGCAAAAACAGCTCAAAGTGTCTAAGAAGCAACTGGAATAGTCCACAAGGACCACATAAGCAACTGAAATAAAGGCCAAAGCAACATAAATACATATGGCATTCAACCTGTGTTCAATACTTATTGTACCCGCTGTATAAAATGTTGACATATTTGGCAGACCAAATGGACAACTTGTATCATTCTCTTCCCCTAAAGGTGCAATATTATATATTTGGGAAATGCTTCGAAAATTCTCAAGTCTAGCCTACTCTGAGAAGCCTGCATTTCAAGAAAAAAAAATTACCTAGTTCTAGGGAATACAGTATTTTTTTTTTTTTTTAGATATACATGTAGAAGAGATCTGTTTATTGTGAATATCATCAATGGTTCTTACAGTTATAAAAAGATTGATCCATATGTATAGTTTGTAATCCTTTACCATACGTACACGGAGAAAACCATATTTGCTCATTACATATGAAGGATATGCTAAATGCTTTAAAGTGGGAGTAACCTCCCCACGTATGATTTTTACCTATAGGTAAGCCTATAATAAGGCTTACCTATAGGTACTGTAAATATCTCCTAAACATGCACTGTCTAGGAGATATTTAATTTAGATGCAGCCGGTGACGTCAGTGGCACATGCGCTCTGAAGGAACATTCCTTCAGAGCCGTGCCGTAAACAGAGACTCCCAAATGCATTCGCGGGAGTGATGTCATTGGTGGCTCGGCTAATCAGATAGTCGAGGCCTGTGAACCCGGAAAGAAGAACGGATAAAGTTGGAAGCGCCTTCAGCTGTGACAGCGTGCCGCAGGAGGGCTTCCTTATCAGGCAAGTCTGTCATAATATGCTAGTATGCGATGCATACTAGCACAATATGACCCAAAGTACTCAGGGCCCGGTTTTTTTTTTTTGGAAGTGGTTTATTACTGCTTTAAAACAGGGGTGTTCAACCCCTAGCCTACAGAGCCTTTTGGAGTGGCCCAGGACCTCAAACAAGGGAAGTGCATGCCTATGCAAGGCAGGCAAACCCAGATTGTTATCAATGGTTTGACGACCTGACACCCAAAAGCATTAGAGGGCATGGAGCTGGTGCTGGCCACGGAGGGAGCAGGAGCCACATAGGCTGATGCTTCCTCTGTACAGCAGACTCTGGACTCAGGCAGAATGATATTAAGTGCACATCACCTGGGACATTTTCTAGCAGCCTGGAGAGCAATGGCAACAGAAGCTGGAAGATGAAAAGAACATGTATTAAACATCACATACACTGCACTTTTGCAATGGGCTAATAGCACTTATTAGGCTGTTTTCACACTGATCCGCAGGTGCAGCACAATGCACTTGTGGCTTTCCTGGGGGCTAGCTGCACGGAGCCATAGACTTCTATTATATTCTAGCGGTTTGGTATGCTTTTCTGAACATGCACCAAAACTCTTGAATGCAGGAGTTTTGGTGTGCTTTCAGAAAGTGCACCACACCCACAAGATGTAATAGAAGTCTATGGCTCAGTGCAACTAACCCCCAGAAAGGCTGCAGCTGCACTGCACTGCACCCATGGTGTGGGAAAAGCACAGCATATCAGTGTGAAAGCAGCCTTATAGCTCAGAACAGTAAGGGCTCGTTTTCATTTGTGGTTTTGGGTGGGGCGCAAAACCCCATAGTTCATTGTGGCCCACGGGTACCAATCACTTAAGTGGCCCTCGCTCTTCAAGAGGTTGAGCACCCCTGCTTTAAAGCACCAACAATGCGTGTAGCCAATAAGATTTTTGTATATAAAACAGAAAATCAAATGTGATTGGTGTGACACAAAATTGCAGTTCTACATATACCCAGATACAAAAATATTAATTCTAAAAACATAACAGCGCACATGACCATGTGAAAACCAGCCTGTGACTAAATATACCCAATTATATACAACAAATATATGTCTGTATAAAAAAAAAAATAATCACTAAATTACACAAATATATAGTACAACCAAAAGTTAACTGACACAATTGTTCATAAACACGTATGTGAAAAAAAGAAAAAAAAATCCATACCCAGTGGCCACAAATACCATGGTATTAAACTTTTTAGTTTGAATCAAACATTCAGTGCTCCCAACTTTCCGGACAACCAAAAGTGAAAACTTCCTACTGGAAATATATGATCTCTGCATTATAGTGATCAAATGTGCATGTCAAAAGGGTTAAATTCTGCCAGACACACAGTACGTTTCCACATATTTTTCCTGGAATACAGCCAATATCCTAGAATGCACAGCTCCTCTCGGCATAAATATTAGATCTCTATAAAGCGATCAAATGCATTTGTGAAAAGGGTTAGCCCCCACTGATTCCTCTGTATGCTTTCACGTGTTTTTCCTTCTGGAACACGGCCAAAACTCTAGGACGCACAGCTCACCTCAGGAATAATAGGAAGAAAAGCAACCCATCATAGGGAAATCGTGCACTTTCTATTAAATAAGAAATGCACTCACAAATATCACAGGTAAAACAACACACCGCTGTACAACGATGGGCAAACTATAAAGTCACTGGCCACAAGTCCCGCTCCCATGAGCATATCATCTACAGTAGGACATACTTAAAGTGGAGGTTCACCCTAAAACCTTTTTTTTTAACATTAGATTCATGCTCATTTTGTCAAGGGAAATGGGTAGTTTTTTTAAAATCGAAGCCGTACTTACCGTTTTAGAGATACATCTTCTCCGCCGCTTCCGGGTATGGGCTCCGGGACTGGGCGTTCCTATTTGATTGACAGTCTTCCGACAGGCTTCCGACGCGTCACGATTTTCCGAAGGTAGTCGAACGTCGGTACACAGGTGCCGTATAGAGCCGCACCGACGTTCGGCTTCTTTCGGCTACTCGTGACTCGATGTATGCGACCGTCGGAAGCCTGACGGAAGACTGTCAATCAAATAGGAACGCCCAGTCCCGAAGACCATACCCGGAAGCGGCGAAGAAGATCGCTCTCTAAAACGGTAAGTACTGCTTCGTTTTTTAAAAAAACTACCCGATTCCCCTTGACAAAATGAGCATGAATCTAATGTTTAAAAAAAAAATTCGGGTGAACTCCCGCTTTAAGGAGAATTTAACTTTTGATTGTACTTTATATTTATGTAATTAGTGAATTTCCATTATTTTTATTTATGTAAACACCACAGAAATATATTTTGTTGTGATAAGATTTTTTGACCTACTATAAAATCCCAAAGGGTCTGGTAAAGATTTTGGCGACCATATGTCGTATTTTTTTCATGGGCTCCTCTTAAAATTCATGCCAGTCCTGAAGGGCCTGGTATGAATTTTGGGTGGACCTTACGCCATTTTATTTCCAAAACTGCCCCTGCTGCTTTGTTTACATTCACCCATCAGCCGAGAATTCCCAGTTGACAGCTGAATGTGATGGGTGGGGGGTGAGTCACTGGTTATTAAGATGCCAGCATGTGCAGGATCCATTACAACCAGGAGCCCTGTGTAGGAAGCTTCCAAATTTGGCACCAGTAGTAGTACTGCTGCTAAATGTTTCAGTTCCCGCTGCAGCTGAAGGTTTACTTGCTTGGTCACCCATCCATTCGTTTGGCTGTTTGCTGAACCTCCCAAACAGTGGACAAACCTGCAGCTTATAGACATTGTACACAGTGCAGAGATAGCATGTTATTTCCAACTTCCGGTTGAATGTCTGGGGTGACGGCGAACCTTGGCACCCCAGATGTTTTGGAACTACATTTCCCATGATGCTCAATTACACTGCAGAGTGCATGAGCATCATGGGAAATGTAGTTCAAAAACATCTGGGGTGCCAAGGTTCGCCATCACTGGCCTATAGTGTTAGGGTCCTTTCAACTGGACGTTCAGTCTGGATTCGTCAGTCAGAATCAATCACAGTTTATTTCTATGGATGGGCAGATGTAAACTGATGTAAGCCTTTTTTTTACACCTGCTTACATCCAAGTCAGTGTCCAGTGTTTCGATGACTGGAGGTGGAGGGTGATGTCACACTCTCCACCTCGTGCAATCAGAAAACACTTTTTGAAAAAAAATACAAGGTTCTCTCTAAATGGAGCCCCTGCTGAGCCCACTGTGGTTACTATGCAGCAGGGCAGCCCCTCAGCTGGGGACCCAGTAATAATGAGGTTCGCAGAAGTAGCAGTAACTAGTGCAGAAATGTTTTGGGAATGGCCAGGTATGGAATATATACGCTTACATTGATCTAAGCTCAACTAACGCAACTGTGCAAAAAAAGAGAAACACTTACATAGAGCCCAGCTTTAAAAGATAAGCACACGGAAAAGACCTTTCCTTTTATTTTATTAGAAATGGCATTGTCACTAACATTTCTAGAATAACCATGCCCATAGATGAGAAAAAATGTCATAGCTACAGTACACCAAGCCTGAAATTTATTTTAGAGGTTTAAAGCAAATATAAGGACATAACAAATTTGTTTCCAGGTGATCTGTATGAAAATCCGATTTTTCATCAGATTTGTGGACAGAAAACATCTCGTTTCCCAAAAGAAATGGTTTGTTTGATAACTGATAATGAAACAACGGGGTAATACCAATCAATGCCTATATTTTTTTAAATCTTCTTAGCTCTCGTCCCTATTGTCAAACACACACATACTCACAGAGTAAAAGCCTATTCTTTGATAGGGAACTTTTTCTATTTATGCATGTTTCAGAGTTCATAGAAAAATACAGTGCAAAACACTGAATGAAATCTGGGCACTCAACTTATAGTTTCTGATTAACAAGAGATAACATACAACATAGTACATGCTATAGGTATCAGAATTAATATATGAACACACAACATTCCCCAGGCAGCGGTGGGAACAGTCTACAGTGGCATAAGAAAGGGTGGAACTGGGGGTGTAAAAAATGATAGTAGATAAAAGGGGTGCAGCTTATGCAATGGAGGAGAGAATACATTTTTAGGTATCGCTAAGCAATAAGGCTTTTCCAAGAAGGTGACGTCATTCCAGTAAAACCATATTTGGTGATATATTTTGCACTTTTTTGGGAAGGAAAGGGAGAGGTCTTCCAAACTCCTCTACCTTATAGAGCCACAGATATTGTGGGTAGAGAAGCATTTTTCGATGGTATGCAGGCCTTTGCTGCGTTCAGTAGGTGTCTCAAAACTGTTATAATTTTATTATTATTATGTAGAAAAAAGAAGTCAGGGTCTTCCAATGCCAGACATGACCAGAATATTCGGTGGGAGAATACCTTGATCTGATTTGCAGCACCAGCAGAAATCTGAGGTGGTATGGTAAAAGTTATGTAGGATTGACATCTAGTGAGGATTTAGAAAATTTTATCTTGGAAGTTAAATCTTAAGTTAAAACATTCTTGTGGAGTGGAAGAGGTATTTAAGTCACATTCCCAAAGTGTATGAGGCTTTATAGTCTTGTGCTGGCGAGACAAGTTGGACAAAGAATATGAATAAACAGTGTCTTTTTGGGTCAGATTCAGTGTATAGCAGTTCAAAAGTGGTTATTGGTTTGGTGCATTGTGACAGGGTAAGCAAACTGGTGAAAAAGTGTGTTAGCTGAAGTGCTTTCAAAGGGCCAAAATTACAATGTGGTATGCAAGATGTGTTATAGTTTGCCAGCGACTTGCAAGTAGCAAAAGCCCCCCTTTTATTTTTATTACCAGCATGCTTTTAGAAAAAGAATTGAACTCCAGTAGGAAACCCCCAGTGTGAACATATATACATCAGATCAAATACGGTTTGACAATGGCAGACATTATTGCCCAATATGTAGGAATAATATCAGTAGATTATATTTAAAGCCGGCCATAGATGGTGCGGTTTTCTTTTCTGAAACCCGCTTGATTCTCTCATCGACACAGTGAAGGCCTATACACACACGACCAGTATAAAGTCAGCCGGGAATCCCGATGGGAAACCCGAAAACCTGCTTGGTAAGTTTCCCAGTGTACACACAGCCAGGTTTCCCATCGGGAAAACTGCGGGGAGAGCTTTGGACGGGTATCCCAGCCGTGTGTATGCTCCCTCGCATTGTTACCCCATAGGAAAACTGCCGGGTTTAAAACCGCCGGGAATCCCGGTGGGAAAATAGAGAGCAGGTTCTCTATTTTTCCGCCGGGATTCCCAGCAGTTTTCCTGTCGGGAAAACTGCGAGGAAGCATACACATGGCCGAGATTCCCGGCCAAAAGCTCTCCCCGCAGTTTTCCTGGCAGGAAAACCGGTCGTGTGTGAGCTTCAGTGTTAATGAGGGAGTACTTCCCGCGGATCATAAGGTAGCCGGATGCAGCCAGCATATTATTAGAAACCTATTAACAAGGGTGTTTTGCTTGAATTTTGAATCTGTTCACTACTTATCTGCCACCAAATCGAGTAGTAACAGAATTACAGAGGTAAACAAATTCATAACCACAAACTTTAGGATTTTAATACTAACATGAAAAAAGGTGTCACTAAATAGATAATGGGATCTCAGGAGACTGCTCTCTGGAAAGGATATCCTTTGTTAACAGACAGAATTCTCACAATAACTGGATAATTGATACAAAGCAACGGAGATGACATGGACAATCCTGTATCATACTAAATTCATGGATGAAACTATTAAATACAATGTTGCAGTGAAGGCTGTTTAGGACAATTATAAATATGGACTTTTTTAGTGAGCAAGTGCAAAGAGCAGTGATAGTATGCAAGGTGTAGTAACCGTGGCAACCAGGTATGATAAATCTTTTTATCAGAGCTTTCATTAGCAGCTATAAAGGAATAAATGTTGTGGGTTATTCTAATTTGCATATATCGGTTTGTATTATTAAAAAATCTTAGTAGGTTTAATGTTACATCTGCAATACAAACATGTTACATACACTGCTGAAAGATGGAATCTTTCTGGTATTGATTCTGTGGTCACTTTACTAGAATAACTAATATAGTGGGTGTATGGATGAAAAGCATGCCAACAAGATCTTTTGAAAAGAATCAGCCTTTCTCGGCCATTTCTACAGTGCAGGGTTGGTGTTGACACAAAGATCCAAATGGGCGGCTTTAGGCAACAAGACATATTCTTAACAACATTTTGTACATAAAGTTCATGATATTTATCATTTCCATTTGTAAGTTAGGTCACCAGATATCAGAGTAATACACCTACAAAGCTTAACTCATGTTTGATTTCCAAGAAGAACTAGCCAAAAAAAATCACAAACAAAGCTACTCTATAAAGATTAAACACAGTTGGTTCTCTTACGAAACAATACTTTTCCTGGGAATTTGGCAAATATGCTGTGGGCTGTGGACACAATGCTATGGGTGCCAATGCTAAGGCTAAGGAAGATTAATGCTAACAGATATTGGTAACCTCTCCACGTTTACTTTCCTACAGCTATACACAATTCTTTGGTGAAACTAAAGTACAGTACTTTTTTTTATTTCAAAACAGAAAGAAAAAAAAAAAAGAGACCAGGACAAAGACTGATACTAACCGTGTGCTGGTCTTACAGCTGCAGGAAGACTTTCCCAATCAATTGTTGGGGCTGGACATGGATGAAGAGAAAACATGGCCTCGATGCCATTTTCCTGTAGAAGTAAATATAAAAAATACAAGCATGAGAAATAAGAGGTTTAGAGATAATACATTAAAAGAAGAACATTTCTTCTACAATGCTTTACAATAGCTCTGGTCTGTCATAATTTTCTTGGGAAGGCTTAATAAAATTAAGTATGGTTATACCGGAACAGAGGCATAATGAAGCAGTGTTGGCTGAATTATACTGTGCCTCTAGATGGTCCTAACGTGTAGAAAAAAAAAACTAAATGTAGAAGATATTAGATAATATCATTATATTCTAATGAAGAAAAGAAAATCCCAGTATCTAAGCATCAAAAGGTCCAAAGCCTGGATTTGTGAAAAGGTCTCAAATGTAAAAGCTGAATTGTGCCATTTTGGCTTTGAAACCAGCATCAAGTCCTTGCCAGTTGTGGTTTCCTTTTAGTTGTGAACCACAAAAGTGTTGAGCAGGCCAATTTGTAATTAGATAAGTTTGTCAGCACTGACAAACTAAGGTCCTGTTCACACGAACGTTCCGATCGGGTCTGCCATAGTTTTTCAGGCAGACCCGAGCAGAACCTCCATTTACCTCTATGGAGTGGCAGGTGTAAACAGACAATTGTCTTCTTACCCAAGTGGAACTTTGGCTGATATATTATGCAGGGAACTGACATTATTCCTTTACATATCCCAAGAACTACAGATAGTGGAAAACAAGACCCAGACTACTGGGATGTGCATGTCTGATTGTGCGTGTGCATAATCAGAAAGAGCCACCCTGGGAGCGAGCCTGCACGAGTGTCCCCATAGCAAGCTGCTTGCTATGGTGGCCACACAGTGAGGGGAGAAGCCAGGATCACCAACAGGAGCCCCAGCAAGAGGAGGATCAGGCTTGCTCTGTGCAAAATCATTGCACAGAGCAGGTAAGTATGACTTGTTGTTATTTAAAAAATAAAACTCATGGGTTTACAATCACTTTGACGCCGGCCATACACAGATTGAAATTCAGCTGGTTCAGCAAGGACAACTAACCTGTTGGGTTTTTCCTAAATGATCAGTGCCAGAATACAATACCACAGCAGGAAGGATTCCCCATCTACTTTGAATGTGTGAATCGTGGAATCTGATTATTTGGTCAAACGAAAAAAAAAAAAAAAATGGGATCAACGTATGGGCTTGCCTTGGGCCACTGTTTGTGGCAGAAAAAATTTATTTTTAAATATCCTGTCTCCTTTTAGGTTCTGCTTTTTTAAGGACCAAGTAACCAATCTTCAATGATGCCTCCTTATTATCCTATCTTGACCATTTATTTTTAAGTAGTACCATTCTGCGCTTTTCTTGGAAGAACAATATTTGGTTTATTTCTACTTGCAAGAAACACTATATACTATGTTTTGAATGTGTGTGTTCTCTAGGGTTTAAATATTTCCCATGGTAATCTCTTTAGCCTTCATAATAAGATGTGCTATGCTTACACAAGAAGGCGGCTAGTTATAGAAGAAGCAAAAAGTAAGCAAAGTATATATGCAGATAAAAAAGCTTTGAGTAGCAGAAATGAGCCTGTAAAACATCTATCTAATACAGTGGTGTCCAAATTAAATTGGTCATATATTTCAAGTAGAGTGGAGGGCCTCAATCTAACAATTATTTTTTTGTACAAATTTTAAAAATATCAGGTGCCAGCCCTATGTGTCAGAATAAAACCAGGAAAAGACATGCATATAATGGGGATTGTCACTTTCAGCCTCACTGGCCCCTCCGCTCACCTGCATACTGTTGCTGTATCTCCATCTCAAACCATCCGGTATGGAAGTATAGACCTTACCCCTGAAGGGGTCATTGAGAATATGCCCAGGTCTTCCAATGTAGTACAGAGGCTGCCAGCCACAAAAGCACGGTCCCATTTACAGGGAAGCTATCACAAATTTTGGGGCCCCTTACACAGCTTTAGGCAGGGCCCCCCTGAAGTAGAGAACCGGTGGGGGGGTGCTGACGAAGAAAAACCAAGTGTAATCTCTTCTCTCCTGACGTGAGATAATAAGGGGGGGGCCTTTTGTAATAAAAAAAGAAAACGGGAGGGGGGCGGCTGGGCCTGTAAGGGGCCCTGGGGACCACCAGGCCCCTTACAGGTGTAATGCCTGTACCCCCCTGATGGTGGCCCTGCCCATTTACACTGACAATTCAGGAGCGGTCTCTCAAGCAGCATATGGTAAATCCCCAAATCAGTAGCTTACCAGTCCCTGTGATATGGTAGCTCAGCATCTAGTCACACACAGCGATTAGTCTACTCTCTGCTCTGCACCCAGGTGACTGGCTGTTGCCACACCTGGACACAGCACTTTGGATACTACTCAGGCCGCCATTATGCAGCGGTGGTGCAAACTTGTATCTGTTATCCCTCATGGCAAGAGGAAGCTGTGTCCTGTACCAGCTTGAGAAAATGCAGCTCTTCCCACACCTCCTGGCAATCATTCTCTGGGAAATGCAGTTCAAATGCTCTTGATTACAGTAGAGTCTCTTTCCTTTGGACTACAGTTCCCACAGTGCAGTGCTGCCTAACTCAGTCCATTGAACTCTTCCTGCTCAGCAGTTCCCTCCTCTTGTTAATATAGCAGATAACCAGTGTAGCATTGCAGTTCAACTGCAGACAATGCTTCTCTCACTCTCCATTCTTAGCCAAGCACCTGGCTGCTTAAGAGTTAAGGGGAAGTGGTGTGTATTGTTCATTTGATTTCCCGGTTGTTATCTTCAGCTAAAATTAAAGTTGAACTAAACCCATCAATGTAATGGTTTATCAAAACAATTACATACAAGGCATGCCAATAATGACAACTGTTACAGTTGCTTGTGCTCTCAACTGAACTGTCAAGCCATCAAATGGCTGATCATATATGCAGCACAATGGCAACTGCAGATCAAACAGAGGTTAGAATTCCCGGCTTCTTTGGCAGTAAAGTATAGGTAAATTTAGTTCTGCTATAAAGGTTCCACTGATCATCATATCCTACAGTCAACTGGTTCCCAATGGGTGCAATGTTTTCCACTAGTAGTACTCCAGTGGCGAAAAAACAAAACAAAAAAAAACAAAAATTCCCAAAGCTCAAAATTTCTATTTTTTTTTTAAAGAACAGCCCTGAAAGCAGTATGTGTTCATTCTAGAATGGTCATTCAGTGACAGGAACAAGGGTGTCAATTTAGACTTTGTACTGGGTCGGCAGCAGGGGGGAGGAGGAGGGAGCCGAGCTGTGATGTCATGTGCCGCAGCCAGGACTCCCGGAAGTGGGAACAGGATACCCTTTAAAGACGGGTATTCGATTCCCCTCCCCCTCGAAAGATGCCAAAATGTGGCACCTGAGGGGGATCAGCGGAAGTTTCTACTTTTGGGTGGAACTCAGCTTTAAGTAATACAAAAGAAAACTGGGGTGTGTTAGGCCCCGTAGAGACGACCGAACATGTCTGCTGAAACAGGTCCGCGGACCAGTTTCAGCAGACATGTTTGGTCGTCTGTACAGCCGAGCGGACAGGATTCCAGCATACATTTGCCCGCCGGGCCTTTTTCCAGCGGGCAAATATTTCCAAACTTGTTTAGAAACAGCCCGCTGGAATCCTGTCCGCTCGGACATGTTCGGTCGTCTGTACAGACCTACCGTACATGTCCGAGCGGCCGCCATCCCTCGCATGCGTCGAATGACTTTGACGCATGCGTGGAAGCATTGAACTGGCAGGGCCGCGCACGTCGCCGCGTATCGAGTACGCGCGGATTTCTGTATGATGGTGAGTACAGCCATCATACAGAAATCCCCGGGCAGACATGTACGCTGAAAACGGTCCGGCGGACCGTTTTCATCGTACATGTTTGCCCGTGTGTACAAGGCCTTAGTGGTGCAAGACAAGACAAACTTTGGGAAACCTTGCAACTATCTGGTTTACTTTCTGTAATACTAACATTTATGTTTCTCAAACAATATTTTTAATACAGTGCTTTAAGTTTCAGCCAGAAATTACATCAATAAAAATCCTGGAATGCAGTGCACATTGCATTCATTAGCATCTGGTTAGGAGTTGTTATTTAACAAAATAACAAAAGAAGACCTCCACAGTGTCCATGTTTCACAAACCATGTATGAGTCATAAGGCTCTTTTGAAATGGATTTAAAAAGGATAAAGCATCATTCACTATAAAGGCAGAATGAGCTTTACTGCATCACGTCTGTTATAAACACAAGTAAGTTAATGCAAAAATAAATAAGGACTCCCCATATTTTTAGAGAGTACAAACTGTTATGTGTTAACAGTTAACTAACTCTACTGATGTTGCCAAGTACAAAGTCAGTTCACTTGTTCTTCCATAAAATGCCTCCATTCATCCAAATCATGCAGGCCATATGATAGATAACAGAATCAACCAAATTTAAAGCGGTGGTTCACCCTAATTTGCAAGTTCTGCTTGTTAAAAACATCTGTCATGGTACACAATGTGTTCGTTTGTTTAATTTTTTTAATCGGCCTCCTTACCTTAAACGAGGCCCTTTTGTGAGCTGTCACTCACTATTCCCCGCGGGAGTGGGCGTGGTTTTCTAATATCCCCCATCAGCGCTCCCTCCTGGTAGCGTCTCCTGAGAATTCCAGGAGACGCGCTGTGTCGAAATCCCGCGATATCTCGCGGGTCACGTGACGTCTGGCGGGTCATGTGACTTCGCCAGCGTGTCAGGATTCGCCGCATCCCGGAAGAAGAACGTGCAGGGCTTCACAGTGCCCACAGTAAAGATGGTAACGTCCATCTTCGGATTTTATAAAAGATCGTTTTATCGCGATTACCACTGCAGCGGGCTGAAGGACTGGGACAGATGAGCTTTTACCTACACAAGGTAAGAGCGCCAGAAAACTTAAAAAAAAAAAAAATTAAACCCGCGGAACCCCCGCTTTAACTGATCTTTTGCTGTGAAATGCAGACAGATATTTATACATCATGCCAAAAACAGGGAGGCGTGTGATTGGCCCCAAATTTATTCTGCAGCAGGACAAAGACCCCAAACATACAGACAATGTCATTAAAAACTCGCTTCAGTGTAAAGAACAACAAGGGGTCCTGGAAGTGATGGTTTGGCTCCCACAGAGCCCTTATCTAAGCAACATTGTCTGTGATTACATGAAGAGGCAGAAGTATCTAAGGCAGCCTGCATCCACAGAAGACCTGTGGTTAATTCTCCAAGATGTTCGAACCAACCTACCTGCTGAGTTCCTTAAGAAAAAAAAATACTGGGGTAGATTCACGTACGGCGGCGTATCTTTCTGCCGGCATAGCGCATCCAATTTGCACTACGCCGACGTAAGATAGTGAGGCGAGTACTGTATTCACAAAGCACTTGCCTCCTAAGTTATGTCAGCGTAGCGTAAATGGCTCAGCATAAGCGCGCCTAATTCAAATGAGGAACGGGGGCGTGTTTCATGTTAGTGAATCGTGACCCGACGTGATTGACGTTTTCACGAACGGCGCGTGCGCCGTCTGTGGACATATCCCAGTGTGCATTGCTCCAAAGTACACCGCAAGGACGTATTGGTTTCGACGTGAATGTAAATTACGTCCAGCCCCATTCACGGACGACTTACGCAAACAACGTAAAATGTTCAAAATTCTACGCGGGAACGACGTCCATACTTACGCCGGAAAAAGCCTGACGTAAACGACGTAAAAAAATGCGCCGGGCGGACGTACGTTTCTGAATCGGCGTATCTACCTAATTTGCATATTCCTTGCGTAAATCGACAGAAGCGCCACCTACTGGCCAGCGTAAATATTCAACTAAGATATGACGGCGTAAGAGACTTACGCCAGTCGGATCTTAGCCAAATTCCGGCGTATCTTGTTTTCTGAATACAGAAAAAAGATACGCCGGAGCATCCTAGAAGTTACGCGGCGTATCAATAGATACGCTAGCGTAACTTCTTTATGAATCTACCCCACTGTGTGCAAGGGAACCTAAAATAATTGATGCTGTTTTAAAGGCGGTCTTGCCAAATATTGATTTGATTTGGATTTCTATTTTGCTCATTTACTTTTCATTTAGTTAACCAATACAAATAAATTATTAACACTTCTATTTCTGAAAGCATTCTTAATTAACAGCATTTTTTTATGCCTGCCTAAAACTTTTGCACAGTACTGTACAAGATCTTTAATCTGAACTTTCTATACTCTAGTACAGTCTTTCTCAACCTTTTTACCCTAGAGTAAATACTGTATTTGCTGGTGTATAAGACTACCTTTTACACTTAAAAGAACTGGCCAAAAAGCAGGGGTCGTCTTATACACTGGGTCAGCCTGCTGGATGTGCGGTAATACTGTATGTAGCTTCGGCTACATACAGTATATACCTCTTAGCCAATCCCGGTGAGCGATGTATTCAAATGAATACAGAGCTTGCTCGGATTGGAGTAACAACCTCTGCCAATCCGAGCAGGCTACATACAGTAGCCTGCTCGGAGATGCTTTAAGAGTCAGAGAGGCGTGGTCTGATGATGTTACAGCTTTTGACAATCAAAGCATGCTTTGTATTCAATAATAGAATGCATCGCTCGCTGTGATTGGCTCCAGCTCCAGCAAGAAGGAAGAAGAATATGGCTCCAGCAAGAATGAAGAAGAATATGACTCCAGAAGGAAGAAATATGAAGTGTCGGAAGGGGGGTCATCTTATACATTGAGTACAGGCAAAAAATCTTTAAAAAAATGTAAAATTAGGGGGTCGTCTTATATGCCTGGTCGCCTTATACACCGGCAAATACGGTATGTCTAACACAAGGCCCGTGTGCCGAATTCGGCCTACCAGGCAATTTCATGTGGCACTTGTACCTTTCCTACAAATGCTGCACCCTCCTCCTTTCAGCCCCCCCCCCGTCTCAGCAGTCAGAAGCAGAGAGAACTATAGACTCCTCTCAGAGATCCTGCGCCTCTCTGTGCAGTCACAGCACCCCCTTGTCTCCACCTACAGTGGTCTTAGCATTCAGCAGAAACTTTCTTCTTCCCAGTTACAACCCCCGCTTCCTCCTGGCAGCAACACAAGCTAAGGGGTACACTGTGATGTAAGGGAGGATGGGGGGCTCTTGACTTCTGATGGTGGAGGAGGATATCGATATCTGATTTAAGGGAGAGGGGGTGCTCTGGACATCGGCTTAAAATTATTATGGGAATGATACTATTCTATGCCAGTTGAAAAAGAGGGTCACATATCGCTGGTATCATCCACAAGAGACTTTAAAAGGAGGCTGCTCAGCCAGAACACCATGGCAGAACCATGTTCTGTCTCAGCAGTCTCCAATAAAGTTTCTTGTGGATGATACCAGCGGTGCCCAATCCTCATTTTCAGATTTGCATCATCTGCTACAGGAGTGTGAGTGGACTCTGTGCCGATTTGCACCTGCCCTTCACAACTTGTGTTATTACTAAAACCAGTAATAATCGAACACAGAGGCAATAACTTTATATGATGAAGAGTAGATACATTTATATATTCTTACAGATACAACTGGCTCTTTGAAGGCAACCCTAATACTGATGCGGCCCACAATGAAATTGACTTTGACACCCCTGCCAGAGAAAAACCCTTGGAAAAAAAATCAGGTCTCAGGGAACCAAAGCTACAACCAATTCAATGCTAGTCAGTGAGAAAAATGCCCCCCTACATTGGTGATCAGTGGAAAGAATGTGCCCCCCTTACCACAGTGATCAAAGTTACATTCTTCCTGACAGCTAAAAAGTTAATCGTGTTAAGCTGCCGACTCTCCCAAATGGCTTTACACCCGAACTATGCAAGCACCATCAGGTGGAGCCCTAGTTGGGAATGGCTGCTTTAGTATCATATTCCTTACACTATTGAACTATAAGATTTAAAATGCATTGCCCCCATAACAGTGCATGAATCGTGTACTTCATATGTAAAGATATAATGAAAGTACCTCATTCAGTGGGGGAAAAATGTTCCAGTGATAACTGTCTAAGATGGAATTTCCCCTCACTGTGGTGAGATTTCCTCTCATTTACTTTTAAGGTCAGAAAATCTTAACAACTGGACACATACAACAACCTGACAGGGGTTTTGCCCCTTCTCTTCTCTAAAAAAAAGTTTTACCTTTACATGCTAACATTTTCAGCTTTTAGAAATTCATATCCCAATGACATATGTCAAAACATGGTGGAATAGGGGGCCTCAAAAGCAGCCCTTAAAAGGAATAAAATTGGGGTGTGGGGGTAGTGGCGCTGTCTGTTCAGTAGCCACTGGCTAAAGAAAAAAATAAAAATAAAAAGGCACACGGCAATATATAAGCAGTAATGCACACTAGTTCCACCAGAAATGGCGTCCACCAGCCTGGAATTATGATATAATGCTAGGCACAGCTGAGTATATCTAAACCAAAATATGAAGCAGCATCTAAACCAAAGTAATGTAACTATATAGTGAGTACCTAGAGTGGAAAACTATTGCTAGTTAGACCAAACATACTATGTGGATAAAAATAGGCGCATATGTGTGAAATAGATAAAAATAAAAATAAATTGAACTAGAACTCCGCTAGCAAAAAATAAAAATATAAATATATGTGAACCTAAAGTGAGATAAAGTCCTGTGATGCCCGTAGCATAATAGTTAAATATAAATATAGTATGTGCACAATTGTGCAAAAAACATCAGCATATATCACCAAAAAGTATTGAATCCTGTGATACCACCGCTTTACGCGCGTTTCGTAAGGTAACTTCTTCTGAAGCGGGTCAGAAGAAGTTACCTTACGAAACGCGCGTAAAGCGGTTACATGCACTTTCGGGTGGAACAGCTAACTAGCTCAGTGGAACGCACGGCGTCCGGCAGCTGCTACCACATACATACCGGACTGATAGTGCCGTGTCTGCACATCTGCGATTATCGCAGGCAGCTCATCCTTTATTTACTATTTTTTCAACTTTTTTATTTTTTATTCAATTTTATTTTTAATTATCCTTGTCCTGATTAGTTTATGGGCAATACTATACACTGTTTGTACACGCTCATATTTTATTTAGCACGCCAAGCTCTTATTGGCAGTGCAATAAAGCTTACCCTGGTTTTTACATATCACGCTATGGGAGCCTGTCTTTTTTTCTGGAGGAGTCTGGACGATTAGGAAGATCTTTGCCACCTGGTGGAAGTCATTCCCAGAGAGCTCAGGGAAGGAAGGATTGGGATCGAGAGACATCGCAGCGTGTTTTGCACCCTACCCCTGCAGGGGTAGCAGCTGCCGGACGCCGTGCGTTCCACTGAGCTAGTTAGCTGTTCCACCCGGAAGTGCATGTAACCGCTTTACGCGCGTTTCGTAAGGTAACTTCTTCTGACCCGCTTCAGAAGAAGTTACCTTACGAAACGCGCGTAAAGCGGTGGTATCACAGGATTCAATACTTTTTGGTGATATATGCTGATGTTTTTTGCACAATTTTGCACATACTATATTTATATTTAACTATTATGCTACGGGCATCACAGGACTTTATCTCACTTTAGGTTCACATATATTTATATTTTTATTTTTTGCTAGCGGAGTTCTAGTTCAATTTATTTTTATTTTTATCTATTTCACACATATGCGCCTATTTTTATCCACATAGTATGTTTGGTCTAACTAGCAATAGTTTTCCACTCTAGGTACTCACTATATAGTTACATTACTTTGGTTTAGATGCTGCTTCATATTTTGGTTTAGATATACTCAGCTGTGCCTAGCATTATATCATAATTCCAGGCTGGTGGACGCCATTTCTGGTGGAACTAGTGTGCATTACTGCTTATATATTGCCGTGTGCCTTTTTATTTTTTTCTTTAGCCAGTGGCTACTGAACAGACAGCGCCACTACCCCCACACCCCAATTTTATTCCTTTTATTTGTATCCTCTTGGGGATACAAAAGAGGGGGGGCCGCAGTCTTATAATTTACATTATTTACATTTCCCACCTCTTATCCTAAGCGCGGGTATTCCATTTATTTTCTATCAAAAGCAGCCCTTGGCACCAATAGAAGGGCTTGTGTAATATTTGATGCATGCAATGCTACAAAAAACTGTAAGAGACACAATGCAGTAGATGGTTAGAAACTGCTAACATACTACAAAAGACGGCCAGAGATTATGCACATGCAGGGCAGCCATTACAAATTTTGGGGCCCCTTACACAGCTTTAGGCAGGGCCCCCCTGGAGCAGAGAACCGGGGGGGGGGGGGGGGAAGCTGATGGAAAAAAACAAGTGTAATCTGTTCTCTCCTCTCTCCTGATGCGAGATGATAAGCAGGTCTGTAAGGGGCCCTGGGGACCATCGGCCATCAGGCCCCTTACAGGTGAAATGCAAAACAAAAACGGGAGGGGGGGGGTTAGCCGGGCCCCTTACAGGTGTAATGCTTGTACCCCCCTGATGGCGGCCCTGTGCACATGGTATAGCAGTGGCTGTTAAAATGGGAATAACAGAGAACACTGCCATTACAGTCCCTTTACAAATCAGTGTACCCACATTTGTACTCACTACAGCCCTGGTACTGAGAATACATTTGATATTCCTATTAGAAAAATTCATTATAAAAGAAAAAAAAATGAAAAAATTAAAATGTTCTGGTAGTCCAGGTATCGTGCAGCAATTCTGGCAGTTGAGGTAATGAAGTACCAAAGTTTAATAGAGTGCACATATTGTGCTACAGAAAGCACTTTCTGTTATCTCCTCATTAGCGCAGAAACCCACATACACAGCAAAAGCTGATCCCAGGCATTTCTTAGGCCACACAACACTGAGCCATAGTCCAGGAGAGCCACAAGCTGGGCACCAAATATTTACCTTTAAGAAAAGAGTTATTTCAGAATGTTATTTATCCATAGTAAATTGCAGCGAAAATAGGTATTTCAGGTACAATAGTGATCTGGGGAAGAAATGTAGGTTGCCTAAACACTTTCAGATGAGGTACACAACTAAGGGTAATATTTTCTATGTGCTTATGTTTATGGCGAGACCACTGGATTAAGATGAGCAGTTAGATCATAAATACATGTTCAATGACTTCACCTATATCAATATCCTGCTGTGATCACTGGAATATCAGGTCATTTAAAGGGGTTGTAAACCTTCATGTTTTTTCACCTTAAGGCATCCTATGCCCCCCCCCCCCCCCATTTTACTTATCTGAGACCCGAATTTCTGTGGGCGCGATCCCGCCGTCGCTCTCTCCATCTCTGGATAGATTGATAGCAGCGCAGCCATTGGCTACCGCTGCTGTCAATCAAATCCAATGACGCGGGCGCGGTGCCGAGTCCTGCATTCGGCAGCTATGGACGCCAAATGCTGGACACGCAAGGTAACCCCCTTGGGAGAGCGCTTCCCAGAGGGCATAATCTGATGCGGGGAGGAGCAGAGAGAGCTGCTGCGGAACCCCAGAGGAGGATGTTCGGGGCCACTCTGTGCAAAACGAGCTGCACAGTGGAGGTATGACGTGTTTGTTATTTAAGGCTTCCTAAGAAGGCTATTCACCTTGCCCACAGTCTTTTACCAAAGACTTTCTCCAGACCTACCGCTAGACCTTACAAGGTTTTTTTTTTTTTAGAATCAGACATTTACCCTTAATTTGGTCATGGTTGGTCTGGGACCTCCTAGAAACTGGTCTTCTGAGGAATCTGCTTCTTCTGTCTTTGTTTCTGATGCTTGCAAATGCTGTTCACGTGTCTCATTCAAATCAGGAAAATGAAGAAAGGTGATACTACAAGCAGTAGCTGCACTCTGCACACCTGGCACCTGCTGGACCCGTTCATACCAGGCAGCCAAAAGAGGAATCCTTGAGATCTCCTCTGGGGATGTTTTACGCAAAGCAACCTAGGGAGAAAGACAGGGCAAAGTTATTTTGAGCATACCTAATTAACCTAATCTAATATATCTACACAATCAGATAAATCCTAATGTTTAAGCAAGGTAAGATATGGTCACCAGCACAGTGGGCTTGGGCTTTGTCATCAAAAAATGCAACGACTGTACTGAGCATGACTTGAGACTGTTGTTCTGTGCTGCAGACAAGATAATATGTAAAGAGCCTCTTGACAGATGCAAAACTAAAGAGGCTCAATCTTGTCATAACATACAAGTAAAATACACATATTTTTTACATTTGCACATTAAACTATTTCTTCTCCATAGCTCTACTAAAACCATATAGACGCATGTGGGAATCCAGATTTTAAAATCTCCAACTCAAAATGAAAATACATATCTTAAGCCAGTGGTCTTAAACTGGTGGCCCTCTAGCTGTTACGAAACTACAAGTCCCATGAGGCATTGCAAGGCTGACAGTTACAAGCAGGACTCCCACAGGCAGAGGCATGATGGGACTTGTAGTTTTGCAACAGCTGAAGGCCAGTTTGAGACCCCTATCTTAAGCTGTGGAGATTGCTTATACCAAACAAATAAGGGGCTAGATTCAGGTAGCATTTACGGCGGCATATCTCCAGATACGCCGCCGTAATTTCAAATCTGCGCTGGCGTATCTTTACGCCGATTCTCCAAGGCAGATACGTCGAAAAAATAGGCTTCCTCCGCCGACGTAACTTGAATGCGGCGGTGTATAATTGTGTGCATTCTTACGCTGGCCGCTAGGGGCGCTTCCGTTGTTTTCGGCATAGAGTATGCAAATTACCTAGTTACGCCGATTCACAAACGTACGTACGCCCGGCGGTAGTTTTTTACGTCGTTTGCGTAAGGCTTTTTCGGCGTAGCGTTGCTCCTGCTATTAGGTGGCGCAGCCAATGTTAAGTATGGCCGTCGTTCCCGCTTCGAAATTTGAATTATTTACGCCGTTTGCGCAAGTCGTTCGCGAATAGGGCTGGACGTAATTTACGTTCACGACGAAACCAACACGTCGTTGCGGCGTACTTGGGAGCAATGCACACTGGGATATGTACACGGACAGCGCATGTAACGTTCGTAAAAAACGCCAATCACGTCAGGTCATCACACATTAACATAAAACACGCCCCCCCTTCCACATTTGAATTACGCGCGCTTACGCCGGCCCCATATAGGCTACGCCGCCGCAACTTACGGAGCAAGTGCTTTGTGAATACTGCACTTGCTCCTGTAAGTTGCGGAGGGGTGGCGTAAATACAATACGCTGCGCCGCCGTAACTATGCGCGCCCCTACCTGAATCTAGCCCAAGGTATTTATAGGGATATGCAAATTAAAACTAGAATGAAAGCTGAAATTTGATGGTGGTAATAATTTGAAGAAATTATACAATATACCTCTGCTAGTGTATTTGTATAGTGTATTTGTAGCCAAACAGCATTATTTATTTAGGTATAGCAAAGAATAATGGGGTATGGTTGACAATAATCAAACTTTACTGCAGTCATTTTTGATTTTAAGATGATTTCCGATTGTGATTTACCTTAATGCTGCGTACACACGGTCGAACCTTTGACCAGGCTAAACTAAGTCAGAATTTCCGACGGAAAAATAGAGAACCTACTCTCTATCTAAAGTCTGTCGGAAATTCCGACGTTAAAAGTCTGATGAAAAGCTCCCATCAACCTTTTTTCCATCGGAAATTCTGACCGTGTGTACGCGGCATTACTGTCCATTTGAAAAAATATTCATTACAAGTTAAATAAAAATACACTTGAGAAACAAAAAATATACTTGCCCAACACCCTGACTTTTTTTTTCTCCCCTGGTGCGTTTTTTATTTAATGTGCAATGCAGCACTTTTTCCCATGGAACAGTGATCCAGCAAATTGTGCTGTATTTTGATGCGAAATCTGCTTTAATGCCACGCTTAATGTTACTTTTGCATTCATACCACATGCTTTCTTTTTCATATTTTTGTATTAAATGAAGAAGCTTGTAGGGTTAGCCACTTGGGGAAGATGTCCATATTGCTGCAATAAATCAATATCCCTGTTGAAATATCAGCCATATAGGAAGTGCATTGTTTGAAACAGAATAAGATACCTACAGACTTACATTGTGAAAACAAAGCTTTGAGGACAGCGCAGTATAGTCCCTCCTACTTCCATCATTCTTCAGTTTTGTAGCAAAGCAATAATAAAGTGAATCAGATGAACAGAGGGGAGGGAAAAGTGTCCCTTAACCACTTCCCCAATGGGCACTTTTACCCCATTCCTGTCCAGGCCAATTTTCAGCTTTCAGCGCTGTAACACTTTGAATGACAATTGCGTAGTCATGCAACACTGTACCCATATGACATTTTTAACATTCTTTTTTCACACAAATAAAGCTTTCTTTTGATGATTTTCAATCACCACTGTTGTTTTTTGCTAAACAAATGAAAAATAAAAATACATTTTTTTTTCATAGTTTGCTATAAAAGTTTGCGTACAGGTAATGTTTCTCCTTCACTTTTGTGTGCTGATGAGGCAGCACTGATGGGTACTGATATGTGACACTGGTTGGCAGCACTGATGGGACTGCACTGATAATCAGTCCCCCGTTTATGAGTGTAGATGTCCCTTTAACAAAAGTCGGTTATCGTCTCTCTTCGCCACTCCTCACGCTGTTAGCATAAGGAAAGGAAAGCTGATAACCGACTTGTGTTTACATCGTGATCAGCTGTATTGGACACATTGCTGTCAATGCTGTCAATGGGTGAACGCCAATGTCGCCTGAAAAAAAGGGTCCGGGACTTTTTTTTCAGGCGACAGGCGTTCGGCGTCTATGAGATGTGAATCATCTCCATAGACAGCAATGGGAATTCTCCCCTCTAGCGGCAGAAGCGTCCGGCGTCGGGCGTTTTGTCGCATAGGTGTGAATGGAGCCTAAAAAGATTTTTTTGGGGGGGATGTACATCCACCACTGGCTGCTGTGGCTCACCATCTAACACAGTAACCTGGTCCCTGGCAAGGATCACACTGGGGTTCCTCATGCTAACAAAATGAGCTCAGGAAGGTCTGGATCAGATGAGGAGGCCTTTGTTTCTAAACGGCAAAGATCTTCAGGGAAACTGGGTCAGTGTCTGCAGGTTTACATTTCTCCTGACAAACAATAACCTTGTTTTTAGGCTGAAATGTGGCTATAGTTACTTCATCAGAGTGTTCCTCCTTAGAGGAGGTTTCTGAACCCTTTGTTCATATAAATCCCAGAATATGGGGCAGTCTCACTCAATCAACGGGCCATGTTGCAACCCCAACCTTTGGTGAAATGGTTACCATTGGGGTGGACGGGGCCATAGGATAGTCGTTAACATCACTGTGAACACAGACGACACCCACTTGTTCCCAGCAACTTGTCTTATTGCAAATAGGTAATGACACTCCCAGAATGAGGCAACCATCTATCTATTAACACCAAATACTTATGCAGATTTATCATTTTAGCAGTACAGGTTTCATAAGAATTGAATACAAATACATGAAGCAACAGCGGCCCATGTCACATTCCCTCGGCTTGTACTGCTTTGAACACTGGGCCACCAAATGACTCAGTTGGCAATAGTTCCAACAAAAATCTTGCAGCGTTCTGCATCAACCTTCTAATTTCCAGGAGGGTTAGGATCTGGGGTGCTTTTAGCGGGATTATTGCACGCGGGCAGATACAATGGGAGCAGTTGTCCTGTCAATGAGGTGCCCTTAGGAAGCATTCTGTACACTTGTATCATTCCACCACAGTAACCATCTCATCCAGGGGTTGGGGTTTAGCCTGGGTCACTCAGTGGTGCAGTTCCTTGTAAAAACCACACAGAAAATGTTCCAGAGCGACTTACGCCACAATCTTAGTGGGGGGGGGGGGATCATCATTTTAGGTTGCAGCTTGTTTTGAAGCCGGCGCATCAGGCTATACAGCTGTGCGGGGGAAGTTTTAGCCTTGTCAAAGCACCACCATGGACACAGCTCAACCTCATTGAAAGAAGACCCAGCCTGGGCAATATTTCAACAGCTTGTAATCCCATGCTGATTCAGGGGCCAAGACAAAGTATACTCACTGGGCATCTGCAATCGAAAAAGGAGCTTGCCCATTCACCTAGTCTGTCTGCGGGAGCCCTTCTCAAGTGGAGGAAAACCTCCAAATGTGCTTCAGCTATGTCAGCCATAGTCACCTTTTCTAGAATCCACTGCATTACCTTGATCGTTACTGATCAAAACAATCTCTATTTTCCAAAAAGGCAACTCAGCAGTTCTTTTTAGCAGCAAATTAAACAGTAACAAACGTGTACCCACAAGAGGTATGTCACAGTCCTAAAGCTTTTAGGGGTGCTTTGTAACACAGAAACAGTCCCCAGCAAGGTCCAGTAATACTACAGCTCTCACAGCTTCTCATAAGTACCTATTACAAACCTCTATATACACAAACACATATATATACATTCAAATACACACATGTAGGTCACACCATATGCAGGTTACACTCAAGTGTTGAATGTCTGGATATGTCACTGCACTGCCTGCAAATATACACTTAGGGCCAGATCCTCAAACGAATTACGCCGGCGTATCTAGTGATACGCCGCATAATTTCAAAGTTCCCGCGTCGTATCTCTGTTTTGTATCCACAAAACAAGATACGACGTAATCTGGGCTCGATCCGACAGGCGTACGTCTTAGTACGCCATCGGATCATAGGTGCATATTTACGCTGGCCGCTAGGTGGCGTTTCCGGCGAATTCCGCGTTGAGTATGCAAATTAGCTAGATACGGCGATCCACGAAAGTATGTCCGGCCGGCGCATTTTTTTACGTCGTTTGCGTTCGGCTTTTTCCGGCGTATAGTTACCCCTGCTATATGAGGCGTATCCTATGTTAAGTATGGCCGTCGTTCCCACGTCGAATTTTGAAAATGTTACGTCGTTTGCATAGGGCTTTGCGTAGAATGACGTCACCGTCGTAAGCATTGGCTTGTTCCGGTTTAATTTCGAGCATGCGCACTGGGATACCCCCACAGACGGCGCATGCGTCGTTAAAAAAAACGTATTAACATAAAACACGCCCCCATCACATAGATTTGAATTGAGCGCCCTTACGCCGGGAGAATTACGCTACGCCGCCGTAACTTTAGAGGCAAATGCTTTGTGAATACAGCATTTGCCTCTCAAAGTTGCGGCGGCGTAGCGTTACTAGGATACGCTACGCCTGCATAAAAATACAATCCGCTACGTGGATCTGGCCCTTAATGTTTAAAAGTCAAATAGCTACTATAATAATAAAAAAAAAAAAAATGCTTCTATATTTGCTTTTACAGTCTATTAACCCCAGTGTTTTTTCTAGGCAATGAACTTTTCAGACATGTCACGAATACCCTACAGGAGTTGAGGCAGGTGATGTTTAGACAGCACAAAATAAGTGGATTTCCTCAGATAGCTTATTAGGCTGACAGCTGGTACCGTGATATACAAAGGCAAACTGGAAAATTGTGCATATCTTTGCTGCACGCAAGCTTTTTACAGCAAATAGTTTTCAAACTATACAAAGATTTGATAAAAGAATGTGAAACATTGTTCCTTAAAGCTCTCTCTTTTATATTATATCTACAGTGGGTGAACAAGTATTTGATACACTGCTGATTTTGCAGGTTTTCCCATTTACAAAGCATGTAGAGGTCTGTCATTTTTATCATAGGTTCTCTTCAACTGTGAGAGACGGAATCTAAAAAATCCTGAAAATCACATTGTATGATTTTTAAATAATTAATTTGCATTTTATTGCATGACATAAGTATTTGATCACCTACCAACCAGTAAGAATTTCGGATCTCACAGATCTGTTATTTTTTCTATAAGAAGCCCTCCTGTTCTCCACTCATTACCTGTATTAAAGTGGTTGTAAACCCACTTTTTGTACTTTTACCTACAGGTAAGCCTATAACAAGGCTTACCTGTAGGTAAGGAGAATATCTCCTAAACCTGCACGTTTTAGGAGATATTCCCCTTGCAATGCGCCGCTGCGCATGCGCAGGGGGGATCTACGGCGAAAGGACCGGCAGCCGCCGGACCTTGCCGAGTTTTAAATCTCCCGCGCGAGCGGGAGTGACGTCATCGCCGCTCCAGCCAATCACAGCGCTGGAGCGGCGATACCCGGAAGACACGCCGAGGCAAGATGAAATCTCGCTCGGCGTGAACCAGGTAAGTGCTACGCACCTCGTTCCGAGGTAAGTATTTCATAATGAGCTAATATGCGGTGCATATTAGCTCATTATGACTTTTCCCTTACAGGAGGAAAAAAAATAAAAAGTTTTAATGCGGGTTTACAACCGCTTTACGTGCACCTGTTTGAACTTGTTACCTGTATAAAAGACACCTGTCCACACACTCAAACAGACTCCAACCTCTCCACAATGGCCAAGACCAGAGAGCTGTGTAAGGACATCAGGGATAAAATTGTAGACCTGCACAAGGCTGGGATGGGCTACAGGACAATAGGCAAGCAGCTTGGTGAGAAGGCAACAATTGTTGGTGCAATTATTAGAAAATGGAAGAAGTTTAAGATGACGATCAATCTCCCTCGGTCTGGGGCTCCATGCAAGATCTCACCTTGTGGGGCATCAACGATCATGAGGAAGGTGAGGGATCAGCCCAGAACTACACGGAAGGACCTGGTCAATGACCTGAAGAGAGCTGGGACCACAGAAAACCATTAGTGCCACACTACGCTGTCATTTATTAAAGTCCTGCAGCGCGGGGGGCGTGGCCTGGACAGGCATGTGAGCGGTCGCAGAGCACGGAGCTCCCGCTAATGATCCTGATTTGATCCGGTTCCCGACAACAGCAACTGCAGGCGATCGATTCCCCGGAGGCACGCTGCCTTACTGGTCATAGCGGTGGGGGTCTGGAAGATCGGCAGGGTCCGGATGATCCGTAAACCTGAGAAGGGAGCCGCAGCAGCGGTGACCATGGAATTCCAAGATGGCGCTGGGGCCTCGCAGCAACCTAAGGCAGCGCGCGGCGCTGAGAAACATGCGGAGGGTGGCGGTAAGACTCCTAAAACGACTAAGCAACAGGGGAGGGAGCCCCCCAAAGATATGCTTTACTACACACAAAAGCTACAGGGGCCCACCAGCTCCCCTGCGTCGTCGCAACTGACATGGGCGCAGAGAGTGCAGGGCCAAAATGGCGACTCGGCTATGGATGACACGCTGCCTCTGGAGAGCTCATCCGACACCATGCAGGACTTATTCGGGGAACTACAGGAAGAGGCCCCGCAACCCACGCTCGGTGAGATCCTCCGGGCAGTGCAGAAATGCACCACGTCGGTCACTGCCTCGGTGGATGGACTGAAAATGCAATTTGGGGAGCTCACTGAGACGGTGTCCCTTATGCGCCATGACCTCCAGAAGATCAGGGAGAGGACCACGGCTGTGGAGGGCCGCGTCAGCGAGGTGGAGGATGCACTTCCACCCCTTACTAGGGACACCAGATCTGCCCTACAGCAATCCGCGCAGGCCAACGCAAAGACAGACGACATTGAGAACCGCCTGCGCAGGAACAATGTCCGCATAGTGGGACTCCCTGAGAAGGTGGAAGGTAGGGACCCCACGGCCTTTGTAGAGACCTGGCTCCAAGATATCTTTGGCAAGGAGGCCTTTACTACATTGTTCGCGGTGGAGCGGGCGCATCGCACGCCTCCCAGGCCCCTTCCACCAGGCAGCCCCCCCAGGTCCATGCTGGCCAGACTTCTTAACTATCGGGACAGGGAGATAATCCTACGGCTGGCCAGGGAAAGGGGTTCGGTGCACTACAACGGAGCCAGGATCTCGTTCTACCCGGACTTTTCGGCTGAGGTGCAGCGCAAGAGAGCCAAATTTGCGGAGGTCAAAAAGCGGTTGCAGAAAATACAAGTCACATATGCCATGCTATTCCCAGCGAAGCTCCGAGTCACGGTGAGGGGTCAAGCCACCTTCTTTGAAACCGCCGCAGAGGCAGCGCAGTGGCTGGATCATAATGAGCAAGGTCTGAGGGGACGCCGAGAGGACGACAGAGGAGATTGAGACCCCACACTCACCCCCACAGGATACAAGTTTTCGCCGCAGACAAGATAAGTTGTTACCTTTTGAACGGGATATTACCCTCTTTTACTTTATTAGCGTCTACTTAGAGCTTCGGCAGATGTGAATATACCCCCCCTGGACTCTATGCTACAGTGGGGGGCATGCACCTATATACTGTTTGGTGCCCTTACTACACCCCTGCTGGGGGACTGTTTGTTTATGTGCCCGGTTGGCACACATTGTTTGATGGGTCCACGTATTAGATACCCACAGAGAAGACATGTTCCCGCCCCGGCTGGGGCTGAGACGTGGTCACAGTTGCTCAAATTTTTCTTTTTCATGGTTTTTGCTCAATTGCTTGCAGGTATACACCACTTTTTGTTCACTTACTGGCTGGACTGTTGGCCCTGGGCCTTGGCCCACAGTTATCACTTGACTCCGCCATGGCCACCACCCCGGTAGTGACCTGGAATGTCCGAGGGGTACATGACCCACTAAAACGCACTATGATTCGCTCGGGCCTGAAGAAATTTCTTCCTGGCATTGTAGGCCTACAGGAGACTCACCTCACGAAGGACACGGTAGGGTGTCTGGGATTTTCCTGGGTGGGCAAGGCCTACCACTCCACTCATACCTCTTACTCTCGGGGGGTGAGTGTGCTGGTACATAGCTCCTTGGCCTACCAGGAAATAGATGCAGCCATAGACACCCTAGGCAGATATGTCTTTTTGTATTGCAAGATATTTACAGTTACCATGGTGCTAGCCTTTGTGTATATTCCCCCCCCTTTTTCTCGAGAGATATTGCAGCTGTTTCTGGCATACCTGGGCAACAAGCCTGATGTTCCTGTTCTGGTAATGGGGGATTTTAATGCATGTATTGATCCTAGGATAGACAGACACCCCCCAACCCGGGTGCCTCGGGGAAGCAGGGGAACTGTACTGAGTAGACTGCTGGGGGAGGTAGGGTGGCTAGACATTTGGAGAGCTCGATACCCTATGGTCAAGCAGTTTTCTTGCTTCTCTAAGTCTCATGGGTCCCTGTCCCGTATAGATTTGTGTGTGGGGTCCCCTCAGGTTCTCCATATGATCCCTAAGGTAGAGTACTTCCCGAGGGGGGTCTCCGACCACTCCCCACTGGTGGCCCACCTGACTACCCGCCCGATCTCCTCACTGCCCAGGGCCCCGTGGAAACTAAACGCCTTCTGGCTGAAGCTGTTTACCTCCCATGATCAGATTACACGCAGAATGGAACAGTATTTTGAGGAGAACTGGGGAAGGGAGGATCGAGCCATGAGTTGGGATGCCCTTAAGGCCTGTCTGAGGGGAACATTTATTGAGGAAATTGCAGTCATTAAACACAACTCGTCCGATCTTTTAGATCGGGTCGAGGACCAGGTGAGGCAGCTGGAGCTAGCATATGTCTTAGACCCATCGGAGCCCGCGAGGGAGGCGTGGACGTCGGGCCAGGATTCCCTGGACCGGCTGAGATCCTCCGCCGCGGAGCGAAAGCGCTTCTTTACCCAGCAGGCATACTATGAAGAGGGGGAGAAGACTGGCCGTTTGCTGGCCAGAATTGCCAGGTCCCAACAGGCGTCTCCTGCCATAGGAGCGATACGCGACACGCAGGGTCGGCTGGTGAACGAACCTGAGTTGATTTTGGAGGAGCTAGCTCATTTCTACTCGGAATTGTACAAGGTGCGAGATGATTTTACAGACGCAGAGTTGCAGGGTTATATTGATGCGGTTACACTCCCAGTATTGAGCGGCGCGGCGCAGGCTGAGCTGGAGAGGCCGCTCACCCTGGAGGAGCTCCGGGAGGCGGCTTCTTCTTTTCCTAATTGTAAGGCCCCGGGCGACGATGGTATACCCATTGAAGTGTACACTCAGTATGGGGAGACATTGCTTCCCAAGTTGCTCGAGGTGTTCAATCATTCGTTTGATACGGGTGACCTACCTACATCCATGACAAGGGCGAACATTGTTCTGCTGCTGAAGGCTGGTAAGGATCCTCTGGATCCAGGGTCATACCGGCCTATTTCCCTTTTACAAAGCGACGTCAAAATTCTTGCGAAGATACTGGCTATACGGGTGAATAAAATTATCCTATCCATTATACACTCCGACCAAGCGGGCTTTATGCCGCGTAAATCCACCGCGACGAATCTCCGTCGGTTATATTTAAATATGCAGACCCCCTCGGACTCCGTTGGCCACAGGGCACTGTTGTCGTTAGATGCTAATAAAGCCTTCGACAGTGTCGGCTGGCGGTACCTGTGGGCGGTGCTGTCCAAATTCGGATTCGGTCCCAGATTCTTGAGGTGGGTACGTCTTTTGTATGCTGCGCCCAAGGCGGCCGTACGAATGGCTGATAGGATGTCCCATGCTTTTGCTCTGGGCAGGGGGACCAGGCAGGGTTGTCCCCTGTCCCCCCTGCTCTTTGCTCTGGCTATTGAGCCTCTGGCGGCCCTGGTGAGGGATTGTGGGTCGGTCCGCGGGTTCAGATATGGTGACATGCACGAAAAGATCATGTTGTATGCGGACGACATGCTCCTCTTTTTGGAGGATGCAGAGGAATCCCTTCAACAAGTAATGGCCATAATCACTGACTTTGGTCGCTTTTCAGGCCTCACCATCAACTGGACAAAGTCAGCCCTGATGTTCCTGGATGGGGAGCCGACGCACGGGAGTAATCTGCCGTGCCCGGTCCCCATAGTGACGTCCTTTAAATATCTGGGGGTCTGGGTGTCCCCCTTGATAACCGATTACTGTAAGCTCAATGTGTACCCCTTATTGTCCAGATTCAGGGATAAAATTCAGATATGGAATAGACTGAAGATGTCACTGGCGGGTAAAACCAACCTTATCAAAATGATACTAATGCCGCAACTGCTGTACTTCCTTCATAACGCGCCGATTGTTATCACCCTAAAAATATTTCGTGTAGTCAACTCTCTCTTTCGACAGCTGCTGTGGCACACTAAACCCCCTAGGATAAAGCTAGAACAGCTCCAGCGCCCAAAGGAGGGGGGAGGCCTGGCTCTGCCCAATCCATGGTTGTATTATCTGGCGGCACAGCTGCAACACCTAATAGGGGTCATGGATCCTCTGCCCACGACCTCCTCGGCTAGGCTTATGCTGCGGGGATCTGGGGCAGCCTCGATCCCTGAGGGGTTGGAGGCCCGCAGGTTCCATAGATCCAACAAACGTATGCCCACCTACGCTCTTGTCCAGAAGGTGTGGAACAAGGTCAGGCAGCTTCAAGATGTGTTGGGGTTTACTGAGTTTAGTCCCATTTGGGAGAATGACGCATATGTGGAACTGGCCAAACTTGACCAGGGCCACAGATGGAGATCCGTGGGGATTACGCACCTTAGGCATATTTTTCGGAGGGGGGCTCTGATGTCCTTTAGTGAGCTGAGGTCCAGATTTAACTTGCCACCCACCATGCAGTTTTATTATATGCAATTGCAGCACGCAGTGCAGGCCCAGGGGGTAGCTGTAGAGTGGGTTCAGTCCCCCACACCCGTTTTCCGAATGTTAAGTTCCGCGCAGGACACCAGGGGCATGATATCGCAATGCTACGGCATGCTTTTGGCGTCATTCCTTGAGGGGTACCCGATGAAGGTGGCGGAACAGTGGGAGACAGACTTGGGACCCCTGGAGGGTGAGGCATGGGAGGAGGCGCTGCAGGCCGTTAATACCTGTTCACTAAATGTATCACAGAAAGTCTCCCAGCTCTACATACTGTTAAGGGTGCACTTCACCCCGGTCAAACTTTTTAGAATGGGCAGATCTCCGGATCCGCTATGTGGTCGCTGTAGGGCGGCTCAGGGGGATCTGATTCACCTGCTCTGGCGATGCCCCAAGTTACACAGATACTGGACTGAGGTTCTGGCTACGCTGAATTCGGTGTTCCAGACCAACGTCCCTATGGAGCCGCTCCATTGCCTACTAGGTGTCCTGGAGGGGGTGATTGAGGAGGAAGGCACCAGGGTGGCATTCGCTAGAGCTCTATTTCAGGCAAGAAAGCTCATTCTCATACATTGGAAATCAAGGGAGGCGCCTTTGCTAAAGACCTGGGTCCAGCATATGGGTAAGACACTGCTAATGGAGAAATTTATCTACCAGCATAGAGGTAACGCAGGGAAGTTCCTTAAACTTTGGGATCCCTGGCTTGCGATACCTGGCCTAAGCCCTTTGGAATTGGTTCAAACTAGGCTACTTGGTGGGGTTTAGTGGCATAGGACATGTGAGCACTGTTGTGTAGTAAAGTCTATGATGTATGACCAGCAATTCTGTTGTAATAGACTAAAATGTATTGATGCAAGATGTCATTCTGTTTATCGTATTCCTGTAACAGTATGTTTTATGAGCAATAAAAACCTTTTGATTCAAAAAAAAAAAAAAAAAAGTCCTGCAGCGCACACAAGGTCCCCCTGCTCAAGCCAACGCATGTCCAAGCCCGTCTGAAGTTTGCCAATGACCATCTGGATGATTCAGAGGAGGAATGGGAGAAGGTCATGTGGTCTGATGAGACAAAAATAGAGCTTTTGTGATCTAAACTCCATTCGCCGAGTACAACCCCAAGAACACCATCCCAACCGTGAAGCATGGAGGTGGAAACATTATTCTTTAGGTATGCTTTTCTGCAAAGGGGACAGGACGACTGCATCGTATTGAGGGGAGGATGGATGGGGCCATGTATCGCGAGATTTTGGCCAACAACCTCCTTTCCTCAGTAAGAGCATTGACGATGGGTCGTGTCTGGGTCTTCCAGCATGACAATAGCCTGCAACACACAGCTAGGGCAACTAAGGAGTGGCTCTGTAAGAAGCATCTCATGGTCCTGGAGTGGCCTAGCCAGTCTCCAGACCTGAACCAAATAGAAAATCTTTGGAGGGAGCGGAAAGTCTGTATTGCCCAGCGACAGCCCCAAAACCTGAAGGATCTGGAGAAGCCCTGTATGGAGGAGTGGGCCAAAATCCCTGCTGCAGTGTGTGCAAACCTGGTCAGGAAACTTATGATTTCTGTAATTGCAAACAAAGGTTTCTGTACCAAATATTAAGTTCTGCTTTTCTGAAGTATCAAATACTTATGTCATGCAATAAAATGCAAATTAATTACTTAAAAATCATACAATGTGATTTTCTGGATTTGTATTTTAGATTCCGTCCATTACAGTTGAAGAGTACCTATGATAAAAAATTACAGACCTCTACATGCTTTGTAAGTAGGAAAACCTGCAAAATCGGAAGTGTATCAAATACTTGTTCTCCCCACTGTATGTGCATAATTCATTTGCAGTGGTAAGTAAATTTGTGCTTACCTCTATGAGAAGATTCAGTGCTGTGAAAATACAACATCTTACACTAGTTAGCAATGTGCTATTGAAATTCACCTTTAAAATATTTTTTCTTTGGGGTCCCCAGCTTGGTTCGAGTATGCAATATTTTGTGTGCTAGGCTGGCCATTGTTGGAGAGATGTCCCCCCAAGAGCAACAAGGATTGGAACATCTGCCAGTGCCCTTTGTAGCAAGATCTACTAATACATTGTACATGTAGTTTTCAATCCTCAACCTACATCTCTACTCCATCCCAGATTCCAACCCCCCCCCCCCCAAAAAAAAAACCTTTACTCCACTTTAACAAACAATTTAAAAGCCCAAAGTACTTACCCCAGTGCGTGGTCACATGATATACTGGATCCTGGGTCTCTAAGTGACGTGGACACTTTGGGGTTGATTTACTAAAACCGAAGAGTGAAAAATCTGTTGTATCTGTGCATGGTAGCCAATCAACTTCTAACTTGTTCAGTTAAGCTTTGAGAAAAAAAAAATCTACCCAGCAGCAAGGCCCTTTCAGAATCCAGCATTCTGCAGCATGATGATGCAACAATGGAGCCAGTCAAAAAAAGTTTGTGAATGGGTGGTAGTGAGGTTGATATTTTCCCAGAGATGGGTTTAAAGCATTTTTGAATTGTACACTCAGTACTGTATAAGCTGCCAGGATTTGTAAAAGGTTTACTTTAAGACCGATATATATCAGATAAAAAAGCCTATCTTTTATGCCAGGTACAATATACTAGCACATTTCTGCATTACACACGTCATCAAACATGTTTTTTTGACGAGAGAATGGTCTAGAAATGACATGACTCATTCTTTACTTCACAATATCAAATTGCATGCACTTATTTTTCTCAAGAATGTCAACATCATTTGTTCCACATTCTGTCAATGAAATTCTAATACTTGCTGTCAAGATTTCTAGACTAGACTGTCAGAGATGTCATGAAATGGACTACCCGACTCTTATAGCCTATGTTACATGCATCTGCTCCCAGCTTTAATTGTCTAACATATCTCATTTTCTCATCAAGTGGTGTTAAGGACACAATTATCCTATCCCCTTTAAAAGTATATAGCAGGTACTCATGAGAACTTGCTTGAATTGTAAGAAATGCAAAATTACGGTAAGCCTCTTGCACAGACAAAATCCTCTATTTCAACCTTGAGCATGAATAATGCACCAATTCCTAAGACAATAGGAAAATGTAAAGTCGGTTTAGAACCCAAAAAACATATGGCAAAAATGAATTTCCCACTTTGTTCAAATGCCATGAAAGATTAAATTAAATTAAACAAAAAAGCCAGTTGAGATGGTCTCACTCTTTTTGTGTTTCTTAAACCTCTTGAATTCACGCAGCTAAACCAACTACCACAAAATTGGCTTTGCTTTAAAAATCGGACCTAAAAATACAAATTTATAAATAAAATGATCAACTTAGCCACTTGCCTATCTCCTCATGTAAATATACGTCAGCAGAATGGCACGGACAGGCACATGTACGTACCGGTACATCCTCTGCTTGACGTGGGTCGGGGGTCCGATCGGGACCCCCCCCGGTACATGCGGCGGTCGGCAAGCCTCGGGGAGCGATCCGGGACGACGGCGCGGCTATTCATTTATAGCCGCCCCGTCGCGATCGCTCCAAGGAGCTGAAGAACGGGGAGAGCCGTATGTAAACACGGCTTCCCCGTGCTTCACTATGGCGGCGCATCGATCGAGTGATCCCTTTTATTAGGGAGACTCGATCGATGATGTCAGTCCTACAGCCACACCCCCTACAGTTGTAAACACACACAAAGTGAACCCTAAATGTTACAGCGCCCCCTGTGTTTAACTCCCAAACTGCAACTGTCATTTTCACAATAAAGAATGCAATTTAAATGCATTTTTTGCTGTGAAAATGACAATGGTCCCAAAAATGTGTCAAAATTGTCCGAAGTGTCCGCCATAATGTCGCAGTCACGAAAAAAATCGCTGATCGCCGCCATTAGTAGTAAAAAAAATTAAAAAATAAAAATGCAATAAAACTATCCCCTATTTTGTAAACACTATAAATTTTGCGCAAACCAACCGATAAACGATTATTGCGATTTTTTTTACCAAAAATAGGTAGAAGAATACGTATCGGCCTAAACTGAGGGAAAAAAATGTTATATATGTTTTTGGGGGATATTTATTATAGCAAAAAGTAAAAAATATTGAATTTTTTTTTAAATTGTCGCTCTATTTTTGTTTATAGCGCAAAAAAATAAACCGCAGAGGTGATCAAATACCACCAAAAGAAAGCTCTATTTGTGGGGAAAAAAAGGACGCCAATTTTGTTTGGGAGCCACGTCGCACGACCGCGCAATTGTCTGTTAAAGCGACGCAGTCCCGAACTGTAAAAACCCCTTGGGTCTTTAGGCAGCATATTGGTCCGGGGCTTAATTGGATAAATGAACAATGTTTTTTTTAGTAAAACTATACATTCCTAAAGTCCAATTGATAATGTCTTGGCTTTTTTGAGTCTACAGATTCTAAGGAGCCTCTAATTTTTAGGTGACTCCATATTGTTCTGACACAGAAGGAAGATCATGCAATGCTAGACACCCAATTACTTGCAAATAGCTTGCAACTGTGACATATAGAAAGTCTGGCTTCGTTGCTACCGTTACGTTATTTCTCTATCCTGTATTGGACCATTACTCCTCCATTCTGTTTCCATTTCACTGCTCAGCAAGATCTGTCTGTGGGTGTAGCAGTCTTTTGCTTCTTCATTACTGCTTTATTCCCAATATCCGGATATGATGCAGCTGTCTGATATTGTCAGCCTTTCCACTGGTACAATCCATAAACCACAGAATGGGAGTCTCACACCTGTTATGTTTTGAACTAGATTTTCCTAATTTACGGCTTGTGACAGTCATTGAGGACAGTAAAAATCAGGCAATCTCAACGGCTTCATCGCCTAAGATTGTGAATAAAGCAGTTTCAAGAAGCTAGAGATTTTTGCTTTTAGAACCAAAACATAGGAATAATGTAGGGTCACAAACAGCCATGGACAGTCACATTATTCACACCGTCTAGCAATAGTAACAAGAGAGATAGATGTTTCTGCACTCTTCATGGTAATGTCCAGAGATACTTTGCATTGACAGCGTTTTTGACCATGTCACAAGCCATATGAAAAGGTGATGGATCCTTTCAAGAAAATCTTACTGGCAAAAAGTGAACAATCAGTGAACTGGTAATGCTAAAACTTTAAACACTGGTACTGTATTGTATGCACAAGGTTCATACTGTTTATATTATCCCGTGCTTCCCTCTCAATGAGACTCGCTAGGCTTTTCATTATTATTATGTATTTTTTTTAGAAAACTATTATATTACATTTTCAAACAAAGTAGACAAGCCTACACAAAGACAGGCTTCTCAAAAAAATAGGTATATATGTAATTGTTTAATTGCAACAAACATAAATGTGTGGCTTATGTTAAATCAAAAGAGACATTACCCATATTAGGCTATAGCCCCAAAATAACCTGGTGATGTGGAAAGATGTGAATGGCTTATACATTCAGGAACCAAGCCCCGGGCCCTAACGAGCGTTGGGCATTGTAGTCATAGGAGCATCTTTCCACCACCATGCTCACAGCCGCTATTTGCGTAGGTGTCCTTTTACATCGATGGATTCAAATTCACAGGGACAATTCAGTTGTTTTGCAGGCTGGTTGGCAAGTGTGCTGGGAAATCTATTGTTTGTGATGTGCATTGCCCTTGCGTGTGTACCTTGCTGCAAAGGCCAGTTATAGTTTGGGTGGTTGCCACTGTTTTGTATAAATTAGAATACACCAGTTGTTTCCAAAGCCAATTGGTAAGAGCAGAAGATTTCTTCCGACACATGGTGTAAAACAACAGTGTCAAGTCCTCGACGAGGCCCAAGAGACAGACTTTTGGGCACCGGACAATAGAGGTTTGAGCAACTGCTTTAATAACCTTGACAATATCTGTCCAGCAGCAATCAATGACAGGGCAAGTCCAAAATATGTGGAAGAAGTCTCATATCGAAAGATCACATATCCAGCAAACTGGAGAGATTAAAGGGTTATTCCTGTGGAGCCTGTAATGGGTAAAGTATGCCCTGTAAATGATCTTTTACACATTGGGCTAGCATGACGGTAAGGTGCAGAAGATCAAAGCCAAGAAAAAAAATGACAGATATTCCACCTTTGAACTGTGTCAAATGAATTAGAATATAAACCTGTGTTGTCATTAAATATTGCAAATAAACGTCAATGTTACTTAGCAGTCACTTTATAGCATCAGAGAATACCTGTACTCGGACAGTTGACTTACTCAGAATGCCCTGACAACAAATGAAGACAACTGTCATTTCCTCTCCAATAGTGCAAAAGCTTTGTGTCTGAGCAACCAACTTACCACCAAGAGGCAGGTCTATGGGGGCAGAAGACACACCTATACAAAGTACCATCAAATGTCAATATGTGTATAAGAAATTTAAGCTTCAGCATTTCTCTAGAGAAAAATATCACAGTATAGGTATGATTTGGAATCAATCTCTGCCACTATAAGGCTATCCATACATGTGTGTATAGCCCTGTGGGTTCAACGAGAGAAATTACTTGATTACTCCATCAATACTCAAAGAATTTTTCCTGCTGGCTCTTGTATTCACACAGCCTCAGCACCTCAGAAAGTGCACCAAAACCACGGGACATAATAAAAGTGTATCGAAAAAAGAGCAGCTAACCTGCATGAAAACCGTGGTTACACTGGGCCAGTGTTGTATTCTGGAGGAAAATATGATACGGCCCAACCTGCAATTGGGAAGCCAAGGGTACGTGATCTTTATTGAAGAAATATGGCATCCAAATCTGCCAATGCCTCTCCTTCTGGTCTTTCATTGACATAAGTAAGGCTTTCCATTTGGTGGATTTTTGAAAGTCTGGCCTGCCAGTGCATGTTTGTGGGGGTGATGATTGTTTCCACATCGCCAGAATACAGGCTTTTGCTGCATTAAAATGATTGTAAAGTCTCTGTATTTTTTTTTTCAATACAAATAACAAATACGTTACTGCATACTAACCTGCTCTATTGCAGTAGATTTGCACAGAGCAGCCTACATCCTCCTCTTCCCGGGTGCCTCTTTGGCTCTCCTGGCCCCTTCCTCCTGTCGAGTGCCCCCGTAACAAGCAACTTGCTATGGGAGCACCCAAGCCGAGTCACAGCTCCTTGTTTCCATTCAGACACAGCTGGGTGGCAATAGCGCAGTGGGGGCAGTGTGAAAGTACCCTATCTGATTTGATGCAGCACCGTTCAGCTGAAAATTTTCCACCTGGCTTATTTTTTTCAATCAAATTTTGTAGAGCAAAGTGGTGCCAATTAGGCCACCACAGTTCAAACTTCATCTAATTCAACAGGAATTGGGCACAATTTGAGCTGGGTATGGTCAGCTTATGATGTTCAGTCTCACCCCTGCCTATTCCAATGACTTCTTAATTAAGAACACAAGGAGAGGGGTGTAGCTGAGTATATATCAAACAATTTATTAAGAAAACAATATCCACTTACATGGAAAGAAAAAAAAAGTTGAGTTCGGGTACATCTCTGGGCTGAAGAGGTGGGACTACAGGTCACAGTGAGTCCGCTTCTAGCTTGGAGGATGCATCACATCAGATCCCAGGGAGGATAGGGTGGAACTGCAGGTCACAGCAAGTCCTCTTAGAGCTGATCATGTGCAGCACATCGGAGCCCAGAGAGGGTATGGTGGAATCAAAGATAGTCCACTTAGCAGGGTGTAGATTCCAGGGAGGATAAGGGCAGTGTACCACCAGGCCGCGCTGCAGCTTCATGGTTCCTGTTTGGTGTCAGCAATTATGGGAAACGGCCGTGTAGTCAAAAACCAGAACAAGGCTTGGAAGGCAAATCAGCGTGGCGCCAGGCTTAGACGTCACTAACATGTGACGCGTTTCCGAGTCTGCGTGCTATGAATGGTACGATAGCCGCGCTCATATTGGTAGCAGCCCTGACAGACTCACCTATTCCCCCCCCCCCCCCCAATACCTGCCTTTTGGACTATTATAGACTACATATATTAAGGTATCTGACATTGCGCCTTTTTACTTGTTAATGCCTTAATTAAGAACAATGGAAGTAATAACAAAGCCAGAATGATCGTCAATTTGATGCCCTCCTCCAAAAACAAACTATCTGGTTGGTACACTTCTCCTCAATCTAGAGCTGGAGAATAAATTTTTGCATACTTCAGATTTTTTACACCATGCTCAATTGAGGGCACACCTGTGCACACTTCCGGACAAATTCATAAGGGTGAGAAAGCCGTCTTCATTTGAGCAAACCTTTCTTGACAGACTACCAGTGAGGCACACTGTGGTAGAGTCAAGGATTCCACAAGAACTCCCATCCATTCAATACTAGGAAATGGATCTAAAACCTACTTTTTCACAACCTCAAAAATATAAACTAACTTTTTTTTTGCGCACAAAGCCTCTATAGCATGTAAGTACCAAAAAGGAGGGTATAAGCTCCTAACCAGATGGTACAGGACCCCTGTGGGGATTCCTTCACCGAATGTTTTCATAGACCTCTAATAAAGGTTGGCGGTGCTAGGAGTCAGAAGGCAACTTGTTCGTCGAGCAAGTTTTTGGAGGCATTACTGGATCAGAAATTCTTCTCTTACCTTGATACATTATTAAATTAATCTTTGTACCGTAGGTCCAGTCCTCTATAACTGCATTATTGGGTAACTAACTGGTAACTGTGTCCCTATAGGGTGTTTGTATGTTGTTTATATGTTTTTTCTAACTATGTTGTAATAACATTTATACTTTTTTTATTGATTCTCCCTCTAATTGTGTGCCCACAAAGCTAATTTTTTGACTTGGTCAATCCTTAAATAAACAAAAGTTAAAAAGGGCATTTGAAAAACAGGAGTCGTTAGTCTTGCTAGAACTATTACTGGGACCAGGAACAGGTCCTGAGATGCATATTTTGAAGACATCACTTATGCACTACTAGACCCAGTGGCTTATTTGGATTCATTCTATTGTATGCCTCCTAGCTGCAATTGATACTTTGTTTTTTTGTACGTCTACTATTTTTGTACTGCCATTTTTCCTAAAAAAAGAATTAGTTAAACAAAAAAACCAACGTTAGACCTACCGGTAACGGTATTTCTATGAACCTTCCAGGACGGCACCCGAGAGATGATGGCTCCTCCTGCAGGAAACACAATCACATGACAGTTTAAAAGGCCCCGCCCTTCCCCTTGCTCCTCAGTATGCAATAGAGTAATCCTGAACTGGTTCACAAGGGACGTAGTCCTTATAGGTACTTACCTTTTTTCCCTCCACATAGGGTGGGAAGTAGGCCTGCCGTCCTGGAAGGTTCATAGAAATACCGTTACCGGTAGGTCTAACGTTGGTTTTCTCTTACCACCTTCCAGGACGGCACCCGAGAGGATAATAGAGTAATAAACACAGGCCTACCTTCAGGGTGGGACCACAGCTTGTAGCACCTTTCGACCAAAGGCTAGGTCTTGCTGTGACAACATTTCCACACGGTAGTGCTTCAGGAATGTATGATGGCTGGACCAGGTGGCCGCACTGCGGATTTGTTCCCAGGAGGCCCCTGCTTTCTCAGCCCAGGAAGTTGCTATGGCTCTGGTAGAGTGAGCCTTGATTTTTTTGGGAGCTGTTGCTCCAGTACATACATAGGCTTTGGATATTGCTTCTCTAATCCATCTTGAGACTGAGGCTTTTGATGCCTGCAGTCCCTTCCTGGGCCCAGCGTGTAGAACTAGCAGGTGGTTAGATCTTCTAAAACTTTTAGTTCTCTCTAGATAAATGAGAAGACACCTTCTCACGTCTAACAAATGAAATTTCTTTTCTTTTTCGTTCTTTGGTTCAGAACAAAAGGACGGCAATAGTATGTCTTGCTTCCTATGAAATAGGGATGCCACCTTCGGCAGGTACAGGGGGTCTGCTCTGAGGGTGATCCTATCTGGCTGTACCCTCAGGAAGGGTTCTTTCATGGATAGCGCCTGCAAATCCCCTACCCTCCTGGCCGAAGTAATGGCTAACAAAAAAGTCAACTTTAAGGTTAGAAACTTAAGGGGAACCTCTTCCAGAGGTTCGAATGGGTGTATAGATAACGCCTCTAACACCCTAGTTAAGTCCCAAGGCGGACAATTATATTTTTGGACTGGAGAAATTCTTTCTCTAGCTAACAAGAAACGTTTTATAAGGTCCTCTTTCGCCAATCTTTTATCCAGATAGACTGAAAGAGCCGTTATTTGGACCCGAAGGGTACTAACTTTTAATCCTAAATCTACCCCATCCTGGAGGAAGTCCAGGATAACCGGGATAGAAGTTGAAGCTACCTGTCTTTCCTTACGCCAGGAACAGAAGGTCTTCCATACCTTTTGGTAAATTTTTTGAGTTACTGGTTTTCTGCTCATGAGAAGGGTATCTATGACCCTCTCTGAGCAGCCTTTGCGTTCTAGAATCTGGCGCTCACTAACCAGGCTGCTAGCTGGAAGAATTCCGGCTTTGGATGGAGTACTGGGCCCTGCCTGAGGAGATCTGCCCTGTACGGGAGCTTCAGAGGCTCCACCATTGCCATGGCTCTTAGGTTTGCGAACCAAGTTCTTTTTGGCCACCATGGTGCTATCAGAAGAATCTGGCCTGGAGACCCGCTGAGTTTCTGAAGAACTCGCGGAATGAGCGCTACCGGCGGGAAGGCATAGGCCAGCCCGAAGCGCCAGGTCTGGGATAGCGCATCCAGACCTTCCGACTGTAGTTCCCAGGAAATCGAGAAATACCTTTCTACCTTCCTGTTTAGTCTGTTGGCAAACAAGTCTATTTCCGGTTCCCCGAAATACTGGACTAGGTGTTGAAACACCTCTGGGTTCAGTTCCCATTCCTCCTCCCTCAACTTGTGACGGCTGAGGAAGTCTGCTTCTATATTGCTCGTCCCCTTTATGTATATGGCTGAGATAGAGAGTACTCTTTCTTCTGCCCAGGTTAGTATTTTCCTGGAAAGTTCTAGTAGGGGACTGGACCTGGTCCCTCCCTGGTGACCTAGGTACGCTACTACTGTAGAGTTGTCTGAGCTTACTTGGACTTCTCTGCCTCTGATGTCTTCCTGGAAGGCTATTAAGGCTTCCCCCACTGCTCTGAGTTCTTTGTAATTGGATGACCTGCGAGCTAGTGAGCTGTCCCATTGTCCCTGCGCTTTTTTCCCCTCCAGGTGGGCGCCCCACCCCCAGGAACTGGCATCCGTGGTAACCTTCACTGGGTTCCACTGAGCCCACGGTCGCCCTCCCCTCAGGTTTTGGGGAGATGTCCACCACTCCAGGGAGGACAGAACCTGGGGGGTGAGTAGTATATCCTGATCTAAGGACTCTTTCCTTTTGTCCCATGAGGACAGGAAGAAGAAGTGTAATGCCCTTGCATGAAGCTGAGCCCAAACCACCGCTGGGATGCTTGCTGACATCAGGCCTAGAACTCTCAGAACATTTCGTCTGGAGAGTTTGGGGTTTTTGATAAGGTTCCCGACTGCTGAGGCTAGTTTTAAAACTTTTTCTTCTGGTAAGAAGTCTCTGCTGCCTGGTGTCCACTACGTATCCCAGGAAGGTCTTGACCTGTTCTGGGTTGAGGGAGGATTTTTCTATGTTGATTATCCACCCTAGGCTCTCTAGGAGTGCCATTGCTTTGTTGGCATCCAGCGTGACTTGGGCGGCTGATTTTCCTGAAATCAGCAAGTCGTCTAAATAAGGTATAAGGGATATGCCCTGAAGGTGCAGGTATGCCACCGCTTCTGCTAGGACTTTTGTAAAAATCCTTGGGCTGGAGGTTAGCCCGAATGGTAGTGCTCTGAACTGCCAGTGGAAGGTTTCTCCTTCCACCACGACCGCAAACCTCAGATATACCTGGTGATCCACGTGGATTGGCACGTGGAGATAGGCATCTTTGAGATCTAGGGTCACCAAGAAGGCCTCCTTCATGAGGTTCTTTCTTACCGAATAAATACTTTCCATAGCAAACTTTTTGTATTCTAGAAACTTGTTCAGGTTTCTCAAGTTTACTATTAGACGGTATTTCCCGGAGGGTTTCCGTACTACGAAAATATGGGAATAAAATCCCTGGTACTGCTGAGCTTTTGGTACTGGTACTACCACTAGTTGTTTGGCTAAGTCCTGTATGCCCTCCAAGAGGGCAGACCTTTTCAGGGTATCCCTGGGAAGGTGAGTAATGGTGATCATGGTGGGGGGTGTAGCCAGAAATTCTAGGCGATAGCCTTTTTGAATTATTTGGCAGATGTAATGACTGTTCGAAATTTTTTCCCATAGGGGAAGGAATTGAGATAGTCGACCCCCCACTCTGACTACGTCGTCACTTGGACGGTTTGTCGCTGGGTTTTGGAGGAGGGAAAAGGAGGTTGTTCTTCCTGTTCCCTTTGCCAAAGTTCCAACGCCTGAAAGGTTCCTTTTTGGCTTTTTGTCTACCCTGCCCCTGGGGGCCTCGAAAAGTTTTCTTGAAACCTTCTTTTTTGGGTTTAACTGGGAATTTTTTACCTTTTTCTGATGACCTAGCCAGGACATCATCCAGGTCTTTCCCAAACAACAGGGAACCTTGAAAGGGGATGCCACAGAGTTTTCCCTTGGATGTAGCATCTCCTTCCCAGGCCTTGATCCAAACTGCCCTCCTAGTAGAGTTAATGAGGGCTGCTGTCTTGGCTGCTGCCCTTGCAGATTCCGTAGCTGCATCTGCTAGGTAAGCAATCGCCTTCCTTACTACTGTAAGTGACTCAACTACCTCCTCCGCCTCCGAATTCTGGGCGAGGTGGTCGGTGAGTGTCTCTACCCAAACATCTGTATTCCTAGCTACACATGCTGCTGCTAAGGCTGGGCTTAGTGCTGCCGCATTGGCCTCCCAGGCTTTCCTAAGGAGAGACTCTGCTCGACGGTCCATCACATCCTTGATGTTACCTGTATCCTCAAAGGAGAGATCAGACAATTTAGTGACTTGTGACAAAGCCGCATCAAGTCTAGGAAGCTTAAAAAAGACTTCCTCATCTTCCTGGGAGAAGGGGAACCTTCTTTTCCAGGTTTTTTGTTTGATTATTCTCCTTTCAGGGTCTCTCCACTCCTGAAGGACTAACTCCTTGAGGGATTTGTGCAGGGGGAATACTTTAGATTGAGCGTCACTCAGGCCCCTATAAACTTTATCCTGTGCTGAGGTAGGTTTAGGGGTCTCAGGAATTTCCTCTGTGGCGTAGATAGCCTGGAGGAGACTCTCTAGATCTTCTACAGCAAAGAGGTGTTTTCTTGGACGTGTGTCCTCCTGAGACTGACTAATGGAGTCTCCATCTACCTCCCCTGAGCTGTGCCTAGACCTAGGTAGACTGGCTACCTCACTCTCTTCACCATCTGCTTCCCCCAAAGGGGGATTTTGTGAGGGTGTAAAGAAAACACTTGGGCCCTTAGAAAAGGGGGTCTCCTGAGAGGAAGTGCCTTCCTTAGGGGTAAGTTCCTCTGTTTCAGTCTGTGCCGACTGCCCGGCTGCCTCCCGAAAGGCTTTGACTGTTGCTAACATTTCTGTTTGCATGGATGAGAGAAAACTCTTCATCATGGCAGCAGCCTCCTTTCCCGCCAGTATATTAATACATTTGTAGCAGAAAGGTTTGGTGTAGGACTTGGGGAGCTTCTCTCTACAATTCCCACATTTTTTAGAGGAACTATGCCCTGTAGCGGAAGGAGACTGAGCTGAGGCCTCCTGGGGTCCGCTGGGGGTTTCTGAAAAGACATGAAATGTACATTTAAATTGTCTTTCCCCAAGACTGCTGGCTGTACTGGGGAGGGGAGGAAGTAGACGAGAAGGGACCAGATCCTGCTCCGGTCGTTCCCTAAAAGTTTGGGAACTCTCACCACTTCCCCCCTCCCTTTCCAGGGGGATTGGTACTTACCGCCCCCCGACCTGGATCTGCCAGCGGTCGTGTCGGTCTTTCCGTCCTCTTCCATGAGGAGGGTGACTCGGTCCTGGCTGTCGGTACTCCTGTACTGGTCACCGCAAGCCGACCCGTCCACCACCCACGCTGTCTCCTCGCTCCACTGGGAACTTCCGGGTTACGCCGTCCAGAACCGCCCACTTCCTGTGATGCAGTTCCTGTCTCAGAATGAGGCCTGGAGCGCGGCGTTTTTACGTCTGGAGACCCGGGAAAACGGCGATTCGAATGGTGGTGGATTCGATAGCACGCAGTGATGGCTCACCTCCCCGCAGCTCAGAGCACTGGTGCTTCCATAGGGCGACCTGTGAGTTTGGACCGAAGTCTACAGGTAAGTTCAGCCCTCCCCGGCCTCCCTTAAACCTGTCTCACAGGGGTACCTTCGACCCTCCCCGGTCTCTAGGTTTCCATAAACAAAACAAACGTGTCGCTGTGTTGGAGAAACACAATCAATACTGAGGAGCAAGGGGAAGGGCGGGGCCTTTTAAACTGTCATGTGATTGTGTTTCCTGCAGGAGGAGCCATCATCTCTCGGGTGCCGTCCTGGAAGGTGGTAAGAGAAAACTAAGAATTTTTAGGCTGCAATTCAGAAATGAGTGAAATGAGTGAAGCCGGACACAATAATTTGCCTAATCAGAATTAAGTCAGTAATGGCTGCCACTATATTGATCTCAGTTTGGGTTTCTTTAAAATCAGAGGGGGACTGTTTTTTTAAAACAAACCCAAGTTTTGACTATTACCACACTTACAGCTTGGCAACTAAAGAAAAAACTTTAACAGTTTATATTTAGAGAGCTAAACAACTTGTCCATTAGAAGCTATTACACATTTGTTTAGAGCAGAGTTCTTTTGTATAATCCACTATGCAACATTTCCACTAAAGTATCTTAAAGCGGGGGTTCACCCTATTAATAAAAAAAAAAAACACTTTTTTCTTCTATCATAACCTGAGGCATAGTAGCGCGAGCTACAGTATGCCTGTCTTTATTTTTTTAGTCCGGTACTCACTGTGTAATCGTAGCGACAAGATTCCGACCCCCCTCGGGGAATGGGCGTTCCTATGGAGAGGCAGCATGATTGACGGCCGGCTCTGGCACGTCACGATTCTCCGGAAATACCCGAAATAGGACTTGGCGCTTCACGGCGCCTGCGCATAGTCTGTGCGCAGGCGCCGTATAGCGCCGTGAAGAGCCGAGACCTGTTCCGGCTGTCTTCGGGGAGCGTGCCGTGCCAGAGCCGGCCGTCAATCACCTTCCCTCTCCATAGGAACGCCCATTCCCTGCGGGGAGTCGAAATCTTGTGTGTACGATTACACTGTGAGTACGGGACTAAAAAGATAAAGACAGGCATACTGTTGCTTGCGCTACTATGCCAAATTTTATGCTAAAAACATGTTAATAAGGGTGAACCACCACTTTAATAAAGAGATAACAAAAATCTACGATTACTTAACATATCTGTAATTTTTCTTTCCATCCAGTAGTTAACACTAGCTATGTAACAGTCTAGAAATATAATATATAAACTGCTGGATCACAAAAACAAATCAGTATCCTGGAGACAAATGTGATAAAATGAAAAGGCGGTTATTTCAACACTTGATGTAACTTTGAATAAAAGCAATGTCAAGCTGGTCATACATGAACCGGCTAAATTTTGATCCATATATGGGCACTGTGGTTATAGTATAGTATATCTAATAATTGACTTCTGCATAACAGCCCTATCAGATTGTTCCTGCTCAATCAGCGCCGCAGGCTATATACTGCAATGCTGATAAGTGTATTCTGATGACAGGGATGTCTGTCCACTGTCAGAATATAATAGCTCAATGGGGAGGATTCCCCCACCCACGTCGAGTGTGTGGATGGGGGAATCAGGTCAGTTTTTTTTTTTCTGTTCAACCCGCTGGTTGAAAGAATAAAACTGACTAATGTATGGACTGCCTTAGACTAATAAACTTACATGTTTTTAAATTACATTATTGAAGAGAGACGAGTAACCACCTCACTTCCTGATGACATTGTGTGATAATGGATGGCACAGTCATGACAGTAGTCTAGCCAAGTTGCACATTTGATATACTGTAAAAATTCACACTTTTTGTTTTGTTGAGGATATCAGATATAATGACATTGTTTTCAAATCAGACATGTCAGCCCATGTAAAGCTGAGATAACCCACAAGTTTCAGTCGGATTTGTCATGTCTCCCTGTAATATGATATTTCATGAGCACAGGTATGAAATTATTGCTTTAAACAAAATACAGATACAGGGACAGATTCACGTAGATCACGCGGGAACGACGGCTATACTTAACATTGGCTGCGCCTCATAGAAGCAGGGGTAAGTATACGCCGGGAAAGCTGCTACGGAAACGTCGTAAGAACACTGCGTCGGGTCCGCGTACGTTCGTGAATTCGCGTATCTCGCTGATTTACATATTATTCAACGTAAATCAGGCGCCATTTTCAAATTGAAAATAAGATCCGACGGTGTAACACAGTGTAACACTGTCGGATCTTAGCCATATCTATGCCTAACTGATTCTATGAATCAGACGCATAGATAGGATCAGTTTAAGTCAGAGATAGGATGGTGTATCAGGAGATACACCGTCGTATCTCTTTGTGAATCTGGCCCATAGAGTCTATACAACCTTAAAGCCAGCCATACATGGATCAAAATTCAGCTGGTTCAGTAGGAAACCGGCTGAATTTCAATCCATGTATGGGCTAGCCGGCTGTACATAAGTCGATCTATTGATCAACTTGAGTACAACCAGCCTATTCTGTTTTTCCTCCAACGATCGGTGTTGCTGGCTATAGTCGGCAACACTGTTAATTGTATTCTGCCAGAGGGGAAGGTTCCCCACTGGCAGAAAACAATAGCGCTACAGGAAGGATTCCCCCATTAGTACCGAGTGTGTTGATGGGGGGAATCGACACATAGTTAGTCAGGTTGAAAAAAGACACAAGTCCAACCACAAAAAAATAAACAAACAAACAAAATAAAAAACAAGTACAATCCCATACACCCAACTCCATACCCACAGTTGATCCAGAGGAAGGCAAAAAATCCCAGCAGAGCATGATCCAATTTGCTACAGCAGGGGAAAAAATTCCTTCCTGATCCCCCGAGAGGCAATAGGATTTACCCTGGATCAACTTTACCTACAAATCTTAGTACTCCGATATATTCTGTACATTTAGGAAAGTATCCAGACCTTTCTTAACCACTTAAGGACCGCCTCCTGCACATATACATCGGCAGAATGGCACATCTGGGCACAAGCACGTACTTGTACATCCTCTTTAAAGTGGAGTTTCACCCGAAAACTTAATTTTTAACATTAGATTGAGGCTCATTTTGTCAAGGGGAATCGGGTGTTTTTTTTTAAATCGAAGCAGTACTTACCGTTTTAGAGAGCGATCTTCTCCGCCGCTTCCGGGTATGGGCTGCGGGACTGGGCGTTCCTATTTGATTGACAGGCTTCCGACGGTCGCATACATCGCGTCACGATTTTCCGAAAGTAGCCGAACGTCGGTGCGCAGGCGCCGTATAGAGCCGCACAGACGTTCGGCTACTCGTGACGCGATGTATGCGACTGTCGGAAGCCTGTCAAATAGGAACGCCCAGTCCCGAAGACCATACCCGGAAGCGGCGGAGAAGATCGCTCTCTAAAACGGTAAGTACTACTTTAATTTTAAAAAAACTACCCGATTCCCCTTGACAAAATGAGCATCAATCTAATGTTAAAAAAAAAATTTCGGGTGAACTCCCGCTTTAAGCGCACGCCCACGACCCGGTCGGAAGCTCCGTGACCGCGGCTGCGGGACCCGATCGCCGCTGGAGTCCCGCGATCGGTCCCCGGAGCTGAAGAACGAGGAGAGCTGTGTGTAAAAACAGCTTCCCCATTCTTCACTGTGGCGCTGTCATTAATCGTGTGTTCCCTGACATAGGGAAACACGATCAATGATGTCACACGTCCAGCCCCGCCCCTCTACAGTTAGAAACACATATGAGGTCACACTTAACCCCTTCAGCGCCCCCTAGTGGTTAACTCCCAAACTGCAATTGTCATTTTCACAGTAAACAATGCATTTTTATAGCATTTTTTCCTGTGAAAATGACAATTGTCCCAAAAATGTGTCAAAGTTGTCCGATGTGTCCGCCATAATGTAGCGTTTACGAGAAAAAAAAAATGCTGATCGCCCCCATTAGTAGTAAAAAAAATGTTTTTTAATAAAAATGCAATAAAACTATCCCCTATTTTGTAAACACTATAAATTTTGCGCAAACCAATCGATAAACGCTTATTGCGATTTTTTTTTACCAAAAATAGGTAGAAACTGAGGGAAAAAAACGTTTTTTAATATATTTTTGGGGGATATTTATTATAGCAAAAAGGGAAAAATATTGCATTTTTTTCAAAATTGTCTCTCTATTTTTGTTAAAATAAAAGCTGCAGAGGTGGTGATCAAATACCACCAAAAGAAAGCTCTATTTGTGGGAAAAAAGGATGCCAATTTTGTTTGGGAGCCTCGTCGAACGACCGCGCAATTGTCAGTTAAAGCGACGCAGTGCCGGATCGCAAAAACTGGCCGGGTCCTTTACCTGCATTTTGGTCCGGGTCTTAAGTGGTTAAAGCAATCTACTGAGCTGGCCAGAACCACCTCTGACCAGAACCCCCTGGTTGAATGAAAATAAATGTATAATGTATGTCTTTAGGCAAAAAAAAACTGTTCTTCACCTCTGGGTTTGGCAATGTTGCCTGTGCATGTGAAGAAAGACGGTTGAACTTAGATGGGACTGGAATTCAGGATCGCTAACTCACGTTTGGCTGTAATTGCAATCCAACAATATTATGCATCAATAGTTCAGGTGAGCAACAGCTGGCCTCAGTATATTGTTCTGATAGTGAAATAAAGTGGTGGCTAACCATGACAGCTTAGCAAATTTATCTTCATGAAGGAAGGCATTGCTAAAAATCCACTCAAGCCTCCTAAAGGAAACCCTGTGAAGACCCTCCAAACCTTCAGATTAGGGCTGAAACTAAAACTTGATCTATGGAACCATGGTGAATCATATTTTCCCATTTAAATAATCTAGTAACATCCAATATGCATTTCTGCCCATTTAATTTTAGGGTTTACACAACACAGCCCTGTCTAGCAGGTAAGTGGCCCTGATTTTTCACTGCCACCGTTTTGCTTTCACTTGCACCACCTCAGCCTGTGACTGGACAGTGAAAGAAGAAGCAGCACACTGATGAGTTCCATGGCTGCTTGCACACCTGACTGGCTCCTTGTTCTGTTTCTTCCCTGCCACTACTCTGAACTGCTGTACAGAGGCTAATATCAAGATAAATGTAAGTATTTACACCGCTTGCATTTGAAAATACAATATGCTTAATAATGTATTAATGAATACTGAGCTGCATTAAGTGTTTTTTTTTATACAGTATATGATTGGTGTTCAGCTTTCAAGTAGATGTAACCCATACCTGGATGATATTTAGTTTGCTAAAACACTAACACTGTGTTTTCTTTTTTTCATAAAAACTTTCATACAATTTTGCCATTGCTGGTGTCCTCCCACCACTTCCTGTCTACATGCATGTGCTCTAGTGCGGGCTGCACATTGCTCTGGACAGTGCCAGTGGAATGTGCATAGGTATGGCTGCTTTTAGTCCTAAACAGGGCTATGTGTGATAATGCAACATTGAAGCAGCACAAATAGGGGACAGTTGTTCATACACAATAGAAGTGCCTGAACAAGGACCACCTTCATAATGGGATCATTAGATATTCCTGTAAACAAAGCTGCATATTTCAAAGGGTTAAAAAATAATTTTTTGAAATTGCATAAATATTTGTAAAACTTCTTAGTTTACATCTACTTTAACCACTTGCCGCCCGCCAATGACAGATTGACGGCGGCAAAGTGGTTGTAGAATCCTGAGTGGACATCATATGACGTCCTTAGGATTCTGAGCCGCTGCGCTCCCCCGGGGGCGCGCATTGCGGCGATTGTTGTTGCAGGGTCAGTCTGACACCCCGCAACACCGATCAAGGTAAAGAGTCTCTCACGGAGACTCTTTACCACGTGATCAGCCGTGTCCAACCACGGCTGATCACGATGTAAACAGGAAAAGCCGGTAATCGGCTTTTCCTCACTCGCGTCTGTCCGCGAGTAGAGGAGAGCCGATCGGCTGCTCCTGTGATGGGGGGGGTTTGTGCTGATCGATTATCAGCACAGCCCCCCCGAGGATGCCCACTGAACCACCAGGGATGCCCACTAGACCACCAGGGATTAAAAAAAAAAAAAAAGTATGCCACCCTAGACCACTGGGGATGAGGAGGACACAAAAAATGGATGCCAATCAGTGCCGCAATGGATGCCAATCGGTGCCCACAATGGGCATCACTGATTGGCAGGCATTGTTTGGCACTGATTGGCATCCATTAGTACAACACATACGATAGTGCCCATCTATGCCCATCCGTGCCACCTATCCGTGCCCATCCATGCCGCCTATCAATGCCCATCCGTGCCGCCTATCAGTGCCCAGCCGTGCCACCTATCAGTGCCCAGCCGTGCCACCTATCAGTGCCCAGCCGTGCCACCTATCCGTGCCGCCTATCCAAGCCCATCCATGCCGCCTATCCGTGCTGCTTATCAGTGCCCATCCGTGCCGCCCATCAGTGCCGCATATTAGTGCCCATCAATGCCACCACATCAGTGCCACCTCATCAGTGCCCATCAGTGCCACCTTATCAGTGCCTGTCAGTGCAGTACCATCAGTGCCCATCAGTGAAGGAGAAAACGTACTTATTTACAATGTTTTATAACAGAAACAAAAAAAACGTTTTTTTTCTAAATTTTCGGTCTTTTTTTTTTTTGCAGAAACTAAAAATCCCAGAGGTGATCAAATACCACCAAAAGAAAGCTCTATTTGTGGGTACAAAATGATAAAAATTTAGTTTGGGTACAGTGTAGCATGACCGCGCAATTGTCATTCAAAGTGCAACAGCGCTGAAAGCTAAAAATTGGTCTGGGCGGGAAGGTGTATAAGTGCCCGGTATGGAAGTGGTTAAAGTGGTTGAAAACCCTGGGAGACAACGTAATCTTAATATGTAGTCCATAACACAGGCAGTTGATCGCTGCCTGTGAAAGTGTACTCACATCTATATTTTCTCTGAAAATATAACTTTTTCGTTATAATGACGTAGCCCGTGCTTGCGTACTGTTGACAGTCATTAACGGCACCTATGGAGTGCCGTTAATTTATTGATATCTTGTCCGGAAATGACTGAGCAAACTTCTCCTCTGTGCCGTACAGAGAAGTCTTGCGATGTTTCACTCCTTCTCTGCTTCCTCATTCTCCCCCATGTGACTGAATAAGACATCACCCCAGGGGAGTGAATCACAGCAGCCGCAGACAACGAGGCTTGGTTACGGCGCATTTGCAAGATTTCGTACAGGATAAACACTAAGGGCAGAAGTGACGTCAGAAACGGATTCACTAAACAGAAGTTATAATGGCGCTGTCACTACCCGGAAATACATAGAAGGAAAACATCTAAAAAAAGGTATTTACAGGACTCGGTTTTGATTGATTTATAGATGATGTTAAGCATTGCGATTAGCTTGGGTAACTTAAAGTGGAAGTAAACTCTACTATTGTTTTCAGCCAAGGAAGCTGCCATCTTGGCCTCTGTTTAATCTGCAAATGCCATAATGCTGCACATGTGATCCATTATGACACCGGTCATTGGATGGTTTGACAGTTTGGTTGAGAGCACAACCAATGTGACAGCTAGCATTTCCGGCATGCCGGGAATGTTAACTGTTTTTTTCAACTATAAAATAAAGGGATTTTTAATACAGCTTACCTGTAAAATCCTTTTCTTGGAGTACATCACGGGACACAGAGCGGCATATTCATTACTATATGGGTTATATGGAGTACCTTCAGGTGTTGACACTGGCAATCTCAAACAGGAAATGCCCCTCCCTATATAACCCCCTCCCATAGGAGGAGTACCTCAGTTTTGTAGCAAGCAGTATGCCTCCCAAAATGGTCCCCAAAAAGAGGGGTGGGAGCTCTGTGTCCCGTGATGTACTCCAAGAAAAGGATTTTACAGGTAAGCTGTATTAAAAATCCCTTTTTCTTTATCGTACATCACGGGACACAGAGCGGCATATTCATTACTATATGGGATGTCCCAAAGCAATGCTCACAATGAGGGGAGGGAGAACATCTCCAAGACAAAAGGATTTAATTTAGAGAATACTCAAATCATAATAAATCCAACTTAGTTGAGAAAAATAATCTTAAATTTTAAATTTAACTCAAAAAAGAGGAGCCCCCGGATTCCGAGGGTCTCAAACTGCAGCCTGCAGCACTGCCTGCCCAAAGGCTGTATCAGAATTCCTTCTTACGTCCAACTGGTAGAACTTTGTAAACGTGTGGACAGAAGACCAGGTTGCCGCCTTGCAAACTTGAGCCATAGAGATCTGGTGGTGTGCTGCCCAGGAGGCGCCCATGGCCCTAGTAGAATGAGCCTTTAATGATACTGGAGGAGGCAACCCTTTCAAGCCGTAGGCCTGAGTGATTAATTGCTTAATCCACCTAGAAATGGTGGACTTTGCAGCTGCCTGCCCCTTCTTGGGCCCATCCGGTAATACGAACAGCACATCTGTTTTCCGGATCTTCTTTGTAGCTTTAAGATAGGCCTTCATGGCCCTGACGATATCCAAGGTATGCAGCAACCCTTCCTTTCTGGAAGTGGGTTTAGGGAAGAAGGATGGTAATACCAAATCCTGGTTCAAATGAAAACTGGATACAACCTTCGGTAGGAAGGAAGGATGAGGGCGGAGAACGACCCTGTCCTTATGAAAAATAAGATATGGTTCCTTACAGGATAAGGCCGCCAGTTCCGATACTCTTCTTGCGGAAACTATGGCGACCAAAAATACTAACTTTTTTGTCAGTAAAACCAAAGGAATTTCAGCCAACGGCTCAAACGGTTGTTTCTGTAAACTTGACAGAACAAGGTTTAAATCCCACGGGCAAAGCGGGGATTTAACTGGAGGTTTAATACGTAAGACCCCTTGAAGGAAGGTCTTAACCAGCGAGTGGGTGGCCAGCGGCCGCTGAAACCACACTGACAGAGCAGAAATCTGTCCTTTGATTATGCTTAATGCCAATCCTTTATCCACTCTTAGCTGGAGAAAACTTAATACTCTATCGATGGTAAATTTGCGAGAAAGCCATCGCTTGGACTCACACCAGCCTACATAGGCCTTCCAGACCCTGTAATAAATCACCCTAGAGACCGGTTTCCTGGCTCTGATTAGGGTAGAGATTACTTTCTGAGACAGACCTCTACCCCTGAGAATCAGGGATTCAGTTTCCAGGCCGTCAAATTTAGATGCCGTAAGGCAGGGTGGAGGATCGGACCTTGCGATAGCAGGTCTGGCCGTAGAGGAAGAGTCCAAGGGTCTCCCACTACCATCTTTAAGATTAGTGAGTACCATGCCCTTCTGGGCCATGCTGGAGCTACCAGGATGACTGGTATGTGCTCCACCCGGATCCTGCGCCGCAGGCGGGGTAGTAACTGGAGCGGGGGAAACGCATAAAGAAGTTTGAACTGATGCCAAGGGCAAACCAACGCATCGGTTCCGCAGGCCATCGGATCCCTTGAGCGGGACATGAACCTGTCTAGCTTCTTGTTGAGTCTCGATGCCATGATATCCACGTCCGGCACTCCCCATCTTTGGCAGAGTGCTTGAAAGATTTGTGGATGCAGAGACCATTCCCCCGGCAAAAGAGTCTGGCGGCTTAAGAAGTCCGCCTGAAAGTTGTCCACTCCTGGAATGAATATTGCCGATATGCAGGGCACATGAGCCTCTGCCCATAGGAGAATCAAGCTCACCTCTCTCTGAGCGGCTTGACTCCTGGTTCCCCCTTGGTGATTTATGTATGCCACGGCCGTGGCATTGTCTGATTGAATTCTCACCGGGAACCCCTGCAATTTTGACGTCCAAGCCCTGAGGGCTAGTCGAGCAGCTCTGAGCTCCAAGATGTTGATGGGCAACTGCTTCTCTGGGATTGCCCAAGTACCTTGGCGAGTGCAACCATCCAAAATTGCTCCCCAGCCCGTCAGGCTGGCGTCTGTGGTCACTATCTTCCAAGCCACTGGGCTGAAAGACTTCCCCTTCAGTAGATTCTGAGGGTCTAACCACCAGCACAGACTTTGTCGGACTCTTGATGAGAGCGGCAACGGGATATCCAAGGCCTGCGGCCTTCTGCTCCATGCTGACAGGATGGCTGCCTGCAGGATGCGAGTGTGGCTCTGGGCGTATGGTACCGCCTCGAATGTGGCCACCATCTTGCCTAGTAATCTCATACATAGGCGAATAGTCGGTTCCTTCTTGCTTAGAACCAGTAGGATTAATTCCTTGATGGCTTTGACCTTCCTCAGAGGTAGAAACACTCTTTGTTGTTCTGTGTCTAATCTCATGCCGAGATATTCCAACTGCCTTGTGGGCAGGAAAGCTGACTTTTCTCGATTTAGGACCCAGCCGAACTTCTCGAGGTATTGGACCGTGAGGGCCACTGCTCGCTCCAAGCCGGGAGACGAGTGATCTATGACTAGGAGGTCGTCCAGGTATGCTAGGATCGTGACCCCTTGGATCCTTAGTTTGGCTAGGATTGGAGCTAGGACCTTCGTGAACACCCGGGGGGCCGTAGCCAACCCGAAGGGAAGCGCCACGAATTGGAAGTGACGCGAAGCCACCATGAAGCGTAGATATCTTTGATGTGGCTGATAAATTGGAAGATGAAGGTAGGCATCCTTTATGTCTATGGACGCCATGAAGTCGTCCTTTTGGAGTGTGGTAGCTGCTGACCGCACGGTTTCCATCCGAAATGAGCGGATCTCTAGGTATGTATTTACCATCTTTAGGTCCAAAATTGGCCTGACATCTCCATTGGACTTCGGGATGATGAATAGGTTGGAGTAGAAACCTAGCCCCTGTTCCAGGACTGGTACCTCTATTATTACTTCCTGGGAAAGTAGATGATTTAATGCCGACATTAATGCGGCTCCTTTCTCCGGATCGTTTGGAATCCTCGACTCCTGGAAATGAAGAGGAGGAAACCTTAGGAAATCTAATTTGTAGCCCGTGGCCACGGAAGACCGTACCCACTCGTCGGGAATGCTGGCTTCCCAAACCTCTGAAAAGAGTCGCAGCCTTCCCCCCACCTTCGTGGGTGGGGGCGCCCCTTCATAAGGTCGGCTTGGGGGCTGGGTTTGCTGGTTTGCGAACCCACTGCTTTCTGCCTTTAGCAGCCTGTCCTTGTGATTTGCTGTTGAAGCCGAAGTTTGCTCTCGCAGGAGGCCGTCGATACTGTTTGGCATTAGAGGGCCCCTGCCCAGGGGAGTACTGTCGTTTAAACGCAGGCCCCTGAAACTTCCTCTTAGTTGGCAAGAGAGTACTTTTGCCATTTGAAATGGTTTGAATGTATTTATCTAGGTCTTCTCCGAAGAGTCGTCCTCCATGGAAGGGGAACCCTACCAGGAGCTTCTTGCATGGGGGCTCGGCCTCCCAGCTTTTTAACCATAAGAGTCTTCTCATATGGATAAGGGATAACGATAAACGTGACGCTTGCTGGATAGAATCCTTAATTGCGTCTACTGTAAAACATATGGCCTTAGGGACATCCGAAAACTCTTCTGCCTGCTGGGCAGGAATAAGTTTAAGCATCTGCTTAACCTGATCCGATAATGCTTGAGCAACCCCAATCGCAGCCACGGCTGGCTGTACTACTGCCCCTGCAGTAGTGAAGGAGTTCTTAAGTAGTGCTTCCAAGCGTTTATCAACTGGATCCTTGAATACCTGTATGTTTTCTACAGGGCATGTTAATGATTTGTTAATACATGAGATGGCTGCGTCCACTGCAGGAGTAGCCCATTTCTTGGAAAATTTATCTTCCATAGGATATAGGGCAGAGAATCTTTTAGGTGGTAAGAAGATTTTTCTGGCTTGTTCCAATCTTGGAACAAAACTCCCTCTAGTAGAGGGTGGATCGGAAATACTGCATTGCTTTGAGGCGCCCTCAGTGAGCCCAAAGCTGAAACCGTAGATACCTGGAGATCTGGTACTGGCAAGTTGAATGCATTTATGGACCAAGTCCGTTAAGGCTTGAGTCCACCAGCTCTCCCCTTGGGAGACTGCTCCAGACTCCTCTGTATCCGGATCTTCGATCCCTGAACCTACTTGGTCCTTGTCCAAGAGGTCGTCCAATTCCCCTGAGGAAAGGACCTCCTCTTCTGAGGGTCTGCGCTCGGGCGACGGAGATCTAATCCGTTTACTGCCCCGCATAGCTGTGGCTATCATTTTTCCCATTCTTTTCTCCATCTCTCTTAAAGAGGTGAGTAATACCTCGTCCGTGACCATCTTAGGGTTGGACTGACCCGCGCCAGCTCCAGCCCCAGATCCCGATGGCCCCAAGGCTCCCTGTGGGGAAAGCAGCGGCATAACTTTGTCCGAGACCTTAGACTCTCCGGATGCCTATGGTACAATACCAAGGTACACCTGCTACCTATTGGTATTTGGAACTATAAAAGTTAATTGCCCAAACACCTGTTTGGGGGATAAAAAATGCTTCCTCTCCCCTAGATGACTTTTTTTTTTTTTTTTTTTTTCGTTTTTGTTTCAAATCCAGGAAAGAAAAAAACATTCTGTCCCCCTGAGTAGTATTGCAAAGAAAAACTATGAGATGGAAAAGAAAACAGCCTATTTCTAGGCTTGAAAAACAGTCTTCTGAAGACTGCAATATCCTTTCTGGCCACTGTGAGTCCTCGGCGCCCCGTGCTGCCGTTCTGGTCTTTCCTCCCCCGTTCCAAAGTATTGAATGGAACAAACAAGGAAGGGCCGCCCCTTCCTTAAGCCACTGACCCGCCCTTCCCCCCCCAGCAATCTCAAACAGGAAATGCCCCTCCCGACAGGGGGGGGGGGGGGGGTTTGGAGGAAGGGACCTCTCTGTTCCAGCAAACTGCAGCCTGCAGCCTGGAACCATGAGGAGGTCAGCGTTTTGCCTGAGGAGGAAGACTGAATGGAGCATCTGTAAAAAAAATCCTAAGGAAAAAACCAAAGGAAAACACTGCGCTAATACGTGATGAAAAAATTGTGAAAATAATAAGTGACAAAAGCAGCTGGTACCTATTGCTCTAAATACCCAAAGCAAAAAAATTACAACCAAAAAGAAGGTACAGCGCTGATGTGAATGAAACGAATTGTGAGTGAACAATACAATTATGAAAAATAATCAGTGACTGAATAAATAAATTAGATATTGATAAGAATAGTTCATAAAAATATCCAAGAGTGAATGTACTGATCCTTCACCAATCAAGAATTAAGTATAAGTGACAAAAATAGCAAATGTAAATCAGTGAAAAAAAGAGTCCAATGATAAAAAAGGCAAAATTCTTATTTCTTTATCTTCCACCAAGTATGACACCCGTGTGATGGTATTCCAATCTGCTTACCAGATTAACTGACCGTGATTGCGGTCAGATAAAGCCCAGAGATCTTTTAGAGTCCTCTCAAGTGGACTAAATGGCAACAGGTTATACAGATCATCTACTGCTCCAAAGCTCCAGAGGGAATAGGGATACGCTCATATATTCAAAAAGAAGAAGAAACGAGAAAAAGCTCCATGGTGAAGTACTGTATGTAAGGTTGGTTTATTAAGGGAAAGATAACACTTACAATTCAGATGATATAGACAGGCTTGTCACAAATCCCAGCGTGTGCAACGCGAACTGACAATCGAATCCTAGGTAGCTGTGTTCAGTGTGTATAGCTCTCTCCGTACAAGCGATGACAAGGTACGCTTTAGGCCACTCCTACGTACGTTTCGTCGTAAGACGTCGTCGGGGATGGGCCTAAAGCGTACCTTGTCATCGCTTGTACGGAGAGAGCTATACACACTGAACACAGCTACCTAGGATTCGATTGTCAGTTCGCGTTGCACACGCTGGGATTTGTGACAAGCCTGTCTATATCATCTGAATTGTAAGTGTTATCTTTCCCTTAATAAACCAACCTTACATACAGTACTTCACCATGGAGCTTTTTCTCGTTTCTTCTTCTTTTTGAATATATGAGCGTATCCCTATTCCCTCTGGAGCTTTGGAGCAGTAGATGATCTGTATAACCTGTTGCCATTTAGTCCACTTGAGAGGACTCTAAAAGATCTCTGGGCTTTATCTGACCGCAATCACGGTCAGTTAATCTGGTAAGCAGATTGGAATACCATCACACGGGTGTCATACTTGGTGGAAGATAAAGAAATAAGAATTTTGCCTTTTTTATCATTGGACTCTTTTTTTCACTGATTTACATTTGCTATTTTTGTCACTTATACTTAATTCTTGATTGGTGAAGGATCAGTACATTCACTCTTGGATATTTTTATGAACTATTCTTATCAATATCTAATTTATTTATTCAGTCACTGATTATTTTTCATAATTGTATTGTTCACTCACAATTCGTTTCATTCACATCAGCGCTGTACCTTCTTTTTGGTTGAATGGAGCATCGCCTGGAGGCTTGCAGGTAAGCACAGCTCTCTGACACACACATATATTTTTATATCACACAGGCCCCACTCAATGCTTTTCCAACACTACAAGGGAGGTCACATCTTATGGGGAATAATACATATAGAGCCATCCTATCTTTATGATATGTGACTAGTTTGCCAGATGCAGTGCATAACTTTAGGCATGTCCCCTGTGACCCCCCAGAAAAAAACCTGCTAAGAACCAAGTTCCGCAAGTTTTCCCCTCACTTACCTGCTCCATGCCGCAGGACTTTGCCAAGCAAGAGGCCCAATCTTCCCCCATCTCCGTGGGGATGTCTAGACCTTCAGGCCCTGGGTTCCTATGAAGGATCCACTGTCCTGGGCCCATATAGCACCCTGGCAACAGAAAACATTAGGCACCCAAAGGTTTCTAAGTTCTGGGCCCAGGGTCCAGCTCTCTAAAAAGAAAAGCATTATGGGCTATACCCCAAGGGTTTGGGGTCCGGTTACTGACCACTTTAGCGCTGAGGCTTTTTTGGACAGAACCGGTAGCTCACCTAATCCCAAGGATGCGGAGGCAAGCTAAACCATGACTAACACCTAAGACACTGGCGTAAAAACTGAGGTACTCCTCCTATGGGAGGGGGTTATATAGGGAGGGGCATTTCCTGTTTGAGATTGCCAGTGTCAACACCTGAAGGTACTCCATATAACCCATATAGTAATGAATATGCCGCTCTGTGTCCCGTGATGTACGATAAAGAAAGAAGGGTTTACTTCCGCTTTAATAATTGAAAAACTGAAAAAATCGGCATGGGTTTACTTCCTCTTTAACATAACATCAGATGTTACCATTCCTATAGTAAACATAACACATGGGCAAAAGGGCTTCTTGGTGCTTGTACGCTTTCTAGGTGCTTTTATGAAGTATGTTTTCCTCTGCAGCCCTTTACTGAACTTTCCTTTGTGACCAAGAGCCACAGCCAAAAACAAATTTATTGAAAGTGTTAGGAGTTGTAAAGGAATTTTTTTTTTGCCCAAAATTAATGTCTGCAAGGTAGACAGACAGAATAGTGTAATGATTCTGTTAAAAAACGAGTAAATACCTATTAAATTCCTTCATCTATATCACCTCCGGCATTCTAGTTTCTGTTCTCTCATTCACTTCCTGGTTTGCGGCGCTCGTTCATGTAAGAACTAAATTTCCCAGTATGCATTGCGGCACGCCCAGTAATTCACACCTACTTGAAGTCTCTAACACGTAGAGAGCGTCCTGCCGCACTTATTTAGTTCCCAGGAGGGGGCGAGCACGTCACTGACCACCGCAGTAAAGCCTCCTGTCACGGTGGTCAGTAAAATCAGACAAGCAGGAAGTGAACAGAACAGAGAAGAAATAGAGCAACTTCTGAGCAAAAACAAACAATGAGGAAGTGAAAAGAGGAATGTCTGCAGGTAAAGGATGCTTATTATGAAAAACCTTTACAACCCCTTTAATTTGCAACAAGTCTCCAATTATGACATAGTGACTTTGCTGTGACCATGAAACCCACATGATATTACCATCTTATTATGCTATGTTTATGCATTTGATACTGTAAATACATGCTTTTAGACATCTAAATTTCTTACCAGGAACTGATGTATGCACGGCATTAGAACAACATCAGTCAGGGTGAAGAAGAGGCCTTCAACAAACACATGCTCCAGAGGAGGAAGATCTGTATTCTTCACCTTCCTGATGTGAGCGGGCTCTCGTGTGACTCTTGAAACTGTTTCTTGGACACTGAGTTTAGATAAAGCTGTTGCTAGTTCCAAGCTGGATGTTTTTTGAGACTTTGTTTGCGACAGCTCCCGTTTGCTTCCTTGTCCTTCTGCATTGTCATTTGTCTTCATTTGTTGCTGCTGCATCTTCTGTCTCCTTATTTTATCATCGTTATGAACCTTGACCGGCTCACCTAGCCTTTTCTCAAGCTGGAGAATTTCGGGTGGAATTTCTGTACATGGCTCTTGTAGAAACTTCTCCACAGTCAATGGTATGCTAATTTCACAGAGCCGGGTCCACTGGCTAACCTGCAAAGCAAAACATAGAATTCTATTACATTTGAACATTTTAATAGTTACATTTCATTTGCACCCTGTTCAAAACATTTAAAACGCCAGCTCAATTTTAAAACAAACTTTTTAAACTGTAACGTTACATAGTCCACTGTGTTATATGGCGACAATGCAACCAATTTATTGGCCATCACAATTACTGTTTTGCCACTTTCCCACCCGCCCATAGTCATATGACGTCCACGGATGGGATCTCTCATCCTGGGTAGACTTCATATGACGTCCTGGGCTTTCCAGCCATCTAGGGGGCGCGTGCAACCGCGTCACCGCTCGTGACCCGTCGCGTGCCCGGCGGCTGCGGTGTCCGCCGGGCACCCGCGATTGCCCGCAATCACGGCAGGACCGTGGATCTGTGTGTTTGTAAACACAGAGATCCACGTCCTTAGAGGTGAGGAGACCAATATGTGTTCCCAGTACAGAGGAACACACATTGGTCTCTTCCCCTTGTGAGTCCCCTCCCCCTACAGTTAGAATCACACACTAGGGAACATTTTAACCCCTTCAGGGCCCCCTAGTGTTAACCCCTTCTCTGCCAGTCACATTTATACAGTAATCAGTGCAGTTTTATAGCACCAATCGCTGTATAAATGTGAATGGTCCCAAAAATATGTCAAAAGCGTCCGATATGTCTGTCGCAATGTCACCGTCACAATAAAAAAAAAAAAAACGCAGATCGCCGCGATTACTAGTAGAAAAATGAATAGAAAAAAAAATGCAATAAATCCCCTATTTTGTAGACGCTATAACTTTTGTGCAAACCACTCAATATATGCTTATTCCGATTTTTTTTAACCAAAAATATGTAAAAGAATACATATCGGCCTAAACTAAGAACATTTTTTTTTTATAGATTTTGTGGCGATATTTACTATAGCAAAAAGTAAAAAACAAAAACCGCAGAGGTGATCAAATACAACCAAAAGAAAGCTCTATTTGTGGGGAAAAAAGACGTCAATTTTGTTTGGGAGCCACATCGCACCACCACGCAATTGTCAGTTAAAACAACGCAGTGCCGAATCGCAAAAATTGCTCTGGTAAGGAAGGGGGTAAATTCTTCCAGGGCTGAAGTAGTTAAATAAGGATACAAACATTAGCTTAGCACACTAGAATCTGGTTCTTATTTCCCAACAACTTCTATGAAGACTTTCATTTGGTAATGGTTATTGTGCATGACTGTGCTTGGTGTTCACAAATATGCACCCATAAGATGATTACTATTTGTGTTGAATGCAGTTGTTAATACTGTGACTCTTTGTTGACTGCAAGAACCATTTGCATGTTCCTCCAAGCATCTTAAGAGGAACTTAAAGGATCACTAAAGGAAAAAAATGTTTTTGCTGAAATGACTGTTTACAGGGTATAGAGACATAAAAGTTAACTGATTCCTTTTAAAAATGATTAAAAATAGATAAAAATCAACCATATAATGTGCCTGTAGTTTCACTTTCAATTTTAAACTGGTTTCATGTTTATGTGAAGTAAAGAGACACACAGAACAAAAACAAACAAATCCAGGGCAGTGTTTTGTTTTTAAAATCTGAATCTGATTGGTTCTGTTAAGTTTTAGACACACAGTAATGACAGCTTAGACCACCGTGAAAAGCTCCCAGTATGATGGTTATAAGGAGCCAGACAACCAGGAAGTGTGGAGATCAGAGCAGTTTTACAGCAACAACAAAGCAAAAACGAGCAATGAGGACATGAAACCAGTACTGCAGTAAGGTAAAGGAAGCTATTTAGCGGAATTTTTTTTTTCCTTTAGTGACCCTTTAACCCCCCTCACCTTTTAGGCTGGGCTAAATTCAAAACACACACACTCCTGTCTGGGTCTAATGTCTAATGTTGTCCTGCACCATCTGCTGTTCAGCCCCCGCGTTGCCATCGGGTCCTCTCCAGCTGGCTGCCTCTTCTGGGTTCGGACAGCTCAGCCCCCAAATGCCATGGCAGTTCCACCCCAGCCGTTCTGCAAGAGTCGGTTCACACCAGAAAGCCACGTTTGCGTGCAGCATATTTTTGGGCTGGGACTCGAGAATTTGCAAAAAGGCCGTCATGGTTTTTAAAATTGCATACCGTCACCGCATAGTGACCAGAAAGCACCGGCGTTTGCCAGGTGCATGGGGGTACCATTAACAATTAAAGGCACCATCTACAGATGGGAGCGTGTTCCTGTGCAGAGCAGGAAACATGCGTTTCCCTCACCACAAGTGGTGTGAATGGGCCCTAAATGAGCTCCTGCAGCCTCCTGGGAAATGTGACAAGGGTTTCCCAGGGGTCTGTGAGAGCAAATATGCCATTCTGGGCTGGGTCACAAGGACAGCGGAAGTAGATCCACCCAGGGGTCAAGTCCTGGAGAAAAAAGTGTGGGAACTCCCACCCAAGATCTACTCCCCCACCAAAAAAAAAAAAATGATACGCTCATATGCATAATTACTAAACCACATGTTTTTGTAAATCCCGCGATAACTTGCGGCAGACCTCCGCAATGTCTACTGGGAACAATGACAAAAGCTCCTAGGAGACATTGCGGCATCGAGGAAGTGACGGAATACCCGCACACTACCCGATGAATCCATATACAGGAAGCGGCCAGTAACATAAAGGATTACTAAGGTTCGCCTGCCCCTGACAGTGACTCGAGCTGGGCATCGCCGCTTAGTGAAGGATTGGCTCGGGCGGCTCGGCTGCTCTAGTCCTGCAAAGGGAACTGCGTTCCTGCTGTGAAAAAAGTGCAGGAACTCCGTTCCCATGCGTTCCCGCAGGACTTGAGCCCTGGATCCACCATTCAAAAAAAAAAAAAAACGCCCCTAAAAAAATGCCATTTTTATAGCAGTAGAGGGCAGTGGCATAAAACAAGACCTTATTTGTAAAGTTCTGTTTTAAGTTTGAATGGTTGTCACCCAAGATCAATAAAAGCAGAAGCAATTGTCTCTATGGTGACAAACAAAAAAGCAGCAAAACAAATGCTAAACGTGTGCTTTCACACTGGCAATCCCAATGAAAGATACATGTAAAAACAGGTTTTTGCGTAATTTATATGTCAATAGACACCATACTGCATATGAAATGTGGAAAAGCAGGTTGTTTATAGCAATTTGCGGAGCTTTGGATTTTATTAAGTTGCAATAAAAAAATGGTTACACAAAACAATTTTTTTACACCAGTAACCTTTTAACAAGGCTTTATAAATTAGAAACAAGGTCTAAAAATAAAAGTGCTATTCAGTCAATCTGTTAAGCCCCATGCTCACACTGATTCCAGGTAAGAAGTCCTTAAGGTGTACTTATTATAGTAAAGTAGCAAGGGAGGCCCATACTTTTCTACAAAGGATTATGAAATAATTCCAAGTCAAGCTTGGTTTCTGACACATTATAATAACAAGCTGCTGTCAAGTGAAAAGGATACATTTTCAGAAATTCAATACTGGAACGTGAGACTAAATATTTTTCCAGATGTTATTGGAAGTTCGGAGATTAATACCCGACATCCCAGACAAACTCCGGTGTAGCTTCACTAGACGTAATTAGAGGTTAATTAAGGTACTGTTACTGCAACAAAAGTGAGCGCTGTTACAACACGTCCGCAGGTATTTTTGGCTGTGTATACACTTGCTGCAGATCTGTCTGGCACCACATACAGTACGTAAATGTTTCCCAAGCCACAAATCATCGACACAGATTTCATCAAATAAATAATTCTGACAAGGGTGTTTAAATCAAATATAGAGAATGTACCTTTCTTTGGCATTCTCACCTTGTAAATTCTTTAACCACTTAAGGACCGCCTAACGCCGATATACGTCGACAGAATGGCACGGCTGGGCACAGGCACGTATAGGTATGTTGCCCTTTAAGAGCCCAGCCGTGGGTCGTGCACGCCGCTGGCGGCGCGCTCGTGACCTGGTCCAAAGCTCCGTGACCGCACCCGGGGGACCTGATCGCCGCCGGTGTCCCGTGATTGGGTCACAGGAGCTGAAGAACGGGGAGAGGTGTGTGTAAACACACCTTCCCCGTTCTTCTCTGTGGCAGTGTGAGTGAGTGAAAAACTTATATAGCGCTACACATGCGAACTAAATCGCCTCTGGGCGCTTGTTTGACCACTGTCACCGTCACAGTGACCAGTGTCACTGATCGTCTGTTCCCTGTTATAGGGGACGACGATCAGTGACGTCACACGTCCAGCCATGCCCCCCTACAGTAAGAATTACTCCCTTAGGGCACACGTAACCCCTTAGCGCCCGCTAGTGGTTAACCCCTTCACTGCCATTGTCATTTTCACAGTAATTAGTGCATTTTTATAGCACTTTTCGCTGTGAAAATGACAATGGTCCCAAAAATGTGTCAAAAGTGTCCGCCATAATGTCGCAGTCACGAAAAAAAATCTCTGATCCCCGCCATTACTAGTAAAAAAAATAATTATTAATAAAAATGACATAAATCTAAGCCCTATTTTGTAAACGCTATAACTTTTGCGCAAACCAATCAATAAACGCTTATTGAGATTTTTTTTTTACCAAAAATAAGTAGAAGAATACGTATCGTTCTAAACTGAAAAAAAAAAATAACTTTTTATATATTTTTTGGGGGATATTTATTATAGCAAAAAGTAAAAAATATTGTTTTTTTTTCAAAATTGTCGCTCTATTTTTGTTTATAGTGCAAAAAATAAAAACCGCAGAGGTGATCAAATACCACCAAAAGAAAGCTATATTTGTGGGAAAAAAAGTACGCCAATTTTGTTTGGGAGCTACGTCGCACGACAGCGCAATTGTCAGTTAAAGCGACACAGTGCCGAATCGCAAAAAGGGGCAAGGTCTTTTACTTGCATAATGGTCCGGGTCTTAAGTGGTTAAATTAAAGGGTAACTAAAGGTTCGCTTTAGTGTCATACTTACTCAAGGCTGGACCGGGACAGAAATTTGGCCCTGGACTTCATCCAGACTGGCCCACTTTGACAGGTCTCTACCATGGTGGCCGGACAACTCCCGCACCCCGCCGGCCACCCAAGCCCCCTCTCCACCTTCACTAGCCACTAGCCGTTCTACTTTATTAGAGTAGAACGGCTGGTACTGGTACTCTTATAAGCAGTACCAGTGGGGAAGCTAGACATTATTTCACCCGGGCCAAAGAATCAGTTCGGTGACCCCCTTATGGGACAAGATAAGGCAGAAGTGAGAAACTCCCAGGCCATAGCTGTTGAGTCAGCTGTCTGTCCCCTCCCCCCATGCTCCTCTGGTCCTCCCCCTGCTTCTTTGTTCCCCCCAGGTGAGCGCTGAGGGGAGGGAGAGACAGAGGAGCAGAGGGGAGCGGCAGTCCGCTGTCCTTACAACCAGCCCACTGAGCCATCGGCCCACCCCCTGTAGTCCCAATGGCCAGTCCATCCCTGCCTCTACTGTGCAGTTGGTCAAGCCCAGAGTGGCCCCAATCCTCCCCTTTTGGGGTCCCTCAGCTGCGCTGGTAGCTCCCACTCCCTCAGGACACCTATGCAGGCACACTCCTGAGTCCTGCTTCTACGGCTATTGACACAGAAAGCAGGACTCTGCTCCAACCCCCGGCGCCCGCGTCATTGGATTTGATTGACAGCAGCGGAAGCCAATGGCTGCATTGCTATCAATCTATCGAATTAGGACATGATACACCAGCTAGAGCTGGCGTGCTCGTCCTCGGGGAGAAAAAGATTGGGTTCAGGTAAGTAAAGCGGGGGCTCTGGGGGGCCTGCAGCATGAGAGCAGTTTTTTCACCTTAATGTATAGAATGCATTAAGGTGAAAAACCATGAGGGTTTACAACCCCTTTAAAGGCATTGTACACTTTTAAATGTTTTCATTGTTTTAACTAGGTAGGTAGCTTTAAACTAGGTAATAGTTATATTCCCTGTGTTGTCTATTTGCCTTGCCTTGTAATAATGAACTCACATGTTGTAGCTGCAGTTTGTAGCATCATGACCGATGTCCCTATGTCCGTGTATTCATTCATCTAGCTTGTCCCTATTCGCCAAAGGGACAAGACAACTTCGTCTGGGTCACAAAGTGCCCAATCCCTGCCTCGCCATTTCCTCTGGGTGGAATCACAGAGTGCTAATTTAATTAAATAAATATCTTCCCTTCATTGCTCAGCCTTCTTATCTGCATTAAATCTAATTACAATATAAATTGCAACTGCAGAGAACTAGTCTGAGAGACCCAGGGATTGTGGGATATGTAGTTTCTTCACGGGCAGTGTCAGTTCTTAGACTACAGACAGAGGTCATGTATTAACCTGTGCAGTGCCATGCAGAAATTGTTGACAAAGGAATGTGAATATGTACTATACTAGAGGCTGTGCATACAGGGAAACAACCATGAAACTTTACGATCAAATCACCTCTTATGCAGGTGAAACACATAAGGTGCAGGGAGGAAGGCTTATAATGCCTTTAACTGTAGAGCCACCATGGATTGTGACACTATGAGGTTCATTTACTAAAGGCAAATATACTGTGCACTGCAAGTGCAGTTGTTCTAGATTTGAGGGAAAGCTCTGAAATTAGGGGAAGTTCTGTTGATTTCTATCCCCCAATCACATGCAATAAAAAATGCAGTTTTATTTTTCCTTGCATGTGATGGAGTATTCTTTGCAAAATAAAATTTGACCTCATTTACTAAGCTCTGGCGTAAGTACACTTGAAGTGCACAGTATTTTTGCGTTTAGTAAATCAAGCCCATTGCAGGGTCGACACAACTAATCAATTAATCGACAACGAATTGATTATTAACATACTTGTCAACTATTTTCATTATCAATTAATCGGCCAGCTGATTAGTTGGCCTGCATACAGAATGCACTATTTGTTTACATATCAGGAAATACAGTGCAGCACACATACAGCTCAGTACACCATCCATACATGTCAGTAAGTGCCTGAGAACTTGTAAATGTGTGAGGAGCAATGTCTCATGGGACATGTAGTCCTGATCTGGAAGCGAGTGGTCCTAAAGGTAGAAGTTTGTTTTACCTTGCTATAAGGACACTCTATACTATACTTTTCAGCTTGCTATTGGGGCATTCTGAAAGTAGGAGGAGTCAGAAAAGTCGGTGGGGGGTCCAAAAAGAGGAGAATCAGGGCTACTCTGTGCAAAACCCCTACACAGAGCAGTAAGTATAACATTGTTGTTTTAAAAAAAAATCACTTTAAAAAGACTGGCCCAGATTCAAGAAGCACTTGCGCCCGCGCAACCATAGGTTACGCAGCGCAAGTGCTTACTTGCTCCGGAGTAACGAGTGCTCCTGATTCAGGAACCTCGTTACACCGACTGCAGGCTAAAATCTGCGCGGCATAAGGCTCTTATGCCTCGCAGATTTTAGGCTGCATTCTTGCGGGGGCCGCTAGGGGGCGCTCCCATTGTGTATCAGCGTGTAGTATGCAAATTGCATACTACCACTGATTCACAAGCTTGCGCGGGCCCCGCGCAAGCCAGGTACGGAGTTTCCGTACGGCTACTTTTAGCGCAAGGCTGCCCCTTCTAATAGTAGGGGCAGCCACTGCTAAAGTATAGCCGGCCTTCCCGCGAAATTTGAATTTCACGGCGTTTGCGTAAGTGAAACGTGAATGGCGCTGGACGCCATTCACGTTCACTTAGAAGCAAATGACGTCCTTGCGACGTCATTTGCCGCAATGCACGTCGGGAAAGTTTCCCGACGGAGCATGCGCTGTACGCTCGGCGCGGGAGCGCGCCTAATTTAAATGATTCCCGCCCCCGGTGGGATCATTTAACTTGCGCGCGCTTACGCTGGGCAAATTTGCCGGCGCGCCCTCGCAATTCACGGAGCTACTGCTCCGTGAATCGAGGGCAGCGCAAAATATTTGCGGGGGCGCAGGGCAAAATCGTTGCCCTGCTCCCCCGCAAATATCGCGCAATTCTACTTGAATCTGGGCCACTGTGTGCATGGAAGATCAGCATCTGAACCCAAAGACGGGGGAGGATGATAGACAGGAGGAAATATAAGGCATTACAACTACATTGAATGTAAACCTTTACCAGTATTGTGCATTATATTTAAAAATGATCATATCCATGGGGAAAAAAAATCTTGGCTTTTAGTACTACTTTAATATAAAAGATTTAGATCTCCCTTCCACCCTTCATATAGCTTCATGTCTGACTTCTAGTTAAAATGCCCATATATCCTACTTCTGGGTGTATTTATTATTATAAACAGTATATGAAATAAGTAATATATAGTATTACTGTCACTGTTTCACAGTCTGAGTCTGATCATATTTACCAGATTCAGCCTCTAGTAGTATATACTATCTCTTCTGTCTGTTATTCTCAGAGTGGATTAGGGATACAGTTGGTTATTTATATTAACCACTGCATAGAGATATTTAAAAATAAATTGCCTATTTTTTTTAACATTACATATTAACTAAATTGTACACCACACTTTTTTTAAGGTTATTACCTGATTAATCAAAACAATAAATTGGCCAACTAATCGATTATGAAAATAATCATTAGTTGCAGCCCTACCCCATTGTATGCATTTGTTACTGGGTTACATCAGAGGGCTCTAACCACAGGCAGAACTGAGGTAGGTATAGCGGCTTCTGTGGTTGACAGAGGGACCTGTGCCGTTTAATGCCCAGCCTTAGGTCTTGGGTATACAGAATTGGTATAGCTTGGATGATCAAAGAAATAAAGTTCTAGGGACCGCACCTAAATGGATACAATTCTATCACTAGCGCTGTGTAAGTGACCACGTGTGTCATACAACTTAAAAACTTGCAATTTGCATATTTACACCATTTAAATGCACATTGAACTTCTGTAAGCAAAGGGCCAAGTGAAATAATTACAGAATGCTAATTATTGTTGATTCATGTTGTTAGTTATGGGACTGTTTTGTTAAGCAATATCTAAACATTCGAGTGTAAGGTACACTATTTAAACCACAAAATCTGCTGGAATGGCTGTAATTCTCCCTGCTGCACCATGGAACCAAATGATAGAAATACTACATGGCTTTGTGAGTGCCCTTAAAAGAGAACTGATGTAAGTATTTTTTTTTTTTTAATTCATACTTACCTAGGTGGATGCAGCATTGGTCCGATGCTGCATCTGTCCCCCAGTGCCTCTATTCTCAGAACCGAGCGATTGAACACTGCCGATCGCCCAATTCTTAGAGCTCCCCAAGTAGAGAGCTCGTGACTGTCAATCACAGCTCTCTGCTCTGCCCCCTCCTTGCTCACTAGAGCACTAGGCTGTGGAGGGGCGGGAGCGTCCGGCTCAGCCTCTCAGTGCCTCTATACTGACCTACCTGATTCCTATACTGACCACTACACTGACCTACCTGATTCCTATACTAACCACTATACTACACTGACCTACCCGATTCCTATACTAACCACTATACTACACTGACCTACCTGATTCCTATACTGACCACTACACTACACTGACCACTATACTGTACACTACACTACACTGACCAGTGTGAGTCTTACCTTCTCTTCTTTGGAGGAGAGGAGGAGGAGGAGAAGACAGTGGCGGCTCAAAATCCATTTCTGTCTCTCCCGCGCTTCACCATGTTGAGAATCCGGCACCCTGTGATTGGGCGGCGGGGCTGGCCTGTTAACGATCGCGGTTGCTCCTGATGTCCCACCTTTGCCCAATCACAGGGTGCAAGAGACTGAACATGGGCGGAGGCGGGACTTCAGGAGCTACTGCGATCGTGGACAGGCTAGCCCTGCCGCCGCACATGACCCCATACGCCCAATGACAGAGCGCCCGAGACTGAACATTGTAGCAGAGCACGGGGACACAGGAAAGTACATTTAGGAGGAGACCGCCACTGTGACACATACTGGTGGGCGCTCCCCTAAATGTTGCGCATGCCAGTGGAAACACTGCTTAGAACGAATTTCTAAAGATTATTGTTTAAAACAAAGGTGTTTCCTATTGCAACCAGATTCTAGTGATATTTTTTCTAATTAAAGGAACACTAAAGGTTCGTTTTTTATTAGATCAATTGATTGCTGTAAGCTAGAGTATTTAAATATCACTTACCTCGTTTTTCCTTTTGACCTCCAAAATACAGTAATCCAGGTTTGAAAATGCCATTTCCTGTCTCTCCTCTTCTTGCTTTCCACCAGCATCTGATCTGTTTTGCATGGTGGAAAGCAGAATGTGCTCACCCCCTCCCTATGACTACAGCCCTGCGTGAAGATGCTCTCTTATCCCTCACAGGCATGGAGGCTAAGCCTAATGGGAACTGTAGTTCCCATTAGGCCGTGATGTAGCAAGAATGAATGCGCACCGCAAACCAGGAAGTCAGTGAGAATAACGATTCAGGAGTGACGGAGGTGAATAAAACAGCTCGATTTCAACAGGTATCAAATTAGTTATGATGCAAAACATTACTTTTTACTTTATCAGCTACTGTCAGACTTTAATTTAAGAGGAAAATATTTTTGTCTTTACAACCCCTTTAAAGGATAAAAACTGGAAAGCAAACATGATGTTATTTTTCATAATGGTCACACACCAAAGTGTGCTACATATTATTACATTATTTATGAATGAGAATCCACACTACATACATTTACCGAAATTGTTTAAACTTACTTCAGCACAGGCTTTTAGGCATGTCTTTTTAAAGCCAAGGAGTTCAAGGACATCTTTTCTGGTGGGATCTGCAAGGTATGTTTTGTGTATGATATATCTAAGTACCACAGCAAGTCCGGCTCTACAGAACATACCAGATGCATCAACAATGGCAGGCAGATGACAACTACGAACAATAAGTGGAAGGTCCTGTTTGGAAACAACAGTAATATCCATGGGTAAAGATAATGCGCTTAAAGTCACTTGTTTTTCACTTTCCGATACTACCGCTTTAGTTTTCAATGCCTTACAATTACAGTAAGACATTAGAAAGAGAGTTATTGATGTATGAAGAGGTAAAATGGTGCCTTCATGATGCATGCCAAAATCAAGGAACAGTTCTTCTTCCATACCGTCCTCTCTGCTTATGTCCTTCATCCTTTAATAGCGAATTCTGAAAAAAAAAAAGATTATTATTTCGTTTTTGGACAGAATAGCAATATATTAATCATGTCTACGCTGTTGTGGTTGCTCTCTAAAGCCCCGTACACACGATCGGAATTCTGTTGGAGTAAAAGAGAACATGTTCTCTATCTAAACGCCGATGGAATTCATCGTAACTTCCGATGGGGCATACACACGGTCGGAATTTCCGATGGAAAAACTCAGTCGGACTTTTTCCATCGGAAATTCCGACCGTGTGTATGCCCCATCGGAAATTACGATGAATTCCATCGGCGTTTAGATAGAGAACATGTTCTCTTTTACTCCAATGGAATTCTGATGTGATTTTGTTTGGACAAAGGTCCGATCTTGTGTACGGGGGCTTTAGGTGTTCTCCGACCCAAAACAAAGAAGATAAGTCCAAAATAATTTCATATATTTTATAACAGGGGTGTCCAACTTGCGGCCCATTACGGCTATGAATGTGTCCCAATGCAAAATCGTAAACTCCCTTAAAGTGGTTATAAACCCACAATAAAAAAAAAAAAACCCTGCAAGACAAAAGGCATAATGAGCTGGCAGTATGCATAGCGTAATAGCTCATTATGATAAACTCACCTCAGATCGAAGCCCCCGCTGCAGTCCCCGAACAACGCTCTGGCCAGCGACATTGCTCCCTGGAGTTATTTCCCGGTATTGAGGGCTCCGGCGCTGTGATTTGCCAGAGCCGCGATTAGATCACTCCCATGCATGCACGCGGGAGCCGCCGGTAACGGCACACTAACTAAAGCAACCGCACGTACGTGCCATTGCTTCAGTACCCATGTGCTGATGACGTTGGCACATGCTGATACAGTGAATATCTCCCAAACCGTGCAGGTTTAGGAGATATCCGGGGTAGCTACAGGTAAGCCTCATTATAGGCTTACCTGTAGTATGAAGTGGTTGGAAAGGGTTTACAACCATTTAAAAAATATACAGGTATATTGTTTACACACATGCGGCCGAAGAAAAATGTGACACTTTCGCTTTACTGGACTTTTATAGGTTTTATCTTCCCAAAGAAAAATATCCCACTCTTCAAATTCACGCCTTATTCATGTCATCAATTTTCAGCAGCACCTATATTTTCACATGAAGGACAAAATATCAGATGAACACTAGTTTTATGATGCCCTCTTTTACTTTTATAATAAAAAATATTACAAAAGAAGGAAGTTTTATTACTCATATAGGGACATTATCTATATCAGTGATCGTTAAGTTGTGTTCTGTCTGACTTTTTCTGCTTATCAGCTACTCTTCTTGTTAGTGTATTTTATGTGTGGCCCCGTTTTATAATTTCAGTGTACTCCTATTTAAAACCAATCATTTTCTTTTCAATTCAGATTACGCATTGCTGAGGTAAACATGCTATTAATATCCAGGAGGAGCAGAGGGACAGGACACAAAAGTAATAAAACGGCATGCAGCTGCGCTGCAGCAAAACCCATTGAAAAATCTTTAATTGCCACTTTCACACCATCCCTCAGAAAATGAATAAACCAATTTTCTTCATCATCACATTGGCCCTCATAGCTTGGACCACGTGTGCCATTATACTTTGGGCTCTCCATTTGGCACAAGGAATAATCTCATGAACTACGGCAACAGAAGTGCCAATATACAGTATGAGCTGTTAGCCAAGACCTGGTCAGCAAAAAGCATTTGAGTGTACTAATGAAAGATGCTTTTTCGTACAGGCCAGGCTTTTTAAAACGGACTTATCACAAAGTAAAATTCCTTTGACTATGTGCTTATTGTATTGTTTTTAGGCCCTATTCACACAGGTGTTCTGTGCATTCACGTGCAGGCTGTCCCATTCGTGTATATTGGGACTCAGAGGCTTTACCGACATTGTCGCTGGACCAGGTCCCAGAACGCAGAGCGTGTGCATTCCGGGAAACTTATTTGGCCTGTGCAGGCAGTGCATCCTATTAGACATGAATGGGGCTGTCTGCACAGAACACTTGTGCATCCTGTGCAGGAAAAGACAGTGCTTTACACGGATGTACGCTTAAAGAGATTGTAAACCGCTGGTAGTAAAAAAATAAATCCTGCAATTACCTTAAAATGAAGCCCTCAGGCACCGTGATGTCAGCGCTCAGATGGCTGACATCTTCACCTGGTCTTCCGGCTACATGAGTGGCCAGGGGTGCGATGATATCATTCCTTTGCATCTGTGCGGTAGCCGCTGTTTCCGGCGCAGGCTCTGAAGGTCCGGCAGTGTAAGCGAATCTTCAGAGCGCGTGTGCTGATGATGTCATTGGCTTCATGCGCTTTGAATATCTCCTAAACACTTAAGCCCCGGACCATTTTGTAGCTAAAGGACCAGGCCACTTTTTGCAATTCGGCACTGCGTCGCTTTAACTGACAATTGTGTCCTTTTTTCCCCACAAATAGAGCTTTCTTTTGGTGATATTTGATCACCTCTGCTGGTTTTATTTTTTGTGCTATAAACAGAGAGCGATAGTTTTGAAAAAAAATTAAATATTTTTTACTTTTTGCAATAATAAATTTTCCCAAAAAAGTTTAGGCCGATACGTATTCTTCTACATATTTTTAAAAAAAAATAAAATAAAAATTGCAATAAGCGTTTATTGATTGGTTTGCGGAAAAGTTATAGCGTCTACAATTTAGGGGATAATTTTATAGCATTTTTATTAATATTTTTTTTTTACTAGTAATGGCGGCAATCTGCGATTTTCACCGTGACTGCGACATTATGGTGGACACGTCGGACACTTTTGACACATTTTTTGTACCATTGTAATTTTCATGCGCCACTTTTTGCAATTCGGCACTGCGTCGCTTTAACTGACAATTGCGTGGTCGTACAACGTAGCTCCCAAACAAAATTGGCGTCCTTTTTTTCCCACAAATAGAGCTTTCTTTTGGTGGTATTTGATCACCTCTGCTGGTTTTATTTTTTGTGCTATAAACAAAAAGAGAGCGATAGTTTTGGGAAAAAATGCAATATTTTTTACGTTTTGCAATAATAAATATCCCCAAAAAAGATATAAAAACAAAAAAAATGTTTTTCCTTAGTTTAGGCCGATACGTATTCTTCTACATATTTTTGAAAAAAAAATTGCAATAAGCGTTTATTGATTGGTTTGCGCAAAAGTTATAGCGTCTACAAATTAGGGGATAATTTTACAGCATTTTTATTAATATTTTTTTTTTTTACTAGTAATGGCGGCGATCTGCGATTTTCACCGTGACTACGACATTATGGTGGACACGTCGGACACTTTTGACACATTTTTTGGACCATTGTAATATTTTACAACGATCAGTGCTATAAAAATGTACTGGTTACTGTGAAAATTACCCTGGCAGTGAAGGGGTTACCACTAGGTGGCGCTGTATGGGTTAAGTGTTCCCTAAGGAGCGATTCTTACTGTAGGGGGGCGTGGCTTGCTGTGACACGTCACGGTTAGTGTTCCTGATGGCAGGGAACATGATCAGTGACAGTGTCACTAGGCAGAAAGGGGAGATGTTGTGTTTACACTATGATAAGTGATAAGAGTACGTGATAAGAGTGCGTGGGACCCGCGGGCACGCTCACGGAGATTGCGGCCGGCGGGCGCACCTGCAACAATCGCTTCTTAAAGAGGACGTACAGGTACGTCCTTTTGCCTGCCCGTGAAATGCTGCAGACGTATATCTGCGGGCGGCAATCGGTTAAACTGTGCAAGTTTAGGAGATTTTCATAGCATCTAAAAGGTAAGCTCTATTAAAGACATAGCTGTAAGTACAAGTGGTGTAACAGAGTTTACAACCACTTTAAGTATGCCCATGTTAACAAGGCATAAATGCAAGCAGTGTAAGTATCTAAAGCCAAGACTCATCCACCTTACCAACCGTTCAGTGCCCTCCACCCCTCTCTGCCAATCTCTGCACTGGCGTCCGCTCACCCAATGAATACATTTCAAAGTGCTAACAATAATTTAAAAAGCCGTCCACAACTCTGCCCCCAGCTACATCACTAACCTAGTCTCAAAATACCAACCAAGCTGTTCTCTTCGGTCCTCCCAAGACCTCCTGCTCTCTAGCTCCCTTGTCACCTCCTCCCATGCTCGCCTACAGGATTTCGCCAGAGCTTCTCCCATCCTTTGGAACTCTCTACCCTAATCTGTCTGACTGTCCCCTAATCTATCCATATTTAGACAATCCCTGAAAACCCTCATCTTTAAAGAAGCTTATGCTGCTTCTAACTAATACATTGTTTTACTTTCTCCATCAGCTCATCCCCACAGCTATTACCTTTTGTATCAATTGACCCTCCCTCCTAGATTGTAAGCTCCAGCAAGCAGGGCCCTCTGATTCCTCTTGTACCAAATTGTAATGTAACTGTAATGTCTGCCTTCATTTTGTTAAGCGCTGCACAAACTGTTGGCGCTATATAAATCCTGTATAATAATAATAAAGGGCAAGGGGCAGGATTGCTTTCTAATTACTGATAGATTCAGCTGGTTTCTTGGCTTTCCATGCCTTTTTGTACCTCCCTTTCTTCATGTGTGCAACACTTTTTCCCTGTGTTATTCCATTGTATTACACATAACTTTTACACGTAAATTTCTGAAATTATTTTGTTTTCTTTGTGTGCATAGGTTGTTATATGATATGGCCCAACACTGACAACATCTTCTATGCCTCAATCTTTTTTTATAAAAAGTCAAACAACGACTGGAGATTTAAGACAAAATAATCCACAACACGAGCAGAAACTCAAACCCCTAGATGCGTAAATTGGGTAACCCAATGAAGCTGCAATGAGCCATCTACTGCTTTGCAGGTAAGAGGGTCCAGTGGCAAAATAGTTGATTTGTCCCTTTTTACCCACAGACCCGAGAAAACTGAAAATGTATTCAGGATATAGAAACACCGCTCATAGAGACCGGCCTGGATCCGTTAAAAACAGTAGTTAATTATCTACGTATAAAGCCAGGCATTCGTCGATAGAGTCCACCTCCAATGCACCCACCTCAGAGGAGGAACGCAACGCCATGGCCAAAGATTCTATAATTAAGGAGAACAAAAAATGTCCAAGAAGGGGAATCCTCAATGGACCACATTTTTAGAGCCATCCTAGGTTTTCTTTAGAATAGGGAGAACCATTTACAATACTTACAGTCCAAAGCCCATACGCTCAAAGCCCACGTGCATGAAGGCCCAGTCCAACAAGTCGAAAGGCCTTGGCCACATCCAGAGACACCACCGCCCTAGTACGTTATGGGAAAGTAGTGTAAACAAGCAACGGAGATTGGTGTCAGTAGACTTCTCTGGCATAAAACCAGTTTGGTCAATGTCAACCAGGGCGGGAATAACCATGGACAACAGAGTGGCCAAGCCATTCATAAGGATTTTAGGATCAGCAATGAGAAGCGCTATGGGTCTATAGGAGGTGCAGTGAGTGGGGTCCTTACCAGGCTTAGGAAGGAGGACTACATAGGCCTCCAGCATAGGTCAGCATTCTTGAAACAATAGGAGTGGAGAGTTTGCAATCAGGGCCAGCGTGTAAGCATAATGCCAATACCATTCCGCCAGGAGCCCATCCGGTCCCGGGATTTATGTAGAGGAAAGGAATGGATGGCTGCCTTGATCTCGAGAAGAGCGATGTCCCGATTAAGCCAGGCTCTGTCACCTGCATCTAAAAAAGGTATAGGTATGCTTAAGGGGAGGTCTGTCAGCCCCAGCTCATCATAAGCAGGGATAGGGGCATATACTGAGGAATAGTAATTAGCAAATATGGACATAATGGTCCCAGGGTCCAATCAGGGAGCGGATACAGAGGATTCTAACGGGGGCCCGCTGATCACCCACAAGCATCGTCAGTACACTTCCGTATTTATCCCCCTTTTTATAAAGAGAATCTGCCCTTTGGAGAAGATGAGTGTGTGCCAGATCGGTATCATGTAGAGAGAGTTGACACTTAGCTCCCGTTAGAGCTGCAAAGGTCACACAGGTTTATTTTAACTGTAATTTTACATAGTGCAGCTAAAAAAAAATAAAGTAAGCATATTTTCAGCATATAAAATATAGTGACTACTTGGAGCTGACTGGAGTCCTACTTTAAATTAAGCATAAAGTTCCCGAACAGCAAAAAATATTGTGCATTTGCCCTTTAAAATGTAGGTGCAGAATTTAGTCTCGCTGCCTATTATGCATCCCTGAAATAACGTATTCTAGACATTCTTATCAATACAAAGCCTGACGCACATGGTGCAGCTGCTTTGTCCTATGGATTATCTAAAATTGGATTCCGTTTCTGGGAATATAAAACCATGTCTTTCATACATTCTTAAAATTAAGCCGCACCACTGTTGTATACAGAAAGAAAAAAATCAATCTGCTCTGCCAGTGTTTGTTTCTGCTGCTCAGAATAACAGAATATTGGGCGATTATTTATTAAACTCCAGCAGTGTCACACAGCAGACTATTGAAGGACTCACCGGTGACCAGCACAGCCATTGCAAAATGGAAGAAAAGCCCAAGGCTGTCATGGCTTCTATTGGATTAAAGAGTAATGTGGATTTACCCAATGCAGAAGACCTGGGTCAACTAACCATCTCAAAAGCTTTTTCATGCAACTCTGTAATTCCAATATTAGACAGAATTCTGCTACGTATAGTCATACATGGCTATAGCTCCCACGATTACAGATCTGACCATCATTGTTAAAATTACTACTCCACTGCAGGCGATCTGAAGGGATGGTCCCTGGCACAACTTCTCATCAGCCTCCGATTTTAACCAGATATGTTCAAATATGTTGCAGCGATTGTGAAAACTGGCCCAAATAAAAATTGCCCTGTTAACAAACATTCAAAAATTCAAACTTTATTTTTTATTTAATTTCCCTTGAGACTTTTTCAATTTACAAATGTCAAGGAAAAATAATGAAAGAACAGAAAAAAAAAAAACAAAGAAAAAAATAATAATAGTATAACCAAATAAGGACACCATAGAAAAAAATCAACTATGGAATTTGGAAAAAAAGAACAAGAAATAAGCATTACCTCCCGGTCTCAACTAAGGCGACGATTAAGGTATGAGTTGCAGCTCGACGTAGCTTCTCCCAGACGGAGCGCTGGTCCCTGGTCCAGCCTCTCTGGGGGAATCCTAATTTGCCTTATTTTAAGTCTATACCGGATCCCCAGGTCTGGGCAAGGTTCGGTATCAAGACGCTAAGGGATATTATGCCAGCCGGCACCTTACTGTTACTCCCCCAGTTGACTAAGAAATATACCGTAATTTACCTGGCTGGATGTATTTCCGATATGCCCAACTTCGCCATGCTGCTAGGGCTCAGTTTCCTACTCCCCCATGCATTCAGCTGGACCTGGTTGATGACCTACAGAAGCCTCTCTCTGCTTTATATAGTACGCTGCCCCCCGTTGATGCCCCTAGACTGGATAGGCTCTGGGAGTCGTGGAAGGCAGACATACCGGCCCTGGAGAGGGAGGATTGCTTGGAGCGGGGCCCAAAGCTGGTTATCTCTGTGGGAGATAAGCTCCTACGGACAACATTTTTGTTGTCCCCCCTCTCCTTTTTTTTTTTTCTCTTTCTCTGTGTTTATGGGGCCTCGGTTTTGAGTAGGATCCTCTGTTGATTTCAGGACTGTACTCCTGAGTGGACGTAGACTGTGTACCATTTTCTGTATTAAGCTACTGTACTGTGCTATGTTAATCTGCTGAACTGGCTGTATTGCATGTTTTTTTCTCTGTACTGTATAAAATCCTTCAATAAAGCACTCCTGATTGTTAAAAATAAAAATTAGCATTATTCGCATATGACATTTACATTTTCACCTCAAGGGATAAGGGATATGCTTATTACAAGATATTTCTACTACCTTCAAGGGCTGCACAGGGTTCAAAATAATTGTTTCTAAAAGTGAAATTCTGCTGTTAAATACATCGTTTCATAGTAGGTTAAGTTGAATAAAGACAACAAATAGTCCATTCAGTTCAACCTGTAGGTGTATGTGTGTCAATGTTGATGATTATTTCCCATATCCTTGTATATTGTGTTCACGAAGATGAACTGTCCAAGAGTCTATTGCTCAGTCTCACTTCTACCAGAACCCCAGATCTTTCTCCATCATTGATTCCCCCAGAGGTTCTTCCCCAGTGAATATTTTGCATTTATATTCTTAGACTCCAAGTGCATCACTTTACGTTTTTCGACATTAAACCTCATTTGCCATGTAGTTGCCCACCCCATTATTTTATTCAGGTCTTTCTGTAAAATGTATGTTCGCAAAAACTGAGATTGAGCCATCTATACCGACCTCTATATAATTTATGAATAAATTAAACAGAATTGGCCCAAGGACAGAGCCTTGGGGTACCCCACCTACCACTCCAGACCAGTCTGAGTACACGTTATTTATCACCACCCTTTGGACACGGCCCTGTAACCAGTTTTCTAGCCATAAAAAAACTCTATGGTCTATGCCTACAGACCTCAGTTTGTAGATTAAGGGGCAGATCCACAAAAAAATTACGCTGCGTATCCCGCGTAATCAAGTATGGCCGTCGTTCCCGCGTCGAAATTTGAATTATTTACGTTGTTTGCGTAAGTCGTTCGCGAATAGGGATTTGCGTAGAATGACGTCACAATCGTAAGCATTGGCTTGTTCCGGTTTAATTTCGAGCATGCGCACTGGGATACCCCCACGGACGGCGCATGCGCCGTTCAAAAAAAACGTTGTTTACGTCGGGTCACAACGTATTTACATAAAACACGCCCTCATCACATCAGTTTGAATTGCGCGCCCTTACACCGCCAAAGATACACTACGCCGCCGTAAGTTACGGCGCGCATTCTTTGAGGATTTGAAAAAAATATATAAGTTACGGCGGCATAGTGTATCTTAGATACGCTACGCCCGGCGGGGATCTGCCCCTAAGTGTTTATGGGGAACTGTATTAAATGCTTTTGCAAAATCCAGATATGCCACATCCACCGGCCTTCCCTTATCTAGATGGCAGCTCAAATCTTCATAGATTGTTAACAAATTGTCTGGCAGGAACGACCCTTCATAAACCCATGCTGATTTCTAGTGATGATACCGTTTTCATCAGCAAATTCTTGGATATAGTCCTTAACCATCCGCCCTACAGTTTATGGATGTTAGGTCGACTGGCCTGTAGTTTCCTGGTATATGTTTCTGCCCTTTTTGGAATATTGGTACCACATGGGCTTTTCTCCAATCAGATGGTACCAACCATTCCTGTCAATATGTTGTCCATAAAGAATAGGAACAATGGTCTGGCTATAACTTGACTGAGTTCTTTGAGGACTCTCTGGTGTAAGCCATCCGGTCCTGGTGATTTATTTGCGTTAAGCTTTTATAGTCTAGTCTTCTCTAGCCACAAGGGTACATCCTGCAACATGTTACTAACAATACAGTTGTGGTCAGTATACACCTCTTTTTTCCGTGTAAAAACTGAGGAGAAGAAAACATTTAGTACAGTTGCCTTCTCTGTGTCATCTGTAACCATCCTCCCTTCATTGTCTTATGTGGCCAATGTGCTCTGACCTTGCTTTTTTACTTAAAATATCTAAAAGAAATTGGGGGATTTTTTTTACTCTCCTCCGATGTGTTTTTTTTAGCCAACCTGATTGTGTTTTTACACTTCTTATTGCATTCCTTGTAGTGTTGAAATGCTGACGATGACCCATCCCTTTATAGTTTTTAAAGGCCATTTTTTTCTTTATGAAGATTTTTTACGTTACAGTTTAGCCACCCAGGTTTAACCTTCACTCTTCTACATTTATTGCCTATTGGAATGCAGTGTGTGATATCTATGTTTAATATGTTCCTAAAGCATTCCCATTTTTCTATTGTGTTCAATGTTGCTAGGATTTGGTTCCAATTAATGTCTTGTAGTATTGAGCGAAGTTCAGAAACGTTTGCTCGCTTGAAATTTTGTTTTTTTGTACCACCTTTGTGCCTATTTTTTTATGGTTTACACTAAATGTGATCATCCTGTGATCGCTAGATCCCAACTTGTCCCGTATTTACACATCAGTGATCAGAATTTGGATCATTGGTAATGAATAGATCTAGTAATGCATTTTTTCTAGTTGGGGAATCCACCAATTGGGACAGGAAGTTGTCCTGTAAGACATTTAAGAAATGACTGGCCTTTAATGAGTGCACTGTCCCCTCTGTCCAGTCAATATCAGCATAGTTGAATTTGACATTATTACGTAATTTCCCTGTCCCGCTGCCATTTCTAACTGTATTAGGAGGTCCAACTCCTCCTCTTCCTTCAGGATAGGGGGCCTGTAACATACCCCACTATAATTTCCCATTTGCTTCTTCACTTTGGAGTTAAACACACACGGATTCCACCTCCCCTTTCCCCGTGTACAATGTCACTCCTCTCTACCACCCGTAAATCATTCTGGTTATATAGACACACCCCTCCCCCTCGTCTACCCTCCCTGTCCCTCTGATACAAAAAATACATCAAAATCAAAAGTATGGACCTCTACAGTTAAACTAGCTAATCAGTATATCACATACTTTGAGATAAAAATAGGAAGAAAGCCTTCATCGCTTTATTTCTTCAATTACCCACCACTTATTTCTAAAATTGTAAGAGAGCTGGAAGCATGAATGAGTCTTCCAATCTCACTATTTGGCCATAGCCTTATTTTAAAGCATTATTAAACCCACAACTGTAAGCTATTGCAGTTTACCAATCATTACATGTGGTGGCTGCATTAATTTGCATTTTTCACAATTCAGAATGAATGGCAGCCCATGTGTTTTCTCACCACAGCACGCTTTCATGTTGAAAAACAGACGTACTGGTCAGATAAACAGGTAAAAATAAAAACTAGGAAAAAAAGAAGTCTAAAAAAAACAGAAAACAAATGCAACTATCACTTTTGGATTTAAAACCACTTTACTTATAACATTTGTAACTATTCTTGACTTTTGATGAAGAACTGGAATGAGCAAAGCAGTAACAGACAATAAAGTATGGTACACACTAGAAACTATTTTTTTCAACCCAGTGGGCTAAACACAAAAAAGTCTGAGAGATCGCTGTACTAATACAAGTCAAGTTAGTGCGGCAATCTCCCCCACTGTGCCTTTGTGTTCTCGCTGCCAAGACTGATCGGATGTGAATCAGATGCTGGTTTTCCAACATGCCCCTTTGGAATAAGCCGGTCGTGAGACTGGCTCCTGTGGAACAGGCAGATGATTGTCTGATTTTCAGCCAGTGTGTACAAGGCGTAAGATTTTACTAGATCTAAACTCTATGATGGTGATCCTTATGGCATGCTTTTAAACCAGTCAATGTGACATTCACCAAACAGTCATTGCCCAAACAAATAAAAGGTCTGACATTTTTATCATACAGTTGTGCTCATAAGTTTACATACCCTGGCAGAATTTATGATTTCTTGGCCATTTTTCAGGGAATATGAATGATAACACAAAAACTTTTCTTTCACTCGTGGTTAGTATTTGGCTGAAGCCGTTTATTATCAATGAACTGTTCTATGTTTAAACCATAATGGCAACTGCCCAAATGACCCTGATCAAAAGTTTACATACCCTGGAAATTTTGATAACATGCACACAAGTTAACACATAGGGGTTTGAATGGCTATTAAAGGTAACTATCCTCATCTGTTTGTTTGTAATTAGTGTGTGTGTGTGTATAAAAGGTCAATGAGTTTCTGGACTCCTGACAGACCCTTGCATCTTTCATCCAGTGCTGCACTGACGTTTCTGGATTCTGATTCATGGGGAAAGCAAAATAATTGTCAAAGGATCTGCGGGAAAAGGTAGTTGAAATGCATACAACAGGAAAGGGATATAAAAAAGATATCCAAGAAATTGAGAATGCCAATCAGCAGTGTTCAAACTCTAATCAAGAAGTGGAAAATGAGGGGTTCTGTTGAAACCAAACCACGGTCAGGTAGACCAACTAAAATTTTAGCCACAACTGCCAGGAATATTGTTCGGGATGTAAAGAAAAACCCTCCAATAACTTCAGGCGAAATACAGGACTCTCTGAAAACATGTGGTGTGGCTGTTTCAAGATGCACAATAAGGAGGCACTTGAAGAAAGATGGGCTGCATGGCCGAGGCACCAAAAGAAAGCCATTACTACGCAAATGCCACAAGGTATCCCGCTTATAATATGCCAAACAGCACAGAGACAAGCCTCAAACATTCTGGCACAAAGTTGTTTGGATTGATGAGACCAAAATTTTGTTTTTTTTCTGTACATGTAGCATTTTAAACTGATATAACACGGGAAATGTGCATTGTGACATGTTGGGGTTTCTTAACTCAATGGTAGAGCTGAACTATCAATCGTTAAATGATTGAGATCTCGATTCAACCTCCCACACGATCTTAATCCAGCATGTCCACAATTCATGTAACAAGTGCAGAGCAGTTCTCTGCCCACAGCTGTAAAAAAAAAAAAAAAAAAGCAGCTGGCAATGTATATCAACAACTATGCTCAGAGCTGAAAAAGAGATAAAAAGAAACATTGCATCTTTCTGTTCATTTGCGGATCAAAGAGATGAACGTTGGTCTGTAAATTAAGACAGTTTAAAGCAGCCTTGTCAAGTAAAAAATAAATCGTTTTTTATTTTTTTTTGTATTGTTCTTAAACGGTTCCTCTGTTTAACACCTTATTAACCCTTAATTGACGCTAATCAGCCTTATTAACTCCTTTTTCTCCTCCTCCATTTAATTATTTTCCTGTAGATTTATTTTTTTATTTACTTCTATTCAATAAATTATTAATAATTAAAACTTTTTTTTTGTTTGCTTTGTTAATTAATATTTGTACACCTTCAGGCTGGGTTCACACATATGTCAAGCAGGAACCGACGTGATTCCTGTGGAAGTTCCCGCATTGCATGTCTCTCACAGAACTGCCCTATGCGAACCACTGCGGGTGTCAATGCCGCATACTAGCTCATTATGAAATACTTACCTTAGAACAAGGCGTCGGACACTCACCTTGTCCACGCCTGAGGGAGCTGACATGTTGCCTCGGCGTGTCTTCCGGGTATCGCAGCTCCAGCTCTGTGAGTGGCTGGAGCCGCAATGTTGTCTCTCCCGCGAATGACTTCTTTACGGCAAGGTCCAGCGTCTGCCAGGCCTTAAGCCGAGAATCCCCTGTGCGCATGCGCCGCTGCAGTCAGTGGCTCATTGCAAGGGGAATATCTCCTAAACCGTAAAGCTTCAGGAGATATTTTTTTACCTACGAGTAAGCCTTATTATAGGCTTACCTGTAGGTACAAGTAAAAAAAAAAAAAAAAAAAAAAAGAGAGACTATACAACCACTTTAATGCCGCGTACACACCATCACTTTATGTGATGAAAAAAAACGACACTTTCTGTGAAGTAAAAAATGACGTTTTTGAAACTTCAATTTTCAAAGACGAAGTTGCCTACACACCATCGTTTTCTCACAATGATCTTGCAAGGTGAGGTTACGTTCCACCACGTTTTACCATTGAAGCTTGCTTCATAAGTAGCTTCTGGGCATGCGTGGATGAAAAAACGTCTTAGAAAACGACGTTTTTTGCTACACACGGTCAATTTCTGTGAAGTAAAAAGTGCACTTTTGAAAAACGACACATAAAATTGAAGCATGCTTCAATTTTTTTTGGTCGTTTTTTACAAGACATAAAACGACGTTTTCCCCCACACACAGTCAATTAAAGTGACGTTTTTAAAAACGTCATTTTTTTTCATCACATAAAGTGATGGTGTGTACGCGGCATAAGTGTCAGCACACATATATTTGTTTTTACACCTGCACTTACTTATGAATTAGAGCCGGTTCACACAGGGGCAGCACGACTTGCCGAGCGACTCGGCAAGGCGCTCCGCCCACGACTTCAGAGGCGTCTTGCAAAATGACTTTTGTATTGAAGTCAATGCAAGTCGCCCTGAAGTCGTCCCAAAGTAGTACAGGAACCTTTTTCTAAGTCGGAGCGACTACCGTGTTTCCCCGAAAGTAAGACCTACCCCGAAAATAAGACCTACCCCAATTTTCAAGGAGGGCTGCAATATAAGCCCTACCCCGAAAATAAGCCCTAGTGTCTGTGTTTCTGTAATTTAATCTGTAGTCAAATATACCTTCGGTATACAGTGACACTCGGCGTTCAGCTTATCTCCTCCTCTTTCCCTTCCTGTCAGCAGGGGATCTCGCCCTCCCTCTGCAATGCTCGGATCGCCGCAGGCTATGAAAGTGCAGAGGAGCACTCAGCTGATCTCCTTCTCCTGCTTGTCAGTGGGGGGATCTCCGCCCCCTTCTCTCTGCAATGCTGGTTCGCGGCGGGCTATGGAAGCGCCGAGGGGCACTCAGATGTTTTCTTCTCCTGCTTGTCAGCAGGGATCTCAGGCCCCCCTCCCTCTGCAAAGCTGGATCACAGTGGGCTATGGAAGGCGCCGAGGGGCGCTTAGCTGAGGTTTTATTTTCCTGCCTGTTGATGGGGGATGTCTGCCCCCCCTCCCTCTGCAATGCTTGGATCATGGGAGAGAGCTCCAGCCATCTATGGAAGCGCTGAGTGGCGCTGTAAGAAGGTATGTGACACAGACACATACCTTTTTCATGATATTCTACTGTAATAGAAAGGATTCTTGGAGTTTACAGCCGTGTTTGATTCACTTCACACTGGGGATTCCTGCCAGGCACGCAGGGAGAGGGGGCAAGAAGACAGCACGTGAAATGGTAAGCCCTACCCCGAAAATAAGCCCTACTGTGTTTTTGATTGCCAAAATTAATATAAGACCCGGGCTTATTTTCGGGGAAACACGGTATTAGAACGGTTCCATAGTACAGAACGGAGCGCGACATGTCAGGCGGCTAAGTCGCCTGACGAGTCACACCTGTGTGAACCGACTCTTAGACATTTGTTGTTTGAGATTTAAAGGGACAGTGCACCAATTTTTTTTCTCTCAAAATAAAATGACCTTACCTGCCTGTTTGCAATCTTCCTTTAGGCTGGGTTTACACTAGCTGCGACCACGGCTCACTGCGGGGTCTGGTGCGTCCCTGTTCTCCGTTTCAGGTGTGAATTTTTGCCTGAATTCAGACCTTAAAATGGAGCCAAAGACGCACTGGACCCTTTTCCAGTGCGTTTCACGGCCGTCCCAGAGCTGTGTGAACCGGCTCCATTGAGAGCCTGTCATGCGAAATAGATGCAGGAAAATCCATATCCAATTCACAATGGTGTGAACCCAGCCTTAAATGTACACCGAGTTGTGCATGTGCAGCTCAATAACCAATCTTGGCACACCTTGGTGCCGCAATGAGTGAACTCCTGCTACATGTCAGTCCATGCATAGCCAACCCAGTGGAACTTAAATGAAGATCAAAGCTCTTTTAAAGCGTCAAAACCATGCAAAAAAATAACAGTCAAGGATCACATGCTATGTCTGCTAAATACTTCTTAATCTTATTCCAAGCACAGAACTCAGATTAAGGTAAACTGAATGAACTTTCTGACTCTAGCACAGCTGCAGTATTTCCTGGATAGCAGTGGTTTCCCACTAATGGATCTCACTTGTGGAACATGGAACTAGAGAACTGAGCGTCTTGTGTTGCCCTGCCTTGCAGAGAGATACAACATAAAGCACTGACACATTTTCAGTTGTACGCCTTTCATAAGAGCACAGTATAAAGAGAAGAGATTTCTAGTGCTGTGATTTTTCTCAACAAAACACTTGCAGATCTTTAAAAGTTTATGCATAAAGAAAATAATTTGATCTCAAGATCTGCATAATCAAAAGGATGCATGGATCAAAGTTGCTTCTCAACAACAGTATCTCCATATTCCATGAGATTGATATTTTTTACACATGACACTAGGTGGCACTGTGCATCAACATTACCGAAGACTTCCCCATGGTAAAAACATTTCGTACATGCTATAGTTGCACTAATAGCCAGAAATGCAAATGGTATTTGTAGGATCAGAAATATGCTTGTCAGATACTATGGAAATATATCTATGTCCCAGATTTTACAGCTGATCCGTCCATTTTAATAAAAATGTTGTACAGAAATTCCTACTGCAATCTAATATACAGTACTGTATATACAGTAAAGACCAACTCCAAAGATATTTCAGAGGTGCTGCAAAAAAATGTTATAATATATACATGCTGTACATGTATAAAAATGTTATTCCTGCAAGCCAGAGCATCACAAGACCCTCAGTCCACTGACAGTCTATGCAAGACTGGGCATAAAGAGTAATTAAATGTAACATACAAGATACTACTGCTATCCAGGAAATACTGCAGTCAGAAAGTTCATTCAATTTACCTTAATCCGAGTTCTGCGCAATCCACTGCAGCCAGGTTCTAGAGCGCATCTCGTACTGCTGGCTCTGCTTTTTGAGGCCTATGCTATGAAATTTCCTGTCCGTTTTATGTATCACCAGATTTAAGGCCAGCTTATGTTAGAACGCAGACACTGGCAGCCTTCGAACTTCAGGTCCGCCCTATATCAGTTTTACTGCTACAGAGCGGCAGCTGTGCACCAGATCACACACATTTTATTTATATATAAATCTATCTATCTATCTATCAGGGTTTGACAAATTTGCTTGGAATCTAGGAGCCAGCTAAAAAAGTTAGAAGCCAGAAAACGCGCCCCGTCCCGCCAAGCTCGCGCGCAGAAGCCAACGCATACGTGAGTAGCGCCCGCATATGTAAACGTTATTCAAACCACACATGTGAGGTATCGTTCGAGCAATAATTCTAGCCCTAGACTTCCTCTGTAACTCAAAACATGTAACCTGTAGATTATTTTAAACGTCGCCTATGGAGATTTTAAAGGGTAAAAATTTGTCGCCATTCCACGAGCGGACGCAATTTTGAAGCGTGACATGTTGGGTATCAATTTACTCAGCGTAACATAACCTTTACAATATAAAAAAAATTGGGCTAACTTTACTGTCGTCTTATTTTTTTATTAAAAAAAGGTGTATTTTATCCCCATAAAAGTGCGCTTGCAAGACCACTGCGCAAATATGGTGTAACAGAAAGTATTGCAATGACCGTTTTATTCTCTAGGGTGTTAGAATAAAAAATATATATAATGTTTGGGGGTTCTAATTAGAGGGAAGGAGATGGCAGTAAAAATGGACAGGCAGACGATTGGACCGTTGGCAAAGCATGGCGAAGCAGCTGCTCTATGTGAATGGTAAGGCTGCATTCACACCTCGGCGTACAAAATCGCGGTGTTTTGTCCCGCGAATTGCGGCGACAAATAGCAGCGTTTTGTACCGCGAATTGCGGCGACAAAACGCCGCGATTGTGAATGCAGCCTTCACCCCCTCTATAGAGATGGTTCACATCTCCTATGCCGAAAGCCGCCTGAAAAAAAGGTCCGGGACTTTTTTTCAGGCGGCAGGCATACGGCGTGGAGATGTGAACCATCTCCATAGAGGTGCATGTTAAATCATCCCTCTGGCGTCTCGGGGCTGCAGCGGCGTCACACTACAGGCGTATATACGCCTAGGTGTGAACGGGGGCTAAATGGCACCTTGATACAACTGAGTACAGCAGAATACGTACGACGGCATTATAAAGGGGAAGTTCCATGCGGATGACGCCACCCTTGGGGCTGCTTTAGCCGATTCCGTGTTAGTAAAAGACGATTCGCGCTTTTCTGTCTGTTACAGCGTGATGAATGTGCTTACTCCATTATGAACGGTAGTTTTACCAGAACGAGCGCTCCCGTCTCATAACTTGCGTCTGAGCATGCGCAGGTTTTTAATGTCGTTTTAGCCCACACACGATCATTTTTTACAACCCGAAAAATGATCGTGTGTACGCGGCATCAGGGTTCAAGGAGTTAACTAAGCAACACTCTGGGGTAGGAGGTCCTGAACAGAAACAAGTCCAGGATGCAACGTACATTGAATCTGCCTCTACTAAGGACCATTTTAACAGCCATGGCTTCATCGTCAACATAAGCATCTTTCTGCTCAGCTTCTTCCCGAGACCCACTGTGGCCACCAGCCTGTGCACCAAACCGATGGCATGTGGTCTTGGGCGCAGGTACAAAGTTGTCAGTCTGGCTCCTTGTTTTTTTTTACTGGCTGCAGGAGTCAGGAGGTCCTCTGCATGCATTGACTAGATTGGCTGTAGTCAGGTAACACCAGGGGTCAAGTCCTGGGGAAAAAAGTGTGGGAACTCCCACCCAAGATCCACTGCCCCACCAAAAAAAATAAAAAATGATACGCTCATATGCATAATTACTAAACCGCAAGTTCTTTCTAAATACAGCGATAGTTCGCGGCAGACCTCCGCAATGTCTCCTGGGAACAATGACAAAAGCTCCCAGGAGACATTGCGGCATCGACGAAGTGACGGAATACCCGCACATTACCTGATGAATCCATATACAGGAAGCGGCCAGTAACATAAAGGATTACTAAGGTTCGCCTGCCCCTGACAGTGACTCGAGCTGGGCATCGCCGCTTAGTGAAGGATTGGCTCGGCTGCTCTCAGCTGCTCTAGTCCTGTAAAGGGAACTGAGTTCCTGCTGTGAAAAAAGTGCAGGAACTCCGTTCCCACGCGTTCCCGCAGGACTTGAGCCCTGGGTAACACCAACACTGCAGTGGCATCCCATGTGTTAGTCCCCAAATGGTGACAGTGGTGGTACCCAGTAGACCTTGGTGGGGTGACCATGGGGGGTTCAAAACAAGGCACCCCAATTTTAAAGGGTCTTAAACCAATCACCACACCAGTTCATAATTTATCGTACTTCCTTCAGGATGCCTAGTTATAACATCTTATTTCCCGTTTACTATCCCGAACCCAGGTTGAAAAATTAAATGAAAGCAATTTTTCCCACAAGCAGCTACACGTATCACCACTCTGACTTGTTCTTTAACATGGCAGGATTTTCTTTCCTCATCAAGGACAGTTTTAAAGGCTCTAAGTGACCTTGCTCAACATTATTTGGAAAGTAGAACAAAAGCATTTAGCCTCAGCAGTAATCCCCTTCAAACCCTTGATATCTGTCCTCAAGGTGGATGGTACAAAATATGCAAAGTAAAGCACCTGCAGCAGCAAGAGCCCTGCGAATGCCGAAGGCTTTGTTTTCTTGGCTGCCGAGTAAATCCAATAGATACGTTTCCCTACCTCTGGCGTGTTTATGTCTTCCATTGATCTTTTCATAAACTCAGCCAATCAAACAGCAAGAAGCCTTATCAGCTTGTGTTTACTACCAATTGAGTCGTCTGTCTAATCCTGAAATATTTTTTGTTCCGTTTTATCAAGCCTCCTTTTCATGTCCTCTCTATCTCATCCTGCAGCCCAGCTCAAATGGGCAGAGGACAGAAATGAAGCCAAACTCACAGAAAGGTCATCGCATCCTTGGCACAATTTCACAGATTTTTTAATCACAACCAGCAGTAGAATGATATTATTGAGAAACTGGTGGAAGGACTAAAAGTCTCACTATTAAGTAACTATAAAGAGCAAGTCAAGGCAAAATGTAAAATCAGTGTGCAAACTAATGCTAACCAGGAAACACGGGAACAATGCTGAGATTGAAGTCTATTAAATCCACTAAGAACTGTGCTGAAAGTGCCCTCTTCTGCCTAGATGACAAAATTATGCTTGCAATTACCAGTCCTTTTTAAAAATGTCACCTGTGTTTACCCTTTTTTAAATACATTATTTGTTCTACACATGGACTTCAGCCCCAGTGATGGCATTTGCAGTGGAGAAGACCACGTTTACATAAGGTGGTACAAAGCAGACCACATAACAGTGGCGGCTGGTGCTCAAAATTTTTGGGGGGGCGCAAACAAACAAAAAAAAAAACATCAATTGCAGCCTCACTGTGCCCATCAATTGCCGCCACTGTGCCCATCAAATGCAGCCACTGTGCCATAAAATGGTCGCCATGCCATCAAACGCAGCCACTGTGCCCATCAATTGTTGCCACTGCGCCATGCCATTAATTGTCACCACTGTGTCATGCCATTGTCGCCACTGTGCCATGCCAAACGCAGCCACTGTGCCATCAATTGTCGCCACTGTGCCATGCCATTGTCGCCACTGTGCCCATCCATTGTTGCCACTGTGCCATGCCAAACGCAGCCACTGTGCCATGCCATTGTTGCCACTGTGCCCATCAATTGTCACCATTGTGCCATGCCATTGTCGCCACTGTGCCCATCAATTGTCGCCACTGTGCCATGCCAAACGCAGCCACTGTGCCATGCCAAGCGCAGTCACTGTGCCATGCCATTGTCCCCACTGTGCCCATCAATTGTCACCATTGTGCCATGCCATTGTCGCCACTGTGCCCATCAATTGTCGCCACTGTGCCATGCCATTGTCGCCCCTGTGCCCATCAATTGCTGCCAGTTTGCCCCTAAAATGCCGCCAGATTGCCCCCCACCTGGCACTTACCTTTCTCGGTCAGCCATCCTCGGATCCTCCTCCACCATCCCTCGAAGTAGTCCTGCCCCCAATGTCACTTCAACCAATCAGGTTACCAGTAACCAGATCCGGTGAACCTGATTGGCTGAGATGAGTGTCAGTGTTAACCAGGGAACGCACACCCCGTGCGTCCCCTGGTTAACTATTTGGATGCCGATTACAGCCCTGTGTCTGATAGACACTTCCACAGCCAACCAGCTGACATTATTCAGATGGCCGGCGCTCACCAGGGGGCCGGCCATCTGAATAGTGGGCAACGGCGACAATACATAGATTAATGCAATGCATGAATCTATGTATTATTTTTCAGTGGCGGTACAGGAGCGAGAGGGGGCGGCACTTCTGCGCCTTCTATGGACGCACCGCCACTGCCACATACCATATTTCTTTTTTAAAAATATGTAATTTTTGTTTTAAAGGAACATTCACATCCCCAATAATAAGTGGTTTGTATACAGTATGCTGCATTTGTTTCCTTTCTAAGCATTAACCCTCTGATAGGGCCATTCCTTAAAAGTGAAATTGCAATTAGCAAGAGGCTGGCCTGACCACTTCACAGGTTGCATAGAGTAGTGCCCTGGTGCCCAACACATGGCCCGCCCCCCCATTTATTGGGCTGGGCATGTCACCTGCAGAAAAACCAGAGATTCAACAAGGTGCTGGGCGCACAAAAGCTCTCCATGTTCAAGCAAATAGAGCTATCTCTGCCTAAGATTACATATAAAGTCCCGCCGTCTGGGAGAGAGAGAGAGAGAGAGAGAGCGCATGGCACGAGTGATCAGGTAATTGTTCACCAATGGCAAGAGGACAATCCATTAAAGGGTTTGTAAAGCAATTTTTTTTTATCTTAATAGCTTCCTTTACCCTAATGCAGTGCTGTTTTCATGTCCTCATTGTTCGTTTTTGCTCTCAAGTTGCTGTAATTCTTCTCTGATCTCCACACTTCCTGGTTGTCCGTTTCCTGATAGCTCCCAGCGCTGTGGTTTTTTCTCTGTGGTCACTAACTTCAAGGAGGTGTGATTACTGTGTGTCTAAAACCCCTCAGCACCAATCAGTTTCGTTTTCCAAACCATCACTGCTCTGTATTGGCTCTGTGTCTCTGTACAGAGGCAGGAAACAACATGCAAAAACGAAACTAGAAACTACAGGTACATTATATGATTGATTTTTATCTATTTTTAATCGTTTTTAAAAGGAATCAGTTAACTATTATGGCCCAGATTCACAGAGAGCAAGGCGCACATTACGTCGCCGTAGAGCACACACCGTACGGCACACCAACGTAGTGCGGAGAGGCAAGCATTGCATTCAGCAAGCCAGTGCTCCCAATGCTGCGCCAGCGTGGGTTTCGAAGGTGCACGCCGGCGTAGGTGCAAGTGGGCGTGACCCCATGCAAATGATGGGCCGAGCGCCAGACAGGTACGTAACACGAACTGCGCATGCGCCGTGACGTGGACGCATGCACAGCACCCCCCCGCGCCTGCTCACAACCACGCCGGCACAACTGCTTAAGGTACTTGGATCACCGCGTACGCCGTGAACATAACCTACGCCCAGCCAGACACACGTCCAATGCCCAATACGCCGGTTTGTGTTCCCTGGTGCAGACCTGTGCATGTCTGTTGCTGGGTTGCACCTCATTTATGGGGAATAACTTTACGCCGGACGTACAACTTAAGCGCATCTCGCGTAGCATGCGCCGGACACACGCACGTTCGTAAATCGGCATATTTCCCTCATTTGCATGTTTGAATGGCTAATCAATGGGAGCAGCACCATGCGCCCAGCCCATATGTGCGCCCACCCTACCCTGGCGTGTGCAAGCTACGTCGGCGGGGTGTAGCCTGTTTTTAGGCGCATGTTGGTTCGTGGATCTGCCGCACACATACGCCGGCGCACATTGGCACTTACGTCGGCGTAACGTGTTATACGTCAGCGTAAGTGCTTTGTGAATCTGGGCCTATGTCTCTATACCCTGTAAACATTAATTTTAGCATAATTTTTTTTTTTATTTACAACTCCTTTAATGTTATTCTCCAAAAAGAAAAACTAACATAACAACATAGAGGTTGCCCTGACATACGCAAGAAGCATTGGGAGATATGGTTGAAGTACCTGGGCCTAGTGCCAGGGATTATTATTGCATCCACTGACGCCAATGATGGATGGTAATATTGCGTTCTCTGACATCAGTACTAGGGTTTTTTTATTGGGTCCACTGACAGCATTGATCAGTTATTATTATTATTAATATACCACTGACACCAATGCTGGGGGTTATTACTGCATCCACTGAAACCAATGATAGGAGTCATTACTGCATCCCCCGGCACCAATGCTATAGCCGTCGGCTGTATCACGGGAGCGCAAGCTAACCCCCTTGGGAGAGCGCTTCCCATGAAGGGGGTTAGCTCTTGCGGGGAGGAGCCGAGACAGCCGCCAAGGGACCCCAGAAGACCAGGATCGGGGCCACTGTGCAAAACGACCTGCACAGTGGAGGCAAGTATAACATGTTTGTTATTTTAAAAAAACAAAAAACGAAACCTTACAACCCCTTTAATCAGGGTCGTTACATGGGAAGTCAGACAATACATACAGAAACCACGAGGCAAACAGGAGCTCAGAGAACTAGGAAGTTGCTCAGGCAACGCGGGTTGCGCCAAGCTTGTATTATATAGGGAAGGAAACTGGGAGGTGGGCCAGGAAGCGATGACAAGGAAAATAAAAATAAACCCACAAAATAGCAGGCAACGACCATAGGTGAGCACAGAAGCCAGACAATACATATGAAAGGAATCAGAGAACTACAAATAGCACTGCAACAAGGAGGTAAGAATTACACAGGCAGGAAAACTGCAGGCTAAATCATGACAGTACAGAGGGGTGGCACCAATGAATGGTATCAGAATATCGGTATACCAGTGTCTAAAATACTGGCATTGCTTATACTTCTGAAAATATCTATGTAATCTTATGTATGTGGAACCTATTTATTTCTAGTGTACTCAAACTGGTTGTATTACAACCCTGGGAGAATTTGGAGATGAGGAGGTAGGTTGTTGTTTTTTTGTTTTTTTTAAATGCATATACACATGAAAAACACATGGGGCCAGATTCAAAGAGAATTGCGCATTATTTACGGAGGCGCAGGGCAACGTTTTTGCCCTGCGCCCCCGCAAATTTGCTCCGCTGCCCTTGATTCACGGAGCAGAAGCTCCGTAAATGGCGCGGGCGCGCCGGCAAAATGCCCGGCGCAAGAGCGCGTAATTTAAATGATCCCGTAGGGGGCGGGAATCATTTAAATTAGGCGCGTTCCCGCGCCGATCGTAGAGCGCATGCTTCGTCGGGAAACTTTCCCCACGTGCATTGCGGCAAATGACGTCGCAAGGACGTCATTTGCTTCAAAGTGAACGTGAATGGCGTCCAGCGCCATTCACGATTCACTTACGCAAACGACGTAAAATTCAAATTTCGCGACGCGGGAACGACGGGTATGCGTAACATGGGCTGCCCCTGCTAATAGCAGGGGCAGCCTTGCGCGAAAACCGCCGTACGTAAACGACGTAAATTGCGTACGCAGGGCTCGCGCAACGTTGTGAATCGGTGTTAATTTGCATACTATACACTGAGCACAACGTGAACGCCACCTAGCATCCACCGCAAGAATGCAGCCTAAGATATGCGGGCATAAGAGCCTTATGCCGCGCAGATCTTAGGCTGCAGTCGGCGTAACGAGGTTCCTGAATCAGGAGCACTCGTTACGCCGGGGCAAGTAAGCAATTGCGCTGTGTAACCTATGGTTACACAGGCGCAATTGCTTCTTGAATCCGGCCCATGCATTGTAATCCATAGGCTTTATTTTTAAAAAAAAGCATGACGGATATAAAATGCATTTATTTTTCAACACCTCACTTTTCAACTAATAAAAACGCAATAAATAAAGTAGAAACAAAAACAACATGATAATCCACATCCCTTTGTATAGAAACTAGAATGGACCTCCTGTCATCAGCTGTATCAGAGGACTTCATTTGTGAAGACATGGGTCATAATAGGGTCATGGATCTGACAGATGTCACACCTGGGGGCTTGGGCTCCTGTAGTGGGCTTAGCATGCAAGACAGCCAGTGCTGCATCATCTACAAAGGCCAAGTCTAAGTCAAAGACTCATTAAGCCCCAATGGCCTACAGCCAATGACCTGCTTCAGTCTGGCACCTGACTCACTTTGTTGTGTGTCACCAAGTGCGAGATCATTATTTACGTCTTTGACCTGTGTGGTCCTAAGCATTATATATCCTTGGCTTCTGACCTGGATTGTGTTTACCCCCCCCCCCCCCCCTTCTGATATCATAATCCCTGACCTGACCTCCACTGCTGTTACCAACCCATATCACATGAACCCATTGTCTGCCAACATAAACCTCTATGCTGGACCTAAATGGGGGATGCGTGTTCTTGTGTCCATTTACATTTGTGTGCATTTGTACAATAAAAAAAGCAGGTACTGTCAGTAGGAATCCAATATATCTCTATAAGTTCATATCGTGCTTGGGGGCTACTAATGTGCAAAAACCAATAGGAATTAATAACACACAATTTGTATATGCAATTTTAGCACATCTGCAAGAAAGACACGCATTAAACTATTTTAACTATGTATACAACCGCATGTGAAAATGCATGAAGCATACAAATGTGAGCGTCTTCCTGCATATAGCTATGAAGAGCCAATAAAGTGATAATAAACCCAAAAGCAAACATTTATTATATTGCAGCTTACCAATTCTTAGGTGTGATGGCTGCATTCATTTTCTTTTTAGGCTTCTTTCCCCTTTTATGTTTACCTAGTGACCTGCCAGAACATCCTATTTTTCAGCAGTTAGAGAGTTGAGACAAACCAGTTACCACTGACAGGGGTGCTTACAATCAGCTTTTATCTAAAACCTTTATTCCAAAATAAATTGTAACTGCTTAAAGGGGTTGTAAAGGTAAATGCATTAAGGTGAAAAAACATCCGACAGCACAGGCCCTCCCGAGCCCCAGTTATACTTACCTCACCCCTCAAAAGTCCTGCGCTCGTCTCCGTCATCCTCTTCGGTTCCCAGCCTGGCCGTTGATTGGCTAGGTTGGATGGATTAATAGCAGCGCAGCCATTGGCTGGCGCTACTGTCAATCACATCCGATGACACGGCGCACTGGGGGGCGGGGCCGAGTGGTACAGTCGGTGACTATGTCCGCCGCAGTATCACGGGAGCGCGCTCGCAAGAGCTTTCCACCATGCGAGCTTGCTCGCATGAAGGTGGAAAGCTCTTGCGGAGCGGGAGCCATGACAGCCGCCGAGGGACCCCAGAAGACGTGGATTGGGCCACACAGTGAAGGTAAGTATAACATGTTTGTAATTTTTTTACGTTTTTTTTTTTTTATCTTTAGTGTCCGGCTTTAATAAATAAATAAAAATAAATAAAATTAAAAGTCAGCAGCTACAAACACTGTAGCTGCTGACTTTTAATAAGCACACTTACCTGTCCAGGTTGCCTGCAATGTCAGCCGCCCGAGGCCGATCCGTCGATCGTGGCTGGTCCCAGCGCTGCCATCCTCACTAAGGGAGACAGGCAGTGAAGCCTTACAGCTTCACTGCCCGTTTCCTACTGCGCATGTGCGAGTCACGTGGCTATTTGTGAAAGGGAACACCGTCCTGTGTGTCCCAGAAGGCAGCACGCCTCCATTTCCCAGGAGGCTTCGCGAGGAGGAGAACACAGAACCTCACCGCCGAAGAGGCAGATTAGGACGATCTGCCTAGTAACAGCAATTTCTGGTAAGTATAACATTTTTATTTATTTTATTTTTTTTTGGGCTGGACCTCCACTTTAAAGCGGAGTTTCACCCAAAAATTGAACTTCTGCTTTTTAGAACCCTCCCCCCCCCCTCCGGTGTCATGTTTGACACCTTTCAGGGGGGAGGGAGGTGCAGATACCTGTCTAAGACAGGTATCTGCACCCACTTTAGGGCATAGACTCCTGTGGGAGTCACATTACTTCGCTGTCTCCTGGGAAACACACTGCTCCCAGGAGAGAGTGGGGACCAGTGAGGGCACGCCGCGCTACTCGCGCATTCGCAGTAGGGAACCGGGCAGTGAAGCCGCAACGCTTCACTTTCTGATTCCCTTACCGAGGATGGTGGCGGCAGCAGCCGAGAGACGAGCAATTGCTCGGCCTCGGCTGCCGACATCGCGGGCGTGCAGGACAGGCAAGTGTCCATTTTTTAAAAGTCAGCAGCTGCAGTATTTGTAGCTGCTGGCTTTTTAAAACAAAAAAAATTGGGGTGAACCTCCGCTTTAACCACTTCAACACTGGACACTTTCACCCCCTTCCTGCCCAGGCCCACTTTGAATGGTAATTGCGTGACCATTCAACACTGTACTACCCATATGAACATTTGGACTCGTGTTCCAGGTTTTCAGTAGACCTGCTCAGATATAATAGTGCTCATAAACCATTATTGTACCTGAAAGGATGAGGCACAATACCCATGTAACTTGCTGTGGAGCTATAGATGAAAATGCACATCTTCTACTGCTGGAAACACTTTGGGCCTGAGGGAAGCAAGAAGCACTCTACGTTGCTAAGTGGATGACTTTTGAGTAGAACTGTAAAAAGCAAAAAACCCTTTTAAATGGTCTAAGTGAAAATAAAAGAGAGAAAATTTTGTGATATGTGCCAAATTCTCAGCTTGTAGACATAGATCCTATTATAATCACCGATCCAAGAAGCTGAACATAGACTCTGTCAGGCACAGGGGTATTATTAGCACATTAAGAATATTCAGCAGCCAGTGAGCCAAATCCACGCTAATCTGCGAGTCTTAATTTTACCTGCTGCTTAATGAGCCACCTCAGTGCATGTTGTTCAGTGTGCACAAAGCGGGGGAAAAAAAAGAAGAAGGATGGAATACATTGCAAAACCTCAAGAGAAAAATATAAATTACATTTTAGCATTAAGACTTTAATCTGAAAAGACAAGAAAAAAAAGAAAAAATATTCTGAACACAAACAATATGTCACTGGGTTGAGCTGCACCCTGTGGCTAATTGGAAGCTGCAGTGTCACCTTGGAATTAAGACTATTGATCTAAACGGTTTTAATATTTTCAGAAACCAAGAAATAATCCATGGATATACAGAGCGTGCAGCTCTGAATGTAAAAACAGTAGATGGGGGGGAAAATAAGAATGGAGCCGCTCACAGTTTTTAACATAATTATACAGAATTAACATTATAATAAGGAAAATATATCAATTGCTTAGATTTCTGGCCGATAAACGCTATATATAGCCAAAGTGACCAGAGAATAATTTTGTTGTGGTTTTGATGCCTAGGTTTAATAATTACATATTACAGTGTGGGACTAGTGCCAGTGGAGGAATGCCAGCCTCCATAGTAGGTTCTCAGAAGAATTTATATACATTCCCATAGAAGAATAGAATTTTTCAATATACTTAATTAGCAGCTACCAACTAACAGTGGGCATACTACATAAAGCAGCAGCTCTGCCTGAAAAAGAGTTCAACCCCTTACTAGCCGTCTTTCAGATCGCCACTTACATCCTAAAATGGCTGTGAAAGAAATCAGCTTTGCCCGTAAACTACCACTCAAAAAGCAAGGTCCACTTATTCTTCAGATCCCAAACCACATGTAAAAAAAAAAAGGCATGAACTTATGCAAGAACAAAAAAAACACACTATAGCAAAAAAAAAAACTTACAGCTGAACTTAAGGCTAAACAAATACTATGTTACAGTGGTAGTAAAGTCTCCTTAAAGTGGTTTTAAACCCACAATATAAAAAAAAAAAAAAAACCTGCAAGACAAAGGCATAATGAACTAGTATGCATAGCATACTAGCTCATTATGAAATACCTACCTTAGATCGAACCCCTCGTAGCGATCCTCGTACACCGTTCCGGCCGGCGACATCACTCCCGGAGTTACTTCTGGGTATCGCTGGCTCCGGCGCTATGATTGGACTGAGCCGGAATTACGTCACTCCCACGCATGCCGGCGGGAGCCACTGGTAACTGGCACACTAGCTGAAGCAACGTTACGAACATGCCATTGCTTCAGTGCGCATGTGCTGATGATGTTGATACATGCTGATACAGGGAATATCTCCTAAACCGTTCAGGTTTAGGAGATATCTGGGGTAGCTTTAGGAAAGCCTTATTATAGGCTTACCTGTAGTAAAAAGTGGTCTGTAAGGGTTTACAACCACTTTAAGTAAATAAAAAAAGTGCTCCCCCTGCAGGTTTAAGTCATAATGTACTAGTATGATCTAGTCTATTGACCAGTGTGTGTGCGCAACGATAAAAGGTAGAGAGGCAATTGGGGAGAAACTGCTGGAGAACGTAGTTTGTATGAGAAGGATCCCATGGGAGAGAAAATTCTTCAGACAATGTAGTGGGACCTGCAACAGAGAATATACTGTAGATTGTGTGGAGAAAACTGCAAAATAGAGGTGCAGAGAGTGTGTGACAGTGTGGACATGTACATCAGGGAAGGGGGTCCGACAGTGCTGCAGAGTGTGCATAGCAATATTGACATAGCAAAGGGAATAACATGTGCATTGGACCTGGCAGTGTTGCAGTGCAAAACAGATCTGAGAGGTAACATGGCTTTCCTGCTACACTCCTAGTGGCAGAGCACGGAAAGTTACTGTCTCGCTTTAGGCCCCATGTACACTGCTGCTTCTAAAACGGACGTTCAGAGGCAGTTGGACACTTTTTTCAACTGCCCCTGAACTCATTCAATGTTATCTTGTGTGTACATGTACACAGGTTCGTTTACTGTCTTTTTTAGGCAGTTGCGTTTATAGGCCTTTTTTTTTTTTAAGGGAAAAAAAAAATAGAGTTACGCTTACCGGTAACGTCTTTTCCAGTAGTCTTTCAGGACAGCCCACAATTGAGAGATACTCCTCCTCTTCCTCTAGGAAACACTGCGCCAGCCCATAAATTTCTTACTCCCCCTGCCAGACCTCAGTTTTTATACGAGCACCTCCGGTCAGCTGGGGAGACACAAGAACATGTTAATAACATACTATTACATATCAACATCATGTCCTGGTCTTGAAATCAGACTTCCTCTATTCGGGTGGGTACCCAGGGCTGTCCTGAAAGACTACTGGAAAAGACGTTACCGGTAAGCGTAACTCTATTTTTCCCTTCCCGTCTTTCAGGACAGCCCACAATTGAGAGGATAATCGAGAACTTACCAACTAGGGTGGGACTATGGCTTGCAAAACCTTTCGCCCAAAGGCTTGCTCACCTGCCGAAACCAGGTCCACCCTGTAGTGTTTAACAAAGGTGGTGTAGCTGGACCATGTTGCTGCTTTGCAAATCTGTTCCGGCGTTGCTCCAGCTCTTTCTGCCTGAGAGGTTGCCAACGCTCGAGTGGAGTGTGCCTTTATTCCTGTAGGGATCTCCCTACCAGCCAAAGTGTATGCTTGCCCAATGCTTAGTCTTAGCCACCTGGCAATAGTGCGCCTAGATGCTTTGCATCCCTTCCTGGTTCCAGAAAATAAAACAAATAGTGAGTCTGACCTTCTAAACGGTTTAGTCACCTCTAAGTAATGTAGGATACTTCTCCTAACATCTAACGTACTGAAACGACGTTCCCTTTCCCCCGAAGGGTTGGAACAAAAAGAGGGTAAAACTATATCTGGACTCCTGTGAAACTTTGAAGTCACTTTAGGAAGAAAGGCTGGATCGGTCTTAAAAACTACCCGATCCGGAAAAATAACACAAAAAGGGGGTCTGATCGATAGGGCTTCTAGCTCGCTGACCCTCCTAGCAGTGGTCACTGCAACCAAAAATGCTGTTTTTAAGGTTAAATCCCTTAGAGAACAATTGTCTAAGGGCTCAAAGGGAGTACCCGTCAGGGTACGCAACACCAGAGACAGGTCCCAACTGGGGAAGGGTGGACCTCGAGCCGGTCTCTGTCTGGTTAGTGCTCTAAAGAACCTGACTACCCAGGGATTGGTGGCCAGAGGTTTTTCTAAATACACAGTAAGTGCCGAAACCTGCCCTTTAAGGGTGCTAACTCAAAGACCCTTATCTGCCCCACACTGAAGAAATTCGAAGACAGCCGTGGGGCTCTGTACAGAACAGGGGCAATTTACACACCATTCGTTGAAACAAAGCCAAACCTTCTTGTAAATTTTGCAGGTCTCCTTCTTTCTACTATTAAGGAGGGTGGCAATTTAACCTTCGGAAAACCCTTTGGATCTTAGTATGGCTTCTTCAGTAGCCACGCCGCTAGCCTCCACCTGTGAACTTGTGGGCATAGGACTGGGCCCTGTGATAGAAGATCCTCTCGTTGAGGTAGAAATAAGGGTGGTTCTGCCGCTAACTGTTTGAGAACTGAGAACCATGCCCTCTTGGGCCAGTAAGGAGCTACCAGGACTAGAGAGGTGTGCTCCGATTGGAATTTTCTCAGAACTGCTGGCAAAAGTACCGGAGGTGGGAATGCATAGCATCTTCCGAACTTCCAGCTTTGGGACAGGGCATCCACCCCCCGTGCTCCTTCTCCCCTGTTCAGGGAGAAGAAACAGGGGGTCTTCGCATTTTCTCTTGAGGCGAAGAGGTCCACCTCCAGAGTTCCCCATCTCTTGTTCAAGAGATGAAAGACCTCCTGGTTGAGGGTCCACTGGCCCTCCCTCAGCTGCCTTCGACTGCCTTCTGCTGTCACGTTTCTTTCCCCCCCTCAGAAAGACCGCTGAAAGGGAGAGGGTGTGGATCTCGGCCCAGCCCAGAATCTCTGCTGCCAGGGCCGACAAACTTTCGCTTCTCGTGCCGCCCTGCTTGTTTAAGTAGGCTACGGCCGATGAATTGTCCGACCTCACCTGAATGTGGTGCCCCTGGAGTTCTTCCTGAAAGAACCTGAGGGCTAGGCCCACTGAATGAATGAATGACTTGTATAGCGCAACGCATGCAAACTGAATCGCCTCTGGGCGCTTTTTCCAGCCAGTATCTGCTTGGCTGGTGCGGTCATTTTCACCCCGTAGGATCATGACACGCTAGGGACACACAGTCATACACACATATATACATAAATATACTGGGCCAATTTTTGGATGAGAGCCAATTTACCTACCAGCATGTCTTTGGAGTGTGGGAGGAAACCGGAGTACCCGGAGGAAACCCACGCAGACACAGGGAGAACATGCAAACTCCAGGCAGATGGTGTCGTGGTCGGGATTCGAACCAGCGAACCTTTTGCTGCTAGGCGAAAGTGCTACTCACTGCACCACTGTGCAGTGAGTAGCAAGATCTGGAAGATCTTTTCAGATCCTGGTGACCCCAGGTACCCTGCGCTGGAAGGGATCCCAGGTGTGCTCCCCAGCCCTTGCCGCTTGCGTCTGTGGTTACCAGCCGAGACACCGGGATAATCCACAAACGTCCTTGGGTTACGTTGGTGGCCTTTCTCCACCACCAGAGGGATCTTTTTACCTGAAGTGGTACCTGAACCAAGGAGTCTAGGGCTTTTAGGCTGTGATCCCAGACCCTAAGCAGGAAGGCCTGCAGTGGGCAAAAGTGAAAACCTGCCCACTGCATGGCTGGGAGGGCAGATGTCAACAGACCTAGTGTTGACATCAGGGACCTTAGTGACACTTGTTGATTGTTTTGGAGGGAAGCCACTGCTCTGTCCAATTTCTTGACTTTCTCTACCGGGAGGAACACTCTTGAGAGAGTAGAATCCAGCAGGTACCCCAGGTAAGTGATCCGTTGTGATGGATTTAAACTGGACTTTTCTAAGTTCAGCAACCACCCTAGGTCCGTTAGAACCTTCTTGGTCACTTCCAGGTCCCTGGATAGCTGCTCTGGTGAGGCTGCGAAAAGAAGCAGGTCGTCCAGATAAGCTATGATGGATACTCCTTGAAGCCGCAGAAACGCTATGGGTTCTGCCAGGATCTTGGTAAAAATCCGGGGCGAGGAGGATAGCCCGAATGGCAGAGCCTGGAACTGGAGGTGTACAATCGTTCCCTCTAGGTCCACGGCCAATCGCAGATATTTCTGAGAACTCTCTGCGATCGGAACGTGCAAGTATGCGTCTCTGAGGTCCAGAGATACCATGAAACAATTGAGGGGAAGGAGGGCTCTGACTGTGTAAATCGATTCCATGCGAAACTTCCTGTATGAAATGGATCTGTTCAGAGGTTTTAGGTTTAGGATTAACCTGTATTTCCCTGAGGGCTTTTTTACCACAAAGATATGTGAATAAAATCCCCTTCCTTCCTCTGCCCTTGGAACTCTGAGGATAACACTCTGATCCCTTAGAGCTCCCAACAAGGCTTCGGATTTCTCCTTGTCTCCGGGTAGATGGGTGATTAGGTATCTCTGGGGGGGAGGCGATGAAAATTCCAGTCGGTATCCCCCTCTTATGACCGCCAGGACAAACTGGTTTGGGGAAATTGATTCCCATTGTGGGAAAAAGGTCCCCAGTCTTCCTCCCACCCTGACTAGAGAGTCATGGGTTCTTAGGGGGCTGGACAGGAGGGTGAAAAATCGCTCCACCTCTGCCTCTGCCCTTGGGGGTCCAACCCTCTTTTGGCCTGCCAGTTTGGCCCCTTTCTGTTTTTGCGGACGAAACCCCCTTCCTGCCTGTACCGCGGCTTTTCTTTTAGGAGGAAAGGCCTTCTTTTTGTCCGCCGTGCGGTCTAGCACTGCTTCAAGGCCTGGGCCAAAAAGCAGGTCACCTGTGAAGGGAATACCACACAACTTGGACTTAGAGGCGCTGTCGCCAGTCCAAGTCTTGAGCCAGAGGGCCCTTCTGGCCGAGTTAGCCAGAGCAGCCGATCTGGCTGACATGCGGACTGATTCCGCTGAGGCATCCGCTAAATAAGCGACTCCTCGCAGGATAGTAGGGAAGGAAGCTAAAATAGTTTCCTTATCCGTACCAGCTTCCCAGTGTTTTCTTTAATAGGGAATCCATTCTTTTGTCCATAACATCGGACAAAACCCCCATGTCCTCAAACGCTAAATCCGTGTTCCTGGACACTTGGGAGAAGGCGGCGTCTAATTTGGGGTTTTTGTTCCAAACAGACGAAGGATCCTCTGAGAAGGGGAATCTCCTCTTTAGGGATCTGGAAAAAAAGGGTTTCCTTTCAGGATCCTGCCACTCCTTCCTTATGGTCTCAACCAGTATTTCATGTACTGGGAAGACCCTTTTCTCTTGCTCCTCCAGACCTCTGTACATTCGATCATGGAGGGTAAGAGGTTTCTTGTCGGCTTGGATACCAAGGGTTGTGTAAACTGCCCCTAAGAGGTCCTCTACCTCATCCAGCGACAACTTGTACCTAGAGGGCTTCCTGGACTCCCCGTCCTGGTCCTCTCCATCTGATCCCTCTTGAGAATCAGAGGTGGCACTATCCGGAAGAACCGGTTCCTCTTGGGAAGGGCCTGCGGAAACGTCTGCCATAACTGCTGCAATGGGTATGGCAGGAGCAGGGCCCTGAGCCTGTGGCTGGGTTGTAACCTGGGTGGGGACAGCCAGAGGCTGTAACCTCTCAAACAGGGATTTAAATGAGGAGAAAGTGGACGACAGCTCTTTAACAGAGGCTGCAAGTCCTGATTCTGGGAGGACATCCCTACAGGAGGCACACTTCCTCTTTGAGCTATGCCTTCCACCACCCGTTTTTTCAATGGCCTTCTGAAACACAGAAAAGGGCAGAAAACAACAGTTTTAAAAAATCATAAATTTGGTTACAACCCTGGGAGTGCACCTAGCCCCCTATAAACCCTGGGACTAAGGACTCCCCCTCCCCTGGCCACCCAGGGGGCTTGCCTCCCCATGCATTGAACCCTACATGGAGAGGCAAACCTAAGCTAGAGGGCGCCCCTCCCCAGGGTACTCTTACCTTAGGCTCGCTGGAGGTAGCGTCAATTGTCAGGGCTGGCTCTGGAGATGCTGCCGACATGACCGCAGGTGGCTGCTTGCTGAAGAGCTTCTCTTCGCCTGTGCGAGATCCGACTCCCTCCAGCGTCCGCCCGGACCTCCTATCAGCACCGTGACCCGGAACCGGAAGTCGCGGTTCAAAGGGGAGACATCCGCTCTACGCCGGAAATGACGTCACCTGCCGTCCGACCCGCTCGGTTCAAAAAAAATTTGCGGCCTGTAGTACAGGGCGAGCCTCGATGTCTCCCTTGCTGCGCCCCACTGGACGCGATAGGGGTCCCCCGCAACCAGCAGCCGCGCTCGGCATGGATGGGGTGGCTAATGGTGGGCCTGCACCGCACCAGGATTCACCTGAAAGCCTCTGCTTTCTTTAAGGTAAAAAATAGAAAAGAATGGCCTCAGTCCCCTGCCTGAATTGGCCTAGGTTCCCATGCACAGTGTCTCCCCACCGGAGGAAACACTAATACTGAGGTCTGGCAGGGGGAGTAAGAAATTTATGGGCTGGCGCAGTGTTTCCTAGAGGAAGAGGAGGAGTATCTCTCAATTGTGGGCTGTCCTGAAAGACGGGAAGGGAAAAATGAATTTAGACATCGAAGTTTCCGACATTTCAGATGCTAAACGCGGCTAAACGCTGTAACTTGCGTTAAGCAGCGTTTCTTCCCATTTTTTTTTAAACGCTTCTAAACGCAAAGGCGGCATGTAAATGCGGCAAAACGGGCGTTTTAAACGTGGGTTATTATCTGTCAAGTTAAATCGTTAAGGAGCAGTTGTAAAAACGCCCCGTATACATGAAGCCTTACAGCACACAGGAGGCAGAATGGAGATATACACTGTGAGAAGCTGATCAGGGCTGTTCACCCGGATTTGGGCTCTGTTTTATACACCAAGCACTCACATAAAACAGGACGTAGCACAAATTGGTTGTAAACCTCAGACATAAAACCTGATTAATTATTATTATACAGGTAAAACTCGAAAAATTTGAATATTGTGCAAAAAAAGGATTTTTGTACTCACCGTAAAATCCATTTCTCTGAGTTCATAGACGGACACAGCCTTCATTGAACTTAGGGTTATGCTTCTTCCTACCAGGAATAACCCTAAGGTCAATGAAGGCTGTGTCCGTCTATGAACGAAAGAGAAATGTAGTCTGCAGTCTCTCACCATCTGATGTCTGCAATCTCTTACTAAAGGTAACCACTTCCGGACTGCCCACTGTCGTTTTACATCGCTACTTTGAAGAGGAATACCGTTGTTATGGTAGCAACTAGCTACCATAACCCCTGTATCGTCTTCAAGAGCTCGGTCCTTAAGTGGTTAAACACACGGCTATTAGCATCATTTCCATTCGGTGCAATTCTAGCAGACATGATACAGGAGATGATCAGAGACTGCAGACATGATACAAGAGATCAATGCAGCCTCACCGATGCCCATCACATGCAGCCCCACCGGTGCCCGTCAGATGCAGCCCCACCGGTGCCCGTCAGATGCAGCCCCACCGGTGCCCGTCAGATGCAGCCCCACCGGTGCCCGTCAGATGCAGCCCCACCGGTGCCCGTCAGATGCAGCCCCACCGGTGCCCAGATGAGAGCAGCCCCACCGGTGCCCGGATGAGAGCAGCAATCTCCCGCTGTGTCACGGAGCTGGATTTGAATTTCCCGGGCCGGGCGGCTGCCTCCTATGATACACGTCACACTGATTCAATTTCCCGGCATTGGATCAGTGTGCCAGCTATCACAGGAGGCTGGATATTGTTACAGTGGCTCGTCAAACAGGGAGATCACTGCTCTGCATGACAAGGAGGGGAGGAGGAGGGAGGGGAGGACTCTGAGCCGCCAGGATGACACCACCATAATGTGCGTCACCCGGAGCGCACCGCAACCTGTTTCGGTGCCATTATCGGCACCTTTTCTTCTTTCGTCCGCATGCCGAAAACACAGTTTTCGGCTGCCCAAACATACATTTTTGGGCGGCCGAAATTTCGGTGCACCGCTATTTGCAGATTTTTTTTTGGGGGGGGGGTCCCCAGGGTTTACTGCTGCTTTAAATGTTCCTCTGTTTACCCCTTATTAATCCTTAATTTAATCAGTCTTAATCTCCTCCATTTAATTATTTTCCTGCTGATTTTTTTTTTCGTTTGCTTTGTTTGTTAATATTTTTACACCTTTATCATACATGTACATGTTTCACATTGAAATAAATTAATTAATTTGTAAATAACTTTTTAATGCTTTGCATCATTGCTTAAAGCTGAAGTGTAAACAAAACAGTTGCCGGTAGGGATCGGCGAATACATAGCTAGTCAGGTTAAAAAAAAAGACACAAGTCCATCTAGTTCAACCATAAAAATACTAAAAAGAATCTGTATTCGTACTCCTTGTCCAAAAAAAAATGGTATCGGTGAATCCCAAGTAATGGCCATAGATTCATCATCATCATCATTATCATTACTACATCATCATCATCAGCCCCCCACCATCATCATCATCATCATCATCATCATTACATCAATACCAGCCAACCTCATCATCGCAAGCCCCTCACAGCACTTTCTCCTTACTGTGCCACTGCTCACTCAACTGCTGAGACGGTCCAGCTGTGCTCACAGTGTTGGTAACAGTTCTGGCACGCTGTGATAAAATGTCCCGCCCTCCTCCTCCTAGACCAGCTCGTCTGATAGACAGAACACTGGCTATATCACACAAGCTAGTCTAGGAGGAGGAGGGCGGGACATTTATCACAGCGCGCCCGAACTGTTAAAGCGGGAGTTCACTCGAAAAAAAATTTTTAACCTTAGATTAATGCTCATTTTGTCAAGGGGAATCGGGTAGTTTTTTTAAAATCTAAGCAGTACTTACCGTTTTAGAGAGCGATCTTCTCCGCCGCTTCCAGGTATGGTCTTCGGGACTGGCCGTTCCTATTTGATTGACAGTCTTCCGACAGGCTTCCGACGGTCGCATACATCGTGTCACGAGTAGCAGAAAGAAGCCGAACGTCGGTGCGGCTCTATACGGCGCCTGTGCACCGACATTCGGCTACTTTTGGAAAATCGTGACGCGATGTATGCGACCATCGGAAGCCTGTCGGAAGACTGTCAATCAAATAGGAACACCCAGTCCCGCAGCCCATACCCGGAAGCGGCGGAGAAGATCGCTCTCTAAAACGGTAAGTACTGCTTTGATTTTAAAAAAACTACCCGTTTCCCCTTGACAAAATGAGCATCAATCTAATGTTAAAAATTTACTTTTCGGGTGAACCTCCACTTTAACACTGTCATCTCCGTGACACTGGATCGCTGTGTTACAACCTGCAGTGCAACCGGCGTTGCCTGTCAGGGTCGGGTGGGCCGGTTACAAGTCCTCCGTGGGCCACATGTGGCCCGCGGGCCTTAGTTTGAGGACCCCTGCCATAGAAGAATCCTTACCATAGTGACAGAGGGGCATGCACCAACGCTATGGCAATGAAAGGACTGGCTTTGTTGCCATGAAAAAGAAGAAATCTGTCCTGAAGGATCAGTGCTACTGCCATAGCAAAGTGTGGATTGGTGCCTGTGGTAAAGGAAGAATTTGTCCCAATTGTCTGGAACATTATAGAGCTGCACTCTTGTATATCATATTTTGGTGTACTATGCATTAAGGCAGGGTTTGACAAATTTGCTTGGAATCTAGGAGCCAGCTAAAAAAGTTAGGAGCCAGAAAACGCACCCCGTCCCGACGAGCTTGCGCGCAGAAGCGAACACATACGTGAGCAGCGCCCGCATATGTAAACGGTGTTCAAACCACACATGTGAGGTATCGCCGCGATTGGTAGAGCGAGAGCAATAATTCTAGCCCTAGACCTTCTATGTAACTCAAAACATGCAACCTGTAGATTTTTTTAAATGTCGCCTATGAAGATTTTAAAGGGTAAAAGTTTGTCGGCATTCCACTAGCGGACGCAATTTTGAAGCGTGACATGTTGGGTATGAATTTACTGGGCGTAACATTATCTTTCATAATATAAAAAAAAATGGGGATAACTTTACTGTTGTCTTATTTTTTAATTTAAAAAAGTGTAATTTTTTCCCAAAAAGTGCGCTTGTAAGACCGCTGCGCAAATACAGCATGAAAGAAAGTATTGCAACGATCGCCATTTTATTCTCTAGGGTGTTAGGATAAAAAATATATATAATGTTTGGGGGTTCTAATTAGAGGGAAGAAGATGGCAGTGAACATAGTGAAAAATTACATTAGAATTGCTGTTTAACTTGTAATGCTTAAAGTGGATGTAAACCCCAAAAAAGTTATTTATTTTTTGATGTCACAATGTAGAGTATAAGATTCCCTATCATCTGTGCCCAGTCTTGCCACACAGAGTTAATCCAGTGCTGAGCAATCCTCTTTTAATGTTCATTGAAAATTAACAAAATTCCAGATAAAAACTTGCCAAATTATAAAGTCTGCTTCTCTGTTCTTGCTTTGTGTTACAGGTTATTTACATATCCTGGTAATATACAATGAACTTTGGATCACCTCATATTATGATAAACATAACATAACATATGATAAACATGTCCAAGCTCTAGATATGTAAATAACCTGTAACACAAAGCAAGAACAGAGAAACGGACTTTATAATTTGGCGAGTTTTTATCTGGAATTCTGTTAATTTTCACTGAACATTAAAAGAGGATTGCTCAGCGCTGGATTAACTCTGTGTGGCAAAACTGGGCACAGATGATAGGAAATCTTATACTCTACATTGTGACACCCACTTTAACATGTAATACCAATGGCCACCACCAGATGGATCCTGCCCGCGGCGAGCTGCGGGCAGGATGTTTTAGGCGAGGCCGCGGCTTCGGGCTAGTCCGTGGAGCGCCAGTCCTATGGAACAACATTTTTTTTTTCGCCCACCTTCCAAGCCAAGTCGCCAGGACGCTATTTCTAGTCGCCATGGCGACCGGGATTTGTCGAGCCCTGCATTAAGGTATAGTGCTAGCAGATGATGATTGGTTTATGATTTTGGGCTATGAGGGGTTTTCATTTTCTTTGAAATTTGTCCCGCCGCCTTGGCTAAGGAGGCAATGTTAGGTAATAGAGGGATCAGATCCATTGCCATAGTGAAAGACAAAGAGCCATGGCTCGGCCCACTGCCTGCAATTTACAGCAGTGGGAGCCAATAGCCGCCTCAGCCAATGAAGAGAGGGAGCGTCCTGAGGCAGCCAAGGTTCTCGTGCACATCGCTGGAATGAGAAGAGGCTCAGGTGAGTACTGGTATATGAAGGGCTGTTGGGGGGGGGGGGGGAGCAGCACACAGAAGATTTTGATAGGAAGATGGATGGAGACAAATACAGGTCAATCTTAGAAGAAAACCTGTTAGAGTCTGCAAAAGACTTGAGACTGGGGCGGAGGTTCACCTTCCAGCAGGACAACGACCCTAAACATACAGCCAGAGCTACAATGGAATAAGTATAAGTATAAGTATAAGATCAAAGCATATTCATGTGTTAGAATGGCCCAGTCAAAATCCAGACCTAAATCCAATTGAGAATCTGTGGCAAGACCTGAAAATTGCTGTTCACATACACTCTCCATCCAATCTGACAGAGCTTGAGCTATTTTGCAAAGAAGAATGTGCAAAGCTGATAGAGACATCCCCAACTGTAACTGCAGAGAAAGGTAGTTCTACAAAGTATTGACTCAGGGGGCTGAATACAAATGCACCCCACACTTTTCACATATTTGTTAAAAATGTTGAAACCCGTTTATTATTTTCCTGCCACTTCACAATTATGTGCCACTTTGAGTTGGTCTATCAAATAAAATAAATTTACGTTTTGGTGGTAACATGACAAAATGTGGAACATTTTAAGGGATATGAATACTTTTTCAAGGCATTGGATGTTTTTTGAAAAATCTATTAGCGGTTGGATCATGCCTTTGTGTATTAATGCCAGCTGATTTCTGTTAACTGATGCCAAACAGCTGAATTCTTAGTTGAAGTACACTTTGAGACACCATTTCCTCTTTTCAAAGATGCTGAGTGTAGAGCAATGCATATTTTCTTCTGATCCACCCACACCTGCTGGGTTATATGGCTGGAGAGAAATGTGAAAACACTGTTTAAATCCTGCAGTTTTGCAAAGTCCACATGTTACAGCCCACTACTAGGCCAACTGTAGACTGCTAGTAAATGTAACTGCAGACTTTTGTGAAAAACTCGAAGCCAACGATTCACACAGGAACACGCATTTTCTCATTCATAATACTCAAAGTACTTCAAAGCATTTCTCATGCTACCTTTCAGTCAAAGCACTTGGATAGATCCAGGCAAATTTGTACAGGTACACCAATAAACCTGACAAAAATGCTAGCTTGTAAACCTAAAAGTACCATTAAAATGAAAACCTTTTTTTAGTTTTAGACTATCTGTGCCCCCATTAACCTCTTTACCACCAGGCTAGTTTTTCAGATTCTGTGTTTACGAGACTAAAACATTTTTTTTTTGCTAGAAAATTACTTAAAACCCCCAAACATTATATATATTTTTTTCTAACACCCTAGAGCATGGGTGCTCAACCTGTGGCTCTCCAGCTGTTGCGGAACTACAATTCCCATGAGGCATTGCAAGCCGCTGACAGGTACAAGCATGTCTCCCAAAGGCTGAGGCATTATGGGAATTGTAGTTTTGCAACAGCTGGAGAGCCACAGGTTGAGCACCCATGCCCTAGAGAATAAAATGGTAGTCATTGCAATACTTTTTGTCACACCGTATTTGTGCAGCGGTCTTACAAGCGCACTTTTTTTGGAAAAAAAAATCACTTTTTTTAATTAAAAAATAAGACAATAAATTGTGCCCAATTTTTTTATATATTGTGAAAGATAATGTTACGCCAAATAAAATGATACCCAACATGTCAAGCTTAAAAATTGAGCCCGCTCGTGGCATGGCGTCAAACTTTTACCCTTAAAAATCTCGATAGGCGATGTTTAAAAAATTCTACAGGTTGCATTTTTTGAGTTACAGAGGAGGTCTAGGGCTAGAATTATTGCTCTCGCTCCAACAATCGCCACGATACCTCACTTGTGTGGTTTGAACACCGTTTTCATATGCGGGGCGCTACTCGCATATGCGTTCGCTTCTGTGCGCGAGCTCGTCGGGACGGGGTGCTTTAAAAAAATAATTTTTGTTTTCTTATTTATTTTTATTTTGTTTATAATTTTTTACACTGAAATTGATCACTTTTATTCCTATTACAAGGAATGTAAACATCCCTTGAAATAGAAAAACGCATTACAGGTCCTCTTAAATATGAGATCTGGGGTCAAAAAGACCTCAGATCTCATATTTAGACTTAAAGCGGTAGTTCACCCTCACTGACATGATTTTACCATCGAGACAGGCATTGTAGCGCGAGCTACAGTATGCCTGTCCCGATTTTTTTACCCCCGTACTCACCGTGTACTCGTACATTAAAGATTTCGGCTCCCGCGGGGAATGGGCGTGCCTATGGAGAGGGAGGATGATTGACGGCCGGCCCTGGCACGTCACTCTCCCCGAAGACAGCCGGAGTAGGTCTCGGCTCTTCACGGCGCCTGCGCACAGGCTATGCGCAGGCGCCGTGAAGAGCCAAACCTATTTCGGCTATTTCCGGAGAAGCGTGACGCGCCAGAGCCGGCCGTCAATCATCCTCCGTCTCCATAGGCACGCCCATTCCCCGAGGGGAGTCGGTATCTTCGATGTACGAGTACAAGGTGAGTACGGGGGTAAAAAAAATCGGGACAGGCATACTGTAGCTCGCGCTACAATGCCTGATTTTATGGTAGAAGAAAAAAAAAAATGTTTTTTTCGTTTATAGGGTGAACCCCCGCTTTAAATGCAAAAAAAGAAAAAAAAATTGACATTTTTTCAAATGACAAAAAAAAAAAATGTTTCTTTAAGACGCTGGGCGGGACTGACGTTTTGACGTCACTTCCGCCCAGCAGAGCTATGGGGACGGGTGGGGGCGATTTTTTCCTCACTTGCATCCCCAGTCAGCTGCCGAACGGACCCGATCGCCTCCGCCGCTACCGAAGGCTCCGGTAAGCGGCGGAGGGCGCGGGAGAGCGGCGGGGCCCTCTCCCCCCACCGATAACGGCGATCTCGCGGCGAATTCGCCGCGGAGACCACCGTTATCGTGTACAGGACCGCCCACTGAAGAGATGGATATCTCGGTTGTGGCAGCAGCTGCTGCCGTTACCGAGATATCCATCTTTAAAAAGAGGACGTCTTTTTGACATGGGGCCGTGGTCAAGAGGTTAAAGCGTACCTTCAGTTATTTTTTCATCTTTCCATCTAATAAATCTTGTTGTTTTAACTTTGGATAGTAAAAAAAAAATTTCCTGACATTAAATACCTTATAAAGCCCACTTCCTGTTTCTTGTCTGATAAAAAAGCCTAGGCTTACGACATCATGCACAACTCTCTCTCACCCTTATGAGAGTTTGCCAGGAAGGTAGGGGGATGAGTCATAAGAGGGCCAATGAGAGTTGCAGAGCTGGAGGTGTGCCCTTTGTGTGTCTGTGAAAATCCAGGAAGTAAACAGGCAGCAGCTTCAGCTGGACAACAGAAAATACCCCTCCAAACCTTATTTTATTTAAAAACAATCTGCGATTTTTATCATGACTGTGACATTATGGCGGACACATAGGACACTTTTGAAACTAATTTGGGGCCATTGTCATTTATACAGCGAACAGTGCTATAAAAATGCACTGATTACTGTGTAAATGACACTGGCAGGGAAGGGGTTACACACTAGGGGGTGATCAAGGGGTTAAAGGGGTTGTAAAGAAAAAAAAATGTCACCTTAATGCAATCTATGCATTAAGGTGAAAAAACATAGAATGCTGCCGCCCCCCCGAGCCCCCGTTATACTTACCTGATCCCTCGAAAGTCCCGCGCGGTCCCGATATCCTCTTCGCCGCTCAGCCTGGCCGCTGATTGGCTAGAGCGGATGGATCCAGTGATGCGGCGCGCCGAGGGGCGGGGCCGAGTGATACAGCGAGCAGCTATGGCCGCTTGCAGTATCACGGGAGCACGCCCGCAATTACTGACCACCATGCGAGCTCTCGCATGACTGTGGTTAGTAATTGCAGGGAGGACCAGAGACAGCCACCGAGAGACCCAGAAGACGTGGATCGGGGGAACTGTGTGCAAAACGAACTGCACAGTGGAGGTAAGTATAACATGTTTGTTATTTTAAATAAAACATTTTTTTTCCTTTAGTGACACTTTATGGGAGTGATTCTAACTGTAGGGGGAATGGGCTACCACTAACATGACAGCGATCACTGCTCCCGATGACAGGGAGCAGCAGATCCCTATCATGTCACTAGGCAGAACAGGGAAATGCCTTGTTTACATAGAGAACGCGGCAGGCAGCCAAATTAAAGGGGACGTAAGGGGGGGCGGCGCCCCTATTGACGGACCACCAGAGAGAAACGCGCTATACAAGTTCAATGCTAAGTATATATTAGCAGTGGAATAAAGAATGAAGCAGATGTGTGGTATGTTTGAGGAAGAAATGAAAACGTTCCCCCATAACAAATAGGACAAAATAACAGAAAAAGAGTTGGACTAGAGTTGAGAAACACTGACTTATGCCTTGTTTCCACTGCACGGATCGGTTCGGGTCAGAAAGAATGGAGCGGTTAGAATGGGACCGGTCTATTCTGCAGAGCATTTCCACTGCAAAATCGGACCATCCGGGACCATGCAAGGTTTAGAAAAAAAGCCTAGCACGTCCACCAATCAGTGAGATGTATTTGTAGGTCCGCCCTAATGGAACCGTTCCATTCTCTATGGCCCCACATCTGAAGCAGGACCCAGAATGGTCCGGTACGGTTCGCTTTTATGGCACGCTTTCATAATGGAAACACCCAAAAAAGCGTACCGTACCGAACCGATCCGCTCAGTGGAAACGAGGCATTAGATTCCCCAAAAGAAAGTTATGTCATCGTTCTTCCTGCGCCATCTTTGTTGAAAGCAATAGCCGGAGTTTCCTCAGAATCGCCGCCATCTTGCTACACCCCACACTCGACCACAGTAAAAATACAGTGATAAGGCGGGAAGCGGACATCTTGTTACACCCAACGGAGTTATACATTTCACTGTTATTTTTAACAGTAAACTCTGCTTATATCGTGAAATACAGTACAGTGGAACCGTGGATTACAAGCATAATCCATTCCAGGAGAATGCTCGTAATCCAAAGTACTCACATATCAAAGCGATTTTCCCTATTGAAGTCAATGGAAACGAAAATAATTTGTTCCGCATTGACTTCAACGGCATGCAATACCGCATGTGGCCAGAGGTGGGGGGGCGCCGGAGAGCCTCTGAAACAGCCGGCAAAGCCCGAAGACAGCTCGGGAACGGAGTATTTCATGTCTTTCCAAACATGTCCGAATGGCTTCGATCGGCCCCGGCGCCCCCCACCTCAGGCCAAACGCGGTACTGCACACCGCTTTGGCCTAAATCCTGCTCGTTTTGCGAGACAACACTCGCAAACCGATTTACGATCTTTAAAAATACAGTGCTCGTATTGCGAAACGCTCGTTAACCGCTTTACTCACAATCTGAGGTTCCACTGTATTTACAATTCTGACTGTTTAGATGTTGATTTTTGAAAGCAGCGACAAGCCTCCTGATCTCGCAGGTTTTCCAATCCGACAGAACACCGCTGCTTTCAAAAATCAAAATCAAAACAGTCAGTCAGAATTTCACAATATAAGCCGAGTTTACTGTTAAAAATAACAGTGAAATGTATAACTCCGTTGGGTGCAACTCTCCTTCATGGATGAGCTCCGGTGTGTTCGCACACTCCGCGTGCAGAGCCCGCCAGGAAATCAGCGCTGCGCTAATCACAGGCAGTGAGACCTTTCCCGATCTCTGCAGCCACGCATTGGCAAATGTCTCACTGCCTGTGATTAGCGCAGTGTCGACTTCCTGGCGGGCATGTGGAGTGTGCGAACACGCCGGAGCTCATCCCTACTCTCCTTGAGGGCACCCAAAGGTGTCCCAGGCCGCTGAAGTGTTCGGTTTGACTTGAAGAAAAGGTGGCAAGTGGCAACCCTGCTGTACACATCTTGAGTAAGGATGAGCTCCGGCGTGTTCGCACAGTCCATGTGCAGAGCCCGCCAGGAAGTCGGCACCGCGCTGCGCTAATCACAGGCAGGGAAAAATTTCCCGATTTCTGCAGCCGAGCATCAGGATAATGTCTCCCTGCCTGTGATTAGCGCAGCGCGGTGCCGACTTCCTGGCGGGCTCTGCACATGGACTGTGCGCACACGCCGGAGCTCATCCTTAATCTTGAGGAATATGTGAATACACAATGTACACCATTTTTCTGAGAGGACCGGGATATTGAATGTGCAGTCCCTACCTGTGCTCCCTTGCTGTCAGTCAGTACATGTTCCTTATACACGTCCTGCTCCAGGTCCCTCAGTCTCCATGTGCACACATACACTTCCTGGCCGGTGTTCTACAATGCCACCTTCAGCACACAATCACTGACAGGTCACACAAGAGAAGCATGTCTGTATCTAGAAACACCATGCCGATGACCTAACTCCAATAATAACTCTACTCGGGGATGCTTCTTTTCCTACTTACAAAGCAAGCGGAACGTTTAGCGCAGGCTGTGTTGACTGGGGAATGGGTTGTGACGGACCCGCACCCGGAAGTCGCCTGTGATTCTGCAAGTGATACGCACTGTGCTGTACCGGCTGGGTAAGCTTCATCCTAATGATACCCAGCACTGACACATACGATGGGCTGCTGTTAAATAGATGTAGTTCTTTCGTTAAATATTTCACATTTGTAATGAGATTAGTTGCTTGTCTGTCATGCTGACTTGTTCCTAGTCAGTGGCTTAGTGCTGAAGAAAAGGCAAACATGAAAGCCAGGCAACTAGCATTTTCAGAAAGCAGTCCTCAATGGCAACCACCATGTTGTTATCTCTGACAGCTTTACTTTAATATCCTGCTTGGGAGGATCAATAGGGTGTAAAGCCTCATACACACGATCGGATTATCCGACGGGAGTTGTGTTATGACAGGCTGTTGTCGGAAAATATGACAGTTTGTACGTCCAACGGACAATTGTTGTCGGATTTTCCGCGGACAAATGTTGGATAGCATGCTTTAAAATTGTCTGACAACAATTGTGTGTTGTCGCATAGCTCCCAACTAGGGATGAGCTCCGGCGTGTTCGCACATTCCACGTGCAGGGCCCGCCAGGAAGTCGGCGCTGCGCTAATTACAGGCAGTGAGACATTTCCCGATCTCTGCAGCCACGCATCGGGACAACGTCTCACTGCCTGTGATTAGCGCTGTTCCGACTTCCTGGCGGACTCTGCACGTGGGGTTTGCGAACACACCTGAGCTCATGAGTAAATAAGGCCCAGTAGCCAAGCATTTAGGGCATTAAACACAGGCAATACAACACCTGTCACATGTTCTCTAGAGAGCGAACCAAAGCGAGCAAAGCAGATGTAAACGAGTCCTAATAATTATCTGTTTCAATGGTCCAACACCTGCAAGGTTATTCGCCAGAATCTTCTCCCCATCTTTTTCCAAGTGCCAGGCTTCGGTTGCCCTGATTGGCCAGGGTGAGATCACTTCACTGGTTTGCGAGCATAATTTGTTCCAGAAACATGCTTGTAATCCAAAGCACTTGTATATCAAAGCATTTTTTTACAGGGTATACAAGAGAAGAGAGGCACCTCTAAGTGTAGCAATAAGTTGCTAAATGTTGTATCTTCATTAAATGTAACCATATTGCTACACTTAGAGGCTCCTCTCTTCTTTTTTTTATACTCAGTTGTGACATGACTAAGGATGAGCTCCGGCGTGTTCGCATAGAACACGTGCAGAGCCCGCCAGGAAGTGAGCACGGCGCTGCGCTAATCACAGCCGGGGAGACATTGTCCCGATGCTCGGCTGCAGGGATCATGCAATGTCTCCCTGGCTGTTATTAGCGCAGCGCCAGGCTCACTTCCTTGCGGGCTCTGCATGTGTTCTATGCGAACACGCCGGAGCTCATCCTTAGACATGACGCTACTCTTATATCAAGACATCGCTTGTATATCAAGGAAAAAGTTATTAAAACATTTTGCTTGTCTTGCAAAACACTCTTAAACCAAGTTACTCTTAAACCAGGGTTTGACAAATTTGCTTGGAATCTAGGAGCCAGCTAAAAAAGTTAGGAGCCAGAAAACGCACCCTGTCCCGACGAGCTTGCGCGCAGAAGCGAACACATGCGCGAGCAGCGCCCGCATATGTAAACGGTGTTCAAACCACACATGTAAGGTATCGCCGCGATTGGTAGAGCCAGAGCAATCATTCTAGCCCTAGACCTCCTCTGTAACTCAAAACATGCAACCTGTAGATTTTTTTAAACGTCGCCTATGAAGATTTTAAAGGGTAAAAGTTTGTTGGCATTCCACGAGCGGACGCAATTTTAAACCGTGACATGTTGGGTATGAATTTACTCGGCGTAGCATTATCTTACATAATATTAAAAAAAATGGGGATAACTTTACTGTTGTCTTATTTTTTAATTTAAAAAAGTGTATTTTTTTCCCAAAAAAGTGCGCTTGTAAGACCGCTGCGCAAATACAGCGTGACAGAAAGTATTGCAACGATCGCCATTTTATTCTCTAGGGTGTTAGGATAAAAAATATATATAATGTTTGGGGGTTCTAATTAGAGGGAAGAAGATGGCAGTGAAAATAGTGAAAAATGGCATTAGAATTGCTGTTTAACTTGTCATGCTTAACTTGTAATACCAACGGCCACCGCCAGATGGCGCCAGCTCACACAAGGAAGAGCTGCCCACCTAGCCAAGTCGCCAGGACGCTATTTCTAGTCGCCATGGCGACTGGGATTTGTCGAGCCCTGTCTTAAACCAAGGTTTTACTGTATATTGAAGAAGAGACACTAGGGATTGATTTACTAAAGGCAAATATACTGTGAAGTACAGTTGCTCTAGATCAGGGGTCTCAAACTGGCAGCCCTATAGTTGTTGCAGAACTTCAAGTCCCATGAGGCATTGCCAAGGCTGACAGTTACAAGCATGACTCCCAAAGGCAGAGGCATGATGGGACTTGTAGTTTCGCAACAGCTGGAGGGCCGCAAGTTTGTGACCCCTGCTCTAGATCTTGGTAAATGAGAAGCTCTGCTGATTTCCATCATCCAATCATGTACAAGAAAATATGCTGTTTTTTTCTTTCCCTTACATGTGATTGGGTATTCTTTGCAGCGTAAAGCTTTACCTCATATAATCTAGAGCAAGTGCACAGTATATTTACCTTTAGTAAATCGATTCCATTGTATGTTTCTTCTGCAATGAAGAGCCTGTCTGTTCACAGTTGTTTTATGTTATTTTTTTCTTTTACTTCAGATATGCTTTAAAGTGATTGTTAACTTTCGGGTTTTATTTATTTTTTTAAATAACAAACATGTCATACTTGCCTCCACTGTGCAGCTCGTTTTGCACAGAGTGGCCCCGAACCTCCTCTTCTGCGGTTCCCTGGCGCCGCTCGTATTTTCTCGCATCAGATAATCCTCAAGGAGAAGCGTTCTCCCAGGGGGTTACCGTGCGGGCACGCTCCCGAGTCCAGCATTTGTGTCCATAGCCACGAATTGCCGGACTCGGCTCTGCATTGGATTTGATTGACAGCAGCGGGAGCCAATGGCTACGCTGCTATCAATCGATCCAATCAAGAGCCGGTACCCCGTGCAGAGAGGGAGAACGTGCCTCCGCTGAGGGAATGAAGGGGCTCAGGTAAGTAAAACAGGGGAGGGGGGGGCTGGGGGGCCGGTCACTGACAATTTGTTTTCACCTTAATGCATAGGCTGCATTAAGGTGAAAAAATACAAGGGTTTACAACCCCTTTTAACTTATTAAAGCGCAACTCGAAGGAATTAGAAAAAAAAAAACTACATTTGCAGAGGGTTCCCCACAATGCAAGAATTAGATGGTTGTTAAAAAAGTTCATGTTTCTTGTGACTTTTGACTATGTACAGGGCGAAGTGTTTTAGGATTGCCCTATGTACAGGGTGCAGTGTTTTTAGGGTTGCCCTATGTACAGGGTGCAGTGTTTTTAGGGTTGCCCTATGTACAGGGCGCAGGTTTCAGTAGTACGTTATGTACAGGGTGTAGAGTTTAGGGATGCGCCATGTACAGAGTGCAGGGTTCAGGAGTGTGTTGTGTCCAGAGTGCAGATTTCAGGGGTGTGCTATGTACAGAGTACAGGGTTTAGAAGTGTGCTATGCACAACGTGCAACCGCAACCCCCCCCCCCCCCCCCCCCAACACACAAAACTTCCTTGACTCTCTTTTATCTGGCCTGGCTCTAATACCTCCCTGTGTAGGTGGCTCTGCCTTGCCTTGCAGGGAGATCGTTCTCTCCCCAAGATTCTGGAGATCTGTCCCTGCCGTGCCCTGCCATGAGTGCGTACAGGGATCTGTTACAAAGCTATCTCTTGTAAATACAGTAGGCTTCTGTGTTTACAAGTGGGAGTGGAGTGCAAGAAGCAGAGGTGGCAGAATGGAGTTTTGACTGCAAAATTTGGTGTGAGGACCACATGACAACGCCTGGCGGGCCAGATTGGGCCCACGACCTTGTGTTTGACATACAATATGTGGGGTACATCATGCTGATTGTCCTTTAGCCAGGAAATGTAACAAGCTCTATCTGACTTGCTGCAGCTTCTAATGCACACAGAGAAGCTCCCAGTGTGTAGTGAAATCTGATAAAGCAATTTCAGTACAGGAGAGGAGCCGCTACAACTGTGCAAGACGGAAGGTAAGGTTGAAGTTTAGCTTTCCAAAAGCTAGGCACCCGCTGCAATTCTCTTAGGTGTATTGGTAAGCTCTGTCCTGGAATTTGCTCTGACTTGTGCTCCTATTGTTGTAGGTGAGCAAACATGGCAGCGGTTATAAACACTGAGCTGGATCCAGTTTTCATAAAAGCACTTGGTTTTCTTCACTCTAAGAGCAAAGACTCTGCTGAGAGACTGAAGGCTTTACTAGATGAGTCTTTGTGCAAGAGCCTCGACTCTGGCTATCGGCTGCCTCAAAAGGTAAGATACATACATGGATTCAATTGATTTATGGCAGCTTACCAAGCATTGTATTTTGGATAGAATATGGAAGAAAGTAGAAGAGGTTAAAGTGAGAACTAAATTCCCCATTTGCTGATATTCATATGGAAGAAGACCTTGTTCCCCCTGAACTTCCTTCATAAATAATTTTCCCAGTGAAAACAGTAAATGATGTTTAAAGATCAGCTCTGGGAAATGTGAATATTCCTCCGTGCACCTGCATTGCAAGAGTTAAAGCAGTAGTAAACTCTGTGGGGGGGGTTAATAAATAAAAATCCAGTACCCTTTAAGCTAATGTCATAATGTGCTAGTACGCATGCTAGCACAATATGAAAGACTTGCCCTAAAAAAAAAGCCCTCCAGCTGTACGCTGTCACCTCTAACAGGGCTTCCATCTTCACCTGGTCTTCCTTCCCGGTTCATGGGCTCTGGGCGTTTTGAAAGGCCAAACCACGACAATGTCTTTCCCGCGCATAGGAGCCGTGGCACAGCACTCTGAAGGGATGGCCGGTGATGTCACTGGCCACAGAAGTAGTGAATATCTCCGAAACGGTGCACGATTATGAGATATACAGTGGGGATCGAAAGTTTGGGCACCCCAGGTAAAAACTTGTATTAATGTGCATAACGAAGCCAAGGAAAGATGGAAAAATCTCCAAAAGGCATCAAATTACAGATTAGACATTCTTATAATATGTCAAAAAAAGTTAGATTTTATTTCCATCATTTACACTTTCAAAATGACAGAAAACAAAAAAATGGCATCTGCAAAAGTTTGGGCACCCTGCAGAGTTAATATCTTGTACTGCCCCCTTTGGCAAGTATCACAGCTTGTAAACGCTTTTTGTAGCCAGCCAAGAGTCCTTCAATTATTGTTTGAGGTATCTTTGCCCATTCTTCCCTACAAAAGTCTTCCAGTTCTTTGAGATTTCTGGGCTGTCTGTCACGCACTGCTCTTTTAAGGTCTATCCATAGATTTTCAATTATGTTGAGGTCAGGAGATTGTGAAGGCCATGGCAAAACCTTCAGTTTACGCCTCTTGATGTAATCCCCCATGGATTTTGAGGTGTGTTTAGGATCATCCATTTGTAGATGCCATCCCCTCTTTAACTTCAGCTTTTTCACAGATGGCATCAATTTACCATCCAAAACTTGCTGAAATTTTATTGAATCCATTTTTCCTTCTACTCGTGAAATGTTCCCTGTGCCACTGGCTGTAATACAACCCCAAAGCATGATTGATCCACCCCCATGCTTAACAGTTGGACAAAGGTTCTTTTCATTAAATTCTGTGCCCTTTCTTCTCCAAACGTACCTTTGCTCATTCCGGCCAAAAAGTTCTATTTTAACCTCATCGGTCCACAGAACTTGTTTCCAAAATGCATCAGCAGTGTTTACTACTGCTTGTTAAGGTCTAGGGAAAAGTAAAAACTTATTACCTGATTATCTGCTCCCCAGACAGATGGCACTTCCCTGTGCTTTGGCGGTGGATCGTCGCTTAACCCCTTGGCACTGACATAACACAAATATGTGGACCTACTGGACTTTTTTCCGTGGGGGCGCAAATTTGTGTATCTCCCTGTGCATTGGAATCGCGTAGATTCTGGGTCACCTGATCACTGTGATATCAGAGGCTATCACAGCGATCAGTCATTGTGAAGCCTGCCCCCGTGTTTACCCTCTCTTTACGAAAGGCAAATCCACTTTGCACTACAAGTGCAAAGTGCACTTGAAATTGCACTGAAAGTGAATTTGGAAGTGCAGTCGCTGTAAATCTGAGGGGTAGATCTGACATGAGGGGAAGCTCTGCTGATTATATCATCCAATCATGTGCAAGCTAAATGCTGTTTTTTATTTTCCTTGCATGTCCCTCTCGGATCTACAGCGACTGCACTTCCAAGTGCACTTTCAGTGCACTTTGCACTTGTAGTTTTCACTTGTAGTGCAAAGTGGAATTGCCTTGTAAATAATTAAGCTGTCCTTACAGAGAGGGAGAAAAAACAATATATATATATATATATATATATTAGGGCTGCGCATCTTCACTCGTCTCACGATTCGATGCGATTACGATTATCAAGTCCACGATTCGATTCGATTCGATTCGGCGATGCATCACGATGCATCACGATTACCGACGAGCTCTCACTTCCGCTTGGGCCGCCTAGGTGGCCCTTCCTCCCCGCAATCTTCTGAGACACATCACAGGTTCCAGAAGATTGCCCAGCTATGCAGGACAGCGCAGTGAGACATGTACACCTGGCTGTGAAGCTGCAAGCTGTCACAGCCGGATGCCCACAGAAGTATTGCCAGCGCCGTGGACAGAATGGAGTGTTCGGGTGGCAACATCGCTGGATTGTGGGACAGGTGAGTGTCTTTTTATTAAAAGTCAGAAGATACTTTTTTTTTGTAGCTGCTGACTTTTAATATTTTTTTTTACTGAACTCTGCTTTTAAATAAAAATAACCTCACTCCCTTAAAGTGGAGTTCCACCCAAAAGTGGAACTTCTCCTTTAAGCACTCCTCGCCCCCTGACATGCCATATTTGGCATATCATTTTTTTTGGGGGGGGGGTCCTCTTTTTAGTGGGACTTCCTGTCCTGGCTGCCTAGGTGACTCCTTCTGTCGCCCTAGGTGGCCCCTCCATGCCAGCGATCTTCTGGGACACAGGTCCCAGAAGTTTGGCTGGCCAATGGCAGATCACAGTGCGCGCCTGGCCATGAAGCCGTAAGCTATCATGGCCGGGTGCCCACAGTAGATATGATGGCATTGAGGAGAGGAGCGGGGAAAGGTATGGGGCTCTGTGCGGTCGCATCGCTGGACCGTGGGACAAGTAAGTGTCGGTTTAATAAAAGTCACCAGCTACACTTTTGGTAGCTGCTGACTTTTACTAAACTAAAAAGCAGTGGAACTCCACTATAAAAAGTGATTAGTGCACTACAGGGTACAGGAATATACACATGTGGCTGCTGGGAGGTCTGGAGGGATTATAATTCACAGCAAGTTCCCTGTACTGTCTGTGTTGAAATTTGAATGTGAAAAAAAGGGGAGGTACAGCGCAAAAAACTAATGTAAAAATTGAAAACCTGCACATGAGGCGCAGGTTGATATGTTAGTGGTAATGAATTGATGACACTAGAAAAAACAAATATATATAATCAATGGTTATTGGATGTAACATATGAAGGATAAACCCAATAATTATGACATATAGCTGGGAAATCTTCAGATAGTGCAAGAAAAAATTCTCTCAACAATACGTGCCAAAAGATGAAATCAATCAAAGAAATCCAAATAAATATGGTGACGTATGAGTGGGTGAAAAAAATCCACAAATAATGATCAAGTGAAAAGCTGTTGAATTATGTTGCCAGTATATAATCAATGGTATAATCATATATATAATCAATAGTTATTGGATGTAACATATGAAAGATAAACCCATAATTCAACAGCTTTTCACTTGATCATTATTTGTGGATTTTTTTCACCCACTCATACGTCACCATATTTATTTGGATTTCTTTGATTGATTTCATCTTTTGGCACGTATTGTTGAGAGAATTTTTTCTTGCACTATCTGAAGATTTCCCAGCTATATGTCATAATTATTGGGTTTATCCTTCATATGTTACATCCAATAACCATTGATTATATATATTTGTTTTTTCTAGTGTCATCAATTCATTACCACTAACATATCAACCTGCGCCTCATGTGCAGGTTTTCAATTTTTACATTAGTTTTTTGCGCTGTACCTCCCCTTTTTTTCACTTAGCTTTAAATTTGTATCTATAATTTTTGGTACCTGGCAGCACTTTTTCTGTATTCTGCGCAGTGTTTTTTTCTACTAGAAAAAGTTTTTCCTGTGTTGAAATTTCCCTGACTTCCCAAGTTCGCACATTCCAGCACACTAGGAGTTAACACAATGGAATGTGCAAACTTAGGACACCAGAGAAATATCAACATAGAGCACATGGAGGAGGAGAAAGAATATTGCTGTAATTAAGAATCCCCTATTTGCAATGCATGCCGTTCTAAACCATTTAATGGCCACTGCTGCATGTGCTGTTTAAAATATATACAGTGAGCTTCTCATACCTTCGTTTCTGTGTGTATGCTGCTCTCTGTATTTCCGCACATGTGACTGTCCTGTCTGGCCCGCCTCTCACCACTCGTTCTCCTCTTTCCCGACTTCAGTGGGAGTTCTCAGCCCCGCCCACCGACTGTACTATAGCTATCAGATGAGAAGAGAGGCGGGCGGGGCTGAGACGTAGGAGGTGAGAGGCGGGCCGGAGCTAACATGAGAGGATTCCGGAATATACAGACAGCAATATAAGTATGAAACACTGTGTATTTTAAAAAGTACATGCAGCAGTGGCCATATAGTGTATTATAGCGGCATTTAATGCAAAATGGGTATTTTATTAGACGCGCTCGGAGCGATCTCCCGGGAGGGGCGGGGCAAGTCGGGATGACGTCACCCGACATCGATTATTGGGGCCACATGCATCGATGCCGAATCGGGGGCCCCCGAATCGCGATGCATCGATGCATCGATTATATTCAACACCCCTAATATATATATATATACGCCATAACGTGTTAGTGTTAAATTTTTAATCATTTAATTATATATATATATATATATATATATATATATATATATATATATATATATATATATATATATATATATATATATATATATATATATATATAAAATTAAATTATTAAAAAATTTCCCAGGTCAAGGTCTGATCTAGGTCAGTGGCAGGGTTAGTGTTTTGGTCAGGATTTTTTTTTTTTTTTAATTGGTGTCAGTGTGTTTTAGGTAGGATATATAAAAAGAAAAAAATAGCACAATGCACACTGTTGTTTCTGGGCTTTACTACGGATACAAACAACAAATAAAATACACGTGTGGAATAGCTGGCATCATCAGGAACAGGAGAACTTATTTTGAGTTGTTCTTTGGTGAAAGGTTATGGTAGTAGCAAGAAATATACAGCTAAATTATTTAAAAAAAAATGTTTTTTCATTTTTTTTTTTTTTTTTTTTATTACTTTGGGACAATTTTATTTGCTCTTGTACCATCTGAGACATCTTTGCTGGTGTAACTTTAAAAAAAAAAAAACTAACACGTTATGGCGGATTTATCTGTTAAATGAAGCTCTCCAGCACTGCAGTGTTAGTGCTCCAGATAGACCCGGACGCTTCCATCTTTGCTCGGTCTTCCTTCCATGTTTGCTCTTTTCAGCCTTTTGAATGACCAGGCCACGATTATGTGACTCTCACGGGAGTCACTATATCACAGCACAGAGCAGTAAATGTACTCTGAGCTCCATGTGAATGGCTCAGTGCACATTAACGCCAACAGAAGAGCATTTATGACCCACTAGGGTCTCTTCTGTTATAAAACCCCTGCCTGGCAGCATTTTTTAAAATCTCAAGTTTAATTTTGCTTTAATCCATATATGTCCCAATAACTTCCTTTGTTTTAATGTACGCTATATATTACGGGATGGTAGTTCTGACAGTTTTATATTTAGCTACAGCAGTGTATAGGCTTGAGTTCCTCATTAATCTAGTAAAAAGACAAATTAAAACTATTAAAAGGTGACTCTGTTAGGCTTTAGATTACCGGTATGAGCAATAAATGTGGTCCAATAGTTTGTATGCTTTGGTCTTACACTGTAAAGATGTTTTTAGACATTCCTATACGATCAAGCCCTTCGTCCCCTAGTATTAACAGCTAAACACAAAAGCCAATTCAGGTTATTTCAGTGATTGGTAGAATTCATTTTGACAAGTCTTTCTACAGAAGCGGTAACATCTAGAATTTAATATTAATGTCTATCATAAGAGACAATTTGAAAAGCTTCTAGGGAGTTTTTGGTATAAACCTTCAACCATCAGGTATCATGGGAATGCTGCAGGACCTACTCTAAGCCCCCGTTCACATCGTTGCGACTTTTCATGCAATTTGACAGGTTCAAATTGTGTGACAGGTCCTGACCCTATTGTGGGCAATGGAACTGCAATGGAACTGCCACGCCAATTTGAACATTTAAAGTTCCTGTACTATTTTTTGGGATTTCAGGTGCGACTTGCATAGACATCTGTGCATGAAGTCGCACAGATGTCAGCCAAGTCGCACTGGAATTCGCACTGACCTGCAGCTTTGAAGTCAAAGTCAGATTCAGTGGGGGGGGGGGGCTAATGCTGGATGATATGATGACCCTTTCTGTTGCCTTGCTTGGTGGTAGACTACGGTGCTTTGAAAAAAAAAGTATTTTTACCCCTTGAAATTTTTCTCATTTTGTCATGTTGCAGCCAAAAACGTGAATGTATTTTATTGGGATTTTTTGTGATAGACCAACACAAAGTGGCACTTAATTGTGAAGTGGAAGGAAAATGATAAATGGTTTTCAAATTTTTTACAAATAAATATGTGAAAAGTATTACAGCTGCAAATTTGGGGATGTCTCTCTCTACCAGCTTTTCACATCTAGAGTAGGGTTGTCCCGATACCGATACCAGTATCGGTATCGGGACCGATACCGAGTATTAGCGGGAGTACTCGTACTCCCGCTAATACCCCGATACTAAAATAGAATAGAATACTGGCTGCTGTACGGGGGACAATGGCTGCTGTACTGGGGACATGGCTGCTGTACTGGGGACATGGCTGCTGTACTGGGGACATGGCTGCTGTACTGGGGACATGGCTGCTGTACTGGGGACATGGCTGCTGTACTGGGGACATGGCTGCTGTACTGGGGACATGGCTGCTGTACGGGGGACATGGCTGCTGTACGGGGGACATGGCTGCTGTACGGGGGACATGGCTGCTGTACGGGGGACATGGCTGCTGTACGGGGGACATGGCTGCTGTACGGGGGACATGGCTGCTGTACGGGGGACATGGCTGCTGTACGGGGGACATGGCTGCTATACTGGGGACATGGCTGCTATACTGGGGACATGGCTGCTATACGGGGGACATGTTATACGGGGGACATGGCTGCATTTGGGGACACATTTAAAAAAAAAGTATCGGTATTCGGTATCGGCGAGTACATAAAAAAAAGTATCGGTACTTGTACTCAGTCCTAAAAAAAGTGGTATCGGGACAACCCTAATCTAGAGAGTGACATTTTTGCCCATTCTTCTTTGAAAACTAACTCAATCTTTGTCAGATTGTATAGAGAGCGTCTGTGAACAGCAATTTTTCAAGTCTTGACAAAGATTCTCAATTGGATTCAGGTTTCGACTGAGCCATTCTAACACATGAATATGCTATGATCTAAACCATTCCATTGTAGCTCTAGCTGTATATTTAGGGTCATTGTCCTGCTGGAAGGTGAACCTCCTCCCCAGTCTCAAGTCTTTTGCAGACTCTAAGGCCCTGTACACACGATCAGTCTAAACCGATGAGAACGGACTGAAGTTCAGTTTCATCGGTCCAAGCCGACCGTGTGTGGGCCCCATCGGTCAGTTATCCTTCGGTCCAGAAATTTAGAACTTGCTTTAAAATTGAACTGATGGACGCCTAACCGATAGGTCAAAACCGACGGTTAGTATGCAAAAGCATCGGTTCAAAACGCATGCTCAGAATCAAGTCAACGCATGCTTGGAAGCATTGAACTTCGTTTTTTTCAGCACGTCGTGTTTTACGTCACCGCGTTGGACTCGATCGTTTTTTTAACTGATGGTGTGTAGGCACATCAGACCATCAGTCAGCTTCATCGGTTAACCGATGAAACTGAATTTCAGTCTGTTCTCATCGGTTTAGACTGATCGTGTGTACAGGGCCTTACAGGTTTTCTTCTAAGATTGCCCTGTATTTGGCTCTATCCAGCTTCCCTGTCCCTGCTGAAGAAAAGCACCTCCACAACATGATGCTGCCACCACCATGTTTCACGATGGGCATGGTGCATTGAGGGTGATGTGCAGTGTTAGTTTTCTACCACACATAGCGTTTTGCTTTTAGGCCAAAAAGTTAAATTTTGGTCTGATCTGACCAGAGCACCTTCTTTCACATGTTTGCTGTGTCCCCCACATGACTTCTCACACACTGAAAATTGGACTTCTTATGGCTTTCTTCCAACAATGGCTTTCTTCTTGCCACTCTTCCATAAAAGTCAGATTTGTGGAGTACAGGACTAATAGTTGTCCTGTGGAAAGATTCTGAGCTGTGGATCTCTGCAGCTTCTCCAGAGTTACCATGGGCCTCTTGGTTGCTTCTCTGATTAATGTTCTCCTTGTCCGGCCTGTCAGTTTAGGTAGATGGCCATGTCTTGGTAGGCTTGAGTTGTGCCATACTCTTTCCATCTTTGGATGATGGATTGAACAGTGCTCCGTAATATGTTCAAAGCTTGGGATAACCTAACCCTGCTTTAAACTTCTCCCCAACTTTATCCCTGACCTGTCTGGTGTGTTTCTTGGCCTTCACGATGCTCTTTGTTCACCAAGGTTCTCTAACAAACCTCTGAGGGCTTCACAGAACAGCTGTATTTATACTGAGATTAAATTATATACAGGTGGACTCTATTTACTAATTAGGTGACTTCTGAAGGCAATGAGTTCCACTAGATTTTACTTAGGGGTATCGGAGTAAAGGGGGCTGAATACAACTGCACGCCACACTTTACAGATATTTATTTGCAAACAATTTGAAAACCATTTATCATTTTCCGTCCACTTCACAATTATGTGCCACTTTGTGTTGGTCCATCACATAAAATCCCAATTAATTACATTTATTCTTTTGGTTATAAAATGAGAATGTGAAAAATTTTAAGGGGTTTGAATACCGTACTTTTTCAAGGCACTGTATGTAAAACTGTATGAAATGCATTATTTTCTTTTTGGCTATAATTTTAGTCCAACACTTCAGTTTATCTTTTCTTCCTTTCACTTTGTTTATGATGCTGTTATGCTAAACATATCACGTCTGTTTGTTCTCACTCACGGCCTGTGTGGGGAATTCAGCTTGTATTGTCTTATTTTCTTGTTTAACAAAATCAATAAAAATATTTGAAACACAAAATGGATAACTAGAATAAAAATGAAATCTAAAAATATATATTGGTGTCTACTGAAGCTTTTATATTTAACTATGACAGACATGCTTCAAAGTTTTTGGAATTCCACTTTTGTGGAAAGAAATTGCAAATAAGCAACAATATAGCATAATACAATTGCTGCACAGACCACTTTGAATGTAATATGAATACAAATTACCTTTCCTCTTACATCTGCAGCCTTCTGTATCTTTCTGTAAAATTCAAAGCAACATGGCAACTTGGAGGTATTCTGTACACCACTGGTGTTTAAAATGTATCCAAAAAGTCAGATTTTTAGGCCCCTTTCACACGATTGGACCCTCTATTCGCCTCTATGGTGCCACAGAGGTAAACAGACTTATGTCCGTTTACACCCGCCTACCTCCAATCCGATCTGCTAAAAAAACAGAAGTGGATCCATCCCTTCATCTGATCGGATCAGAGAGTAGAGTGGGCCTTGTCTGTGTCTGTTTTGCATATGCAGAGTGGACACGGACCTGTCATCCGCCCACTCTGCTCATTGTGGCCCGCGACTAGTTACTAAGTCGCTTAAGTGGCCCTCGCTCTTCAAAAGGTTGGGCACCCCTGCTCTAAGGCTTCATGTACACCAGCCTAAGCTGGCTGCTCCTAAACTTTTAAAAGTTTAGAAGCTTTTGCCATTTTTTTTTTGCCAGCACTCCTAAACTCAACTCCATAAGAGCCTATGGCCCGGATTCACAAAGCACTTACGCCGACGTATCTACAGATACGCAGCATAAGTGCAAATATGCGCCGTCGTATCTATGCGCCGGACTCTGAAACCAAGATACGCCTGAAAATAGGCTTCATCCGACCAACGTAACTTTCCTACACCGGCGTTTCGTGGGCGCATATTTACGCTGGCCACAAGGGGCGCTCCCATTGATTTCCTATTCAAATATGGAAATGAGGGAGATACGTCGATTCACGAACGTACTTGCGCCCGGCGCATAATATATGCGGTTTGCGTAAGTCGTACATCCGGCGTAAAGTTATTCCCCATATAGGAGGCGCAACTCATGGTATGGACCAGGGAACAGAGCCGTCGTATTTTACGTCGTTTACGTAGTACGTGAATATGGCTAGGCGTAGGTTACATTCACGTCGTAGGCGATTCTGAGCATGCGCACTGGAATGCGGCCACAGGACAGCGCATGCGCCGTTCGTTTGAAGTACTTCTATGACGCTTGGCCCATCATTTGCATGGGGTCACGCCTCATTAGCATGGCTCACGCCCACTTCCACCTCGCTGGCTTACGCCGAGAAAACCCAGCGTAGATTTGAGAGCAAGCGCTTTGTGAATACTGTGCTTGCCTCTTTGCGCTGCGTCGGCGTAGCGTATATTCGATACGCTACGCGGGCATAAATATGCGCCGATTTATGTGAATCCGGGCCTATGTGTCCATGTACATATAGGCTTTTAGCAGAGTTTAGGAGCTGCAGCATGTGGGTGAGTTTCAACTTCCCTCTCCTGAACGCAGAAGAATCGCAGCGCAATCTAGCCACGTTTTGTGTTTTCCCACGGCTGCAGTAAATGTAGGCCAGATTACGTGAAGCCTGAGGGGATGCAGACACTGCAGCTTTCCGCATTAGCACACTTAAAGGCCACTAGCTGATTATAATCAACCAGTTCCTCCATTCAGAATAAGTATGCGATTTGTCTGGTAAAACAAATAGCTATTTCTTTACAGCCACAAAAGGTAGGAATGTGCTACATTTGGTAAAAGCCTCGCAATATACATAGATCTTCCAGAAGGGATTGTTTTTTCTCAACAAAAGTGGAGTTACTCTTTAACTACAAGCTATTATTAGTTATTGGACATACTAAGAAGTTTTTATAGTTATTAGCCACACTTGCCTATTTTTCTATCTGTTATGTTTAAGGACCTCGATTCACTAAAAATCACAATTCCTAAACCAAAATCGGAAGCCAAGGTAAACACCAGCAGTACTAGTAGCAGCAACCTAAGCAAGCCACTGCCATCAGAGAAGATTAAGAAGGAGGCCGAGAAGAGATCCGCAGATAAGGTAAAAAAAAAGGTTATATTTTTTGTCATTAATATAGGGCCTGTATGGGTTTGACATGCACTTAAAGCGGGAGTTCACCCTAAAAAAAAATTTTAACATTAGATTGATGCTCATTTTGTCTAGGGGAATCGGCTAGTTTTTTAAAAACGAAGCAGTACTTACCGTTTTAGAGAGCGATCTTCTCCGCCGCTTCCGGGTATGGTCTTCGGGACTGGGCGTTCCTATTTGATTGACAGGCTTCCGACGGTCGCATCTATCGCGTCACGAGTAGCCGAACGTCGGTGCGGCTCTATACGGCGCCTGCGCACCGACGTTCGGCTACTTTCGGAAAATCGTGACGCGATGGATGCGACCGTCGGAAGACTGTCAATCAAATAGGAACGCCCAGTCCCGCAGCCCACACCCGGAAGCGGCGGAGAAGATGCATCTCTTTGATTTAGAAAAAAATACCCGATTCCCCTAGACAAAATGAGCATGAATCTAATGTTAAAAATTTACATTTCCGGGTGAACCTCCACTTTAAAGCTCCACTTCGGGCAGATGGCAAAATAAACTGATTTTATTTATATATATATATATATATATATATATATATACACACACAAATAAATAATCTGTTTTACCTTCCAACGCAGTATTTGTGGCCCTTTAGCTTTTCTTGTTGCACAACCTTGTCACAAATTACTTTCAGGTGGATGACACCACCTTATCTACTATTGTTATAAACTGTAGAATGTATGAAGGCTTCTCCTTTCTTCACCCCCTGCCTGCTGACTAGACAGTAAAAAAATCATCTCACTCTGATCTCTCCATCAATCAGCATGTTCCTTTGTCAACATTTTTGCAAGCTGCTCTCCTAATTTGTCCCCAAACCTGCTCTTCCCCCTCCCATTTGGCTGTATACTGGATTGCAAGATGTGAATACCAAGCCAGTTTCATGTACTTGCACTAGTTGCATTTATAGTGCATCCAGAAAGTATTCACAGCGCTCCACTTTTTCCACAGTTTGTTATGTTACAGCCTTATTCCAAAATGGATTAAATTCATTATTTTCCTCAAAATTCTACAAACAATACCCCATTATGAAAATGTGAAAGAAGTGTGTTTTGAAATCTTTGCAAATTTACTAAAAAGAAAAAAAATCCCATGTACATAAGTTTTCACAGCCTTTGCCACGACACTCCAAATTGAGCTCAGGTGCACCCTGTTTCTACTGCTCATCCTTGAGATGTTTCTACAACTTGATTGGAGTCCACATGTGGTAAATTCAGTTGATTGGACATGATTTGGAAAGACACACATCTGTCTATATAAGGTCCCACAGTGCATGTCAGAGCACGAACCAAGCCATGAAGTCCAAGGAATTGTCTGTAGACCTCTAAGACAGGATTGTATGGAGGCACAGATCTGGGGAAGGGTACTGAAAAATTTCTGCAGCATTGAAGGTCCCAGTGAACACAGTGGCCGCCATCATCTGTAAATGGAAGAAGTTTGGAACCACCAGGACTCTTTCTGGAGTGGGCCACCTGGCCAAACTGAGCAATCGGGGGAGAAAGGCCTTAGTCAGGGAGGTGACCAAGAGTCTCTGATGGTCACTCTGGCAGAGCTCCAGTGTTCCTCACTGTTCTTCCTGAAGAACAACCATCTCTGCAGCACTCCAGCAATCAGGCCTGTATGGTAGAGTGGCCAGACGGAAGCCACTCCTCAGTAAAAGGCAAATTACAGCCCGCCTGGAGTTTGCCAAAAAGCACCTGAAGGACTCAGACCGTGAGAAACAAAATTCTCTGGTCTGATGAAACAAAGATTGAACTCTTTGGCCTGAATGGCAAGCGCCATGTCTGAAGGAAACTAGGCACCGCTCATGACCTGGCCAGTACCATGCCTACAGTGAAGAAATAATTATGGATGCACTTCCAAAAATCCTTTTATAGAAGCTTTATATGACAAGTGGTTTGCTCTGAGTTCAATTGGTGTGTCAGATTTTTTTTGGCAGTGGATTTGGACCAAATCTTCAGATTTGAGTGTAAGTACCGTGTATTCTAGCCGGGTTTTCTTTAACACCAGCTGAGTACTAGTTTTAATTGGTGTGTTCACCTGTAACCTAATGATAACATATTAGAGCAGTATATAGTTGATTTTGGTGACTAGCGCCAATAGGTAATGACAAACCGCAGATATATATGCAAAATGCGCCTACATCTTTGTCCCCGGCTCCATCTGTCAACCACTTGTCATATGAAGCTTCAATAAAAGGATTTTTGGAAGTGCAGCCGTCCAGAATTATTTCTTCACGTTAGACAGCCTGCACGCTGGGCTAGCACCTGACTAGTGTGTGTGGGGATTAACCAGAGGCTTACTCACCTGGAGCAGTTTTTCTTGTTTCATCTCTACAGTGAAGCATGGTGGTGGCAGTATCATCCTGCTGGGATGTTTTTCAGCAGCAGGAACTGGGAGACTAGTCAGGATTGAGGGAAAGATGAATGCAGCAATGTACAAAGAAATCCTTGATGAAAACCTATTTCAGAGCGCTCTGGACCTCAGACTGGGGCAAAAATTCATCTTCCAATAGGACAATGGCCCTAAGCACACAGCCAAAATAACAAATGAGTGGCTATGGGACAACTCCGTGAATGTCCTTGAGTGGCCCTGCCAGAGCCCAGACTTGAACCCGATTGAACATTTCTAGAGAGATCTGAAAATGGCTGTGCACCGACGCTCCCCATCCAACCTGATGGAGCTTGAGGGGTCCTACAAAGAAGAATGGGAGAAACATCCCAAAAATAGGAGTGCCAAGCTTGTAGCATCATACGGAAAAAGTCTTGAGGCTGTAATTGGTGCCAAAGGTGCTTCAACAAAGTATTGAGCAAAGGCTGTGAATAATTATGTACATGGAATTTCTTTTTCGATGTCTATTTTTAATAAATTTGCAAAAAGATTTGATAAAGATTTCAAACAAACTTCTTTCATGTTGTCATAATAGGATATTGTTTGTAGAACTTTGAGGAAAATAATGATTGTACTGAATTTTGGAATAAGGCTGTAACATATCAAAATGTGGAAAAAGTGATGCAATGTAAATGATTGATGAAAGTAGACCTTGCTGCATCCATTTAATGTCCTTTTTATATCTCCCGCTGGTTCAGCTTTGAAGTATACCCGTCAGGTGGTCAAAAGTGATAGAAATGTCAAACTGTAGGCATCTTTGATGACTGTTAGCATGCTTGTTCATCCTCAGCTAGTTTTCTGAGAGCTTGGCGAGCCCTTGGATCCCAGGCATACACTTTACATTTATCCCTAATTTATGGATGCCTATCTATGTCCATGTGTCCAATGATCGTTCAAAAGTTTAAGGTATGATAAAGACTTCCACCATGGACCATTGTATAGAAGGGGGCAGGCTTAGTTCAGCTGATTATAAACAAACCCCACTGGATGCCACATTTTTTACACTGTTATGTTAGTAGTGTTCATGAAAATGTATAATATGTTTGTGATTTCTATTTATACTTTTTTAATGATAGGTTATTGTTATCACCATGGTGATGAATAGCTAACACTAATTTTAAATGTCTTTCATGTTTGTGAAGTCAGAAGCAGCAAAATATGTAATGTTTGACACAGTTCACACCAAATGAGGACTGATTTACTTCTAGATTTATGGGGATATATCCCTATAGGCAAATGCAACACCCTGTTTCTGGGCTCACACTTTTTCAAAGCTTTTTTTTTTTTCCACACAACTTTCACACAACATTTTTTTTTTTTTTTTTTTTAAGTATGTGTGAATCTGAACGCCATTCTCATCCTTGTGTTTTGTATGTATTTGTGGGGGCAGATGAAGCTGGACATTAGTGATGTTATCGATTTACCAAAGAAACCTCGTTTGGAGAAGTCAGAAGCTCGGTCCTCCCCAAATCCGGCGCAGCCCAGCAAGGACCTGCCTATTCCTGATCTTTCCAGTTTTGATGAAACAAATGCTGATGACTTTGCCATGGAGATGGGTCTTGCCTGTGTAGTCTGTCGGTAGGTGCTCATTGCCTTTTACTATATACATTAGTAGTTCTAAACACCATTGTGTTTCTAAAGGCTGAAGTTTTTTTTTACCTTTATGCATTCTATGCATGAAGGTAAAAAAACGTTTAGCATGCAGCTCCCCCCCACAGTCCCCCTAATATATGCCTGAGTCCTATCGCGATCCAGCGATGTGCATGAGCGCGTCTGCTATCCCAGGCCTCCTGATTGGCTGAGAGATACCAGGGGGAGCCATAGGCTCTGTTGCTGTCAATCACAGCCAGTGAGGCGAGGGCAGGGCTGAGCCCCGTTCTGTGTTTCTTATGGACACACAGAGCAGGCATGCACAAGTGACCCTATAGCAAGCAGCTTACTATGGGGGCACTCAAGGAAGTGCACAGGGCAGATAAGTATAACAGGTTTGTTATTTAAAAAAAAAATACTTTTATTATCACTTAATTTTTATGAACATATGTTGGCACTGCTATTCGTATTTAACATCATATTGCAAACAGCAATGCAATAATGTATCCCAAAACATCTATTAGTCTAGTATGTCAGGAACAGAAAGCTCATCTGTTAACTGTATTTCTTCAATACTATTTTCATTATTTATTGCTGTGTTGTATACTTAATTATTTAATGTTTTACATGCAAGGTTAAGTCTTAGATTCTCATTTTTTACAATATTTCATTTTGTACAATATTGTGCTAAGACCGCATTGCGTTATAATTTGTTACAAAAATAGTGCCTGGAATAGAACTGTTTTTTTAAACTGTTAAATCGATAAGTTCAGTTCCGCTTTAAGTGTTTTGTTTTGGATTTAATTAAATTATATTCTGATATCTTGACCAAAAGTTTTTGAAACTTCAGATGTTTCTTTTTTAATTCCAGCCAAATGACAGTGTTTTCTGGTAACCAACTGGTGGAATGCCAGGAGTGCCACAACCTCTATCATCAGGATTGCCACAAACCTCAGGTTACAGATAAGGATGTAAATGACCCCCGTCTGGTATGGTACTGTGCCCGCTGTACTCGGCAGATGAAAAGAATGGTGAGGATCCCTGCTCTTCAGGTGTCTTTCTTTATAAAGATCACAATTTCTGCTATACTAGTAACTGATTTGTATACATGTAATGCAGCAACATTTATAGATTGGTTAATGGATCATTATGGGTAATAGTTAATACTAAGAAATCATGCTAGAAGTCACAGCGTTTTAAGTTAAGTCAAGTTATAAGAGTCATGGACCTAAAAGGCACTTTAAAGCAATGTGTACCTATCCTTTCTGCTGTCCTTCCTGACTTAAACTCAGTCTTCCTAGACACATACTTACTTCGACCTAGTGGCTAGGGTACCTGCTGTTTGTTTACAGCCCTACCTGAATATCTTGTGTACGCTTTGCTCTACAGTAGCTTCTCACAGACTTTTGTGGGAATGCTCCCCTAGCACCTCCAGCTTGGGAAGATGATGGCAAATAATTCTATGGGAACCTACTGTGCAGGCACAGCTAGTATATTAAAGATGTTCACATCTGCATGTAAACAAACCCTGCAGGATCAAGGTAAGTATTCATTTAAGAAAGGAAAGGATGGAGTAGATTTGGGCCCTTCTATCACCTAAAAAACCTGGCTGATCCTGCCAGTTTCTACCCCCCCCCCCCCCCTTTGTAAACTGACCACGGTGTATCCTGGCTGCTGAGCCCTTACACCGTGGTCAGTTTGCGTGCCTCCGTCATCTCCTCTGTCCTCCTGTGCCCTCCTCCCCCCTCCCCTCCTTGCCTGTCTGCCTCTGTGTCAGTGCCCGCCCCCTCTGCTCTTGCTGCTCTCATAGCTGTTGAAAATTTACATAATCTTGCTGGTTTCTTGATAACAGGAGCTACTTTCTCTGTGTTTTTTTTATAAGAAAATGTCACCTTTACCGTATTTCAGAGCAGCTCCCAGCGATCACGTGACCGGCCAGCTCTCTCTCTCTTCTCCTCGTGTCCCGGTTGACGTCAGCGGGGGAATCTCAGCCCCGCCCACTGCATCTGTCAGCCGGGCAGAGGAGAGAGCTGACCGGTGACGTGATCGTGGGGAGTCGCTCTGAAAATATGGTAAAGGAGGCATTTTTTTTAATAAAACACAGAGACGGGAGCACTTGTTTTTAAGAAAGCAGCAGGATTCTGTAAATTTATTTAAATGGGTTAACAACCACTTTAAAGACTTTCTAGATAAGAAAATATAACATAATTGTATTTAGTATAATTGTCTAGCCCTAACTACATAAACATTTGCCTACTAATATTTTATTTTTGCATGTAAAAAAAACAAGGTACAGTTTAGAGATCTTTGGGTAAATTCCTTTATGTACAAATTCCTTCTCTTTCCACCTACAGGCACTTAAAAATCAGAAGCCGACCCAGAAGCCTGCCTCTTCTATAGCATCAGCAGTAATGCCAGTTGTAAAGGACACATCCACCATCAAGCCTGAACTGAAGCCCAAGCCAGATTCTTCAACCTCTTTCCTAGCTTTTAAGAGATCTGAAGTTAAGGTATTGTATTACTTGACATCTAAACTATTCTCCTGCATGTCTTCTTAACAGATGGAAGTTACACAAGAGGCACAATTAAATAGGTTATTTTATTTACATCAAATAATATATATCAGTTTGGAGTGAAAGCTTGACTAATGTGTTAGTGCTAGCAGCTCTAGTATGCACACTCGCAGTCAGTGGTGGCCCATCCATTTCGAGCGCGGGCCCCCCCTATCCATGCGTTTGGCCCCCTGACCTACATGCAGGGCGCCGGACACTCAAATTCCAAGCCACAGGCTCTAATAGGCTTCAAAAGGGGTGGGTTCGGGGCGCAGTACACAGTTGTGTGACAATAACGAATACATTTTCGCTATTGTAACTCTGATTCTCCTCCCCGGCTAATCAACAAGTGGGTCATGAGACCCGTCACCCGATTGGCCAAAAGGAGATTAGTTTAGCCGCCAGGAGGAGGAGGGAGGAGATGCACAGCGTATGGAGAAGAGGAGACCATCACTGCTCACATTTATTAGATGTAGTAGTGTAGAAATGTCCTCTGCTGGTCACAATTAAGGATGAGCTCTGGCGTGTTCGCATAGAACACGTGCAGAGCCCGCCAGGAAGTGTGCACGGCGCTGTGCTAATCACAGCCAGGGAGACATTGTCCCGATGCTCGGCTGCAGGGATCGTGAAATGTCTCCCTGGCAGTTATTAGCGCAGCGCCGTGCACACTTCCTGGCGGGCTCTGCATGTGTTCTATGCAAACACGCCAGAGCTCATCCTTAGTCACAATGCCGATGTAAGGCAGGCTAGTAAAACCAATGAGGCAGCTGAGGCTCAGGAGTAAATTAACAGATCTGCCCATGTGAGACTGTAAAGGTTAGGGAGATAGTCAGCAGATCTGCAAGCACTGTGACTGGTGGGAGAGTGAAATCCTGAAATCGGTACAGCAGGGATTTCTGCAGATCCTGATGAGAGTGAGGGACCGACCCATGGCTACTGGGGTTTGCAGCTTCCAAGCACTAACGCAGGAAAAACTTGGCCAGGTAGCAGAGTGGAGGGAGAACATTGGGACATCTAGGCAACACTTTCCCATTTGGTACAGCAGGGAGGCTCCTCAGGCTCTTTCCTTCCAGTTCTCCACACACACACACATCAGTCAGCATACCTCGCTGAACCTGGCAGCTTTCTCAGATAGACTGGATTCTGTCAGACTGCTGTACACACTGACCAAAAGTCAGCCAATTCCTTCTGAACTGGCTGATTTTCAGACAGTGTGTACCCAAGATTAGCCCCTCACTCTTTTTGTCTCATGCTGCATAAAGACAAGTATACAAAGTTTCAGTTAGACCTTAAGTCTGAAGGCAAACAGCTTCTGCTTCACTCTGGGGATTCATGCCATGAGAGCCCCTTCTACTAAATGATTTTGTGCACAAGGACTTTATATGCATTTGAAAATTGTTTGAATATATCTAGACTTTAATAAAATTGTATTTCAGTTTCAATTTGACACCCAGGGCTTAGTTCAAGGGTCTCCTTACTATGGCCCACTGGCCACATCGGGCCGGCTATGAGATTTTATCCAGCTAGGGTCAGTGGCGTATCCTCTGACTAAGGATTCAGATCAGTTGGTCTACGCTTCTCCATCCTAGTAACCAGTGATGTGCTTGCACATATACAGGATGGAATTACCTCCATTCAGACCTGCTTCGCCTTCTGGTTACCACTCTGCTGCTAAGCTGTAGACTTAATTATAGTGGTCAGGGAGAGCCTTATTAGGACCCTAATGTAAAGGGAGACTCGGATGTAAAGAAGGGGCGTCTGATGTGAGTGGGGGTTCTAATGTGAAAGGACTGACTTCTGAAAGGAAGTTAATATATGGAACATTTTTAAAACTTTCTTTTCAACCCAAGAATATTTGTAAAATGTACAATGTGGCCCTCATACTGAAAAATGTGGAGGCCCCCCAGGTTAGAGGACTGTCTTCAATACATGCAGTTTTGGGAGCATTATACAATGTGGAGAGTATATGTAGCATACCACAGAACTTCCACAGACCCTCTTCGTAAACTCCATTGGTAGGGGAGATAGTTTACAGGTACAAAGTTTGGAGTATGTGGTTTCCTGTCTCTTCTTTATACCGAAGGGGGATCTTGGTATACAGGGATTGGGTAGGTTTTCATTTTAAACAACATTCTATTTGGTACGCCAGTGGTGTACCTAATGCAAGTAGTGCCAAGAATTGTAGATTGTATTTTTATTCTTTATTATAGTTTTATATTCCTTCCTTTTTGTACTCAAAATGCCAAACGTTAATTTTCAATGTTAAAAACCTCAATGTAATTTTCGTAAATAATAAAAAGAAATATATATAACACACACACACACTTCAGTGATTATAAACATACATGCTTCATTAACCACGGACAGGCACATGTACGTACCTGTACGTCCTCTGCTAGACGTGGGTGGGGGGTCCGATCGGGACCCCCCCCCCCCCCGGTACATGCGGAGGTCGCGTCCGCTCGGGGAGTGATCCGGGACGACGGCGCGGCTATTTGTTTATAGCCGCTCCGTCGCGATCGCTCCCCGGAGCTGAAGAACGGGGAGAGCCGTGTGTAAACACGGCTTCCCCGTGCTTCACTGTGGCGGCGCATCGATCGAGTGATCCTTTATATAGGGAAGACTCGATCGATGTTGTCAATCCTACAGCCACACCCCCCTACACTAGTAAACACACACACAGTGATCCCTAAATCCTACAGCGCCCCCTGTGTTTAACTCCCAAACTGCAACTGTCATTTTCACAGTAAACAATGCAATTTAAATGCATTTTTTGCTGTGAAAATGACAATGGTCCCAAAAATGTGTCAAAATTGTCCGAAGTGTCCGCCATAATGTCGCAGTCACGAAAAAAATCGCTGATCGCCGCCATTAGTAGTAAAAAAAAAAAAAAATGCAAAAAAACTATCCCCTATTTTGTAAACGCTATAAATTTTGCGCAAACCAACCGATAAACGATTATTGCGTTTTTTTTTACCAAAAATAGGTAGAAGAATACGTATCGGCCTAAACTGAGGGGAAAAAAAAATTATATATGTTTTTGGGGGATATTTATTATAGCAAAAAGTAAAAAATATTGAATTTTTTTCAAAATTGTCGCTCTATTTTTGTTTATAGCGCAAAAAATTAAAACTGCAGAGGTGATCAAATACCACCAAAAGAAAGCTCTATTTGTGGGGAAAAAAGGACGCCAATTTTGTTTGGGAGCCACGTCGCACGACCGCGCAATTGTCTGTTAAAGCGACGCAGTCCCGAAGTGTAAAAACCCCTTGGGTCTTTAGGCAGCAATATGGTCCGGGGCTTAAGTGGTTAAATAATGAAGGAAATGTCATATTAGTGAATAGCCGAGCTGTATATACATAGTTTTCCATAGTGTGCCAGGAGTGTTAAGTGCGCACGGTCACTGTGGTCCTTCAATTTCATATTTTTCGGTCGTTATTAATGCTTTTTCAACCAGACACAATTTGTCAAAGGATCAATGAACCATCTGGCAAGCACTGTTTTGTTTAGAAAGAGATAACGGCAGACAAAGCTAGATTATGTGCGCTGAGTAAACATTTTTGTATTTTCATTGTCAATATTATTTTATTTTCCAGAGAGAGCGTTCCCTTCTTTCATCTTAATTATTGTTGGATACCTGTGTTGGAAATGATTGATACATCTGTGTGGTGAAAATAAGGTGGACAGTGGGAAGCACAAGTATTGCCCGGATGTCGGTGTTAAAAAATAAAATCATATTCTGTAAATCTTGGCAATGCATGTACATTTCTTTGTTTTATGTTTCCTTAAAATTGAAGTAATGGAAAATTCCTGTTGGTTCTGACAAAAATCTAGTGAGTGCCTAATTTTATGAGATGACGATGCTGCCTCTACTGCACTGAAATCTCAAGCAGCTTTGTCAGCTTTGCCCGGTTCTCCTCTGATGGGCTTCTTGCATCTTCGGTGCAGCAGGTGATCAGCACACTACTGGAAGTTACGCGCTTACTGGATTTTGTTTGCCAGTTCAGTAGGTATTTTCCTGTCTTTAACCTTTAAAGGGATAACACATGGGGAGGTATGCATGCATTGTAGAGATCTACTGCATTTAATTTTTTATTGTTAATTTTCCTAGACATACACTTTAAACTAGGGGTGCCAAACTCAATTTCATTGTGGGCCACATTGGCTTTATGGGTGCCCAAGGGCTAAATACCCAGAGCACCCCAATCCCCCTTTACATCAGATGTCAAGAGTCCTCCCTTACATCACAGTGCACCCCCCCACCCCCCTTACCTTATGCTGGTGCCGGGAAGAAGCTGGGGCAGAGCTGGGAAGCAAAGCCTGCAGGGTCTGGAGGAGGACCAGAGGAGGGTTGGAGTCAGCTGCTGGAGTCTGCTGAATGCAGAGACCAGGAGAGGTGGAGACAAGAGGGTGCAGCGGCTGCACAGAGAGGAATTGGATCTGTTGGATTTCTGTCCTCCTCTCTGCTGCTGATTGCTCATCTCCATTCGGGGGTCGAATGGAGACGAGCCTCTCCATGGCTGCACAGAGAAGTGCAGGATCTGGCAGATGAGTTCTTGTATTAGCTCTGCTGCCAAATGCTGAGACAAGGTTTTGGCAGAGACGAGGGGGGTGGTGCAGCTGCATGAGAGGTGCGAGGGGCACATTAACCACTTCCCGCCCGGCCTATAGCCGATTTACGTCCGGGAAGTGGTTCTGAAATCCTGACGGGACGTTCCAGAACGTCCTGCAGGATTTCATGCCGCACGCGCCCGTGGGGGCGATCGGTGATGCGGGGTGTCAGTCTGACACCCTGCATCTCCGATCTCGGTAAAGAGCCTCCGGCGGAGACTCTTTACCACGTGATCAGCCGTGTCCAATGACGGCTGATCACGATGAAAACAGGAAGATAGACGCGAGTAGAGGAGAGCCGATCGGCGGCTCTCCTGACGGGGGGTTCGAGCTGATTGTTTATCAGCGCAGCCCCTCCTCGGATCGCCACACTGGACCACCAGGGATGCCCAGGGTGGGCAAAAAAAATAAAAAGCCTGCAAAAAAAAAAAGCATTAAAAAAAAGATGCCAATCAGTGCCCACAAATGGGCACTGACTGGCAACCTGGGAAAATCAGTGCCACCCCAGTGTCCATCAGTGCCACCCCAGTGTCCATCAGTGCCACCCCACAGTGTCCATCAGTGCCACCCCACAGTGCCCATCCATGCCCAGTGCCCACCTATCAGTGCCCATCTGTGCCACCCATAAGTATCCATCAGTGCCGCCTATGAGTGCCCAGTGCCGCCCATGTGTGCTCATCAGTGCCGCCTATGTGTGCCCATCAGTGCCGCCTATGTGTGCCCATCAGTGCTGCCTATGTGTGCCCATCAGTGCCGCCTATGAGTGCCCATCAGTGCCGCATACCAGCGCCGCCAATCAGTGCCACCTCATCTGTGCCCGTTAGTACTACTTCATCGATGTCCATCAGTGCCATCTCATCGTGCCCATCAGTGCCGCCATATCAGTGCCCGTAATTGAAAGAGAAAAACGTATTTACAAAAAAATTAACAGAAAAAAATAAAAACGTAGTTTTTTTTTTTCAAAATTTTCAGTCTTTTTTTTAGTTGTTGCGCAAAAAAATCGCAGAGGTGATCAAATACCACCAAAAGAAAGCTCTATTTGTGGGGAAAAAAGGACGCCAATTTTGTTTGGGTACAGTGTAGCATGACCGCGCAATTGCCATTCAAAGTGCGACAGTGCTGAAAGCTGAAAATTGGCTTGGGCGGGAAGGTGCATGGTATGGAAGTGGTTAAATGACCTGGTGACCAGACTCGCCCAGCGGGCCTTGCGTTTATTAAATGTGCTTTTAATGTGGAAAATTTCAGCCAACTTCTAAGTGCAGAGATCCTCAACCATTCTGCTTAACAGCAGGAATCATTGTTTTTATATGCACCAAGGAGCATATGAGTTACCAAATGAAAAACAATAGATGGGTTTGATATTCACAAATAACATTAAGCAAGCACAAGCTTGGGGATATACAGTATATATGTTTTAATGGTTAATTTAGTGCAATAATGTATAACACATCTGTTGTCTCTTCATGTAGGTCCCCCCTGTAAACTCTGGGAATTCTTCCAATTCTGGGTCATCATCTTCTGCTGCAAGTGGTCTTACTGGCTGGGCAGCATTCGGTGCAAAGACTGCCAGTGCAGTGCCAGTAACCTCAAAGCTTGGAAGCTCAGTACAGACTTCCAGTGGTAAACCTCCCACTTTATCTGCAGGTCTGAAAACATTGGGTTCAACTGGCCCTGCAACTATAAAGACAGGCTCTGCGTCTAAACCAGGATCAGGCAGCAGCAACACAAGCTCTTTACCACTAAAGCCTCTACCACCACTCGTTCTGGGAAAGACCAGCCTTAGCCGTTCTATGAGTAGCGACAATGTCAGCAAAACAGGCCTACCTAGTCCAAGCATTAGTTCATCTGGGAACAATATGAGCAATCAGATGGGCAGTAGTAATGGAGGAGGAAACTCTGCAGGAAGCAGTGGGAGCTCTAGTAGCAAGGCAGTTGGAGATTCCAGCACACAGCAGTCTGCAGCCAAGGGTCCTACTTCACAGGATTTACAGTTAACCGCCATGAAGCGTCTTCAGATGGTGAAAAAGAAAGCCGCTCAGAAGAAACTAAAGAAGTGATCACATATACTACTGACCATATAGTTGCTGTGTGTAAAATTGTGAGCAGCTTTGCAGAAGCACTCAAATATACCACGAGGCAGTGTAATGGCCTACTGTGATTACTGTATATATTCTTCCCACTAAGTATGTAATTAGAAATGTTTTTGTTACTTAAAGTGATATTAAAGGCCTGTGTTTTTTTTTTATATAAAAACCATGTCATACTACCCTGCTCTGTGCAGTGGTTTTGCACAGTGTAGCCCGATTCTCCTCTTTGCAGGTCCACCGCTTGCTCCACTGGCCCCCTCCCTTCTGCAATCAGCATGCTATGGGTATTATGTCCATTTACACACAGAGCTGTGGCTCGGCCCCGCCCCTTTCTCTCTCCTCATTGGCTCACTGATTGTGATTAACAGCAGTGGGAATCAATGGCTCCTGCTGCTGTGTCAGCCAGTGAGGAGGGAGAGTTCCTGGAGAGCTAAGGCTCTCAAGCACATCGCTGGATCAAGATGGGGCTCAGGAAAGTATTGTGGGGCTGCTGAAGTTTTTTTTTTTACCTTTTATGCATAGAATGCTTGAAAGTAAAAAACCTTGCACCTTTAGAACCACTTTAAGGCTTATTTGCAGGTTATATTTTTTAAAATATATTTAAAAAATGGGTTGACCTCATTTAGCAAGGTATCAGAAATAAGAACTGCCTATGCTGTTTCCATAAACAACCAGGTTGAAAACTGCAGTGGAGCATTGAGCATTTGATTCTGGATTGATATTACAAACAAAAAATACGTTATAGGTCCATTTCAGGATGCTAAGATCTCAAATGAATGCCGTTTTCTGTTGTAATGATCTGTAACGTGCATTAAAACCACTTTTTGTATAGCCTGTTATCATCCTTTATTATAAATGCAGCTACTAAACAAACTAATACAATTCAAGTTCTTTTTTTCTCTTTATTTCATTGACAGACACAGCGCTTTCTTAACCTTGACCATTGGGTTATATCACCTACTGAGACTCGTGGGAGTGGCAACTGGTGACTCGCGGGTTTTTCTGGTAGACGCCGCCGTCATTCTAGTGCCCTTGTTGGGCCAACACCTTCCTCTTCTACCACGGTGCCTGCGAAGGATCGAGGGGGAAAGTCTTCTGATCACTCTGGTGGCCGTAATAATCCCTTGGGAGCTACCTGTCGGAAAGGACTAGTTGTACCAAGGGCTGAGCTTCCATCCTGCTTTACAGTTGCTGGTTTTGATGGCTTGGCTGTTGAATGCCAGGTACTGACGGATAGAGCTTTGTCTGGATCAGTGATCCCTACTATGTTGAAGGCGAGGAAGTCGACTTCTAGCAAGATATACCATTGTACGTGGAAAGCGTACATTTTTTTGGTGTGAGTCGATTGGATCTTGGCTTTCCTTCAATGGGGAGTTGATGGGACTCCTAGCAACGCACTCTAGTTTGTACCTTTATTCAAGTAGTCCGGCATGTGCCTCCGCCTGTACGGTCTCTTTTACTGCCATGGGATTTTAACTTGGTACACATGGTTCTCCAGAAATCTCTATTTGAGAATATTCAGGAGATTCCCTTACCTACGTTGTCCCAGAAGGTGGCATTCTTGGTGGCTATTACATTTGCCCATAAGGTGTCGGAGTTGGCGGCATTATCCTGTCGTACTCCCTATTTGGTGGTCAACGGAGATAAGGTGGTTCTTTGTCCCTGTCCATCGTTCCTACCTAAAGTTATCTCGGATTTCCATTTAAATTAGGACATTGTGTTGCCTTTCTTGTGTCCAAAAGCCGGCTCATCCCAAGGAATTTGCTTTGCATATCTTGGATGTGGTTTGTGTGATTCCGGTGTATCTGAAAGCCACGGAGTCCTTTCGGCGATCAGAAGTGCTTTTTGTGGTTACACAAGGACCAAGGAAAGGGAAGGCCGCTTCTTCGGCTACCATCGCCAGATGGATCAGACAGACTGTGACTGAGGCCTATTGTATTAAAGGTCGGGTTCCTCCTCTCCCTGTCACGGCACATTCTACTCAGGCACTTAGCACTTCTTGGGCCTTCCGTCATCGAGCATCAATATCACAGGTTTGGCCGTCGGTACATACCTTCACTAAATTATATAAAGTATAAATTCTTTCATCTGCTAATGCTTCTTTTGGCCACAAGGTTTTGCAGGCCGCTGTTTAAATCGGAAGTAAACTCTGGAAAAAAAAACCTGCAAGACAAGGCCATAATGAGCTAGTATGACTAGCATACTAGCTCATTATGCATGTACTTACCTTAGAACGAAGCACCAGAAGCCGTCATCGTGTCCCCCTCTGCCGCATCCATGATACCCAGAGGTTACTTCCGTGTATCGCCGATCCGGCGCTGTGATTGGCCGGAGCGGTGATGACGTCACTCCTCGCATGCATGCATGCAGGAGCGTCAAATTCGGCATTGCCGAATTTAGACCGGCAATTCTCAGTGGGTTTACAACCACTTTAAGAGGGGGGTTCCCTCTTGAGGGGTGTTTTTCTTCAAATTTTTGTTTTTCAGATGGGGCTCTTGTGTTTCGCAATCCCTCATTTTTCTTTGGCACTGCTTTTGGACGTCTCAATGGTCAAGATTAAGGAGGCACTGTGTCAGTCGATGAAAGGAGAAAATTGGATTTTTGTACTCCCTGTAAAATCCCTTTTTCTGAGTTTATCGATGGACACAACACCCACCCCTCTATGGAGTTGTGATACTTCTATTACTGCTTGCTACTGAACTGAATACCTAGAGCACGGAGGCGGTTATATACTGACCGGGGACGGCCCATGGGGCATAGCCAAGTTTTATGTTCTGCCTAGTCCTCCTTCTACAAAGGCGATATAACCCAATGGTCAAGATTAAAGAGGTGCTGTGTGCGTCGATGACCTCAGAGTAATGGGTTTTACGGTGAGTACAAAAATCCAATTTTCTTTATCGTACACCACGGGACACAGAGCCATAATCATTACATAATGGGTTGTATGGTCACCAGAGGTAATTGGGCACTGGCACAACCAATCGGAGACAGTTCCCCTTCATATAACCCCTCCCATCAGGGAAGTACCTCCAGTTTTCTCTTCCGTTCATGGACAGACACATCAGCATATTGACCTTAGGGTATTATCCTTCTTTCTAGGAGATTGACTAGGCAGAAAAACCGCATGTTAAGTGTTAAACACTCCACACAATACAGTACTTCCCAGGGGGCGGTTCCCCCGGGTACATCCTCCACTCTCTGCAGCCTCAGTTTTTTTCTGCCTCACAAAGGAGAATGACATGGCTCCTCTGGGCCCATGTGCTCTGGGGATTTGTTTGCAATTTTCTTGTTTTTCTTTTTTGTTTCCTGCATTTTTGGATCCTGAGATCCACAATCAACTGCCGACTGGATGACAGGCTGGATCCTCGATCCTTGTAGTCCCCCCAAGTTCGGCCATCGAGCGTGTGCCGGCCTTTAGCTACGCGCTGGGCCGTCCACGACATGCCCCGTTGCTCCAGGGGTGGCCGTAAGCTATACGATCCAGGGCACACGTATTACCGGGCTCTATGTTCGTGTCACAGTGTGCCGGGCCGACAGCCGTGGCGTAACTGCGCGGACGTTGGTTCTGTCCGGGATGCCTCCAGCCGGTGGTCGCAGGACGGGTAAGTAGCAGTCCCCTTGCTTTGGCAGGGTGGTGCGGCTGGTGCATTCCTGGGGAGGTCGATTGGGGGTTCGCCCTGTTTTCCTCTCTCCCTCGTTTCCCCACGTTCTGGGTGGCGGGGTCGGCTGTAAGGTGGGGGGTCCGCCTGGGGGGCTCCATCCAGTGGCTGGGGGCTGTGTCTGCTTAGGGGGTGCTGTTTTGCTGCCGTGTATGGCGGGGGGGGCCTGCCCAGGGGTCCTGTTTTTTTTTACTGATGTGTGTGTGTTTTTTTACTGCTTTTGCGGCCGCCAATTTGGCGGCGCCGGGCGCCTTTATTGGAGATCGGCGGCCATTTTCTTGTAGCCCACATGCTTTTTGCGTGTCGGCGGCCATTTTGGAATGGGTTTTTGCCTCTAGTGGCTAAAAAATCGGCGCGAACGGCTCCAGCACACTTCCTGAGGGACGGCACAGCATGGAGCATCGCTCTGGGGCAGACAGCAGCAGTACAGGCCTGGTCGGGTGGGGAGTCCTCTGGGGGGTCCCGTGTTCTCTGCTGCGGCAGGGAAGGTGGCCTGTGGGTCTTGCCTTGCGTTTCAAGGGTGGCAAAAGGTCGGGTCAGCATGGCGTCCGAGCCAGATGCTTCTCCTCCAGACATGCCAGAGGTAACCCTTAGTGCCCCTGTACCTGCGGCCTCTGTGGATGGTATGACGGCAGTCCTAGAGGCGTTTGTTGCCAGGATTGAAGCGGCGCATGGCCAGAGGGGGGGTAAAAAGCACCCCCTCCCCCGCCTTCTTCTGGGGATGCCTCTGACACGGAATCAGGCCCAGCTACTGCTCCCGGCCCTGGTTCCGAGGTGTCAGAGGATGCAGGCCTAGTCCACACGGACAGTGAGGATGACTCTGCATCGGGGTCAGCGCATGATAGGGCGCTAGTGGGAGCTCTTATCACTGCAGTGCGGGATACTCAGAAAATGGAGGATTCGGCGGAGACATCTGAGATGTCAGTCCCTTTTGGGTTCCGAAAGCCGGCCGCACTGCAAAAGTGTTTCCTTGTGTTCCTTATCTGGAAAAATGTTTGTACAAGGAATGGGATCGGCCTCAAAAGGTGTTTTCTGTTCCAAAATGCTTTGCGGTCCGTTATCCTTTTGAGGAGGACTTCCTGGAAAAGTGGACCTCTCCTACGTCAGTCTGAACAAAGCTACCACGTTGCCTGTGGAAGGGGCTTCTGCTTTCAAGGACCCCGCAGATAGGAGAGCTGAGGCTGTGGCCCGCTGTTCACAGTAGTGGGGTCGGCGGTGAGACCGGTCTTGGCCGGGGCTCTAGTGTCTCAGACACTTAATGAACGGGCAAAGTTGTTGCTTCAGGAGTTGGAGGAGCATCAAGCCCCTCGACTGTGTGGCGTTGGCCGACCAGTTGGTGCAGGGCCTAAAATTTGTCTGTGAGTCAGCCCTGGATACGTTTCCCTTGCTTTCCAGGGCCTCGGCCTACGCGGTGGTATTGCGCCGCCTTGTCTGGCTGAAGTGTTGGTCTCGGACCAGTCTTCTAAGAAGGCCTTGGTGGACTTGCCCTTTAAGGGTGAAAGGCTTTTTGGGGCTTCTCTAGATGACATCATAAAGGATGCCACGGGAGGTAAGAGCACTCTGCTCCCACAGTCTGGTAAAGGTAAGGAGCCTCGCCGTAGGCAGGGGTCCTCCTTTACCGCCCCAAGCGCTAAGGGGCCCGCTGAAGGGCAGAAGCGCCCCTGGTTCCGCAAGCCTGCGGAAAAACCTGCTTCCGCATGAAGGTCTGCCCCCGCCCGTCTCTCGGGTGGGGGGCCGGCTTCGCGGCTCGGTGGATGTCTCTTCTTTCTGACCGGTTGGTTTGCAAAGTAGTTTCCTCGGGGTACAAGATAGTTTCTCTCTTGTCCGCCAAACTGATTTTTTCCTTCCAACCTCCAGCTTTGTCCGGGTCGTCGGGAGGCCCTGTTTGGGGCTGTTCAGGATCTGCTGGTCAGGGGGGTGATCGTGCCGGTTCCTTTACTGGAACGGTTTCAGGGGTTTTACTCCAATCTGTTTGAAGTCCCCAAGAAGGAAGGGGTCCATCCAATCCTGGATCTCAAGGCCCTCAACTGTTTTGTCAGAGTGCAAAAGTTCAGGATGGAGTCGGGTCGCTCTGTGGTAGCCGCACTCCATCAAGGGGACTACCTGGCGTCCTTGGATATCAAGGACGCGTACTTGCATATCCCCATATGCGCAAAGCACCAGAGATTTCTGCGCTTTGCGGTCGAGGAGGACCACTTTCAATTTGTGGCCCTCCCTTTCGGCCTGGCCTTGACGCCAAGGGTTTTCACCAAGGTGCTCGCTCCGATTCTGGCCCTGCTGAGGCAGCGTTGTAAGGTACCTGGACGACCTTCTTCTGCAAGCTTCTTTAAGCTCAGTTAGAGGAAGATGTGTCTTATCACCTGCCAGACCCTCTGGGAATTCGGTTGGCTGCTAAATGTTCAGAAGTGGGTGTTGGTACCGTCTCAGTGCCTGGAATACCTGGGGTTGGTCCTGGATTCCTTGGAGGCGAGAGTTTTTCTTCCCACAGAGAAACTACAGACACTGCAAATGGCGGTTGGCGACCCAAAAGTGGTCGTCGCTTCGCTTTTGCATGCGAGTTCTGGGTCTCATGGTGGCCTCCTTCGAGGCGGTTCCGTATGCTCAATTTCACACTCGTGTGTTACAGAGAGAAATTCTGTTGCGTTGGGACAGCTCCCTTCGTCCCTGGATTAGAGTCCAGGTGAGTCGCCTGGTCACGTCCTTCCTAGTGTGGTGGCTGACATCTCCGGTGCGTCGGGCCAGGAAGTCGTTCCTGCCGTGCCATTGGACGGTGGTCAAGACGGATGCCAGTCTCTCCGGCTGGGAGGGAGTCTAGGGTGTTCAGTCAACCCAGGGGCGCTGGACTCGGGAAGAGTCCCGCCTGACAATCAATGTCCTGGAACTCCGGGCGATCAGGCTGTGCCTCTCCAAGTGGTCTCTGAGACTGCAGGTCCACCCGGTCAGGATTCAGTCGGAAAAAGCCATGGCTGTGGCTTATGTCAATCATCAAGGGAGCACACGGAGCTCGGCTGCAGTGGCGGAAGTCGCTCACATCCTCCGGTGGGCCGAAAAGAACATTTCGGCTCTTTCGGCCGTTTACATTCCGGGCGTAAAGAACTGGCAGGCGGACTACCTAAGTCACCAAACGCCAGACCAAGGCGAATGGCCGCTACACCCAGATGTGTTTCAGAGTCTGTGTCTGAAATGGGGCACTCCAGACGTGGATCTTCTGGCATCCCGACTCAATCGGAAGGTGTCACGGTTCGTGACAAGGTCAAGAGACCCGTGGGCGGACACGTCAGACGCGTTGGTGGCACCGTGGGGTCACTATCGCCTAATCTACGCCTTTCCTCCTCTGAAGCTTCTCCCTCGTCTGCTACGCAGAGTGGAAGCCGAGGGGATACCAACAATCCTAGTTGCTCCGGATTGGCCTCTCCGTCCCTGGTACGCAGATCTGGTGCGTCTTGTGGCGGATGTTCCGTGGCGCCTGCCACTGCGAGAGGATCTTCTGTCGCAGGGTCCTATCTTTCATTAGCGACCTTTGGCGGCGCACTCTCTGGTGCGTACGTTTGTGCAGGGGGTTCGGCATGTGGCCCCTCCTGTGCGTACTCCACTGCCTCCGTGGGACTTGAATTTGGTCCTCTCGGTGCTTCAAAAGCCTCCATTTGAGGACATTAGGGAAATCCCTTTATTGACTCTTTCCCAGAAGGTGTTTTTTTCTGGTGGTAATTACATCGGTCAGACGGGTGTCTGAATTAGCGGCCTTGTCTTGCAAGGCTCCTTACTTGGTCATCCACAGGGATAAGGTTGTTTCGGCCTTTCACATTAATTCTCCCATCCTTGTGTCCTCGGCCGGCGAACCCAAAAGAGACTGCGTTGCCTTCCTTGGACGTGGTTTGAGCCCTACAGGTGTACCTATCTGCTACAGCTCCGTTTCGGAGGTCGGATTCACTGTTCGTGTCAGTGACTGGTCCTAAGAAGGGTCTGGCGGTCTCGTCGGCCACCATTTCTAGGTGTATCAGGCAGGTTGTTCTTCAGGCCTATGCCTTAAAGGGGCAGGCGCCCCCCTTCCCGGTTACGGCAGATTCGACCAGGGCGATTGGTGCCTCTTGAGCTTTCCGCACTGCACTCTCTGATCAGTGTATTTTGGGGGATGGTGGAAAATGGGAAAGGAAAAGGGAGAGCCGTTTAGGCCCTCCTTTCCTCATGGGATCACTGCAGCAACAGGAGTAAAGATTATAAAGGGGTTTATAGCATGTGGTAGTTATTGGTTAAGCAAGGTCAGGTGACAGTAGGGGTTGGAGAGGTCAGTGGCTAATTAAGGTCAGTTTCAGGTGAAGGTTCTGGAAGGTTAACAGCTGAAGTAGGGATTAGTCAGGTGGTTTAGGGGCTTCTAGAAGGGTTAAGAGGTCAAACAGGTATTGGACATTAATAGTCAGATGACCTATAAGAAAGTTCTGGAAAGCCTGTCATAGCCTATTTAAGGGACTGGGTCAGTGCCAGCCAATCAACTGATGCAGCAGGAAGAGCTCCCCGCCCTACCCCCCCCTCCCGTCGCGGCCGATTCATGTGGTGGCTCACTCTGGTAAAGTTGCCAGAGGGGAGATTTAAGATAAGATTTGATGATTATTGCTGGATCAGCTCGAGTCTCAGTAGCTGGGCTGAATATGGTTATTGAAAATTTGTTTGATTAAGAGTTGAAGTATAAAAAAATAAAGTTTGGTGTGATAGTAATGGATTTAAAAGAAACCAATAAATCAGGCCGTGACCAATATTATTCATATATATATATATATATATATATATATATATATATATATATATATATATATATATATATATATATATATATATATATATATATATATATATATATATATATATATATATATATATATATATATATATATATATATATATATAATATTTTCTGGTTATGTGTGGAATTTAATAAATAATCATTATAAGTATACTTGTTTGTGGTGTTTTCATTTCTCTATGCATGTTTGTATCCCCCTGTCAAAATACAGTGTCTCAGCAGAAGCTCAGGACAGGATCAGCAAGGCAGGCAGGCAAATAGCATTTTCAAAGGGGATGGTCAACAAAGGTTACCTACATATTTTTGCTTAGGTTTCCTTTATGCAGTTGAAAATCTGGTTTGGAATCAGCCAGTCTGTAGCTTTTCAAATACATTTTTTTACTACACTGTAGACACATTCTGCTCATGGCTACCCATCCCTGGCAGTTGGTAAACCAAATGGTGGTTCTATCACATACTGGCTTGCAGTGAAAGGTTCCCCTCTTGACACAGACCAATCTACCCATATCCAAACTGCAAGTTTTGGAACTCTATAGGCCAGAAAGTTCTTTAACAGCTTTCTACATTAAAAGGTCTTATTTGTATAGTACAGGGCACAGTCTAGGTATTCATGGGTTATAGTCTTGTACCTTCATGTGATTGGAGATTTGCACCTCCACTATAACCCTGCCCCTAGTGTCCTAAGGTGATGGACCTCCTCTCCTTTATGGAAAATTCACTTTTGGGGGGGGCTTTTTTGCCTTCCTCTGGATCAACTATGGGTATATGCTAGTGTGTGTTTTTTATTTTATTTGTGTGCGTGTGTGTGTTTTTTTTAATATGGCTACTGTATTATAGTGATCAGGAACCAGGCCTCTTGGTTCCCAATCGTTTATACAAGACTCTGGGCTCTTGATAAGAGACCGATCTCTGTGCTGGGAGCGCTTTCTCAGCACAAACACATGTATGCATATATATGCAACCTCACAGAAGAAGACCCACTTCAGTGAGGTGCATGTACAGTATGTGTACAAGTGGCAGCACAAGGTTAAAAATGTCACAGGGGGGTAGGTTCTAGTTCAGGGGTGGCCTGGGGGCCACATGTGGCCCGCGGAGCACTCTGATGTGGCCCGCAGAGCCCTCTGATGTGGCCCGCAACCTCCCACTCTGGAATGGTAGGTTGGCAAGCTGAGATCGCAGGTTGCTGACCTATCATACCACATCATCAGTGTTGTGAAGGAAGCTGGTGGTAGAGAAAGAAAACAGCTGTGGAGGAGAGCCCCATAAGCCGATGTTGCCTGTACAGCGCCGGTTTTTGCCACAGGCGGAGTCTATGGCAAAGTTCAGCTAGCCTGCAGGATAGACATAGGTACACTACGCTGCATCCGTGGTGCGGGTAAACCGCAGCACCTCAGTGTGAAAGCAGTCTTAGGCCTTTTTCACATGATCGGCCCTACCCAATCGGACCCTCAATTCACCTCTACAGAGCGGCAGATGTAAACAGACTTTTGTCCGTTTAAGCCCGCCTACCTCCAATCCGATCCTCTAAATGAAAAAATAATAGAAGGGAATTTGTCCCCTTCCATCTGGGCAGATCGGATCGGAGGGCCTATAGAATAGCCATGACCTGTCATCCGCCTGCTTCGATCATTGTGGCCCGCGACCAAGTTGCTTATTTGGCCCTCGCTCTTCAAAAGGTTGGGCACCCCTGTTCTACTTCTTCTGGAGCATCTACCTGTTCAAGACAGGCAGCACCAAATCTAAAATTCCAGGCTTCAATTCCAGCTTACAAACCTGAGTTCAGCCCTTCCTTTCAGCGTAAAGGTTTGGCTCAAAAAGCCCACTAGGGCTTTCAATCATCCGAGATCTGCCTCAGGACAGTCATAGTTGCAGAATGCTTTGAACTATCTTTTGTCCCAACTCATCCTCCCAGCTTTCTGCCAATGACAACAGGACGTTCCAGGCTTTCAGTTGGGTGATCAGCTTCCAGCTCTAGAAGGCTTTTATCCTGGATATATCCCAAACAAAGGTTTTCCTTCTAGAGAAGAAAATACTTTCTATCAGAGATCTTGCTTGGGAGATCGCAGTACCAACATCATATAGTTAGTACACCACCTTATTTTTTTTCCGTTCCGCCTGCTGGGTTGAATGAAAAAAAAAAAAAGCTGATAGTGTGTGCCAGGCTTAAAATAATTAAAGTGTAGTTTTTCCTGAAAATGTACATTTGATAAACCGCTGCGCGGGTCTTTTCTTTTAGAAAATCTTTAATATTTGGGGGATCTAGTTTTTTAAAAAATATGATTTTTACATGTATGCGAGAAGTTTCAGAATTGGCCTTGGTTAATGCTTATCATCAAAAGCACCACCACATTTAATCACATAAATATACCTGAGCACACCTAAGGTTCTATTTTTAGCCCAAAAGCACCTGAAAAACGCCCACTGTGAAAGGGGTCTAAAGCCTCGTACATACGACTGTTTTTCCCGGCAGGAAAACTGCCAGGAGAGCATTTGGCCGGGAACCCCGGCCGCGTGTATGCTACCTAGCAGTTTTTCCGGCAGGAAAACAGCCGGGAATCCCGACGGAAAAATAGAGAACCTGGCTCTCTATTTTCTCGTTGGGTTTCCCGGCAGAGTGTTTCCTGCCGAGAAAAACGGTCGTCTGTATGCTTACCTGTCCGAAGGTAAACCCACACATGCTCGATAAGCCTTTGACGCATGTGCGGTAGCATACAAGGCATAGTGTGGGGTGTAGCAAGAAGGCGGCGACAGCATCGAATGTGACGAGCGCCGGCTCGTCGTAGTCGATGACGTCACCGCGTTCTTGCCATTCAAAAGGGCTTGGCATGGCAAGCTTGCCAGGAATCCCGTCAGGAAAACCGACTTTTTTTTTCTGTCGGGATTCCCAGCCGTGTGTACAGGGCTTAAAGGGGTTGTAAAGGTAAAAAAATGTTTCCCTAAATAGCTTCCTTTACCTCAGTGCAGTCCTTCTTCACGTACCTCATTCTTCCATTTTGCTTTTAAATATCCTTATTTCTTCTGAGAAATCCTCACTTCCTGTTTTTCTGTCTGTAACTACACACAGTAATGCAAGGCTTTCTCCCTGGTGTGGAGAAAGCCTCTTGAGGGGACGAGCAGGCAAGTCAGGACACTCTCTACTTTGCAGATAGACAAAGGAGCCGTGTGTTAGTGGGCGTCCTGACACTCCTGCTTGCCCCCTCCCCTTCTCCACACCAGGGAGAAAGCCTCACATTACGGTGTGAAGTTATAGGCAGAAGAACAGGAAGTGAGCATTTCTCAGAAAAAATAAGGACATTTAAAAGCAAAATCGAAGGATGAGGTAAGTGAAGGAGGACTGCACTAAGGTAAAGGAAGCTATTTAGGGGGGGAAAAAAAACCTTTACAATCCCTTTAACAATACGGCGACTTCAAAGCCGCCTGCTTTTGATGCAATTTTTGCCACGGTTTCAGGGAATGCCTGTGTTACTCGCTTCAAAGTCGGACCAAAGTAGTGCAGGGACCACTTTGAAGTCGTACTAATATAAATGGTTTTCATTGAAAATCATGGGGACGACTTGTCACGCGACTTTGCAGTCCCAAATCGCAGGACAAGTTGTACAAGTGTGAAAGGGGCCTTAGACAGATTTGTGAAGAATATTTGAGAGAAACAGACCTTTTGTGTCCATAGAAAAACTTTTAATGCCCATTTTTCTCGTCGAGAAAAATGCTCTGGAGCCTGCACACGATCATTTTTCACAACCAATTAAAAAAATTGCATTTTTCTCATCATGAAAAACGGTCGCGTGTACGCGGCATTTGAGTTTAGCTCATGATAAAACACAAAAGTGTTGCGTTTATATTTTTGCTCAGTGTATATTTACATAATAACATGGACACCCTTAGCTGGATTCAGGTAGATGGGCGCATCTTTCAGGCGGCGTAGCGTACCGTATTTACGCTACGCCGCCTTAAGTCAGAGAGGCAAGTGCTGTATTCACAAAGCACTTGCCTCCTAAGTTACGGCGGCGTAGCGTAAATGGGGCCGGCGTAAGCGCGCCTAATTTAAATGAGGATGAGGGGGGTGTGTTTCTATTTAAATGATTGGTGACCCGACGTGATTGATGTTTTATCCGTGTACAAATCCCAGTGTGCATTGCTCCAAAGTACACCGCAAGGACGTATTGGTTTCGACGTGAACGTAAATTACGTCCAGCCCCATTCATGGACGACTTACGCAAACGACGTAAAGTTTATAAATTTCAACGCGGGTACGACGGCCATACTTAACATTGGCTAGGCCACCTAGGGGGCAGCTTAATCTTTACGCCAGCGTACCTCTTACGTAAACGGCGTATTTTTACTGCGACGGGCATACGCACGTTCGTGAATCGGCATATCTAATCATTTGCATATTCTACACCGAACTCAACGGAAGCGCCACCTAGCGGCCAGCGTAAATATGCACCCTAAGATACGACGGCGTAGGAGACTTACGCCGCTCGTATCTTAGCCTAATTTAAGCGTATCTGGTTTCCAGAATACGCTTAAATTTACGACGGCGTAGATTCAGAGTTACGACGGCGTATATCTACTGATACGCCGGCGTAACCCTACGTGAATCTAGCTACATATGTATGGAGGGTGTTGTTGTTGGTTTTTAATGATAATATTTTAAACTTTGAAGAAATAAAATATATATTTTATATCTAAATAAATAAAAAAAAACACGGACACGATGTGATCTAAATATAGAAATCATTTATTATATATTAACATCTATGCATAAATCGATTTATTCAATAATTCTCTACCTGTACATTCATAGCTGCTCTTAGTGAAAAAATACAGAACGGATATCCTTCTATTATATCCCTTGCTTTCATAAGGTTTATACATATATACCTATCTAGCGGGATAACATTTTAATAATAATGCCACTTATTATTGGGATGATTGCTGCATGTCTGCACACATCTATACATAAAAATATTCGCAGTGTGCGTCATTCCTGCAGTAATATCTGCTTCCCATTTACACATCTAGCAAGTGTAACCTCTTTGCCCACCTGTGCAAGTCATCGGTTTGTAGCAGCACTTTTGAAATACAGTGGGTTAAAATTATACAAAGCTTTAGCTTCGCAATATTGCCAGAAGAGTTATTTTATAACCACACGGGCAAAATTCAGCGACACAGAGCAGCTTTACAAGTAATTAATGTGTTGCTCAATAGGTTGTTTGGCCTCTGCCTCTGCTGAAACCATGGCAACCATGATAAATGGTGGCCAGTGGCTTCTCAGACTGTGCCGTTAATCACAGCCTGCACATCATGTCTGAACAAGAAATGGACACGGAATGAGCAGCACTGCCTCCAACGTGAAGCTGTCAGGCTCTTCCTTTATTTATGACCTTCAGGGTGAGGCCAGACAAGCGATTTGAGGGCTGTGTTTTTTAATTAAAAAGCCACGACGTTCTAAAATGATGCTGTGCTGAGGAGCGCTATGTCAGCTGTGTGGAGGATGCAGGGATGCCGTCTCCCCTAGTTAGACAGATGTCATGGCGGAGCTTCATATTTTCTTTTCTTTTTTTAAGGTTGAACTTGCTGTTTTGTTAACCTAATTATCCAATGGCGTGGATTGGCGTGCTCTTATTTATTGTAGTGTCTAAAGTATATTATGTTGGCCATAGCAACCAATCTTGTTATAGTACCATGTTTCCCCGAAAATAAGACCGGGTCTTATATTAATTTAGGCTACAAAAAACACACTAGGGCTTATTTTCAGGGGATGTCCTATTTATTTACGGTATATACAATGACTATCTTAAAGCGGAGCTCCACCAAGAAAAAAATAATTCTAAAATGCTGCTGCAAAAAAAAAAAAACGTATGTAACATACATACCTGAAGTGCCTGTTTGCTAGGTAGATCGTCCTAATCTGCCACTTCCTGATCCGCGGTCCGTCTTCTTTCTTCTGCTCCTCGGCTGCCTCCTGGGGAATGGGGGAGCTGTGTCTTCTGGGACCTTGTGTGTGTCCCAGGAGACATCATCCATTCACGTCGTGCCGAGCGGCTCGCGCATGCACAGTAGGGAATCGGGCGGTGAAGTCGCAAGGCTTCACTTCCTGATTCCCTCACCGAGGATGGCGGCAGGGCAGCCGAGACCCGAGCGTTTGCTCAGCTTCGGCTGACTTAATCGCGGGCACCCTGGACAGGTAAGTCTCCTTATTAAAAGTCAGCAGCTACAGTGTTAGTAGCTGCTGACTTTTAATTTTTTTTTTTAAACCGGACCTCCGCTTTAAAGTGGTTGTTACCCTCACCGAATACTGCAGAGGGAGGGGCCGAGATCCCCACAGACTTCAGCCCCGCTCCGAGCATTGCAGAGGGAGGGGCCGCTGACGTCAGCCGAAGGGGGGGAAGATCTCTGGCGGGTCGTTATATAATCTTTTTACAGAACGGATTACATGTTTTTACAAGGACTTTAACTAGGGCTTATTTTCAGGGTAGGGCTTATATTGCAGCCATCCACGAAAATCACACTAGGTCTTATTTTTGAGGTAGGGCTTATTTTCAGGGAAACAGGGTATATAGTTAAAAAAGTAACTCCACTTTTGTTGAGAAAAAAAACATTCCCCTCTCGGTGATCTATGTAAATTGCGCTACCCTAGCAGGTAACCTAGATCAACCTGGCCTCATGCAATATGAAAAACTGTTTATCACCTATGGATGTTACCCTGTGCCTCCACAGGGGTGTACACCTATGTGAGAAACTATATATAGTGTAAAAAAATGACAAAACACACCAAAAAAATATATATGTATAACTGACAAACCCTTATGTGCTTTTTGTTTACCAAGTGCCCTAAGTGGGTGAAGATAAAATAAAAATAAAAATCATAATAATAATAATAATAACATGCAAATGTTTATGAAATTTCAAATAGTATTTTTGCAAATCCGCAAAAATATCCACAAACCTATCACGGCTTCACAAAATATCTCAAAACCACAATGTGCTCAAACATGCCAACCACTAAAATAAGGCTCCAGGAAGGGGGGTTCCTATATGGGTCCTGATGACGCAAGAATCTTTGCGAAACGCGTAGAGGCTGCTGGAACCCACAGGACATTACGCCATTCGTTGGTGTGTCTTGTCATTTTTTTTACACTATATATAGTTTCTCACATAGGTGTACACCCCTGTGGAGGCACAGGGTGACATCCATAGGTGATAAATAGTTTTTGCATATTGCATGAGGCCAGGTTGAAAAACAGCGCTTTACTGGCAACGCCACCCGCGCCCCAGTGTGAAAGCGGTCTTAACCCAGTTCCTACTAAGTAGTAAATCAACCTCTTTGTGATGGGTTTCTGCAGGGCCCTATGTGCCGACCTTCTTAAATCCCGCCCATCTTGCTATGTAGACTGTTGTAATCATATATTTAATAAATTATTATTTGCTATATTATAATACTAGTGCACATCTCACCCCCAAGTTATACAGTCTGAAGACAACACGACTTTAGCATTTTACCTGTCAATTTTTCCGTTCTCTTTAAAGAGAAGAATTTGGGTAATTATCTGGACAATTTCACTTGCTGTTAAGTAAAATATAGATATGAAAAATAAAAATTAATACATTGAGATATTTGCTTTACGAATATGGATAGGCACTTAGTAAAGGCTTGTGGTATATTAGATATTAATTACATTATTTTATAGAACCACAGAGATCTTGAGCCCTCAAAATTTCTGAGTATTTCAGTACAGTATCTCACAAAAGTGAGTGCACCTTTCACATTTTTATAAATAATTTATCATATATTTTCATGTGACAACACTTTGCTACAATGTAAAGTAGTGAGTGTACAGTATGTATAACAGTGTAAATTTGCTGTCCCCTCAAAATAACTCAACACACAGTCATTAATGTCTAAACCACTGTCAAAAAAAGTGAGTACACCCCTACGTGAAAATGTCCAAAGTGTCAATATTTTGTGTGGCCACTATTTTTTTCCAGCACTGCCTTAACCCTCTTGGGCATGGAGTTCACCAAGAGCTTCACAGGTTGCCACTGGAGTCCTCTTCCACTCCTCCATGAGGACATCACAGAGCAGGTGGATGTTAGAGACCTTGCGCTCCTCCACCTTCCGTTTTGAGAATGCTCCACAGATGCTTAATAGGGTTAAGGTCTGGAGACATGCTTGGCCAGTCCATCACCTTTACCCTCAGCTTCTTTAGCAAGGCAGTGGTTGTCTTGGAGGTGTGTTTGGGTTTGTGTTGGAATTCAGCACTCATGCAGCCCCAGACCATGACACTCCCACCACCATGCTTGACTATAGGCAAGTCACACTTGTCTTTGTACTCCTCACCTGGTTGCCGCCATACACGCTTGACACCATCTGAACCAACTAAGTTTATCTTGGTCTCATCAGACCACCGAACATGGTTCCAGTAATCCATGTCCTTAGTCTGCTTGTCTTCAGCAGACTGTTTGCAGGCTTCCTTCTGAAATGACAGCCATGCAGACCAATTTGATGCAGTGTGCGGCGTATGGTCTGAGCACTGACAGGCTGACCCCCACCCCTTCAACCTCTGCAGCAATTCTGGCAGCACTCATATGTCTATTTCCCAAAGATAACCTCTGGATATGACGCTGAACATGTGCACTCAACTTCATTTTGTCGACCATGGCCAGGCTTGTTCTGAGTGGAACCTGTCCTGTTAAACTACGGTATGGTCTTAGCCACCATGCTGCAGCTCAGTTTCAGAATCTTAGCAATCTTCTTATAGCCTAGGCCATCTTTATGTAGAGCAACAATTCATTTTTTTCAGATGCTCAGAGAGTTCTTTGGTGAACTTCCAGTGACCAGTATGAGTGAAAGCGAGAACACCAAATTTAACACACATGCTTCCCATTCACACCTGAGACCTTGTAACACTAACGAGTCACATGACACCGGGGAGGGAAAATGGCTAATTGGGCCCAATTTGGACATTTTCACTTAGGGGTGTACTTACCTTTGACCTTTGTTGCCAGCGGTTTAGACATCAACGGCTGTGTGTTGAGTTATTTTGAGGGGACAGCAAATTTACACTGTTATACAAAAAGCTGTACACTCACTAGTTTACATTGTAGCAAAGTGTAATTTCTTCAGTGTTGTCACATGAAAAAATATAATAAAATATTTACCAAAATGTGAGGGGTGTACTCACTTTTGTGAGATACTGTATATTCCAATCATTTCATACCATAGAAAAGTTTAAATCATTTATATATAGAATCTGCTTTAAATTGTAATTTTACATTTTTGAACCATAATTTGTCCCATAAAAAATATTTTTATAAAACAATTTTTAACATACTATCAATTTACAGTATATCAGTATCATATTTCATTATAGTGTTTCTATATCTGTGCCAGAATAATATCTGATATGTTTCAAACTCATTACAATGCATATACCCATTGTTTTTGGGGGTAGGTGTATACTTCATGATAGTTGTGGCAGCATAGGTAGTACTTTACAAGTACAGTCCAGATAGATAAGTGCTTTGAGCTGTACATACACTCATGCTGCACAATATTTCCAATCAGAGGGACAAAAAAAAGAAGAAGAAGAAGAAGAAGAAGAAGAGAGGACCTGTCTTCTGTTGACACCTGTTCTTTTTTCAGGTCAAGGCAGTCAGATCCCATTGCACTCTGGATATATATGATATCCTTCACATTATACAGACACAGGGGTGTCTAGTTTCTGCTAATACAAAGTCACAGTTGTCCTAGATTTCTTTACAATGCTTTCAGGGAGATGAGCCATGGCTATGCATATGTCATCTTTCCTAGGTAATTTGCAGGAACATAACCTTTCTGCCCATGTGCCTCTCCAAGCCACCACTCTTTGTTTCCACTCATATCACAGAACTTAAGGATTCTGACCCGCTGATGCTCTTCCAAAGTAAGTTCCTGCTTATTTCTTGCTTCAAAGGCATAAACAGCATAGAAAATCTGAAATGCGTAAAAGACAATTGTTAGATTTTACAGTCATATAAATAGAAAACTTGCTGATAGCAAAGATTTTTAGGTAGATTCAGGTAGAGTTAGGCCGACTTATCAGTAGATAAGCCGGCCTAACTCAGAATCTACGCCGCCGTATGTTTAAGCGTATGCTCAAACAGAGATACGCTTAAACATATCTAAGATTGGAATTTTTCTGATGGCCGCTAGATGGCGCTTCCATTGCGGCCGGCGTAGATTATGTAAATGAGGGGATACGCCGATTCACGAACGTACGCCAGGCCGACGCAGTACTTTTACGCCATTTACGTAAGAGATAGGCCGCGTAAAGTTAGAGCTAGGCTCTAGTGGAATAGTAATGTCTAGTAATTCAAAATTTTTACGTTGTTTGCGTAAGTCGTCCGCGAATCGGGATTTACGTCATTTACGTCCACGTCGAAATCAATAGGCCCGTACGGCGTACTTAGCCGCAATGCGCACTGGGAAATGTAGGCGCCCGGCGCATGCGCAGTGAAAAAAAACGTCAAAAACGTGAGGTCAAGCCTCATTACCATGAAACACGCCCCCCTCCAAGTCATTTGAATTCGGCGCCAATACGCCCGCCCGCTTTAGGCTACGCCGCCGTAGATTAGCAGGCAAGTATATTGAGAATCATTACTAGCTTAGCTAATTTACGGCGGCGTAGCCTAAACAGGCTAAGCTACGCCGCCGTAACTTTACACGATTGTACCTGAATCTACCTATGTATATCAGATAAAGGTGGCCAATTTTAAGACCTCTTACATATGTATATCAAAACATAGGTTCTTAAAAAGAAACTTCACCCTAGAGAGAAAAAAAAATGAAAAGTCAATAGCTACAAATACTGTAGCTGCTGACTTTTAATAAAGGACACCCCTGACCCGGGCTGGTTCTTTGCCCGTCATCGGGTCCCCAGCAGCAGCATATGTACTGTGTGTATCTGGCTGTATTTCCTTGCGCCTTCACATGCGCGAGCTGTGTTGCGTTTTCTGAATGGTCCCATGACCTTCTGGGACCTGTGATGTGTCCCAGAAGGCTGTGGGCAACGAGAAGGGGGGCCTAGACAATCAGGAGTGGACGTGGAAGTGGGTACCTATCAAAACTAGGTACCCGCTCCCCCCCCCCCCAAAAAAAATGTTAAAGCACCAAGTATGGTGGGGGGAATAAAGCGGGACTTCCCCTTTAGAATGAAGTTCCGCTTTAATGTACATTGAACACTTATTGAAATCCAGGACAAAATAATTTGTTTTAAGACAGCAGTAGATTATGTTTACCTTGAGCTTCAGACCATTTTCAGTGTATGACCCCCCCCCCCCCCCCAAACAGTTTATTAGGATCATACATAAGGTCAGATTACAATTTTCATGGGATCCTATGCAGCAGTACACACTTTTCAAATTTCACACAATGGTGGTAAATAACATGAAAACAGTGCTTCCAAGTACTGGAAGTGTGCATCTGCATTGTGTATGGCCATTTGATCATCTTAAAGCAAATCTCCAGAAAAAAAAATGTTTAAAGTATAAATAAACAAAACCAATTTTTCTGTAATATCCAACTACAATTTCACATCACAGTACTTTTTTTCTGCCACTAGATGTCATCAGTTTGATGGGAAGCATCATTCAACTCACTTTCTATGAGCCCAGATCATCTTGGACCCACCCCAGCCAGTGACTCGAGAGTAAGGCCCCGTTCATTTCATCAGTTCAGTCACGTCAAAATGGATAAAGTTTTCATTACTGGTCATCAGTTTTTCATCCATGCTTATCAGATTTTTACATCCACTACCAATGCAAAAATGGATAATGACGGATGCGGATGTAAACTAATGTAAATGGATGATCATCCATTTACATCACTTTTTACGTAGCGATGCATTGATGTCCGTTTTTCATCCATCAACGGATGGATGAAAAACAAAAAAACTGACAGCATGTGTGAAAGGGGCAAAGCTTATTTAAGGTCAAAATGTAAAATCATATATTTATTTCCATGTTGAATTTCAATAATTTCTAACCTAGTCCGATTATTCTAAATGATTTTGAAGTTTGTAAACTCAGTTTGTGAAGATCCCCATGTTGGAAAGAACAACAGCATGGTTGCTAATAAACTGATAATACTATATGCATTATACCAATCTATGCAGCAGGTGGCGCCAAAGTATTATAGTGTATAGTTCATGTATTCTGTGATATGATATAATGTGAGGAAGTACTGTTTTTCCGCTGTTTGCACTTGTTCTCTAAGAAATGATCTCCAAATGACAGCAATTGATCTGAAAATGAACGACTCCAGATGGTACCAGAGGGGTAAACAGGGGCCACTGCCGTCTGATGTGTTTCAAAGGAACACCTTCTTCAGAGCCCAGCTGGGCTCTGAAGGTGTTCCTTCGAAACGCGTCAGCCGGCTATGGAGTCGGTTCACATATCTCCGCAGCGGGTTCGGTGCAGTGTGCCAAAAAACGTGTGCTTTTTTGGTGCGTTTAAGGTTCGATTTCAGCCCAAAATTTATTTTTATAAATCAAACACAGAGGAGGCAGTGCTGATGGTGTATACAGGTTAGAGTGGCTTCACAAACACTTTAAAGGGGTTGTAAAGGTAAAAAAAAAAATCCCTAAATAGCTTCCTTTACCTCATCCTTCGATTTTGCTTTACTTGCTTTACTGATACGCCGGCGTACTTTCAAATTTCCCGCGTCGTATCTTTGTTTTGAATCCTCAAAACAAGATACGACGGCATCCGGGTTAGATCCGACAGGCGTACATCTTCGTACGCCTTCGGATCTAAGATGCAATTCTTCAGCCTCTGCTGGTTGGCGTTCCCGTCGTAATCCGCGGCGAGTATGCAAATTAGCTATTTCCGACGATCCACAAACATACGAGCGTCCGTCGCATTCTTTTACGTCGTCTCTAGTTGGCTTTTTCCGGCGTATAGTTAAAGCTGCTGTTTTGTGGCGTATAGTTAAACCTGCTATGTTAAGTATGGCCGTCGTTCCCGCGTTTAATTAGATTTTTTCGTTTGCGTAAGTCGTCCGTGAATCGGGATGGACGTAATTTACGTCCACGTCAAAACAATGATGTCCTTGCGACGTCATTTAGCGCAATGCACGGCAGGAAATTTATGGACGGCGCATGCGCAGTTCGTTCGGCGCGGGGACGCGCTTCATTTAAATGAAACACGCCCCCCTACTCACCGATTTGAATTAGGCGCCGTTACGCCGCGAGAGATACACTACGCCGCCGTAACTTACATATTAATTCTTTGTGGATTCAAAGCTAAAAAAAAGTAAGTTACAGCGGCGTAGCGCATGCGCCCATGCAATTCTTTGTGAATCTGCCCCAGTAATGCAAAGCTTTCTCCCTGGTGTGGAGAAAGCCTCTTGAGGGGGCGAACAGGCAAGTCAGGACACTCTCTACTTTGCAGATAGAGAAAGGAGCTGTCTGTTAGTGGGCGTCCTGACACTCCTGCTCGCCCCCTCCCCCCTCAAGAGGCTTTCTCTAAGGTAAAGGAAGCTATTTAGGGATTTTTTTTTTTTACCTTTACAACACCTTTAATGCAGACAGATCTCTCACCACCTGTTGTCAAGAGAACTAGCTCATTTGTGGTCACAGGTAATATTTCGCACTGGGAACAAGAGATATTACAAAAGCCTGTGCAAACACAAGTCAACAAGATAAGGGGGTGATATTGCATACAAAGTTAATGATTCCAATGCCTTTCCTTAAAATATCGCATTATCAGAAAGGCTTATTTGGACTTTACGTTGCTGCCAATATGTTTTGTATGCATGTAACAGTATCGAAATGAAAAAAATATATTTACATGATATTCCTCCCCATTCTGACCAAAGTCTGCATCATAGTCATTAAATTCAGGTTTGTCCTCATCTCCATTCATGGATGGGCTGCTGTCCCCAGCGCTGCTCTGTGATGCACGACTGCTTCTGTCACGGGAAGGCCGAGGCGAGACAAAGAGACTGAGGTCATCAAAGTCTTCATCACAAAACGCGCTGTCAGAGGAATCCTTCTGCAGCCTTCCTGGGTTGTATGGCTTCAGAAAGGAGGAATATACGTATCCTTGCAGTACTGCAAATATATAAGTATAAAACAGTTATATATAATAATAAACACACAGCTATTAAGTTAATTGAATAACTAAATAATAATGTGATAGTTTTATAACGTTCAGATAAAATAAACATACATCTAAATACTGCTGTGAAATCTAATTTATAGATTTTAACAGTTTCTAAACGCAAGCAATATAATCTCTTTCCAGATCTTTTCATTAATAGGAACCTGTTTTATATTAAGGACAATAAAGTTGAAATACATAAACATTCAGACATTTTCTGGAAAGGCCTGCCTTAACAATCAAAGAAAAGTGGAGTTGGCCTTCGTCAAAAGTATTTAACACAATAAATGAAAGTTTTAGACGGAGTTGAGCCACTTAAAAATGATTGCAGCCAGATACATTTCCTACTGAGGTGCCTATGGACTTGCAAATATCTAAAATTATGTGATGGTCATTTAATATTGCTTCACACCTTTATGTTTCCAACTCCACTTTATTTTGCAGTAGGGTGAAACTGAGACGGCTGCTCTTTTTGCCATAAAAATAAATGTTTAGTGCATGTTTAATGTTCTGTAATTACAGTTGGAAGCCATTCTCTAGTTGCTTAGTAAGAAGTAAACCACTGTGCTCAGATAGTGGAACAGAGCGATATCCACACAAAAGAAAGTCAATATTTGATTGAGTGTTCTATTACTTACATCCTGTGTCCACAAACCACCTGCTGGTGCTTCCCAAAGGGTCCTTGTACTCAACAATAGCCGCCAGCTCCCCTTCATACAGATCTATATCCTGGTCCTGGGAAGCATTGCACTTGCGCTTTGCTTGGTAAAGTTTATCTGCACCATAGGTAGACAATAGCTTGCACCTGTGGCTCTCCGTCTGTCGAGGTAGTTCAGGCTTAATGGAAAACAAAGGTAGGAGTTATTGACGGCTCCATTTACAAAAATGCTAATGCAGATTGGAATATTTAGATGTCAAGTTAGGGCATTTAAACCATTAATAATTAACAATTTCATGACTATGCATAACTGTACCACGTAGGGGACAACATTTGTTGCACACCGAATCTGTTGCAGCTCTGCAAAGTAACCAGTCTCCAGGTTTTAGCCCTGGTTCACACTGGTGCGATTTGACATGTCAAATCGTCGCCATTTGCCGGCAATGGCACCGTCCTTATCAGTGCGACGCCGCATCTGCGGCACTGCACCGATTTCAAAAAGTAGTTTCTGTACTACTCTTTGCAATTTCGGCCGGAAACCTGCACAAGTGTCTCTCTAATCGCGGCCGTGAAGCCATGCGAGCTCAGCTGAACACGCACGGCTTCACTCCCGCAGCCCAGTGTGAACCTGGGCTTATTGTCAAAGCATAATTGAACAAGCTGAAGTTTGAAGCCAATTGGTTACTATGCACAGCTGCACCAGATTCTGTGTGCACCTGATTTAGTAAATCCCCCCCTGTGTGTTAAAGGCTGTGTTCACACTATTGCAATTTGCATGTCAGGAGATTGTGACTGGCTCTCTATAGAGCCGGTTTTGACATCTCTGGTGCGACTCCGGAGAGAATTACACAGGAGTCCTGTGTGTCTTCTGGTCCATTTAAGGTCTGAATTTAGACAAATATTCGGACTAAAACCGGACTTGAAACAGTGAGCAGGGACACACCAGACCCCTGCTGTGAGCCACTCCGTGTGGCAGTGTGAACCCAGCCTAAAGATGAACTTCCCTCCACAAGAAGTATGACATATGCTACACTGGAGAGGAAAAGCTGAGGAAATCTATTTGTACAGATTACGGCCATGGGAAAGTGATATAACAGTTGGATCCATGTAATTAATCCATCACCTATACCAAATCTGCCAAAGATTGTATAGAGATAGAGTTAAAGGCCTGAAAATAATATATATAAAAAAAACAATATTCTTTCACCCATTTAGGAAAGTTTACATTGGATATATTCAAAATCCCATCTGATATTGATAGAAGTGTTCTCATCTGGCATAATGCCCATTAGATGTGGGTGAATAAGAGAATCAATAACCTTAAAGAAGAATCCCATGTAAGGATACTTTTACATAATTACATTGGTTCAGCTTGGACCAGCGTAACTATGCATATACCATACATGTGGGATCCCTCTAGAACAGTGGTTCTCAACCTGGGGTCAGGACACCCTCGGGGGTCGAATGATGATTTACCAGAGTTCACCGAATCCTGGGCTGTTCCTGAAGCCTGCACCACTCTCCCAGCCTTTTTGCAGCCGCCCAGCAGGGCTGTCCCTGGAGCCTGTGGCCACTCAGCTGGGCTGTTCCTGGAGCCCGTGGCGGCCCACTTAGCCTCTTTGCAGCCGCACATTCAGTTCAAGGCATGGCTGGGGGGCAGAGACTAGAGGTTAGCTGACTGGTGAGGAATGAAGTGGGAGGGGCTGGAGGAGACCCTATTTCCTGATTTTGGCATAGGTGTCGCTGCTACGAGACACCACAAAGTCGGAGACACAGTGAATCCAGAGACACAGTGAGTTACAATACCTGTGATTATAGTTGCCTTTAAAAGTCCCCACTACAGTTCTCAGAACAGCAGATGACCTTGATCAAGAGCACCTAAGTTGGCTGATCAGAACTCCCCCCAGCATTGCCACTCATCCCAACTCCCCACCAGCACTGCCACTCATCCCATTCCCCCTACCCCCCCCCCCCCACACCAAGAAGTAAGAGGAGGAATAAAAATAGAGACTACATGGAGCACAGAGAAATAGAGGGGGAGGAAAAAAGAAAAACGGAGATAAAGAATAATAGAAAGATCAAGAAAGATGGCTAGAGAGAGGGATGGGGGGGGAAAAAAACAAGAAATTAGGATAGAGAAAAAAGGGAAAGAAAGGAGAACAAAGCGAAAGAGTGGTACATCCCAAAATGTACCATAAGGGGTTTTAATACTGTGTGAGTGGATGGGGAAAAAAATTCAAAGCAATCTCTAAATACTGCCCTTAACAAGTGGGCTACCCCCTGTGTTTACAATGCAGCAGGACATCCACACGGCACAGGCACCGGGTCTGAGTGCAAACAACCTTGTACATTACAGAGCCTGATTGGATTGGGAGATAACTGCATAGTAGAGCCTAGATAGTGTATAATGGGTACTAGAGTGACAAGAGAACTGTAGATTGTTGGGAACATGGGCGTAGCATCAGGGGTCGCAATGGTAACCTTGCCCATGCTCCCGGGGGCCCATATGGCCTCCCTGTTACTTGAGTTTACATCTACTTGGCAGGGTTGCCAACGTTTTAGACATTAAGAAAGCTGCTGGGCAGCTGGCTACACAAGAATGCCCCGCCTGCCTCCATTCCTGTCCACTTCACACAACAAGAGACGGTAAGCTCCTGCTCCCATCCTCAGACTGCACTCATCCTCACACAGGACATGCAGGAAAGCTGATCTTACCTGCACTGCACACAGCTGAGATTGGATTCTTGTACAGACAACCTGCACAGTGTGTAGCTGACTGTTGCAGTTCTGAGCTATGAAATCCTCAGATCAGAAAGGCTGCAGAGCTGCAACAGCCAGGTACATACTGTGCATATTGAGGCTGTGTTTGTAAAGGAATCCAACCTCAGCTGTATGCAGTGTGGGGAGGCGCAGCACTGCTGAAAGCCCTGCCAAAAACCCATTGTCTACCCTGCTCATCCCATTCTTTGCCCCTACTGCCCCCTGTCCCATGCCCTGCTACCCCATCCTTTACCCTGCTGATTTCATCCTCTGCCCTTCAGACCCCATCTTCTGCCCTTCAGACCCCATCTTCTGCCCTTCAGACCCCTGTTCTATGCCTTGTTATCCCATTGTCAGGAACAGATTATTCTGCATCTACTTCCTAGTTTCCAACTGTCCCTGATTTCGAGGGACTGTCCCTGATTTGGAGCAATGACCCTCTGTCCCTCTTTCCTCTCATTTGTCCCCCATTTTGGTCTGATCTATATAGATGTATATAAAATGCACTTTTTAGCTATCAAAAAGTGTTTTCCAGTGCTAAATGGCTGCATTTGTAAATTCCAAAAGCCAATATAAAGGAATAGTAGTGGTAAGAAAAAGCACTTGTGGGTTTAACCAATCTTGTTTTTTTTTACAATTCTCCATTAAGGCAAGGGGTGTGTCTTATGCCTGTATACTTTTGCTGATAGGTGTCCCTCAAAAAGTTGGGAGGTATGCTACTTCTCTGTTGCCAAATCTCTGCCTGAACTTTGACCATTCTTTGCTTGATGTCTCTGATGTATCTGATCTCCTGTGTATAACCTGGCCTGTCTGACTCTGCACCAGTTTCCTCAGCTTCCTACAGCCTCCACGTACCTGCATCTGCAGAACCCTGGCACCTGGAACAGACCTGCAGCCACAGCACACCTGCATCAACAACGTGCCTGCATCTGCAGCAAACCAGCACCTGCTAATACTGCTGCCATCTGTTTCTCCTACCTACCTGCTAACGGAGAACATCGCACCCCTACCTCACCATGCTCCTGCGGCTGCTGTTGCAACCTCAGTGGTCCTTGAACCTGGGCTGTACGAGAGGCCTTCCTCTGCTCGTCAGGCAGGTGACACTCATCCTTTGCCCTGCTGATCCCATTCTCTGCCCCACTGACCCTTGTTCTCTGCTCTGCTGACCCCTGTCCTAAATTCCGCTGACCCCATCCAATGCCCCACTGACCGGTCCAAGATGTAGGAATGTAAACACTGGGAGTATTTTGGCCAAGTTTATTGGGTGACCGAAAAGGTCTAAAGGTCTGCCATTTGCATTAAACAACATTTTTACAAATAGTGCAGTGAACTGTGTTTTAAACCAAGGCCCCTTGTTCGCAGCTTATTTAAAAGGCGAACGTAGCCTTTAAGATGTAAGTGATGCTGTCTTTAAGGCATATTTTAACCCTAAGGCCGGGTACACACGGGCAAACATGTACGATGAAACCGGTCCGTCGGACCGTTTTCACCGTACATGTCTGCCCGGGGATTTCTGCACGATGGCTGTACTAACCATTGTATAGAAGTCCGCGCGTAAACAATACGCGGGGCGTGTCCGCGGCGATGACGCGGCGACGTGGGCGGGCCTGCCTTTTAAATGCTTCCACGCATGCGTCGAAGTCATTCGACGCATGCGAGGGACGGCGGGCGCTCGGACATGTACGGTAGGTCTGTACAGACGACCATACATGTCCGAGCGGGCAGGATTCCAGCGGACGGTTTTAAAACAAGTCCAGGAATATTTGCCCGCTGGGAAAAGGCCCGGCGGGCAAATGTTTGCTGGAATTCTGCCCGCTCGCGCCTACACACGACCGAACATGTATGCTGAAACTGGTCCGCGGACCAGTTTCAGCATACATGTTTGGTCGTGTGTATGGGGCCTTATAGTAAAAGTAAGAACCCTGGGGCAGATCCACAAAGAAGTTATGCTGGCGTATCTATTGATACGCCGCGTAACTTCTAGTTTGCTCCGGCGTATCTCGACGTTCACGTCGTAAGCATTGGCTTGTTGCGGGTTAATTTCGAGCATGCACACTGGGATACCCCCACAGACGGCACATGCACAGTTAAAATAAAAAGTCATTTACGTCGGGTCAAGACGTATTTACATAAAACACGCCCCCATCACATCCATTTGAAGCGCACTTACGCCACCAAAGTTACACTACGCCGCCGTAACTTACGGCGCAAATTCTTTCAGGATACCAAAAATACGCTGTAAGTTACGGCGGCGTAGTGTATCAGAGATAAGCTACGCCGGACGGAAAGATGTGCCAGGGTACGTGGATCTGGCCCCCTCTCTCTATCTGATTAGCGCTGCCTATACCCCATTCTTCTTCACAAAATCTCCTGGCATTAAGAATGTTACATGCTGTCCAGTTTTGTCAGTGTTAGAATAAAATACATAAATTAGGTATAAATCTGGTCATACAACGAAAGCTAAACATAGTTGAATATAATGAACAGAGTTACAATAGGTAAGTTCCTAGAAAGCAGTGGTGTGGCCTTCAAAATGTTCAAAAGGCTGCACAGTGGCATCTGTTCCTAAACATAGATAGCACAATCATGGTATTACTTAATAAATAACCTTCTCCTATTATGAGGATTTTAATCACTAAGACCTTTTTTACCTCACAAGCTCCTCACTATACAAAACCCAAAGCAAATGCCTTTATATTGCCTTGCATATTAACACAAATTACAAAAATCCTTTATTTAATTATTTAGTTTCACTATTATTTAGTTTCGCTATTGTGGATACATGCCCTATTCCCCTGTGCCCTGTGATTTTTCTTACTCAGACGTGTAAAATCACAGCTGCAGTTTAATAATTCAGGATTTTTTCTAGGCACATGTTGGCCAGATTGAATAGTAAATAATGTCCATTAATCTTACCATTTCTCATGCAAAAATGTGTTCACTAAAAAACTAAATGATATACAGATATACGTTTTCTTATTTGAAATAACTGATGTTTAAATGAATACTACAGATGTTCTTAATACTCAATAACACCAAATATTTTTTTTTTTCTTTAGAGATTTATTCATGTTTTGTTGGTTTGTGATGATGCGGGTATGCTGTGTAGTACCTACACATAGCCTGAAGATGTCACTATTGCTGTAGTTGAATATTGACAGATGCAGAGCTTTATGTGTAGCAATGTCATGCAGTAGCTTATAACAACCACTTGTAAATCACATTTCTGATTAGAAAAAAAAAAAAAAAAAAAACATAGAAGAATGCTTTTTATTTGCCACAATGGGTTCCCAAAAATAATTAATCAGTATTATTATACAAAGCCCTTAATGTATAGCGATTGGCAGTTGAGGGAGGGCGACCAACTTCCACACTTGGTTAATGGTTTTCATATGGAAGCTTACAACTGCTAGCCAAAAAAAAACAAAAAAACATCTTACCAGGGGAGATAAAGTCTTCTTTCTCTCAAAGCTCAGTTTCCTCTCAATAAAGGTGCCATTGTTGTTTTCCTTCATAAAATTAAAGTTCTGTAGCTCATCCATGATTCGTTGTTGAACTTCCATCACATTTGCAGAGATGATCTGTCAGAAAATAACAATTATCAAAATGATGTAAGGCCATTTACACACTAATTTCCCATCTGTCTCTCTTTTCCGACTCAAATTTCTCACACCATTTCAGCTGTCAAGTCCCACAACTGTCCTTCTTAGGAGTTATACAGTTGAAATCTGTATAATTAATGAATGAGATAGCTATAAATGTGTGTAGCGCCTGTGTACTTATCAGTACAGGTGCTATACAAAATTTAGTGGGGAATGAGAGAGTTACTTGCTCTCATTCGTTGATTTGTTAAATTTGTCTGTCGCCAATCCTGGATTGTCCTGTGGGTCAGTCTGTGTGTCCAGAGATACAGTTTCTTCTCTGGACGGCAGATGGCGCCAGAGGGGTCCAGGCGGAGCCACTTCTTCCCAGCAGCCAATGAGAGGAGTTGGACCTCGCTGTGCATGGTGGGGAGGGGTATTTCTGTGGCGGAGGCCGTGGTTTCAGGGTTCTTCGCGGGTTCCAGGTGCGGCACCCACCTTTAGGGTGTGCGCACATCGCGGGCCCCGGCGTTATGGCCTACCAAGCCGGGATGCACGTGCTACGCGGAGTTTCTGACTCTGGGCTCCTAAGGCCCGGAGCAACTGATGCTACAAAGGGGCCCCAGTGACTTACTGCGGCCCCCTATGGACGGGCCGCCACTGAATAACAGAAATTCAGCAAACAGGCCCTGCGGGAAGGCAGCCCGACCGGGAGCACTCACGAATTGTAACAGCAAAGCGGCAATAGAGTGGTAGACCAGAGGTGCCGGCAGCCTCTGTCTCGAGGAGCGGAATGAGGCCTGGCCAGTATTCACCCAAACGGAAAGCCTTTCAGGAAGGATGGAGCATCCCTGCACTTTACCTACTTCTCTGGAACCTTTCCCTGACATCAACCACTGTCCCTGATAGATGGGAGACCTGTCACTACTCTAGCCACCTGCAAAATGCACACCAAACCTGGGAGCCAGAATCTTAAACAGACTCTGCCTGACTCAAGATGGGCGCCAAAGTTACATGGGGTGCCAGCATCCAATTGGATAGCTTCCTCCCTGTGACTGAGGAAACCATTGGGGAACTAGGTTCCTCTCAACTTTCTCCTCCAACTGCATTGCTGCTGTAGACGAACACTGCCTGCATTGGAGAAAATAGACTTCACCTGCCAAAACATAGCTCAATGATCATTCTTAAAACACAATTAGTTGAATGAAATCCTATTAGTGTATGGCCAGCTTAATCTCAACAATTGGTAAGCAGAGACAGAGAAGTTCCACCAAGCCACTGAATGCTCTCTCTAGTAGCTAGTCTACAAATCTCTATATTCAGAGATGAGAATAAGTACAAATGTGAAAGGTACATCAAAACTGAATCAACATATACAACTCACTAAAAATACACTCTATTTTCCTTTTACGTCAGAATGGATACAATAGCTTTTCTTCTCAATGAAATGAGAATCTTGCCCTGGTTATGAATGACTTTCACTTCCCACAGCCACCAGCTCTTTACAATACCAACTCATATATTACATACCATTTTACATGGGCTAATGGTGGCCATACACATAAATTATCATTTTTTTTTCTCTGATTGATCTATTCCAATAGGAATAATCGTTTTAAAGTTGACAACCTATTTGATCAATATGCCACACACAGGAAGAAGGATTTCGGTAGATAGTTAAGATATAATCGTAACTTACAATCACAAGCTATTGATTGCACCTCTGTTCCCACAATGAATCTGATTGATCGAAATACGCATTTATGAACAAAGTATCACAGTGCTGCCATTCATTGCAAAACAATCGATAATATTTCGTACTTGCTAGTTGACTCAGTTTGATCAAATGCAATTTATTAAGTTAATGTGTTTGTCACCCCAACATTTCATATTCCTGATATGTGCCTGCTGTTCCATGTACTTGTGTGGAAAAGTATCCTTTTCTCTTTGTATGAGTTTCCGTTGTGTGAAATCCCTGGTGTTCCTGCCAGTCCCCCTGCTTTACTATGAAAAACTGACCACACCAGACAGGAGAACTCAGCTCTAGCTATGATCAGACTTGTCCTGATATTCCCCCCCCCGCCCTTCTGCACAGTCTTTCACTGGGAAGATCCGTGTCCAGTTGCTTCCCCTCCCCCAGCTCTTATGCAGCTGAGAACAGAGGGAATGTGATCACTTATAAAAAAAATAAAAGATAATGGGGTAGATTCACGTACCTTTAGGCGGGCATAGCGTATCTCCTATACGCTACGCCGCCGTAACTTTGAGAGGCGAGTATGGTATTTTCAAAGATTTTGCCACGGAAGTTACGGTGGCTTAGCGTATTAGGGCCGGCGTAAGCCTGCCTAATTCAAATGTTGAAGCTGTGGGCGTGTTTTATGTATATTAACTGTGACCCCACGTAAATGAAGTTTCGATCAAACGGCGCATGCGCCGTCCATGGACGTATCTCAGTGCGCATGGTCCAAATGACGTCGGCTAATCGTCATGCTTTCGACGTGAACATAAATTACGGCCAGCCCCATTCACGGACGAGTTACGCAAACGACGTTAAATTTGAAATATTCGACGCGGTTCCGACGTCCATACTTAACATTGGCTGCGCCATGTTTTTGGTGGTTTATCTTTACGCCTGAAAACCCCTTACGTAAACGCTGTATCTTTACTGCGACGGCCGGGCGTACGTTCATGAATAGGCGTATGTAGCTAATTTACATATTCTAGGCGTAAATCAGCGTACACGCCCCTAGCGGCCAGCTTAAATATGCAGTTAAGATACGACGGCGTAGGAGACTTACGCCGGCCGTATCTTAGCAACATTTAAGCGTATCTCAGTTTGAGCATACGCTTAAAGTTGTGACGGCGCGGATTCGGACTTACGACGGCGTATCTACTGATACGCCCGTCGTAAGTCTTTGTGAATCTACCCCAATGTTTTTTTATATCTATACACAATTGTTTTGCCTTTCATCTCTAAATTGAATAGGTGATCGTTTACAATCACTTTAAGTCTAAACAGAATTGAAGTTATGGCTATTTGATGGATTGTGAACGTGATCATTTTCATCAAAACTTACATGGATTGGATAATAAAATTGAAGCGTGTGTGGCCACTATAAGGCTGGATTCATACCTATGCAGTTTTAGTGCTCTTTGCATTTTTCAGATTTGCACTACAGTCCATGTAACATGGTTTCCTATGGAACCCGTTCTGTAGTGCAAATCTGCAAAAAGCACTAAAAATGCATAGGTGTGAATCCAGCCTAATACTGGTGTTTAGCAACTGCTCAGGGAAAGGAGAAGCCAAGGGATGTTTAATTCTTGCAGCCCTTTAACCTTATAACCTCAAAGAAAACCCTTGCCATCAATGACTTATAATGCATGGCCTATGCCCTCTTTCTTGTACTGCTTTGCGCCTTTGCTATAGGAAAAAAAATTCTAGACTCTATTTTATTCTTATTACTAATACAAAATTTTGACTGTAATTCAAATGGCATGTTATATGTTGCACAAACATAGATTCCGAAGAAATATTCCTTGAAGAAGCTCTAGCCTGTCTGGCAAAACTGATTTTTTTGTTCCTGGGATGATGATCTGCTATGAATAAATGTCAGGTAAAGTAAAAGGATTCACGCTACACAGGCAGAAGATATATGAGCGAGGTGATTGGCTGTGGCTGTGCGGATACCAAGCTGTTTGGAATTCAGCTCAGCTCTATGGGGATTGAGCAGGATATAAACCGGAAGCTGATAAGCTTGAGGCAACACAGATAAGCTGCTTCTTTTTGTGGCTTATCAGTATACTAAGACCCATGTGACTGCTGATACTTCTTGCATCCTATTGTTTAACTCCCTTGCTAATACAAAGCCTCAGAAGGCATTGTTGTGCTAATTATCACTCAATGTCCAGGTTCACTGGGAGACAGAGAGTTAATCCGGGACTAGAGCCAAACAGATGTGAACATACAGAAAGGTGTGCGAGATGGAGAGGAGAAAGGCATGCTGGCTTACTATATGGGCTCTATTATCTCTCCAGATACTGTATTTATCCGATCGGTTTTAATGTGAAAATCCAAAAAGCCAGCATGCACGAAATCTATTGCGTTTAATACATATGAAGCATAGTGGAATAAGGGCAAAACAAATCTGACCTGTTCAGTGAATGCTATCACAAAATAAAATCTTAAATAAAAGGTGTATAGTGTTATCAAAAACAAGCTAATACATAAATATTGTCCACCTGTGTAGTTTTTTTTTACAATTCAAGGTTTTAAATTCTAACACAGTTTCCATATTTTTAACTTTTTCTTGATAATATTTCATATATAGATCTGTTTCCACTAGAGGGAGCCCCTCTGTTAGAGTTTGCAGTGCAACCTGTCCCCGCCCCCTCATGAAAGAATGAAAGCTGCCTGAAGTTCCTGTAAATGATAAGCATTCTAAGAATTGTGTGTTTTTTTCCAGACTGCGTTCAACATTAAACAAAGAAACACTCCCCCAGCTTTTCGTAAAACCCAGTTGTTTGAAATCAGATTTCTGGGGTCAGAAGTACAATTGAATCAAGTATAATCACCGTGCTGGGAACCTAGCCTAGGGGCTTGTGTAAATGGGCGTTGCCTCCTTGTGTTTGACGTGCATTTGGAACACAGGCCAGCAGGTTTAACTTAATGCAGCATTTCCTATTGAGATACATTTGCGTTCATGGCAAAGCAAGCCAAGCACAACCTATTGCTGCGATTTGTGTTCAAACAAATGCATTCTAGTAGAGCTGCATTCAAATGCATAAGCTAGCATTTCACAGCAATGATCATGTACACAATGTCTAATATTGGCCACAGATGACGCGTTTTTCCTTCCTGCAACCACGCATTGCGCCGTACGTTTTTTTGTAACTTTATGACGCTCAGTCCGTTATTTACATGGGGTCACGCCTCATTAGCATGGCTCACGCCCACTTCCACCTATGCTGGCTTACGCTGAGGAAACCCAGCGTATCTTTAACAGCGACTGGGGGCGAGTGCTTTGTGAATACTGTGCTTGCATCTGTGCGCTGCGCCGGCGTAGCGTATATTAGATACGCTACGCCCGCATAAATATGCGCCAATGTATGTGAATCCGGGCCATTGTGTTCTTCCGGTGGGGAGGGTGGTTGGGGAGAACACAATAATTAATCACATGCAAGAATCTGACACACTGGTTGTACCCAAGTCAATTGATTGGCCAGCTTGGGTACAATCAGCCTGCCAATACATGGTTCCAATCTCCTCAAACCTTCTATGTCTCACTTAAGTGTATCCTGAGGTTTCTAAGTACACATGTCCAGTCTCCCTTAAACTGGCCACACGCACATACATTTTTTTTGTTCATCCAGCAGACAAAACCCCCCAAAAAACGAACAGAGTTCTCCAATCACACTATGCAGTGCAGATGGATAAATCTCTCTTTGGCTATTGTGTTTTGACAGCTGGTCCTGCCGACTGTAAAAATGCCCAAACAGTGGCTGCATCCAATAAGCTGTATCCACTGTTCATGCCAATTTTAAGCTCAGCTCCTTCTTTTTCACAATCAAAAGGATGTTTTTCGACAGGGCCACCCACAGATTGAATTTTGGCTGGTCCATGCCCTAGAATAACCACAAATATGACAACTAGGCTTGACCAAGCATCATGTCCGTTTCGATGGATAGAGTAGAGGGAAGGGGATGAGAGGCTAAAGTATTAAAGTCGTGCAAAAGTTCAACTACTACTACTACTTCTTTGATGCGATTTGATGCAACTTTTTCGGGAATGCCTGGGTAATCTTCCTGTAATGTCGTATCCAAATCACATCAATATAGATGAGGATTCAACTTGGAGATGACTTTCATTAAAATCTATGGGCACAAGTCGGATAGAAGTCGCCTTGAAGTAGTACAGGAACCTTTTCTAAAGTCGGAGCAACTTCAGTATTGCTAATTAAGACAGCTCTCATTGACTAACATTGGATTTCACATGTCATGCGCCTTGGGGTCTCACAAGTTGAATCCCAAGTCGCAGCAGTGTGAACCAAGGTCAGCAGTATAACATTGACAAAAATATTTATTCTTCTCAAGTCTATCCAAAACATAAAAAAAGAAGCTCTGGATTGAGTTGAACTTTACTATTTTTGTTGTTGAGGGAAATCTTAGGTTTACATTAGGGGTAAGCCTAATGCCGCGTACACACGATCATTTTTCAGCATAAAAAAAAACGACATTTTTAAAAACGTCATTTAAAATGACTGTGTGTGGGCTTCACATCGTTTTTCGGCTTCTGAAAAACTTTTATTTTTTTTTCAAACATGCTGCAATTTTTAACGTTGTTTTTAAAAATGTTGTTTTTAGGGTTGTAAAAAATTATCGCGTGTGGGCTAAAACGACATTTTAAACCCGCACATGCTCAGAAGCAAGTTAGGAGACCGGAGCGCTCGTTCTGGTAAAACTACCGTTCATAATGGAGTAAGCACATTCATCACGCTGTAACAGACAGAAAAGCGTGAATCGTCTTTTACTAACACGGAATCAGCTAAAGCAGCCCAAAGGCGAATAGAACTTCCCCTTTAGAGTGCCGTCGTACGTGCTGTACGTCACTGCGCTTTGTTCGTCATTTTTTAAAAACGATGGTGTGTGGGCAACGTCGTTTTTATTGATGAAGTTGAAAAAACATTGTTTTTTGGACATGCTTGAAGTTTTTCTTCATGCCGAAAAATGATCGTGTGTAAGCGGCATAAAGTTGGCCATACTTAGATTTCCATTCTAATATTAATTTGGAAATTCGGTACAATTGTTCGTCAGACTTTTCTTCCTTGCCATCACTGAGTCATTAGACCTGCTATTTGAATGTAATGTAAGACGTATTAAACATTCTTCATTACAATCAGTACCATTTTTTCCACTAGAAAACCACATTCACAGTTAGTATTCAGCTAGTTTGAACATTTTTTTTCCCATCCTACGTCTTTTTTTGTCACAATTAGCAAAAACAAAAGTAGATTTGACTCCATTAACCATTGGAGAATCAAATTAATGCTGCAAACATTAAATTTGCGATATATACTTTTACTGATGTATGGTCAGCCTAATAGCCAGTACACAAGATAAGAAAATTGTTGACAATTTATGTTACTAGGAACGATTGGTCAATTATCTGCTTTTGACAGCGGTTTCCGACTGTTCAGACTAAAAAAAAACAAAGGTGCAAGCTAGAATTTTTTTTATAGTGAGTTAAGACAGTAACCATTTTTCGTTTGTGTACAGTAATCGTACAGGGATGATTGAATGTATTTGGTGGACACGGCTAAAAGGGTCATATATCACCTCATTTGCTACTACGCTAGCCTACGTTGTTTTTGTACAAGTTAATATAATTTTCGGTTACATCATCATACGCACCTTCGTTGAAAATTGGATCCCTCGTCCAATTTTCTCATAGTGTGTACTAGACTTTAGGGTCTGTGTCAACAGGTGTATGAATACATAAGTGGTCCATATAGTGAACTTGGTGTTGAGTTATTCACTTTAGGGTCATGACAGAGGACAAGGGGGCACTCTTTACGTCTAGAGGAAAAGAGATTCAATCTCCAAATACGGAAAGGTTTCTTCACAGTAAGAGTGAAAGAGTGAAAATGTGGAAAAGACTCCCTCAAGAGCTGGTTCTGACCAGCTCTGTAGATTGCTTTAAAAAAGGTCTGGATTCTTTCCTAAATGTACATAGTATTAGTGGCAGCTGGTGGTAATTTGTTTTGGGGGGGCGGCAAAGAGTGACGCCACCCCCCCCATCCGGTCGGGCCTTTCCCTGCTCTCCACGGTCATCACTGTGGTGGCTACCCCTTCCTCTGCTCTCTGCGGCCATCATGGCGGCGGCTCCCCCCCCCCCCATTGGAATTCATGCATCTGGCATCCTGCATAGGGGCCGGACGCATGGATAGGGGGGGCCCGGGTGAACACTGGTATAACTGGATACTATCATTTATAGATAAAATTGATCCAGGGAATATCCGATTGCCTCTGGGGGTATCAGGAAGCTGGAGCAAATTGGACCATGCTTTGCAGTTTTTAGTTGTTTTTTTTTACTTCCTCTGGATCAACTGTCGGTTAGGGATTTTTTTTTAGGATCCCCCTCTCCTTTTATTGGTTGAACTACTTTTGACATCAATTTGAGATACTTCTGAGATCATTTAGAATTAATTTCTGGTGCATTTGTCCTGCCTTAGCTGCTTTTGCATTTCCATCACCACAACAGGTGCAGGATGTCAGAATACAATAGCCATCCATTCTCATTGGTTAGCGTGGAGAGGGGAATCTATGGAAATCTTTATGAATATGGGCAGCTTTAGGGTCATTAACAATTAAATTCTGAAAATCCAACACTAAAGCCGGCCATAGATGGATTGAAATTCGGCCAGTTCAGTAGGGTTTCCCTTGATTGACTTGGGTTTAACCAGCCTGTTGGATTGTTCTAATTGTGTTTACTGCCTGTGGCTATAGCCACTCTAGCAATAATCATTGTGTTCTGCTGGCTGGGAAGGCTCTTCGTCCCCATCCCCCCATCCCCGCCGGCAGAATACATTAGTGCTGTGGGAGGCATTTCCCCATCAACACTCATTATGTCGATGGGGGAATCCTTCCACCACGGGTAAAAACAGAGAAAGGGGATTCATCTATGGCTTGCCTAAGAATTGTCACCAGGTTCTCTGTGTGAAAACCACGCATTGCCAAAGCATGTATGCAAGTGCTAAGTTTGACTTTCTAAGTCTGACTTTCTAAAATGACGAGAAGTGAAATATGATTGGTTACTTTGAGTTCCACTAAATTGTTGCTGTTTGCACTGCCTTATTTGATAAGTGCCTACATTAAAAAAAAAATAATAACTTACCGTGAATGTTTCAGCAGCATGTGAGCAAGATTCTTTGGCAGCAAACACGAGTTCTTTCATCAGGGCTATGAAGAAGTAGAAGCAGTTGAATAGAATGCTACGTGCAGCCTTGTTAAATACTTGCAGCTCCTCCAGTAGCTGTGCGTTAAGTGCCTCATAGTCCTTCCTTGCCAGGTCCAACTGAGAGTCTGTCGGCTTCTGAAGGCAACTGTGATAGTCCAGAAGTTTATCATAGCGTTTTTGAATGAGCTTTTGAGGTGTGGAAAACATGGACTGCAGAGTACTCAGTGGGGTACAGACTAGGTGATCCAGTTTGCAGACCTGGGAAACAAATAAAGGTTCAATTTAAAGCAGGCATGTACAGTCTGAATATTGATGGAACTGTTAATACCCTAAATAGGACAGTTATTGTAGGGAGATTCATTACGAAGCATTGACCACAGACAAATCAAAGAGAAATGCTTGCCTAAACCCCCAAAGCTATGTAGCAGATACCTACTCTAGGGTTCTTTCAGACAGGCAGTTAGCTTATCGCCCTCTGAAAAGCGATCTGTTGTGGATTGTGTTTCAGAGGGTGGTATAGCAGTGGCTGATGGGTGTTCAGAAGATGCTACTGCCATCTCTTGATGCCTGTTTTTTTGTCTTTTAGGCATTTTTTTTATATTGCCTTACAGCAATATTGCATTGAAGGACTGCACCACAACTGCGAGACAAGCATTTGGCTCATGGTTGCAGTGAGGTCCTATTGAACTCAATGGGCAAGTTTGACAAGTGCTGTGCAGCCAGTGTGCCTGTTTTTACTGTCTCCTGATTAACCATGTGAAAGAACGTATAAGAGAAAGCTGTTTGTTTCACTGGGGTTGACTAACCAAAGCAGGAGAGTACAAAATCTAGTGCAGCTCTGCATAGAAACCAATCAGCTTCCATTTTTTTTGTTATAGCTTCATTGAACAAGCCAAAGTTAGAAGCTGATTGGCTACCATGCACAGTGGCACCAGATTTTTGCACTCTCCAGTTTCAGGAAATCAACCCCACTATGTCCATTGCAGACTGATTGTGAATGGAAGGATCTGCTTCATTATAATCACCTGGTTCATTTTCAGTGACCTAATAAGGAAAGTTGTAGTGTCTGCATCTCTCAGCCAGGGTTCCATGGAATCCTATGGTTTCTGAAGAGTTTGCTAGAGAATCCTTGAAGAGTGGCAAGTTGCCTTCCCATCTAATGCTACTCTGCCAAGGTCTCTCACCACTTGGCAGAGGTAGTAGCGTGACACCAATGTATTCATTACATGGCCAGAGGTCCGGGGCCACTGGTGGCTCCCAGCGCTTTTAAGCTGAATGGTGTAATTTTAACCACTGACCAACAAAATGGTCTAATAGACTAATCCTAATAACGGTTCCCTGGGACCAAAAATGTATTTCAAGGGTTCCTCTGGGGTGAAAAGGTTGATAAAAGCTGAAATACCCCCCTCCCACTCCTCATGAAGTTTCTCAACAAAACTAAAATCCTTGTTACAAGGAATGCCTACATTTTGACTTGTATCTTAGTGCAGATGTCCGAAGAAAGCCAGTGAGCCAATCACACAAGCAGGAAACAACATTCCTAGGGGCATTCCGTATACCAACTGTGTACAGAATACCTACATGGTGCCATATTGCAGACATTTACAGTGGCTGCAAATTGAAATGTAAAGGTAATTTTTAATAACATTTAGTTGTGAAATATTATTACAATTTTTGTTGCTATATATATTTTTTTTAAATTGGAGTTACCCTTTAAATTTCTGTTTGTGTAACAGAGATTTTCCTCTCCTTCCTTTGTGATCACGGAGACTAGAAGTAAGCTAAGTTTTTCCAACAGGGTCATAAAACATGTTTAAAAAATAAGGAAAGATGAGAACCCTGTCAGATTTTTATTGCTGTCTGAAGCTTCTCATTTGCAGTTTCCAACAGTGACGCAGACAAATAATGAAAAACCTAAGAGAGGTTATAACCCTTCCCTGCTCTAAACTAAAACGTTTTTTTTTTTCACTGGGGTTAAACTTTAATGCTCTTTTTCCATATTTATCGTATTATTATTTTTAATATTATATTATTACACATTATTCTTTTGAATGCATATATAGTACAAGGGTCATGCTCTTTTTGTGGCAAACAGTGAATCTTGTTTAGAGAAACTAAAACTATTTTTAAAAGCTCTTCCTTTAAAAGTTTTTCCTGCAAAGCCAGAGATTAATACATGTCTAGCTGTCCACACCACCAAACTTCTCTGCATTTTAGATCTAGGCTAGCAGGATTATCTTTAGCATCTGGCACACTGTAGTATTGAATGCCTGGTCCCCCTCTGCGCACTGTGGTTCCCTCCGCAATCCCCTGCACCCACATCAATACTGTGTCCTGTAGGGCAGGGGTCATCAACCCCCGGGCCGCGGCCCACTACCGGGCCGTGGCCTTACTACAGACGGGCCGCGGGCAGCCGGCATGACAGAGACAGGCGGCTGGGATATAAGCACCGGGTGGAAGAGATAAGGTGAGCGAACGGGCAGGCAAGCAGTGATGACAACATCTCTCTCAGCCCCCCGCATTGCTGCACTTCCGCCCTTTCAGCCGCCCTTTCAGCCTCAATGTCGGAGGTGCGCGGGGATCAGATCACCGCTCTTCTGCCTTCACTTGGCACCCACCACATGGACTAGTGCTGCCACCAATGCAGTGGCAATTTGCATCTGGTGGCAGGTGACGTGGCAAGTGACATTTCCGCATCTGGTGACAGGCATTGTGGCAGGTAACGTGGCAAGTGACATTCCGCATCTGGTGGCAGGCAACATGGCAGGTGACGTGGCAAGTGACATTCCGCATCTGGTGACAGGCAACGTGGCAAGTGACACGCTCAGGGCTTCCATGGATTCTGCATTATGGTGAGTTGAACTATTTCATTTATTACTACAATGTAATAATAGAAATAATGCGCTGACAAATTGCCCGCGAAAAATCGTTTACCCCCCCGCGTGCAAACCCCAACCCCCGCCCCGGGCCTTGGCACAATTTTCGTCCATGCAGCCGGTCCCCGGTGTCAAAAAGGTTGGGGACCACTGCTGTAGGGGGCTAGCAGATGGGACCACAGAGTGTAGTGGGGGATGCAGGCATCTAACACTCCCAGATGTGTCAAATTTAGAAGACCTTTTAGAATATACAGCTCTTCTATGCAGTGGAGTTTGTTGTCACAGTCAGCTGGATGAATAGCTTTCTTTACAGGGAGAATTTCTTTTTAACTAAAACAGCAAGAGATCAAAACTTTAGGATCAAAACTTTTCTCATCAAAAAAGTACAGTATATGGCAAATGTATGCATTATTACTGCAGATTTTCATCACCACTGAATTCTTCGTAGCGCTTGGTTTTTTGAACATTGGATATTTCAGGCTGCCATTGCTGACTTCTCTATCTGAAAATGCTATTTGCTGAGCTTGATCTTCTGGTGTCAATACAGTAAAACCTTCGATTGCAAGCATAATTTGTTCCAGAAACAACCAAAGCACTTGTATATCAAAGCAAATTTCCTCATAAGAAATAATGTAAACTCATATGATTTGATCCACAAGCATTTATACCTTCATTGAATTTAATCATATTTCTACACTTATGCCGCGTACATACGATCGGTCAAACCGATGAGAACGGTCTGATGGACTGTTTTCATCAGACCAAAACGATCGTGTGTGGGCCCCATCGGTTATTTATCCATAGGTTAAAAAAAAGCCAACTTGCTTTAAATTTAACTGATGGATACCTAACCGATGGAAAAAAAATACGATCGTCTGTGGGCACGTCCATCGGTTAAAAATCCACGCATGCTCAGAATCAAGTCGACGCATGCTTGGAAGCATTGAACTTCGTTTTTTTCAGCACATCGTTGTGTTTTACGTCACCGCGTCATGACACAATCGTTTTTTTAACCGATGGTGTGTACTCACGACTGACCATCAGTCAGCTTCATCGGTTAACCGATGAAAACGGTCCATCAGACCGTTTTCATCGGACCAATCGTGTGTACAGGGAGGGCTTTAGAGGCACACACAAAAAACAGTGCCCTCTAAGTGTAGAAGGATCTCAGTTTTGATGTAAAAAAAAAAGTAGAATGACACTCACAATGTTAAAAACAATATCCCGCGTTAAGGAGTCTGATGCTCATTTGTGGTGGTTCCCAGTGCTTCCTGGAGAACTCGCAGACACTTTGAGGCACTTCTAGCTGGGTCCGGCGTTCTGAGCACCTGGAAGTGACGTCAACAGTTCCCCAGTGTTTCCGAGTTTCCCAGGAAGAGATAGTAGCCACCAGCGCCCCCGGACCTCTGGCCATGTACTTAAAGTGGAGGTTCACCCTAAAAACTAATTTTTAACATTAGACTAAGCATAGTAAGGGCATTTACTTTCGGCAGGTCTTTTTTTTTTTTTCTCCGTACATACCTTTATGTTCTGATTTGGTCCAGGGCTTCCGGGTTCTGATGATTTCGGGACTGGGCGTTCCTATCCCTGCCTCAGGGTTCCGATGACTGCGGGATTGGGCGTTCCTATCCTTCGGTTCGATGATTGACGGCTTGTGAAACAGGTGACCTGTTGCACAACGCGCGTCACCAGATTTCACCAGAAATAGCCAAGCTGCGAGTCGGCACTATAAGGCGCCTGTGCCCGCCGTGTAGAGCTGACTGCACAGGCGCCGTATAGTGCCGACTCGCAGCTCGGCTATTTCCTGACATCTGGTGACGCGCGTTGTGCGACAGGTCACCTGTTTCACAAGCCGTCAATCATCGAATCGAAGGATAGGAACCCAGTCCCACAGTCATCGGAACCCGAAAGCCCTGGACAAAAACAGAATATAAAGGTATGTACGGAGAAAAAAAAAAATACCTGCCGAAAGTAAATGCCCTTACTATGCTGGCACTGCTAGATTTAATGTTAACATTTTTTTTTTTGGGTGAACCCCCGCTTTAATATTCCTTTTAAAAGCACTTGTGTATACAGTACATGGCCATTGTGAATGGAAGGATCTGCTTCGTTATAATCATCTGATTCATTTTCAGTGACCTAATAAGGAAAGTTGCAGTGTCTGCATCTCTTTAGAAGTAATTAACTCAGCCATTCTCAACCAGGGTTCCATGGAACCCTATGGTTTCCGAAGAGGTTGCTAGGGAATCCTTGAAGAGTGGCAGATTGCCCTCCCATCTAATGCTACTGGCATATTTCAAGGTCTCTCACCACTTGGCAGAGCTAGTAGCATGACACCAATGTATACATTACGTGGCCAGAGGTCATTACGTGGCCAGAGGTGGCTCCCAGCGCTTCCTGGAGAACTTGGAGACACTGGGGAACTGTTGACGTCACTTCCAGGTGCTCCGAACACACATTACACCCACCCGACTCAGCTGGAAGTGTCTCAGGCCCCGTACACACGTCCGAGGAACTCGACGTGCCAAACACATCGAGTTCCTCGTCGAGTTCAGTGTTGAAGCCGCCGAGGATCTCGGCGGGCCAACTTTCCTCATTGAACAACGAGGAAATAGAGAACATGTTATCTATTTGGCCCGACGAGGAACTCGTCGGCTTCCTCGCTGAAAAGTGTACACACGACCGAGTTTCTCGGCAGAATCCAGCTCCGATCGAGTTTCTGGCTGAATTCTGCCGAGAAACTCGGTCGTGTGTATGGGGCCTCAGAGTGTCTCTGAGTTCTCCAGGAAGCACTGGGAGCCACCATCAGACTCCTTAATGCGGGATTTTTAACATTGTGAGTGTAATTCCACTTTTTTTTTACAACTTTTTTTCCTTCTACTGCTCGTATTGCAAGACCACGCTTGTAAATCAAGTTAGATTAAAAAAAATAAAAATGTTGCTCCTCTTGCAAAACGCACGTATACTGGTTACTCACAAACCAAAGTTTTACTGTACTTCGCAAATCACAGACCCAAGTCATGTCTAGAGATAAGAAATTCTAACCTATCTTTTTCACTTTTGGTTGTTCAGGTCAGTAAGTACTGAGGCCAGAAATAGTCAGGCAACTAGCATTTTCAAATAGAAGTAGTCTCTGGCAGCCCCCATATTTCTCCGATGACAGGTACAATTTAATCTTGTACACTCTGTACGCTACTCATTTTTCACACCCTGAGTGAACATAAATTCAGCCCTAAACACATTTCCGAAATTACCGTTGCTGCTCTTGCTTGGTTACACAGCAATCAAAGGCAGATTTAAACGGTCACTTGCACCTGTCATATGATTCCATTCAAGCTGACATGATTAGAGCTTTGGGAAGGCAAACCGTGTCATAATTGCCTTATCCTATAAATATGAAAACATTTCTGCAGAATATGGAATAGAGTGTTGTGCTGCTGTAATCTTATAGTAACACGTTCATTAAACTAGATATGCATGCAAATCTATCTGCGGATAGGTCAGTCTTAATCACCTTCATTCTGAATTTCAGGTTGATGTTCTTTTGGAATTTTTTTTATAATTACACTCATTAATTCAGACACCTATCTAGAAATCCATCCAATCCTTTAATTAATTTAGCTTTATGATTTAAAGCCTTATGTTTAAGAAGTAAAGACTTTAATGAAATGTTAGCGCTGGTGAATATATTAAAGCCTATATTTTAATTTTGGATAGAGTGGGGAAGAGTTGACACTGATACAGGAAATGGGAGGTGCCATTGTCACTAGGACAGGAAGTCCTAGACAGCAATAAAAATGTTACTCTATTAAAAACATGTTTTTATTTTGTCTGTGCCCTTATTGTAGGGTGACCAGACATCCCCAGTTTCAGGGGACAGTCCCCTGATTGAGGACACTGTCCCCGGACCAAGTCTGTCCCTGGTTTTGTCCCCAGATTGGATTTAATAGGGGGCAGGGGCAATTTCAAAGACAGTCAGTGGAGAATTAAAATAAAAAAAATTGAATTACCCCCCCCCCCCCGCTCCGCCGTGCCTACTAACATAGGGGGTTGTATTTTTCCCATTATCTGTGCCCCTTTCTGATGATCATGTGCTGGTCGGAGTGCAGGGAATATTTCTTCAGTTTCGGGCGCATGCCCATTCAGCTTCGCTCACATGTTCTTCTGCCTTGGCTCAAATCCTGGCCAGCCACCTGCCTATCTCCTTGCCTTCCCTGGCGGAGTGATCTTCCTCCTCTCCCCACCCAGTAGTAGCCGGGGCCCGGAGAGTAAGACTTGAGAGGCTGTGAGGCGGGCAGCGACGGGCAGAGAGTCGCTGATTGTTGCCATTACTAGTAAAGAAAAAATATGTCCCCGGATTTCATTTAAAAAATCTGGTCACCTTACCTTATTGGATAGATTTGCCATTTCTCCTGAGTCCCTGCCCTGACAGGGCTAATCTCCACAAAAGAGATATAAACAGCAGTAAAAACGTAAGAGAAAGCTCTTACCCTTCCTAGCTCTATCCAAATAAAGTAAAACGCTTTGACTGCCATTGTGCTTTAAAGACAGGTAGCTATAAAGCAACCCCCTTACCTCCTAAAGATAATTAGAGGCTCCAGGTGGATCTGTGGGATGGCATATCACCTCATGGCAAAATCCTCGACTTTCTAAGGCAGGGGTGTCAAACTCAATTTCATTGTGGGCCGCATCAGCATTTTGATTGCCCTCAAAGGGGCCGGATGTATCGGTAAGATTAGATGTCCATCGCATTTTTTTTTCTTTGTCTGAATTTCTCACTTCCTGTTCCTCCTCAGTAAGCTGTTCTGGCTGACTAACCCCCAGCCAGAACGGCTCGGATGATGGGGACAATCTTACTGAGGAGAAACAGGAAGTGAGAAATTCAGACGAAGAAAAAAACATTTAGAAGGGAAATCGAAGGAAAAGGTAAGTGAACCAACAATGCACTAGCTTTACAACCCCTTTAACCTCTCCCAGCCAGCGTAATTAGTACAGTGACAGTGCATATTTTTTGTATTTAGTATCATTGTATTAGTGCCACTGGTTCCTGGAAAGTGTCAGTTAGTGTCTAATTGACCGCCGCAATATTGTCCCGCTATAAGTCGCTGATCGCCACCATTACTAGTATATTTTAAAAAATCCAGTATATACTGTATACCATATGTACCATTTTATTTTATCCGGATATGTTTCATAGCGCAACGGTGTTGATAAAATACCACCAAAAGAAAGCTCTATTTGTGGGAAAAAATGACATGTATTTTATTTGGGTACAGTGTCACATGACCGTACAATTTTCAGTTAAAGTAGCACAGTGTCGTATCGGTCGTATCGCAAAAAATGGCCTGGTCATGAAGGGGGGTAAATCCAGCATAGCGTAGTGCTCAATCATTATATCAATCCCTATATCCCAATCAAACAGACTGTGGGGTTCCGGAGCCCTACTCCAGCTTTGTCAGCTCACTTTTTGTTCACCCAGTCCTAAGATTTACCCAGTCCTGCAAGACAGCAAAGCTATCTTGAAACTTGAATTTTCTTTACCAAAGTAAATTAATACAACTAAGTATTTTCTTTGCCCCCATCCTTTCATTGGAAAGTGAAGGAGAAGTAACAGACTGATTGGTTCATCTTTCTGTAACTCTGCTCTCTCCTCATGTCAGCATGTCCCTTCGTGGGCACATAAGCAATGCAGCACTTGTGCTGCTTCTCCCATTTCTAGTTTAAACTCTCTCTGCTGTACAGGGGATTGCAAGAGACTGATATCAATTATAATTCATGTCCTTCCATTAGATACCTTTTAAAATACACCTCATTATTTTCATGAACACAAACCTGCATGAGTTTGTGGTTTTTAATCTACACAGATTTCAGCTTTACATATATTAAAACATCAATTTAAAGCCTTGTGCACACAAAAAAGAAACATTCTGTATGAGCTCCAGAATTCAGTCCCCTCCACTCTTATTGAACAGAATAGATAAGCACACAGCGGGTCACCCGGTGATATCCGCCCCCTTATGTCGTCACCACATAAGGAGCATGATGGGACTGTGGCGTCATAAGTGGCCTATATAAATCGGTGCGCGCTGCGCACCCGGCATCACAGCGGGAGAAAGCGACGTTTCAACATCAAAGAAGAGAAGAGGGAAGAAGATGACAAAAGACCGCCCCCCCCCCCCCCCCCGCTGGTAAAAGAGCTGCAAGAAGACAGCGGAGAAGCCCGGCAGAATGACACCGGAGAAGACGTCAGAAGACCGGGCCCCCCCGCGGGTAAAAGAGCTGCAAGAAGACAGCGGAGAAGCCCGGCAGAATGACACCGGAGAAGACGTCAGAAGACTGGGCCCCCCGCTGGTAAAAGAGCTGCAAGAAGACAGCGGAGAAGCCCGGCAGAAGGAAAAAGGCACCTGAGAGCAGAAGAAGAGACCCCCGAAGTCAGAAGAAGACCCCCGGAGCTGCCTAATAAATGACTTTTAAAACCTGTGTAGTGTGTTTTGTTTTCTTTATTTCCTCCAGGTGAATGGGTAGGGGTACGATGTACCCCATACTCATTCACCTAGGGTGGAGGGGCCGGGATCTGGGGGCTCCCAGATTCCGATAAGCTCCCCACCCACAGACCCCGACAACCAACGGCCAGGGTTGTCGAGAAGAGGCCCTTGTCCCCATCAACATGGGGACACTGTGCTTTGGGGTGGGGGGGCCGCAGGGCTTCCCATGCCCCAAAGCACCTACCCCCCATGTTAAGGACATGGTACGGTGCGGGGGGGGGGGGGCGCTCGCTCGTCCCCACCCCCTTTCCTGACCTACCGGGCTGCGTGCTCGGATAAGGGTCTGGTATGGATTTTGGGGGGACCCCCACGCCGTTTTTTCGGCGTACGAGGTTCCCCTTGAAATCCATACCAGGGCCTGGTATGCTCTTAGAGGGAGAACCCATGCCAGTTTTTTATTTAAAATTTGACGTGGAGTTCCCCCTCAAGATTCATACCATACACAGTGCCTGGTATTGACTGGGATACAAGTCGGATCCCCGTTCAATATCGTGCCGCGGCTAAACGCAACCGCAGCTAATCGCACTTTACAAATACAGCTGACCGCTGTGCCTGGAGTCTTGAATTTCAACAGAAAATAAACATGCTTTTAACTGCGGCAGAACAGCCGTCCGTGTGAAAGGGGCCTAAGCTGAAACAAGTGTGGACTGCGTTTCCTGTACGTGTTTCACTCTGAAGACCCATTCATGTATATTGCTCAACAGGAATGCACCTAATGTGCCAACAATGACATTTTAATTCCGGGATTGCATCTATCACCTCTGTAAAAACACTTTTTTCTCACATTTATGTTAGACTCACCAGCTGCTCATACTGTACTCCCAGACTGCTTTGCAAGTTTAGGTCTTGATGCTTTTCCTGGGATTCATCATGCAGTACGTCCTGTAATTCCACAACGTTAAGGCTAGCCAACGGCAAGGCATCCTATGAGAGAAAAATATTTATAAAATCATTCCCTTCTTAGGAAAGCACAGCTGGTATGCAATTGCAGGCAGAGTCAGGTGGTACCTGACCATTACTTTTTATTTTTATGTTCCAACATGCAAATTTCAACCAGCTTTGGCTGAGAGTCTACTCCTGCATCTTACTATTAGTTCTCAACTATGCAAGCTGGTATGCTGATTTTTTAAACACATTTGCACACTTTACACCTCTGATGAAGTCTTGGTTTTGGGGCGAAACATGTTGGGTTAAGGGTTATTTGTGGTTTTTAACTCTTTTCTTTATTTTTCACTTTATAGAGCACTTAGCTTTTTGGGGCACTGTGGATGTAGTTGCGGGAGAAATAAGGGAGAGATTTATGGCTTGGCAGAGATAGTAGATTAAACGGAGAGTATTGTTAGCAGGGTGGAACAGGTACTGCGGTATATTTGATTTCAAGTTTAGCCAGTGTATAGCTATAGTAACCCTTAGGCCTCGTACACACGACCGAACATGTCTGCTGAAACTGGTCCGCTGACCAGTTTCAGCAGACATGTTCGGTCGTGTGTACGGCCGACCGGACAGGTTTCCAGCGGACATTTGTCCAGCCGATCGTTTTCCGGCGGACAAATGTTTGTTAGCATGCTAAGAAACATGTCCGCTGGAAGTCTGTCCTTCGGACATGTTCGGTCGTCTGTACAGACTCACCGTACATGTCCGATCGGCCGCCATCCCTCGCATGCGTCGAAGTGATTCGACGCATGCGTGGAAGCTTTGAACTTCCAGGGCCGCGCACGTCGCCGCGTCATCGTCGTGGCGACGGCGCGGCCACGTCACCGCGGATCGCGTACGCGCGGATTTCTGTCTGATGGTGTGTACAACCATCAGACAGAAATCTCCGAGGGGACATGTCTGCTGAAAACGGTCCGGCGGACCGTTTTCAGCGGACTGTCCCCTCGTCTGTACGAGGCCTTAGAATCCTTTCACACGGATGGCTGTTTTGCCGCAGTTAAAAGCATGTCAATGTTCTGTGAAATTCAAGGCTCCAGGCACTGCGATAAGCTGCATTTGTACATTGCGATTACATGCATTTACGTGCGGCTACATGCGGCCGCGTTTAGCTACGGTAGTCATTTCCATAAAAAACCTTTTTATTTGTATTTTTTGGTCCCTTGAACCACGCTGCTATCCGCAGTTGACACAAAAGACTGCGATTACCTGCGGTTATGTGCATATAGCTGCGCTAAATCGCACCTGGACGCATTCAATTCTATTTTTTCTATTCGCACCAAACCGCATGTAACGAAATCACAGCTAAACGTTGTGTGTGAACGGGGCCATAGGAAAGCATTGTGTGCTTTTAGCTGCAGTGGAAAACTAGAAAATCCACAGCTAAACGCACCATTCTATCCGTCTGTGTGAAAGGGGCCTTAGGACCAATCCATGCCTGTGGGTAATGGTATGGGGTCAGGATACTAACCTTATCTTATACATATCTCTGCTCATATTTGCTGTGTGTTGGGATATGTTTTTTTCTCCCTATAATGAACGCAATTGTATACAGTGCCTTGAAAAAGTATTCATACCCCTTGAAATTGTGCACATTTTGTCATGTTACAACCAAAAACGTAAATGTATTTTATTGGGATTTTATGTGATAATAATTTTTTCCGTGACTTTCTTATTTCTAATGATTTTATATGATTAGCTTTTTATATCTGTCTAAAAGCTAAGTTTTAGGCCATGGTCGGTTTGGTGTGTAGGTTTAGCGCACCCCTGCTGATGGTTTTCTAATAGGATTTCACACATTAAAACCAATTGAACAGTATAAGTATACATCAGGTTTTTCTTTCTATTTATTTGAATGCAATGAGCTAAAAATATTTATAAAGTCATTTGGTATACAATGGCAGGCAGATCCAGGTGGTACCTGATCAATTCAATGGTGCTCTGGCCAGTAGTGTATTTAGGTTTTGTGCTGTCCAAGCCTGACTAAACTCGTGCACCGCCTAATTTAAATATGACCCACCCCTTCCTGTCAAGGCCACGCCCCTTTCTGTTTAAGACTCACCCTGAAATTTTCAAGTGGGGAGACTAGTTCTGAGGGCCTGCGGGGGGGGGGGGCAATGGATTCCCTTAATTTGCATAGATTTCTCGCACTTCCTGTTTGGCAGGAAGTGAAGAGAAATTTCTGCAATGGGACAGGGATTGTAAAAAATTAACTGACAGGGGCTATAAGCCTTCCTTACTCTAACCAAAATGAAAAAAAAGTGTTGCCTTTAGTTCTACTTTAACTGCTTGCCGCCCAGTCGCCGCAGTTATGCGGCAGCAGGTCGGCTCTGCTGGGCGAGATCACGTAGCTATACATCACCTCGCCGAGCAGCCAATAGGCGCCCCCCGCTCGCCCATGATGCCGATGCGCATGCCCGGTGGTCGCGACTACCGCCGGGCACCCGCGATCGCTCGTTACAGAGCGAGAACGGGGAGCTGTGTGTGTAAACACACAGCTCCCGGTCCTGTCAGGGGGGGGGAAATTACCTATCGTCTGTTCATACAATGTATGAACAGCGATTTGTCATTTCCCCATGTCAGTCCACCCTCCCTTCAGTTAGAACACACCCAGGGAACATGATTAACCCCTTCCTCGCCCCCCTAGTGTTAACCCCTTTACTGCCAGTGGCATTTTTATAGTAATCAAGGCATTTTTATAGCACTGATCGCTGTAAAAATGCCAATGGTCCCAGAAATGTGTCAAAAGTGTCCGAAGTGTCCGCCATAATGTCGGAGTACCGATAAAAATCGCTGATCGCCGCCATTACTAGTAACAAAAAAAATATTAAGAAAAATGCCATAAAACTATTCCCTATTTTGTAAACGTTATAACTTGTGGTCTGGTGTGAATGGGCCCTAATTATGCCCCAGTTATTACTAACAAGAACACTGTAGTATCCAATATATAATATATCCTATTATCACAGTCTGCATGTTTGTTTTTGAATTTGCATGTTTGACTAGGCATTTGGGGAGCTAGTTTGTGTTTTTTTTCTGTGGTTTGCAAAACCTTTGGACACATTTATATTTGTACTTGAACTATACTATAAGAGCTACAAAAAATGATTGCAACTGCAGAAAATTAGTGCATCGCTATATCTATAGAAAACACACTATTTAAAAAAAAAGATATGTTCGTTGCGTAGGTATTTAACAATGCATCTGTAATCTGTAATATAAACCTTTTTATTGCATATACTCTCTTTAATATTTTAAAATAAATAATTACATATGGTGCAGTGTGACTTAAATGTATATTCCAGTAACTTACTGTATACAATTCTATAAGACTACAGGAATTTAGGCTAATTTTTTATTTTATTTGGATAGAGTATGGGAGGGTCATAACCCCTATCCCGTATATTATTTGTCATCAGTGTCCCGTTGGGGAGATTTCATTTCACTTCCTGTCACATACCAAAAACAGAAAGTGAGAGCAAATCTCTGCAAATTAAGGAAATCTCTTTGGAGAAACCCAGGTCAGCATAACTGCTGTCTGGGGACAACTCAAAATTTTGGATTTTTTATACTTTTTTTAAGTGATAATGGTAAACAGGACAAATAGAGAGGGTGAATTTCCCTAACGGGGGTGCAGACAGCAATAATAATTCACAGGAGTTCTAATCTATCTCCACTCCGTGCAAAAATAAAAAATAAAGTTTTACCTTTAGTTGTATTTTAACCGCTTGCCGACCAGCTGCCGTCATTATACTGCGGCAGGTCGGCGCGATCCGGCGAGCCGTCGTAGCTGTACGCCGGCTCCTTTAAAGCGGATGTGCCATGGGAAAATAATATTAAAAGCCAGCAGCTACAAATACCGCAGCTGCTGACTTTTAATATTAGGACACTTACCTGTCCTGGAGTCCAGCGCCGATCGCAGCAGAGGACGAGCGATCGCTCGTCTCTCTGCTGCTCCCCCCGCCATCCACGCTGAGGGAACCAGGAAGTGAAGCGCTGCGGCTTCACTGCCCGGTTCCCTACGGCGCATGCGCGAGTCGCGCCGCGCCCGCCGATTGGCTCCCGCTGTGTGCTGGGAGCCGAGTGTTCCCAGCACACAACGGGGGGGCGACGGGATGTGACGGAATGCCCATCTTTTGCCCGTGAATGCCGGGCCGGAAGTGGGTGCAAATACCTGTCATTAGACAGGTATCTGCACCCCCCTCCCCCCTGAAAGGTGTCAAATGTGACACCGGAGGGGGGGAGGGTTCCGATCAGCGGGACTCCACTTTAGGGTGGAGAACCGCTTTAAGCGGGATAGCAGGCACGTTCACGCCACCGCTGCACTGCGGGGTGCCGTTGCACTTGACCGGCGGTCGCCATGACCGCTGGCCAATCGCGATCGCAGGCACGAGAGCCAGTTCTGTGAGGAGAGGAGATGCAGATCGTGTGTTCCTACGAGCTAGGAACAGCGATCTGTCATCTCCTCTAGTGACTCACATCCCCCTACAGTTAGAACACACATTATGGAACACAGTTAACCCCTAGTTTTTAAACCCCTTCCATGCCAGTGACATTTACACAGTAGTCAGTGCATTTTTATAGCACTGATTGCTGTATAATTGTCAATGGTCCCAAAAATGTGTCAAAAGTGTTCGATGTGTCCGCCATAATGTCACAGTCCTGATAAAAATTGCAGATCACCACCATTACTAGTAAAATAATAATAATAATAATAAAAATGCCATAAATCTATCCCTTATTTTGTAGACGCTATAACTTTTGCGCCAATCAATATATACACTTATTGCAATTTTTATTATCAAAAATATGTAGAAGAATACGTGTTAACCTAAACTGAGGAAAAATTTACGCTCTTTTTTTGTTTATAGTGCAAAAAATAAAAACCGCAGAGATGATCAAATACCACCAAAAAAAGCTCTATTTGTGGGGAAAAAAGGACTCAAATTTTGTTTGGGTACAGCATTGCACGACCGCGCAATTGTCAGTTAAAGTGACTCAGTGCCGTATCGCAAATGGCCTGGTCATTGAGCAGCCAAATCTTCCAGGGCTGAAGTGGTTAATGCATAGGAAAACAGTCATCACAAAATAACTCACTTGCATGTGCTGTAGGGTGCAAGAAATGTTCTTCACACAAAATCTAACGGTCTTCTCCAAACTTCTGAATACCTTTTCTTCCTTGTTAAATATTTGGTCTTTCACCTACAATGTATTCCAAAATACAAGGGTGTTAATCATATTTGAACTCTATTGCAGCATATATAGGGTGTAGACCAGGGGTGCTCAACCAGTGGCCCGGGGGCCATACGTGGCCCACGGAGCCCTCTGATGTGGCCCGCGACCTCCTGCTCTGGGATGAAATAGAATAGAATACTGTTATTAAAGGTAATTTTATTACTAAAATCACAGGGCCAGATTCAGATTTGCGTAAGTTTCGGCGGGCGTAGCGTATCTCAGATACACTACGCTACCGTTACTTAGAGCGGCAGGTCCTGTATTCAGAAAGAACTTGCGCTCTAAGTTACGGCGGCGTAGTGTAACTGGTCCGGCGTAAGCCCGCCTAATTCAAAGTAGGCATGTAGCGGGCATGTTGTATGCTAATGACTTGTGACCCCACGTAATTGACGCTCCTAACAAATGGCGCATGCGCCGTCAATGAAAGTATCCCAGTGCGCATGCTCCAAATTACGCCGCAAATAGTCAATGCTTTAGACGTGAACGTAACTTACGCACAGCCCTATTCGCGTACGACGCAAATGAAGTAGACGACGCAAAATTCGACGCTGTCTCAACGTCCATACTTAACATTGGCTACGCCTCATATAGCAGGGGTAACTTTACGCCGAAAAAAGCCTTACGTAAACGACATAAATCAATGCGCCGGGCGCACGTACGTTTCTGAATCGGCGTATCTAGCTCATTTGCATATTCTACGCGGAAATCAACGGAAGCGCCACCTAGCGGCCAGAGTAAATATGCACCCCAAGATACGACGGCGTAGGAGACTTACGCCGCTCGTATCTAGGCAACAGTGAGGCGTATCTGATTCTATGAATCAGGCGCAGAGATGCGACGCCTCGCACTCAGAGTTACGACGGCGTATCTGGAGATACGCCGTCGTAACTCCTTTCTGAATCTGGCCCACAGTGTATATATGGGCATATCTCTTCTGTAGTGGTTATTGTGCTGCTTTCAAACTGATCTGCAGGGGCAGAGCAGTGCACCTGCGGGTTACCTGCTTTGAGCCATAGACTTTGGTTATTACCTGCGAGTTTGAGCTTTCTGAAAGTGCACCACACCTGCAGAATATAATAGAAGTCTATTGCAAAGTGCAGCTAACCTGCAAGAAAAACCGCATTGCATCAGTGTGAAAGCAGCCTTGAGCCCTTTTCACATTTTTTTCACAAAAAAAGAAGAAGAGTATAGTGGGCTTTGTCTGTGTGCAGAGCGCACACGGACATCCTGTCCACCCCTTCTGCTCATTGTGGCCAGCGACCAGTTACCAAGTTGCTTAAGTGGCCCCCGCTCTTGAAAAGGTTGGGCACCCCTGGTGTAGACAGTCATTTCTATGGAGCTAGGACCCTGGGTAGTATTTTTGGATATGTCTTAGGCCTGGTACACACGATAGGATTGATCCGTGCATATGGTCCGCCGGACCGTATCCGCGGATAAATCCTCTGGCGGATTTGGATCCGTTGGCATGTACTCACCATCGGATCCAAATCTGCGCGGAATTCAACCGCGGTGACGTGTCGCGCCGTCGCCGCGATGATGACGCAGCGACGTGCGCGATGCTGTCATATAAGGAAATCCACGCATGCGTCGAATCATTACGACGCATGCGAGGGACGTGTTCGGACGGATCGATCCGGTGAGTCTGTACAGACCACCGGATCGATCCGCTGGAGCCGATTCCAGCGGATAGATTTGTTAGCATGCTAACAAATTTTTATCTGCTGGAAATCGGAAATATCCGTGGATAAATATCCGCTGGAACGTACACACCAGGGGATCTATCCGCTGAAACCGATCCGCTGAGATTTTTCAGCGGATGGATCCTCTCGTGTGTACGGGCCTTATAGGTGAAGTTTAATAGGTGAAGTTCTGTTCCTGTGATGATGTAGGTGAGATTTTGTCTCACGTTCTAGTCTGTAGGACTAGAACTCCACCCCATGTGCTGTCATTTTACATTTTACTCGCTATTACAGCACCTGAGGAAACAGTGAATAAATTGCCCATAGCAGAAGAAATTATTAGACTTGAGCTTATTATTTTGGCAAAAGGAGGAATTTAACCAGTGCCTCAGTTGGTACAATGGCATGGAACCATCCTGGGTAAAACCCAGGATTTAAGAGGGTTTCCAGTTAATTCAAAAACGTCACTCCTTTAAAACTGTCCATGATGCAACATCACCAAATTGGCGCTCTATATTTTACCTAATGGACCACTCAAGGATGTGTACTGAAAGCACTGCCCATCTAAGAACTAAAAGCGGAGCTCCACCCAAAAATGGAACTTCCGCTTTTCGGAACCCTCCCCCCTCCGGTGTCACATTTGGCACCTTTCAGGGGGGAGGGGGGTGCAGATACTTGTCTAAGCCAGGTATTTGCTCCCACTTCTGGGCATAGACTCTCGTGGGAGTCACGACACTCTCCCCCCCGCTGTCTCCTGGGAAACACACTGGTCCCAGGAGAGAGTGGGAACCAGTGAGGAAACCGTGCAGTGAAGCTGTAACGCTTCACTTCCTGATTCCCTCACCGAGGATGTCGGCGGAGGCAGCCGAGAGACAATCGATCGCTCTGCCTCAGCTGCCGACATCGCGGGCGCGCTGTGAGCAGCTTCAGTATTTGTAGCTGCTGGCTTTTAAAAAAAAAGATGCGGGTGGACCTCCGCTTTAATATGTAGGAAGCATGTGGGCATGTGAAGGCCATGGGCATGAACACGTCTACTATTCACAGTTAGAATCCAGGAAACACAGTCAATGCAAGACAGTGTAAAATCCAGAAATGTATATTTGGTATTTTGCAGTCCACTTGTTCAACTAGTGTGAAATGTGATGCACAGAACCTCCCAGATAGCTCAGCTTACCTGTTCCCCTCCAGTCAGTATCTTCAAGTGGCTGGTCACTCTCTTGGATTTCTTGGTAATTGAGTGAATACTGAGCTTGGAAAGTTTGTCTTTCAGTGATTCCTCTTCATCTACCCTCCTGTACTTCAGCACTGGAAGTATATCAAATATCAAAAGGCATAAAATATTACCAGACTGATGTTAAAGGGCAAACCCTTCCTGTAATGTTATATTGACATCCCTGTCAAAAAAATATGACCCAGGAAACACAGATGATGATTAATCAATTGGTAATCAAAGACCGCCAGCTGAGGGACCAGTTAGGGGAGCTAGAGAACCAGGAATTAAAAATATATCTCTTGTGAAACTATGAAGTGTATCCTAACTCTAAAGAATACGAAAGAACTGTCCTTGAAATATTTTACAAAACAATGATCTCCCACATTTTACAGCTTGTTAAATGCATTCAGCTATATAAGAAGTATAAAAATAGTTATAAAAAACTCTCAGTTATATCTAGATGAGAAGTTCTGTTACCTCTAATAAAAATGACGTACATTTGTCAACCCTTCTTGGTTTTACACATAAAGCATCAGCATCTCATAATAGACAAGTCAGTAACCTTATGTGGCTCCCAAGCTACTGGCTGCAGGTGACCATTGATCTACTTTACACCAGTGGTCATCATCCCTGTCCTCAGGACCCACTAACAGGCCAGGTTTTATGTATTACCTTGGGGAGATGCAGACTAGAATACTGCAATCACTGGGCAGCAAATAATATCATCAGTGATGTATTTCAGTTATCTTGCAAACCTGGCCTGTTAGTGGGCCCTGAGGACAGGGTTGATGACCACTGCTTTACACCAATAACCAATTGTATTTAGGTGTTTTAGGCCTTGTACACACGACTGAACATGTCCGCTGAAACTGGTCCGTGGACCAGTTTCCGCGGACATGTCCGACCGTGTGTAGGGCCTAGCGGACAGTTTTCCGGCCTAGCGGGCAGGTTTCCAGCGGACAAAAGTTTCTTAGCATGCTATGAAACTTGTCCGCTGGAAACATGTCCGTCGGACATGTCCGATGGTTAGTACGACTCATCGGACATGTCCGCTGGTTATGACGTATAACCAGCGGCCCGAAATCCCGCGCATGCGTCGAATTGATTCGACGCATGCGTGGAAGCATTGAACTCGCGTGTTAGAGAACGTCGGTGTCGTATACGTCACCGCGTTCTCTGTCCGCGGGGATTTTGGTCTGATGGTGTGTACACACATCAGACCAAAAGCTCCCAGCAGACATGTCCGATGAAAACGATCCGCGGACCGTTTTCATTGGACATGTCTGCTCGTGTGTACAAGGCCTGACTCAGTGCCTCTGAGCTACTGGTTGAGGGTGACAATTGGTATACTATACATCTGTAATTAATGGTAGTTGGGGGTGAATGTCAGCGGTTTACACATGGGAGTTGATTTATTATTTAGGTGTTTATTCATACCTATTCATGGCCATGTGACGGTAGAGGTTTTTTTTTAGGTTTTCTATGCAGCATCTTTTACAACACAACTTTGAATTGTAATGAGACTGTATTACATTGTGTGTAATTTCCATGAGTGACACCTCTCTCTCTCTTTCAGTGATGCCACTGCTTTCTAATGAACTCTTCTAGTTCTGACTTTCCAGTAACCACAGTTCTGCGAATAGACGCTTTTGTATAAGCATTGCTTTCCACTGCATGTGAAAATTAGTCACACCTCATGTTTTTTTTAATGTATTTTATATAGGAGGTTGAGATTAAGGCTTTACTTAATACTGAAATTATCACATGTACGGTGCATTCCCACCGGTGTGCCTGCACTGTTTTCCTTATTCCGCACCCAAGAACATTAGTGTAAAGCCTCATACACACAATCCAACTTTATGGCCATAATTGTCTGATGGACGTGTTGTGTCGGATAATCCGACCGTGTTTATGCTCCATCAGACAATTGTTGGCTGAATTAATTACAACAAAAGTTGGCTGTTCATGTTCACTAACTGTTGGGCAATAAATCTGTCACGTCGGTTTATCCGATCGTGTGTATGCAAGTTGGTCCAACTAAAATCTGATGTACAAACATGCATGCTCAGAACCAATGCTAAACATTAGCAGAAGTTTCCCAAAGGGTGGCGCTAAAGAGCAGAAAAAACACATATTTAGGTTTTGTTGGCTGAAAATGTTGTGCCGTGTGTATGTAGAACAAGTTCAGGGCCAACGCCCTTCGGACCAAAATCCACAGAAAAGTTGGATGTAAGTCCGATCGTGTGTAGGGATGAGCTTCGTGTTCGAGTCGAACCCATGTTTGACTCGAACATCGTATGTACGACTCGAACATCGTATGTTCGACCGTTCGTCGAATTACGAACGTTACGGGCCATTCGAACCATAATTCACTGTGGCATCGCAGTGCATTGCTGGCTGATGATTGGCCAAGCATGCACTATGAACCGCATGCTTGGCCAATCACAGCGCGCAAAAAACAGAGAGCCATAATTGGCCAAAGCCAGGGTGGCTTTGGCCAATTATGGCTCAGGGGGTTTAGTACTCGCCCCACACTATATAAAAGGCCGCTTGCAGGTTGGCCTTGTGTAGTGTGTTGCGGTGGTGGTTAGAGAGAGAGAGAGAGAGTGTCATTTTTTCTAGGTAGATAGAGCAGGCAGGCTAGTCAGTTAAAGTTACAGTGTGTAGAGGATATATATGCATCCCAGGTGTTGTACATATATTTATATACTGTATAGTTTAGCTAGATTAGCTCTTCCTAATTTACTGGCAGGCAGGTGATTGTGCTAGCTGCAGTATTCTCACGTGGTGTATTGCCTGTGTCCTCTGCAGTGTGCACCATAAAGCTACGTGGTGTGTGTACTGCCTTTGTCCTCTGTAGTTTGCACCTAAAGCTACTTGGTGTGTACTGCCCGTGTCCTCTGCAGTTTGCACCTAAAGCTACGTAGTGTGTACTGCCTGTATCCTCTGCAGTGTGCACCATAAAGCTACGTGGTGTGTGTACTGCCTTTGTCCTCTGCAGTTTGCACCTAAAGCTACTTGGTGTGTACTGCCCGTGTCCTCTTCAGTTTGCACCTAAAGCTACGTGGTGTGTACTGCCCGTGTCCTCTGCAGTTTGCACCTAAAGCTATGTGGTGTGTACTGCCCGCGTCCTCGGCAGTTTGCACCTGAAGCTACGTAGTGTGTACTGCCTGTGTCCTCTGCAGTGTGCACCATAAAGCTACATGGTGTGTACTGCCTGTGTCCTCTGCAGTGTGCACCTAAAGCTACGTGGTGTGTACTGCCCGTGTCCTCTGCAGTTTGCACCTAAAGCTACGTAGTGTGTGTACTGCCTTTGTCCTCTGCAGTTTGCACCTAAAGCTACTTGGTGTGTACTGCCCGTGTCCTCTGCAGTTTGCACCTAAAGCTACGTAGTGTGTAGGGATGACCCGAACACCCCCCTGTTCGGTTCGCACCAGAACCTGCGAACACACCAAATGTTTGTGTGAACTTTAGAACCCCGTTAAAGTCTATGGGACTCGAACGTTTGAAATCTAAAGTGCTAATTTTAAAGGCTAATATGCAAGTTATTGTCCTAAGAAGTGTTTGGGGACCTGGGTCCTGCCCCAGGGGACATGTATCGATGCAAAAAAAGTTTTAAAAATGGTTGTTTTTTAGGGAGCAGTGAATTTAATAATGCTTAAAGTGAAACAATAAAAGTGAAATATTCCTTTAAATTTCGTACCTAGGGGGGGGTGTAAAGTAAGCATGTGAAATAGCGCATGTTTCCCGTACTTAGAACTGTCTCTGCACAAAGTGTCATTTCTGAAAGAAAAAAAGTCATTTAAACCGGACTCGCGGCTATAATGAATTGTCGGCTCCCGGCAATTCAGAGAGGCTTTCAACCGAGAATCCCTGATGCGCTTGCGCAGCTGAAGTCAGTGGCGCATTGCAAGGGGAATTTCTCCTAAACCGTACAGGTTTAGGGGATATTCTTTTTACCTACAGGTAAGCCTTATTATTTCAGATTTTGTGCACTGCCCCTACTTCCCTCCTTTGCAACATATAATTTTAATTGGCACTACAGGTGCTCCTCCAAAGTGGAACTTTACCCATAACAACTTGATAAAAAATAATGTTCTTTAGCAAGGAACAAACATTCTACATTAATAATTACTGTATGTTACCAAAATAAATGTGTGCTGTAAATTGCCTCCAGCATTGCCCCTGTTTCTTCTTGCCGAAGCCTGCCATTTTCCTGAAGCCCAGAGCCCCTGAATAACTGTAAATGATCAGGCTATCAGCAGAACGGCTTCTATAAATTCAGCACAGTACCGAAAAATAGAGCGCAACTGAGCATGTGCAGAGCAGGGTGAGAAAGTGTATTACTGGATTTTAAACAGTATAGGCACTTATTTTTAATGTTTTAAATACAGTGCCTTGAAAAAGTATTCATACCCCTTGAAATTTTCCACATTCTGTCATGTTACAACCAAAAACTTAAATGTATTTTATTTGGGATTTTATGTAATAGACCAACACAAAGTGGCATATAATTGTGAATTGGAAAGAAAATAATAAATGTTTTTCAAAATGTTTTACAAAAAAATGTTTGAAAAGTGTGGTGTGCATTTGTACTCAGCCCCCCTGAGTCAATACTTTGTAGAACCTGATTTCACTGCAATTACAGATGTAAGTCTTTTGGTTATGCTTCTACCAGCTTTGCACATCTACAGAGTGACATTTTTGCCCATTCTTTTGCAAAATAGCTCAAGCTCCATAGATTCTCAACTGGACTTAGGTCTGGACATTCTAACACATGAATATGCTTTGATCTTAACCATTCCATTGTAGCACTGCCTGCATGTTTAGGGTCATTGTTCTGCTGGAAGGTGAACTTCCGCCCCAGTTTCAAGTCTTTTGCAGACTCTAACAGGTTTTCTTCCTAGATTGCCCTGTATTTGGCTTCATCTATCTCTGACTAGCTTCCCTGTACCTGCTGAAGAAAAGCACCCCCACAACATGATGCTGCCACCACCATGTTTCACAGTCAGGATGGTGTGTTCAGGGTGATGTGCAGTGCTAGTTTTCCATCACATATAGCGTTTTGCTTTTACGCCAACAAGTTACATTTTGGTCTCATTTGACCAGAGCACCTTCTGACAAATGTTTGCTGTGTCCCCCTAATGGCTTCTCGCAGACTGCATGGCTTTTTTTCAACAATGGCTTTCTTCTTGCCATGCTTCCATAAAGGCCAGATTTGTGGAGTACATAATAGTTGTCTTGTGGACAGATTCTCCGACCTGAGCTGTGGATCTCTGCAGCTTCTCCAGAGTTACCATGGTTACCAGTTACCTCTTGACTGCTTCTCTGATTAATGCTTTCCTTGCCCAGCTTGTTAATTTAGGTAGACGGCTATGTCTTGGTAGGTTTGCAGTTGTGCCATACTCTTTGCATTTTTGGGTGATGGATTGAATAGTGCCCTGGGAGATGTTCAAAGCTTGGGCTATTTTTTTTATAATCTAACCCTGCTTTAAACTTCTCCACAACTTTATCCCTGACCTGTCTGGTGTGTTCCTTGGCCTTCATTATGCTGTCTGTTCACTAACAAACCTCTGAGGGCTTCACAGAACAGCTGTATTTATACTGGGATTAAATTAGACACAGGTGGACTCTATTTACTAATTAGATGACTTCTGAAGGCAATTGGTTCCACTAGATTTTAGTTAGGGGTATCAGAGTATAGGGGGATGAATACAAATGCATCCAACACTTTTCAGATATTTATTTGCAAAAAAAAAAAAAAAAAAACTATTTATCATTTCCACTTCACAATTATGTGTCACTTTGTGTTGGTCTACCACATAAAATCCCAATAATAACATTTACGATTTTGGTTGTATGTATGTAAATTTCAATGGGTATGAATACTTTTTCAAGGCACTGTAGCTACTACCTGAAACAGGGGCCAGTATAAAGTGATCTAGCAAGACCTAATTTTCTGACTAAAGTTCCACTTTAAATAGATTTAAAAATATGTTTTATCTATGTTGTTTCATTATGTCTACATAGACAGTTTAAAGTATCCCTGTAACTGGAAATGGTGAAATGTTTCAGGTTGCTATTGAGGTCTGTCTACAACTGTCTACTTCCATCTACAAATGACTGTGAAATACTTTGCATACATTATATTCCGCCAATCTATAGTCTGTCAATACCAACCATTAAAAAACAAAATATTCCTCAACAGGCATAACAGATACTTTAAAACCATTTAGAGGCAACGTTAATACTCCTACAAAGTTTTCTATTTGATTGTCTGCCCTTAGTTTTAAATATAGATAATACATGAATAAATTCTACAAGGTCAACGGGTTATAGCTGTATTGCAATGATACATTTTATTTAAATGTATTTTGTCTAATGAGACTGTTTTAGCATATTGTTTATGCCAGTGTGGGTTGTATTACTGTACCTAAATCTTTCCTCCTCTTCAGCTCGTTTATGTTGCCATTAACGTCTTTGATAGCTGTAAATGCATCCTGTAGTGTCTTGAAGTCTGGATGACACTGGGGAGTGGAGTTCAGCAGCTCGCATAGCAACAAGGGATATTTCATCACTCGCTGGATAGGTTTAATCATCAGGGACCCCATGTCCAGCAGATTCGGTTTTCCCCTAATTGGCCAGAATGAAGAGATGACTTACACACAACTACACAGAGCTCGGCTTAAAATTAAAATGATAGACACCAAACAAGAGACACATCTATTATTTTTTACTGTCTTTGCATTGCTAAACTTCATGATAAAGAGCTATAGAAAAATGTCAACAGCAGACTTTTAAACAGTTTATAATTGTAAAAATATATAGATAGCTTAGACAAATGGTTTTATGTATTCCATAGTGTAAAGGGAAATAATATAAAAAATTGTATAAGTATTGGAAATGTATAAATGAGTGTAGCCTATAATGAATTGTATTTCAATAGCTGGGAGGCATGTTAAAGTAAAAGTTCACCCTAAAACTAAAATCTCTAAATTTACTGGCATCCACAATCTAAGGCCTTGTACACACGATCGGTTAACCAGAGGATAACGGTCTGATGGACCGTTTTCATCGGTCCAAACCGATCGTGTGTGGGCCCCATAGGTTATTTAACCTTCGGTCAAAAAAAAGCCAACTTGCTTTAAATTTTACCCGATGGATTGCTAACCGATAGGTCAAAACCGATCGTTAGTACGCACAACCATCGGTTAAAAATCCACGCATGCTCAGAATCAAGTCGACGCATGCTTGGAAGCATTGAACTTCGTTTTTTTTCAGCACGTCGTTGTGTTTTACGTCACCGCGTTCTGACACGATCGTTTTTTTAACCGATGGTGTGTAGGCGCGACGGACCATCAGTCAGCTTCATCGGTTAACCTATGACAACGGGCCGTCGGTCAGTTCTCATCAGATGGACTGATCGTGTGTACGCGGCATAAGACTAACCTGTCTAGCTCTGTAAAGAAGAAATCGCTATACATACCTTTTCTGAAGTCGCTCTGGTCTGGTCTCCAGTGGCGGATGCTGTGTACAGGAGACAGCGGACAACGGCTGTGAAATGCCCAGGAAGTATCGTCACCCATGGACTATGGGGCTTCCATTCAGGGCCGGGACAATGGGTGGGCAGGAGGGACGGCTGCCCTGGGCACTGTGGTATCATATGAGATGGAGGGACACCACAAGGAGATTGGGGGGAGAGGAGATTTGTGTTGGGTGGGGGAATTTGGGGGCAGCAGGGGGTAAGAATTGTTTTAAGAGGGAAAATTTGGGGGGGGGGTGCGTTATCTAGGAAAGGTGATTATGAGGGATTTGTGTTGGGGGTGAGGGAAGAGGATTTGTGCTAGAAGGTGGGATTTGGAGTTGCGAGTGACTTCAGAAAAGGTACGTATAGCGATTTCTTCTTTACATGGCTAAATGGGTTAGTCATCGGTTTGGACCGATGAAACTGAACTTCGGTCCATTCTCATCGGGTTTGTCCGACCGTGTGTACAGGGTCTTAGACTGTGGATGCCAGTAGGTTTACAGATTTTAGTTTTAGGGTGATTTTCTACTTTAAAATGTGTCCAAACCCAACAACAAAAATGCAATTTATTATAGCTTACCACTTACCAGTCTTTAGGTTGAGTGGCTGCATTAATTTTTTTTTTTTCTTCCACCTTTTTTTTTTTATCTTCCTCTGCTAGTAACACACTTTCTGTCCTAGGTTGACACAATAGTCTAGGTACTGTATTATGGAGAAGTGCCAACCTAGAACAGGAAGTTTATTAAGACTACTGGACACTTCCCCCTCTCCTCATCTCCATGACATGGGAGGGGTCTGTTATGCCTCGTACACACGGCCGGACTTTCTGAGAAAAAAAGTCAGACGGGCTTTTTTTCCTCGGAAAGTCCGGCCGCGTGTAGCCTCCGTCTGACTTTTTTTCTCGGAAGTCCGATGGACCTTAGATAGAGAACCTGTTCTTTTTCTTTCCGTCGGACTTCCGACGGACTCACGGCGGACTTTTGCATTGTTAAAAGTCCGACCCTGTGTACAAGGCATAACAGTGTAACTCTACTGAGAGCAGTGCAGTACAGGCAGAGAGAAAAGAAAGTGACCCAGCTCACTGGATTACTGGCAGAATCAACAGGGGTTCTTTCTGCGCTTATCAAAGGTACCTTATAACAAAATGCTGTAATGGCATAGCTAAAGAAAAATTCCAGGTATGAATATTTTATACATAGTTACATTGTTGCAGCTTGGACCAATGTAACTATATATATTCTATCATATGAACTATCAAGCTTTGATATTAAAGTGCTCTATTTGCGCTTTAATCTTTGCATTGGTCACCTTTCGCACAAATGATGGCATTTTAAGTTTACTTCACAAGGCCACATCAGTTCATATGATGTGATATTTATTTACTGTATATATTTTTGATTTTCAATATTGAAGCGCTCCACTCTTTCTTTTTGAGCCCTTTCACACTGAGCCACGGGTCGCGTCAGAGGTACATCGCCGCTAGTTTTAGCAATGCTTTACAGTCGTTATAGCGGCGCTAATCGCCCGCTAGCGGGGTGCTTTTAACCCCCCGCTAGCAGCCAAATAAAGGGTTAAATGTGCCCTAAAAGCGCTGCTGCCAAAGCTCTTTGCATGCGCTTCAGCAGCGGTGCCTATTCATTTCAATGGGCAGGGGCGGTTTAGGAGCGGTGTATATGGCGCATTTCCACCACCCCCAAAGATGCTGCTATCAGGACTTTTTTTTAACGTCCTGCCAGCGCTGCGCCCCAGTGTGAAAGTGCTTGGGCTCTCAACTGGGGCTGTAGGGGAGGCATTTTTCAGGCGCTATTTTTAGCCCTTTAGCGGCTGAAAAATGCCTCCAGTGTAAAAGAGGTATTTCTGTTTTTGTCAAGTGGAATATGGTCATCCTCTATTGCAAGCAGCTTTCCAATACTTAGCGCTCACAATATCTACCTTTTTGAGATGTACAGTATATCCTATGCTTGGAAAATGGCAAAATCACTGAAGAAGACACCGCTCTGGTCCTGTGCCGAATGGCTGCCCTGCTGCATTGTGAACACAGGACGTTAGCTGCTTGGCAGGGGTTCCATTCAGAGAATGCATTTCCTGAATGAATGCTAAGTGTTCTCTGATTGGACGAGGTGAGCTTGACTTCACCACCCCACCTCTCCTCACATTTTTATTTCTGTCTGTGTTGCTGCTAGAGCAGGGGTAGGCAACCTGGGGCCCTCCAGCTGTTGCAGAACTACAAGTCCCATCATGCCTCTGGAAGTAATTGTAACTGCCAGCCTTGCAATACTGTACCTCATGGGAAATGTAGTTCCACAACAGCTGGAGGGCCTCAGGTTGCCTTACCCCTGTATTAGAGAGATCTTCTCATTTCCTGTTTGGTATTACATTGACAGCAGAACAAGAAGTGATGGCATATCTCTCTAACAAAGCCCAAGATGGCACTAAAACAACATGACAAGGGTTCTAACCCTTCCCCACTCTATCCAAAACTAAAAAAACTGTTTAGTTTGTAAAGTGGCCAGACACAATAAAAAAATGGGGGGTCTGTTATTGCTGGATGCCTTCTGAAAATTTTAGTTTTCTGGTTGTTATGTGACCCTCTGGATTCAATACTTCCTCTGGAACAAGTATACAGACCAGAAAGGTCAGAAATATCCTTATCTGTATACTCAGAACGTTGTGAGTAAAGGCTGCATTCACACTACAACGCGGCGTATTTTACCGTGAATTGCCGCGACAAATTGCGGCGTTTTGTCCCGCGATTTGCCGCGACAAAACGCGGTAAAATACGCCGCGGTAACATACACAGGAGGGGTGATCAACATTGTCGGCTATGGCCGAACGCCGAAGCCGCCCGAAAAAAAGGGTCCGGGACTTGTTTTGAGCTTCAGGCGTTTCGGCGTTCGGCATGGAGATGTGAACCATCTCCATAGCCGACAATGTAAAATCACCCCTCCAGCGTATCAGGGGCTGCTGCGGCTTCGCGCTTCAGGCGTATATACGCCTAGGTGTGAATGGGCACTTTGCATATTATTCACATTGTCGCGGCAAATCGCGGGACAAAACGATGCAATTTGTCGCGGCAATTCGCGGTAAAATACGCTGCGTTGTAGTGTGAATGCAGCCTTAAAGGAGTTGTAAAGGCAGAAGGTTTTGTAACCTTCTGTGTGTAGCACTACTTACCTGAGCCCTGTTTTTCTCCAGCAATGTCCACGAGTGTCTAAGCCGTCCGTGACACTCTTGCTGATTGGCTGAGACACAGCCGCTGCACCATTGGCTCCCGTGGCTGTCAATCAAAGCTCATCAGTCAATCAGGGGAGAGATGGGACGGGGCTGGGTCGGGGCTCTGTGTCTGATTGGATACACAGAGCTCTGACTCGGCTCTGGTGCCCCCATAGGAAGCTGCTGACTGTGGGGACACTCAATAGGAGGGAGGGGCCAGGAGCAGTAAAGAGGAACCTGAGAAGAGGAGGATTTGGGCTGCTGTGTGCAAAACCAACTGCACAGAGGAGTTAAGTATAACATGTTTGTTATTTAACATTTTTTTTACTTTAAAGCACCGTGACATGAGGAACAATGCCACAGCCAGACTTCTGGCCTATATACAAAGAATAGAAAAAAAATGTATCGGTGAGTCTTTTTGCAAATGATTTTTGAGTGTTTATCAGCAAAATATTCCAGGTTATTATATCGGTTACTGCCACTTGGTGTCTCCAGATGCTGCCTGTTCAGTGAAAGCAAGCTCTGTGCGCCGGATGAAAACTTACAAAGGGTAAGCAAACAACAATATTGCTTTCAAACATGGCAAACATGAACAGCAAAACACCTTTAACTCACCTGAAGATAAATAAATGAATGTAAACCAAACCAATGCACTAACCTCTTCTACCAGTCAAAGGAAAATAGCAAAGAAATAATGTAGTAAGCAGTAAAGTCAAATTCCCATTTCAATTGAAGTCACTTTAACTGCAAACTCTAAGTAAATATTTTGGGCCAGATTCTTGTATATTCCGCGGCGGCGTAGCGCAAGTCATTACAAATTACTGGAGCAAGTGCCGTATTCTCCAAGCACTTGCTCCGTAATGTGCGGCGGCGTAGTGTAAATGGCCTGGCGTAAGGCCGCGTAATTCAAAGAGGGCGGCTTGTATTTAAATTAAGCGCGCCCCCGCGACGATCAAACTGCGCATGCGCCGGGCTTAAAAATAGCCCAGTGCGCATGCTCCAGCTCACGACGGAAAACGTCAATGACGCCGACGTGAGCGTCATTGACGTAAAGACGTATTCGCGAACGACTTACGAAAACGATGGAAAACGCCGACGCTGACCCGACGCCATACTTAATATGGCATACGACAGACCTTCGTAAACTTGCCCCTCATATAGCAGGGGCAAGTTTACGCTTACGGAAACGTCGTAAAATCACTGCGTCGTCCGTGCGTACGTTCGGGAATCTAACTAATTTGCATAGACGACGGGGAAAACGACAATGCGACATCTAGCGGGGGGAAAAAAAATTGCATTTAAGATCTGACAGCGTAAGCGCCTTACGCCTGTCAGATCTAATGGGTATCTAAGCGTAACTGATTCTAAGAAGCAGTCGCATAGATACCCTGGGCCAGATTAGGACTTACGACGGCGCAAATGGCGTTGCGCCGTCGTAAGCCTTTTAAGAATTTGGCCCTATGACTTTCAAAATACTTTAATACTGGATGTTTTCATTCCCATTCATCACTGTAATCAATGCTGTCCCTTACATATATCAATGTAATTATTAGCATCATCCAGCCATAACATGAAGTCTTCTACATGCTTAGATATTTTAATTTATAAAACATTTGTTGGACGAAGGTGAGATGCAGCAGAGGCATTTCTGCAAGTTGAATAAAAGATCCCATAATTTTTCTAAGAGATTAAGGAACTGCAGTCTGCTCACAAAATTTTTAATAAAAACATCTATGCCATTCTGAAGCTTCCCTTCAACCACTTTGCATATTATTTTACATATATGGTGATTCTGTACTTGCCAAATATGCTGCAGAAATCTCCCTCCACTGAGTCTGGCTGTATCCATTTTAACTGTGGGCATCTGAAGCTGCTGCCTGTTCACTTCCTGGATTTTTACAGACACACAGAGCCACACCTCCAGCTTTGCAGCCGTGCAGCTCTCATTGGCCCTCTTATGATTCATCCCCCCTCTCTTCCTGGCAAACGCTCACAAGAGTGAGAGAGAGAGCTGTGCATGATATCATAAGCCTAGGCTTTTTACCAGACAAGGAACATGAAGTGGGCTGTATAAGGTATTTACTGGCAGAAAAAGAATTTTTACTATCCAAAGTTAAGACAACAAGGGCAGAAGATTTACTATATGGAAAGGCGAAAAAATTGCTGAAGTTCTGTGTTGTTAGCTCCATCTAGTGGCCAAAATGTGGTATTGTTTCCTCATTGAGGTATTTCAGAAAATTATACGCAATTTTGACCACTAGATGGAGTCGACAACGCAGGTAATAACCTCTTGTAAAAATGATGGGACATTTAATTCAACTGGCACAAATGCTTCTGATATTCGCGCACTGAATGTTTTATAACTAGACCCATTAAAGTGTAGGTTTTTCCTAAAATGCACTTTAACCACTTGACTTCCATAAGATTTACCCCTCTTTATAACTAGGCAATTTTTTTGCGATCTGGCAATGCATCACTGTAACTGACAATTGCTTCGTACTGTAATTTTCCCCCCACAAATAAAGCTTTCTTTTGGTGGTATTTGATCACCACTTTGTTTTTTATTTTTTGTGCTATAAACGAAAAAAAAAAAAAATTTAAAAAGAACTATATATTTTGTTTTACTTTCTGCTATAAAACACATCCAATAAAAAAAAATTCTAATTTTATTTCTTCAGAAATTTAGACCAATATGTATTCTGCTACATGTTTTCGGTAAAAAAAAAAAAATCATAATAAGCGTATATTGATTGGATTAACACAAACCTTATAGAGTTTACAAATTATGGGAAATATTTATGGAATTTAAAACATTTTTTTTAGTAGTAATGGCGGCGATCAGCAACTTATAGAAAGACTGCGATATTACGGTGGACAATCGGACACCAACTGACACTTTTGACACTTTGCGGGAACCAGTGACACTAATACAGTGATCAGTGCTAAAACTATGCACTGTCACTATACCAATGACACTAGCTGGGAAGGGGTTAAACATCTAGGGCAGGGATCCTCAAACTACGGCCCTCCAGCTGTTGCGGAACTACACATCCCATGAGGCATTGTAAAACTCTGACATTCACAGACATGACTAGGCATGATGGGAATTGTAGTTCCTAAACAACTGGAGGGCCGTAGTTTGAAGACCCATGATCTAGGGCAATCAAATGGTTAACTCTGTGCCTAGCCAGTGTTTTTTGTGCTGCTTTCACTAGGAGAAGAGATTGATTCTAGTCCCTGCTTTGAAGAGACACAGGATCAATTCCTTTGCCCTGACAGAACTGAGATATGCCTTGTTTACATAGGCATATCTCAGTTCTCTGTGTTTTACCGACGATCAGCGACCGCCGGAGGACATTGAGTGCCCGCATTCACAGATCAGGTTCTGCTGTGAAATATCACAGCAGGAGCTGCCCGTCAGCAGCCCTTATGCCCCCTGCAGGTGGAAGTGCAGGATCAAATATATATACGTGATTCTGCGCACAGCTGCCATCCTGTAGCAGTATAGGGCGGTCAGCAAGTGGTTAACTGTAAGGCCCCGTACACACGACCGGATCTATCCGCTGGGATTGATCCGCGGATCAGTTCCAGCGGATAAATCCGGTCGTCTGTACGGCCTAGCGGATATTTATCCGCGGAGATTCCTCGGGCCGATCGATTTCAAGCGGATATAAATTTCTTAGCATGCTAAGAAATCTATCCGCTTGAATCGGCTCCAGCGGATTGATCCGGTGGTCTGTACAGACTCACTGGATCAATCCGTCCGCTCCCCTCCCTCGCATGCGTCGTAATGATTTGACGCATGCGTTGAAGTACTTACCTTCCAGCGTCGCGCACGTCGCCGCGTCATCGTCGCGGCGACGGCGCGACACGTCACCGCGGATGAATTCCGCACAGATTTGGATCCGATGGTGTGTACACTCCATCGGATCCAAATCCGGAGGAGGAATCTCCGCTGGAAACGATCCGGCGGATCGTTTCCAGCGGAGATCCGGTGGTGTGTACGTGGCCTAACTGATCATTATGGTTTTTAGTAGATACTGGAAATTTGAATGACAGGGCTTCAATTTCCATTGCTGTGAAGATGTCAACCTACAAGGTGGTCTCATTCTCCCTGATAGATTTTTCGTTTGTTCGCCCTATATTGTGGACATCCATAATGCCGTCAGAGACTTGATGAATGTAATTTGAAAGTACTTTATAATTTTGTTTGATTTCAATATTTGATTTTGGAATAAATGACATTTCCCAAATGAAAACAACATTCAGTGTTAGAAATGTGTTTCAGAAACATGTTTCACCCCGAGGGCCTGCTCCAATTCTTCAAATGTCACTGTGGTTGAAAACAATGTGAGAATTGAGCGAAGGTTCTGAAAATGAAATTCTACTAGTGTATGGCCAGCTTTACTCCACCTACTACAGGCAGTAGAGTGACTCCAAGATAGAACAACAACAGAGAGAGCTCATCACCAAGGTCCCCAAGTACATAGAAACCAGTGTTTTCCTTTAGCATCTTCCAAAGACTATCAACTCTAGTAACCAGACCTGTTAATAAGCACTTCCTAACATTGCCGTCTGAGCCACCATATGTACTCAATAATAACAAAAATATAAAGGAATAATACTTACTCCTCTTCGTAGATTTTCCTGTGAAAGAAAGAAATTACATTGTAAGTAGAGAGGACATGGCACAGCAAATGCCTTTTTTTTTTTATGAGAAAATAAAATAATTAAGTGAAAGAATTAATGAGACAAATAATGAATTCTGAAGGATATGATATAGTGAAATCGACCCAATACCCAATGCCCAATACTCAAATAGAGAAATACAATTACAGTTTATCTCCAGGCAAAACTTTTTTTTACTGTAAGATACTTGCCTTATAAACACCTGACTAGGCACTGAATACATCATTATCAGGGAAATTTTCCAAGACTGGAAAGTGCAACTTCACATAACAGCTTAATTCAAAGGCCAACGGATTTGTAACTCTATCCAGCCAGTCCTGATAATTACACAACTGTGAAATACATCACAGCAATGCTGGTGAGCTGACTTTCCTCTACTACATTTATGCAATGCTGCCTGGTTACCTTCTGCCCCTTCTGCCCCTCGCTTGTAATTGGAAAGTGAAGGAACAGCAGATCAACTCTCTTCTTATTGTGATATATTTGCATTTAGGGCCAAATCCACAAAGATCGTGCCTAACTTAATTTTTTCCATTTAAGTTACACTGCCTTAAAATTTCTACCTAAGTGCCCGATCCACAAAGCACTTACCTAGAAATTTTGGGCTGTGTAACTTAAATTCCGCCGTCGCGATTCCCATTTAAATTAGGCTCGCTCCCGCGCCGGCCGTACTGCGCATGCTCGTGACGTCATTTTGCCGACGTGCATAGCGCGAAATTACGTTACGCCGAGCTTTGTGGATTGCGACGGGTCAATAAAGTTGCGTCGGGAAAGATACGGCGGGAAAGAAAAAATTCAAAATTTAAAAAAAATCGCGTCGCTGGACAGAAAGGTCTGCTTTTACATGGTGTACTAACTTTACACCATGTAAAAGCAGCCCTAATTTTGCGTATGCAAACTAAAACTTACGGAGAAAAAACGAAGCTGAAAAGCTTCGAGGATCTCCGTAAGTGCTAATTTGCATACCCGAGGCGGCATTTCGACACGAAATGCCCCCAGCGGCGGATGCGGTACTGCATCCTAAGATCCGGCAGTGTAATTCAATTACACATGCCGGATCTTCTGCCTAACTATGGAAAACTCATTCTGTGGATCAGTTCCATAGTTAGGAACAGGGATACGACGGCGTTACAGCAATTACGCCGTCGTATCCCTTTTGTGGATTTGGCCCTTAGTTCTCTCTTCCTCTCCCACTCTGCTGTCCCTTTTCTCTCCCACCTTGAGTTCCTCTGTGCAAGGAAAGTAAGGGAGCACTTTTTTTTTTTTTTGTATATTCTGTTGTGCAGAGTATTAATATAATGCTTCTTGGATGCAGAGAATACTTTACTTTCATGGAGGATATTAGATTATGTCTTACAGCATGATAAACAGGAACAGGAAGTAGGAGTAGAAGAGGAAAGCAAAACACTTCCTCTGATTACATTACCATAGATACACACTATGGGCCAGATCCACGTAGATAGGCGTAATTTTATGCGGGCGTAGCGTATCGTAGTTACGCTACGCCGCCGCAACTTTGAGGGGCAAGTGCTGTTTTTACAAAGCACTTGCGTCTAAAGTTACGGCGGCGTAGCGTAAATCTCCAGGCGTAAGCGCGCCTAAATCAAATGAGGAACAGGCGGCCGTGTTTTATGTAAACTAAGCATGACCCCACGTAAATTACGCTTTTTTCAAACGGCGCATGCACGCGCATGCTCAGTATCACGTCGAATTTTAAAATTAAATTACACCCGCTCAATGCCGAGACGACGTGAACGTAACTTACGCAAAGCCCTATTCGCGAACGTTTTACGCAAACGTCAGAAAATTCAACGCTGGCCTGACGTCCATACTTAACATTGCGTACGCCTCATAGAGCAGGGGTAACGTTACGCCGAAAAAAGCCTTACGTAAACGACGTAAAATAATGCGCCAGGCGGACGTACGTTCTGAGAATCGGCGTATCTAGCTAATTTGCATACTCTACGCGGAAATCAACGGGAGCGCCACCTAGCGGCCAGTGTAAATATGCACCTAAGATCCGACGGCGTACTAAGACGTACGTCAGTCGGATCGAGCCCCGATTCTGTTGTATCTTATTTTGTGGATACAAAACAAAGATACGATGGGGCATCGTAGAACTTACGAGGCGTATCAATAGATACGCCGGCGTAAGTTCTTTGTGGATCTGGCCCTATAATACTACAGTGCCACCTTCTGCATAGATAGGTATAATCAGGGCTTTTTTTCTCAAACAACAGGTGCTGGAACTTAACCACGGCCCCACAAAACCCCTCCCCTACACATACCCTCCCAATCACATCAAGTAGTGGGTGTGTTCAGTCAAATTTCACAAAAACAGTAGGAGGGTCCTAAAGGGGCATTAAATACCGGGATTGCATTACATACAGAGTGCAGAGCTGTCACTTATAAACACAGTAACAAGACTTCTGTGTTTACAAGTGATTGTGGTAAGCAGGCACCAAAGGGTCTGAGCCAGAGGTGGTGGAACCAAGTTCCACCAAGTTCCCCCTGAAAAAAATCCCTGGGTATAATGCAGTATATATAGTTCACAGTTTATAAGGTAACTTTGCTGTTGTACTTTCAACAACCCTTCTTACAGCATGTGCGTTGTCAAATTACATTCAGCTTCTTCTGGATATAATTATGACGTTCCTTCAATAAGGACTTGGTGAGTGCAGTCATCTCCTCTGACGGGCAGTATTGAATGTCAACAACACCTTACAATACGCTCTTCAATTTAAAAAATGTATTTCAGCTTGTGACATATTTGATTGTAATCCCCTTGTTGTTAAAAACCGGATACAATGTTATCAACATAGATAAGGATGTTTCCGAGGGGAAACGCGTTGGAAGGATATGGGAGCTGTGACATGATTAGAATCCAGATTTGTTGGTGACTTCCATGCTCGATCATCCTCTCTCTACTGCTCATTTTTATCTTCTCAGTTGTAAGTGCATATTTTAGCTCAATAAATGCCCCTTTTTTTACATACTATGCGATGATGAGCCTTCTTTCTGTGTTCCCAATCCTATACACACACCTGATAAATGTGCAGAGGTTATCAATCTGTGCTGGGACTCTGTGCATTAAACCTTCAGTGTGAAGACAGAGTCCGGAGTGTGCGATGTGGGGACACCGAGCCGGGGACTGTCGGATCTATCTATCTCGGACGTCGGGAGATAAACAGACAGAGGACATGGCTAGGCATCGAGCATCTATTTACCTCATGCGAGCGATGATCTCTTATAATTTAGAGATCATCAGGATTTGGTAAGAGGCCAATTTAATCTTCATATGGATTGATGTATTATGTTATCACTGGGAACGGTGTATAGCACATTCAGTTGGTGGAATACCATTGAAACACTTTTGGATACACATGGACACTTGTTTTATCAATTTTTTTATTAATATTTTATTATTATTTTTTCAAATAAGAATCACATGTTGAGACACTGTGTTTGAATTTTTTTTGACAAGTGTTTTTTCTTTATTTATTTTAGAGACAGCGCAACCTTTTATATTTTCACGTGTTTTCTCCATTTATTGGCTCCATGTTTTGGCAGTTGTTGTGTGTTTTGACAGCATACAGGGTGATATCCCCTTTGTGGTCTGAGTGGATCTTCGGACTTCTGGCAGTTCAGCAGGATCTGGTGGGGAACTTGGTTTAGGCATTGTGATTTCCACCTCTTGTTCTGACTCCTACACAGGTTCGCTTTGGTCAACCTTTTCTTCTGGTTTTTGGGCATATTCACTTCACTTCACAGCTTAGGGATCAGTGTTTCTGGTGATGGGATCTCATCAAAATTGAACACTATGGCTCATTGTCACATTGTAAGTTTTTGGGTGTAGGATTCTTTAACCCTTAGTTTGCTCACTGTAGCCTACTACATCCAAACACTCTGATGTGCCCTATGTTAGGCTTTGACTTCTGTACTTCTGTGCCCCAGCCACCTGTGCCATAAGTGAATACATTTGCTGTGTAGGTCATTAGACTATTTTGGCTTACTGGTCTGTGGTGATGAGCCTATATAGGTGATCATTCAGTTTACCTTTTGTGAGGAATCTCTTATTTTTGTGAATTGTGCTTTAATTCCCCTGGAACGTAACTGTGAGGCCATTGTTTGCAAGACTTTTCACTGATAGAAGGCTGCCTTCTAGTTCTGGAACATACAGCACATTCTTTACAAGGATACTCTGCTTGCCTTGTGGTGTAATGCAGTTCAGGAAGCCCTGGCCTTTACCTTCTAAAGTGATGCGTGTCCCGTTTGCTAGGAAAACTTTGTCTTTTACACTGTAATCAATGTTTTTGAAGAAGGTCTCATCGCTAGTCATGTGGCTAGTCCTAAGTCTATGCACCAGCCGCGTAACTTGCCGCTCTGTGTCACTTTTGTGGATAGCTCTATCTTTCGCTGCTCGGCTTTCCTTATAGAACAGTCCTTTTTTAAATGACCGGTCCTTTTACAGCAAAATCAGGCTCTGCTTTTTTTTGTTGTGCTTTGTGCCTTTGTACGTCCGAAGAGCTTTGCATCATTGTGAGTATTTTCTTTCCTTCTGTCGTATTCATCAATAAATTTGCCTTTGATATATTCCATTGTCAGCTCCTTCTCGTCTGGTTTCTAAAGCGTTAATAAGATCAGTATATGTCTCTGGAAGGCTGCAGAGGAGAAGGGCAACAGTATGGTTATCTTTGATGTCCTCTCCGATGGCGCACAGCTTCTCTATGATCTCTAGCATAGCATTCACGTGGTCACACATTTGCTGGTCTTCTTCAAGTCTCATCTTATATAGTTTTCTTAGTAGAAGTAGCTTGCTGTTTATACTTGAACACTCATAGGCCCGGATTCACATAGAGCGGCGCATCTTTGTGCCGGCGTAGCGCATCTCATATGCGCTACGCCGACGTAACTCTGAGAGGCAAGAGCAGTATTCACAAAGCACTCGCTCCCTACGTTACGCCAGCGTAACGTAAATTGGCCGGCGTAAGCCCGCCTAATTCAAAGTAGGAAGGAAGTGGGCGTGATACATTTAAATGAAGCTTGACCCCATGCAAATGATGGGCCGAACGAACGGTGCATGCGCGCGCATGCTCAGAATCACGTTGAATTTACGCCCTAAGATACGACGGCTCAATGCCTACGACGTGAGCGTAACCTACGCCCAGCCCCATTCACGTACGACTTGCGTAAACGATGTAAAATCCGACGGAACATGTTCCGTCGTCCATACCTTTGCATGGGTTGCGCCTGCCTATAGGTGTTTTAACTTTACGCCGGATGTACGCCTTACGTAAACGGTGTATACTCATGCGACAGTCGCAAGTATGTTCGTGAATCGGCGTATCTCGGTCATTTGCATATTCAACACGTAAATCAATGGAATCAAAAATAGGTAGAAGAATACGTATTGGCCTAAACTGAGGAAAAAAATGTTTTTTTTATATATTTTTGGGGGATATTTATTATAGCAAAAAGTAAAAAATATTGCATTTTTTTCAAAATTGTCGCTCTATTTTTGTTTATAGCGCAAAAAATAAAAACCGCAGAGGTGATCAAATACCACCAAAAGAAAGCTCTATTTGTGGGAAAAAAAGGACGCCAATTTTGTTTGGGAGCCACATCGCACGACCGCGCAATTGTCTGTTAAAGCGACGCAGTGCCGAATTGCAAAACCTGGCTGGGTCCTTTAGCTGCATTTTGGTCCGGGTCTTAAGTGGTTAAAGTACTCACAGATTTGCAGTTTTCTTTCCAGTATGCCTGGGTGCTAGCTGGGTGCCTTCTGGGTATACTGGGCACACTGGGCCCATAACCCGTTGTGCAGAGTATTGATATAATGTGCTGAAAGCTTCTTGGATGTAGAGAATACATTACTTTCATGGGGGATATTAGATTATGTCTTACAGCATGAGAAACAGGAACAGGAAGTAGAAGTATAAGAGAACAGTGAGGAAAGCAAAACACTTCCTCTAATTACATTACCATGTACACACTATAATACTACAGTGCCACCTGCTGCATAGATAGGTATAATGCATTATATATAACGTGTTTCCCCGAAAATAAGCCTGGGTCTTATATTAATTTTGGCAACAAAAGACACAGTAGGGCTTATTTTCGGGGTAGGTCTTACCATGTAATGTGCTGTCTTTTCTCCCCCTCTCTCTCCCTGCCTGACAGGAATCCCCAGTGTGAACGGAGTTGAAATGCTTGTAAAATCCTATAATCCACTCTATTACAGTAGTATATAATGTATAATGTGTGTGTTTCTGTAATATAATTGTGCCAAATACTTTCGTTCAGCGCTTCTGTGACCCCCTGGAGCTCTCTTCCCTGCAATTATATTTTTAGAAACACACACATTGTACATTATATACTACTGTAATAGAGTGGATTATAGGATGTTACAAACATTTTAAACTAGGGCTTATTTTCGGGGTAGGGCTTATATTGCAGCACTCCTGGAGAATAACGCTAGGTCTTATTTTCAGGGTAGGTCTTCTTTTCGGGGAAACACGGTAGTTCACATTTTTTAAAGCAACTTTGCTGTTGTACTTTCAACATTTTCTTCCTGGAATTCAGCTTTAGATTATTACCACTGTATGTGTTTTCATGTATTTTTTCTTCACTTACTCTTCATTTAAACAATAATACTATAACAGTGTTTTGTGAAGTCTCAGTAAGAAGAATCATTCTGTAGCTCATCCCTGTAAACCCCTTTTTGTCCATCTCATTCATTGTCACATAAAAGCCCACATTCTATCATGAATAATCATTTTAGCTTCCATTTAACATTTTACTCAAAGCCTGCAATTCAATATAATTAGCTTCTTCACATTCTTTGATTTCAATGCCATCCAGGCAGTGGTGTCAGACGCAGGCACTTTTTCTACTCTCAAAAGAGAAAAGGCAGTTTAAACGGATGGGAGAAGCCTGAGCCGTCCCTGTGATGTGGTTGAAATTAGCAGCTTGTTTGCTTTAGGAAGGACCTGTGCAGGCTGCTGATCAATGTGCTCTGCAGACAAATACAATGTGGATGTACATCAAACCAGATCAAGGTGCCTGTGTATAGATAAGCCCAGAGCAGGGGAACGCAGTGTACTAGGTGGAGGGCTGGCATGACTGACGTCACAGGGGACAGCAGAACAACTATTGGCTGATAGCAACCGGGGGGGCGGAGAGAGGAGTTGATTTAAGGTTTGGCTCCCGCCCTCCCGGCAACACAGCGCGGAGGAAAGTTCAGGATGTCAGAGGTGGAGCTCATGCTGGCCCAGTTACAGGCGGAGGCGGCGGCGCACGGCCCTGAGTGGCTTCGGGACCAGCTGCGGCCTATATTCGGTAGGCCGGCAGCTATTGAGGACGCGGGGGGGAGGGACTCAGGGCGCGCCCGGCGGTCTCGCCCGCCGGATCGTTTTTCCCCGGATTCATCCCCCAGGGCTACGAGGAAACAAGGGAGCCCCCGTTCGCGGGCCCCTCCGGGCCCCCCCGCCAAGCGCGCATCATTGACCACGGGGGGGGGGAACGGGAGGAATCCCAACCGGGGTCGCGGCGCGGCAGCCAGCCGTTCGGCCAGCCCTGGAGCAGCACCTGGGCCCGCGCGGCGTGCAGAGCAGTATTCGGCGGGCCCCGCCCCCCGCTCTTCCGTGGGGGGTGCGGCGCCTCAGCGGGGGAGACCTAGAGGCCCGGCTGCTGGGCCTTCCATTTCCGCGGCCCACAGCCTTGCCGCGGTGCGGACGGAGGGGGAAGGGACGACCGGCGACATGGTTGGGGGCTACAGGGCTGGGGAGACCCCCCCAGGCCCAAGAAAAGCGGCGCAGAAATCGGTGAACGGGTCTGGTGCGCGGAGGAGTGACCAGGCTGACGCCAGGCCCACGGCAGCCAGGGACCTTTCCCCTGGCGTGCAATCAGCGGAGGAAGAGGACCCAGCCACGTTACGGTCGGAAGGAGAGCTGACGGATTCGGAGGACGACCAACCACCTATGACGGTTGCGGCGGCGGTGGAGACGGGACGTTCGGCTGGTGGGTCATCACCTAGGCAGCCCGGTAAGTCGATTTTGTCTTTGCATTCTACTGTGGGGAGGGGTATGTTGGCTTCTGGGGGTAACAGGGGGGGGGGGTGTCAGCTCTGTGGGGGCGGATGCTCGGGCAGGGGGATCTCAGACGGGGTCACCGGGAGGGGGGGGGGCCCCTTCAGAGGGTGGTTTTGCAGGTTTTTTGGCAGGAATAAAAGAGTTGGTGGGCAGGTTTGAAAGCTCGGATGGGGCGATGGCGGGCCCGGTTGCGGCCTGGGTCCCCCCTGCGGTTCCGGTGGGGGGGGGGCGGTCGCTGCACCTAACACTCTGCCGGCGGTTGTGACGGCTGGGCCGGTGGTGGCATCCGCCCCCGCGGTAAGCGGGGGTTCGGGAGCAGCTGCGGCGCCGGCAGCAGTGGCTGGGGAAAAAGGGGCGGTGGCAAGTGAGGCAGCGCGACAGGAAATAATACGTCTCGCGGACGCGGCTAAGTGTGAGGTGTACCTATGCTATGAGGCGTCGTTAGGGACACATTTGAAGGCAGAGGTCAGGGAGAAGATATGGAAGGGGGAGTACGTGGAGATTTTCGCGTTACTCCCGTTAGAAAAGTTCAACCTGGACAGGGGGAAGCCGGACGAATCCAAGAAGGAGGAGGAGGAGCGGCGCAGGTATCGATTGATTCCACGGACATTTACCAATTGGCTGCAGGCTTTCAGCATACTAGCGTGTGTGGTTGGGGAGAAAAAGCCTGAGTGCTGCTCGGGGCTTTTCATATATCAGAATGCGATAGGGGAGGCGCACAGGATCTACGGAGGATCCGCTTGGCTGCGATACGATGAACAATTTCGGCAGCGGATGGCAGTGCGGCAGGACCTACGCTGGAATCAAAAGGACATGAATCTCTGGCTGTGTTTGATGACGGCGGCCAGGGTTCCGGGTCAGTCCTTTCAAGGGGGGGCCGGGGGTCCATCTTCCCTTGGGCAACCGGCCGGTCGGGCAAAAGGGGTGTGTTGGCAGTTTAGCTCCGGCACTTGCAAGTTCGGAAGCACCTGCAGATACAAACACGAGTGCTCTGGTTGCGGAGGCTCCCACCCGTTGTCCAAGTGCTTCAAACAGGGTAAGGGTCGTTCCGGAGATTTTGCAAACAAGAGGGACGACGCCGGTGATGGTGGAAAGGATGCGGCCGTTTCTCGGTAGGTATCCGGATAGGGGGGCAGCTCGGACGTTGGAAAGGGGGTTCTCAGAGGGTTTTCAAATACCGTGCGCGCTGGGGGTGGTGCCCCCGGTCCCGCGCAACTTGCGGTCTGCGCTCTTACATCCAGAAGTGGTTTCGGAGAAGCTGCGGAAGGAGGTAGCCCTGGGGCGCATGGGTGGTCCTTTTTCGGTGGCACCCTTGGGGGATCTAGTGGTTTCGCCGCTGGGGGTAGTGCCCAAGAAAGAACACAACAAGTTTAGGCTGATACACCACCTCTCCTTCCCAAAGGGGGGGTCGGTTAATGACGCTATAGACCAGGAGGCGTGTACGGTGAGCTACACTTCATTCGATGCGGCTGTCCAGTGGGTGCGGCATTATGGACGGGGGTCTTTAATGGCGAAATCGGATATTGAAGCGGCTTTCCGCTTATTGCCAGTGCACCCGGACAGCTTCCGGCTGTTAGGGTGTCAGTGGGAGGGGCAGTTTTATGTGGACAAGTGCTTGCCAATGGGGTGTTCCATCTCATGCGCACTGTTTGAGATGTTCAGCTCATTCCTGGAATGGGTGGTTAGGGACGTGTCCGGGGTGAGTTCCATCATCCACTATCTGGATGACTTCCTGTGCGTTGGACCGGCGGCGTCACGGATCGCGGCGATTCTGCTGGCAACGCTGGAACACATGGCGGAGCGCTTCGGGGTCCCTCTGTCACCCGAGAAGACGGAAGGCCCAAGCACGGAGATGACTTTCCTGGGGATAACATTGGATTCCATGGCGATGGAATGCCGCCTGCCGGAGGATAAACTTGAGGCGATGAAAGCAGAAATCAGGGGCATGCTGGGGGTCAGGAAAGTGAAACTGAGAGCGCTACAGTCGTTGCTCGGTAAACTTAATTTCGCGTGCCGGATTTTGCCCATGGGGCGGGTGTTTAGCCGACGGCTGTCGGCGGCGACCGCGGGCGTGAGTTCCCCCAACCACTTTGTTACGCTAGGCAGGGTTCTTAGGGAGGATCTGAGGGTGTGGCACTCCTTCTTGGAGTCATTCAACGGCCGGGCACTGTGGATGGCGGGCCCGGTCAGTAACTTTGACTTGGAGCTGTACACGGACGCTGCGGGCGCCACAGGCTTTGGGGCTTTCTTCCAAGGCAGGTGGTGTGCGGGTCCTTGGCCGCAAGAATGGGTGGACGCGGGTTTCACTAAGAATTTGGTGCTCCTGGAGTTGTTTCCAGTGGTACTGGCGGTTGAGTTGTGGGGTTCGGAGTTCAGGGATCGGAAGGTCAGGTTCCATGGGGACAACCTTGGAGTGGTTCAGGTCATAAACAGGGTATCAGCTTCGTCACCGCCGGTGGTTCGGGTGTTGCAGCACCTGGTCCTACGGTGCCTACAGTTGAATATTTTTGTCCATGCAGTTCATCTGCCCGGGGTTGAAAATGTCATTGCTGACGCGCTGTCTCGATTTCAGTGGGACAGGTTCCGAGAGTTGGCCCCGGAGGCGGAACGACACGGAGAGCCTTGTCCGGATTGGCTGTGGAGGGTTGCGTTGGCGTGATATCAAAATGGCTCAGGAGGTCGGTGAGTGAGGCAACTTGGGGGGCGTATAGCAAGGTGTGGTTGGAATGGGAGGCTTTGGCGAGAATGGTGGCTGTGGACCCGTTCGGGTCAGAGACACGATGGCTAGTGTTGTATTTCGTGGCGAGGAACATGGAGGACGGCACGTCGGTGGCCACGCTGAACAAGAAGATGGCAGGTCTTACTTTCCTTTTTAAATTGCGGGGTTGTCAGGACTTTACGAAGGACTTCTGGGTGCGGCAGGCGCTGAGAGGTTATAGAAAGGCAGGAACGACCAGGGACTCCAGACGCCCGGTGTCGTTTGCAATGCTGGAAGGAATGCTACAAAAATTGCCGGCCATTTGTTCTTCGGAATATGAATTTTTGCTTTTCAGGGCGGCTTTTACGTTAGCTTTCTTCGGGGCTTTCAGGATCAGTGAACTGGTCAGCCCGTCTACCAAAGGTCAAGGGGGCTTGGGCTCTCAAGATGTGGTTTGGGGGCAGGACAGGGTATCGATTTGGCTGCGGAAGTCGAAGACGGACCAGGGGGGACGGGGCAAGTCCATACATGTCTTTTCGATCACGGGGTCTCCTTTATGTCCGGTTCAGGCGGTACGGGCCTTCGGGGCCGAGCGTCCTGAGAGGGCGGGGTCGTTTCTGGTACATAGGGATGGGTTGTCATTGTCGAAATATCAATTCGGGGCGGTTTTTAAGAAGTGTGTGTTGGCCATGGGGTTGGATGGCAAGGGTTTTTCTTCCCACTCCTTTAGGATAGGGGCGGCCTCAGAGGCGGCCCGTTGGGGATTGGGTACGGAAGCAATACAGCGTATAGGCAGATGGGAATCGAGAAGGTTTCAAAGTTATGTCCGTCCCCACCTATTGGATGTATAGGACGGTCACGTCAAGTGGGGAGGGAAGGGAGTCTTGCGTGTTGTGTTATTTGTTTGAGTGTGCTGGGTTATGCAGTGGATTACCCGGTGCAATTGTCTTTTTTCTTTCAGGTGGGACCCCGGCACTAGTATGGATAATGGGACATTCTTACGTCTTTTGGGGGGCAAAACGGGCTGAGCTTAGACATAGCGGTCGGCAGTTGGGTTTCCCGAGGGAAGAGGCGAGCGTGCACTGGCTAGGGATTCCGGGAATGCTCTGGGGCAGGGTGGTCCCGGAAGTGCATCGCTTTGCGCGGCTAGACAGGCCCCCCGACGTCTTACTCTTGCACGTGGGGGGCAACGACCTAGGGGTCAGAGCAATGATGGACATCACTCGGGATATCAAGTTTGATATCTTGAGACTTCGGATGGCCTTTCCAGATATGATCGTGGTGTGGTCCGACATTGTGGCTCGGACTGCATGGCGTATGGCTAGATCCGTAGCGGGAATCAACAGGGCCCGGAGGAAAATCAACAGGGACGTGGCCAAGTTTGTAGTGAGAAACGGGGGGTTGGTGGTAAGGCATATGGAATTAGAGGAAGAGACCTGGAGGTATCTGCGAGGAGACGGGGTCCACCTTAGCCCAGTTGGTACTGACATGTGGGTGTTGGGGTTACAGGATGGGATTCAGAGGGCTATTAGGGTGTGGAGGGGCACCCAAGGGTAAGGTTTTACCTTTGGGTGCTGGTGGCGTTGGTTGGTCCCTGCGGGTAAGGAATAGACTTTGAAAGTGGAATTTATGACCTGTCGGTGACAGGCGATGATGAGGGTGATGCCAGTTAACGGAGGTTAGCTGAGGAATGGAGTATGGAGCACTACGGTCGTGAGACGCCTTTGAGCCTGTTCGGCTTGAGGCCTGCAGAGGAATCCAAAGACCGGAGTGCAACAAGAAGGGCATATATATATATGTTTATATATATATATATAGTTTACGGAAGGATAGAGGCTTTGCCTGCGGGGACCAACTTCAGGTAGTTCAAGTTAGCAGATGTTCTTGCTCAGTTTTGTGTTAAAATCTATTATGTTTAATAAATCAGGCTGCTACGGCCTATTTTTCCCCAACAAGCAATGGTGTGGTCTCAATTTAATGGGCAGAGGTTGGGGGGATACTAAGGTTTTGGGGAAGGTGGTAATTTAAGTGGAGTTAGGACATCTGTTGTACTAAAGTCAAGATAAGCCCAGAGCAGGGGAACGCAGTGTACTAGGTGGAGGGCTGGCATGACTCACGTCACAGGGGACAGCAGAACAACTATTGGCTGATAGCAACCGGGGGGGCGGAGAGAGGAGTTGATTTAAGGTTTGGCTCCCGCCCTCCCGGCAACACAGCGCGGAGGAAAGTTCCCGCCCACCCACCCCTTATGGTAGTGTTTAGAGCATCATAGTGCGTTGTAGTATACGTGTTGGTGTGGTTGTGTTTTTTCTGTTTTTCTTTTCATATGCAGGTTCAAAAATGGGATTGTCGTGGCAGCGTTGGTTGGTCCCTGCGGGTAAGGAATAGACTTTGAAAGTGGAATTTATGACCTGTCGGTGACAGGCGATGATGAGGGTGATGCCAGTTAACGGAGGTTAGCTGAGGAATGGAGTATGGAGCACTACGGTCGTGAGACGCCTTTGAGCCTGTTCGGCTTGAGGCCTGCAGAGGAATCCAAAGACCGGAGTGCAACAAGAAGGGCATATATATATATGTTTATATATATATATATAGTTTACGGAAGGATAGAGGCTTTGCCTGCGGGGACCAACTTCAGGTAGTTCAAGTTAGCAGATGTTCTTGCTCAGTTTTGTGTTAAAATCTATTATGTTTAATAAATCAGGCTGCTACGGCCTATTTTTCCCCAACAAGCAATGGTGTGGTCTCAATTTAATGGGCAGAGGTTGGGGGGATACTAAGGTTTTGGGGAAGGTGGTAATTTAAGTGGAGTTAGGACATCTGTTGTACTAAAGTCATGTCCTTGCTTAAATATAAATATTCTGCAGACATTGAAGCAGCAGTCAAAATGTAATCCTCCTCGAGGACGGAAATAAGTCAATTATTTCCCATCTTAAATTAAATGGTATTTAGGCACCATATTAAAGTATCTGCTCATTAGTGTATGACTGATTATGAACAAAGTGAATAATATTTGGTTTCTGCCTATATCCTTCATAATGCATGGTGTTCATCAATGACTTGCTGTGCAATCCATAATGATATGGAAGCCAGTTCAAACTTTAAAGAAGACAGGCAGATATAAGGAAAACAGCAATAAATGCCACTGTGAATTTATTAAAAAATAATTAAATGTGTTTTAAATGCAGCTAAGGTTACATGATGATGCTATAACATGTATAAATATATTGTAGTAATTTTTTGTGCCTTTTATACCTTTTTTTTATATTTGTTTTTTATAATTCCTGATGTTGTAATGCACATTTGTCAAACACAAGGCCCGCAAGCCGAATCCGGCCCTCCAGGCCATTTCATGTGGCCCTCGCACCTCTCCTGCAGGTCCTCCTCCAGACCCCTACTTTCTGCTTTCAAGCACTGTGCACTGTGATGTAAGGGAGAGTGGGGGACTCAACTTCTGATGGTGGGGTGGCTCTTGACATCTAATGTAAGGGGAGGGGATGCGCTGGACATCTAATCTTACAGATACAACCGGCCCTTTTAAGGACAATCATAATGCTGATGCGGCCCACGATGAAATTGAGTTTGACACCCCTGTTGTAATGTGTGGCAATATTTTTTTTTTAACATCTAGTCTAGACTCTGTTGTTGAGATACCTCTTTAGATTTCTGGGTTCTATACACATACCGGCCCAGATTCTCAAAGGACTTACGACGGCGCAGCACCATGTATGCCATCATAAGTCCTAATCTGGGCCGTCGTATCTATGCGACTGATTCTTAGAATCATTTACGCATAGATATCCATTAGATCCGACAGGCGTAAGTCTCTTACGCCGTCGGATCTAACCTGCAATTTTTTTTTTGCCCCCTAGGTGGCGCTTCCGTTGATTTCCGCATCGAGTATGCAAATTAGCTAGATACGCGAATTCCCGAACGTACGCGCGGCCGACGCAGTAAAGTTACGACGTTTACGTTAGGCTTTTCCCGGCGTAAAGTTGCCCCTGCTATATGAGGCGCAGCCAATGTTAAGTATGGCCGTCGTTCCCGTGTCGAAATTTTAAAAAGTTAAGTCGTTTGCATAAGTCGTCCGTGAATGGGGCTGGACGTCATTTACGTTCACGTCGAAACCAATGACGTCCTTGCGACGTCATTTGCAGCAATGCACACTGGGATATTTTACGGACGGAGCATACGCAGTTCATTTGGCACGGGGACACGCTTCATTTAAATGATACACGCTACGCCGCCGCAACTTTACAGGCAAGTGCTTTGTGAATAAAGCACTTGCCTGAAAAACTTGCGGCGGCGTAACGTAAATCGGATACGTTACGCGGCCGCAGAGATACGCCCAATGTACCTGAATCTGGCCCACCATGGCCAATCAGTAGAGTCTCACTCTCTCTACTTGATTTTTTTTAAGAATCTGAACTGGTACAGAAAGTAAAAAAATAGAAAGTAAAGGATTCTCAGCTTGATTTTTGATTTTATTTTACAATATGCCAAATAAAACAGGTGTGTAGGCAGGTGTAGTCTGCTTTCTCTACTGCAAGTGGTGCTATCTGCAGTGGTACTGTAGTTGGGGAGGAAGTCGGGAGGAACATGTTTGTTTTTCCCAATATGCCCAGATACCCACCAAATCACCCCTGCTTGTCCTTCTAGCCTTCCAGTTGGCACATGAAAATACCTACCACACCTAGAAGCAATTATGAAAACTAAAAAAAAAAACAGGAAGAAGAGGGCCACAGTGTGCTCATGCAAGGTTAGGTCACCAGCTGCATAATACAGTAGTTTGGAAGATACTGGGACACTTAAAGGGTCACTAAAGGAAAAATTGTTTTTTGCTGAAATGACTGTTTACAGGGTATAGAGGCATAATAGTTAACTGATTTATTTTAAAAATTATTAAAAATAGATAAAAACCAATCAAATAATGTACCTACAGTTTAGTTTCGTTTTTTGCAGTTGTTTCCTGGTTCTCTGATGTACAGAGACAAAGAGCCAATAGAGAGCAGCCATGCTTTGTCTAAAACCCCTCAGCACCAATCCAGTTTCGTTTTACAAACAGTAATCACACCTCCTTGATTAGTGACCACAGTCACAAATCTCCCAGTACTGTGGTGATCAGGAAACAGACAACCAGGAAGTGTCCAGAACAGAGAGGAATTACAGCCACATCAAAGCGAAAATGAGGACATGAAACCAGGACTGCAGTAAGGTAAAGGAAGCTATTTAGCTAAACAAAAAAATCCTTTAGTGACCCTTTAAGAAATATAGGTACTACTGTGCATAAGCTGCATCTTATAGGATTTGCAAGATAAGAATTATACAATGTGTTTTTTTTTGAGGAAATGTTAACTTTATAAATGCAGAGGTTTTTTATTTTTTTAAAGAAGTGGCATGGCCAATGTCGAGGCATACCACTGATTTTATAAATCAGCATCTTAGAATGAAATATTAAATATCTTACTTCAGTGATTGTGTACACTGCCTCATATCCTCCTTGAGCTCCTGATCTTTCTCATAGGATTCCAGCAAACTATGTGCTTCATCATGATGGTAACAGTAGATTTTATAGACGTCTTCTAATGGACATTTAATCTCAAGAAATAATTCACCTGTAAAAAGATAAATTAAAATAGGCATGTGGATATTAGATTAGGTACTGCTGTCAGTGTAATCATATCTATTGACAACATAAAGACAAGTCCAATTCATATTTAGAAACAATTTAGTCACTTTCTTAATGTTAGCATGGTAGTTTTAATACATCTGCGTCTGTGTTATATTACCAAGTTGAGGACCTGCAGGACTTTAGTTAAACTAACAGGGCCAGATTCATGAAGAGATACGACGGCGGATCTCCTGATCCGCCGTCGTATCTCTGAGATCCGACGGTCGGATCTATGCGACTGATTCATAAGAATCAGTTCCGCATAGATCTCCCTTAGATCCGACTGGTGTAACTGACTTACACCAGTCGGATCTTAGGCTGCAATCTACCGCCGGCCGCTAGGTGTCGTCGTGGTTTTTTACGCGTCGGATATGCAAATGAGGAGAACCGCCGATTCAAGTCCGAACGCCTGCCTGTCGCTTTTTTTTTACGTCGTTTGCGTTCGGCTTTTTCCGGCGGATAGTTACCCCTGCTATATGAGGGGTAGCTAATGTTAAGTATGGGCGTTGTTGCCGCGCCGAGATTCAAATTTTTACGTCGTTTGCGTAAGTCGATCGGGAATACGGATTGGCATAATTTCGCCGGCGGCGCATGCGCAGTTAAATCTGCGCGGGAACATGCCTGATTTAAATTGTACACTTTCCCTAGCCGCGGAATTTGAATTCCGCCGGGGGAGTTACGATCCGACGGTGCAATTTTCGAGGTAAGTGCTTTGTGAATACTGCACTGGCCTCGCTAAATTGCACCAGCGGATCGTAAATCACATAGATTACGCGGATCTAAATCTCTGCTAATCTATGTGAATCTAGCCCACAGGGTATACAAAATACTTCCTACAGCATCCTCCCCAGTTGGTAGGAACCATTGTTACTTTAAAGTGGTTGTAAACCCTTACAACTCACTTTATGCTACAGGTAAGCCTATAATAAGGCTTACCTGTAGCTACCCCGGATATCTCCTAAACCTGCACGGTTTAGGAGATATCCCTCTCTATCTGCATGTGCCAAAGTCATCCGCACATGTGCACTGAAGCAACGGCACGTCGTGCTGTTGCTTCAGTTAGACTGTGCCATTACCTGCGGCTCCCAATCACAGTGCTGGAGCCCACTATACCCGGAAGTAACTCCGGGAGCAATGTCGCCAGCCAGAGCGGTAAACGAGGACCACTGCGGGGGCTTCGATCTGAGGTAAGTAATACATAATGAGCTAGTATGCTATGCTTTTTTTTGTTTTTTGTTTCTAGGGTTTACAACCACTTTAACATCCAAGGTTCTGATCAGTATAATAAAAAAGACACTGGCAGCATATCCTGCTTTAGTTATGAATGAAGAGCTTGTTACACCACTTATTGATAGCAATATTGTAATGATTTTGTTACATTTAGTTAGCTGCATCAAACCTATAGGTTTAAAATAATAAACTGAGGGGCAGATCCATGTAGATCGACGCTTCTCTCCGCCGGGCGTAGCGTATCTAAGATACACTACGCCACCGTAACTTTTTTTTTTTCGAATCCTCAAAGAATTTGTGCCGTAAGTTACAGCGGCGTAGTGTATCTTTGGCGGCGTAAGGGCGCGGAATTCAAATAGATGTGATGGGGGCGTGTTTTATGTAAATACGTTGTGACCCGACGTAAACAATGTGGGGGTATCCCAGTGCGCATGCTCGAAATTAAACCGGAACAAGCCAATGCTTACGACGGTGACGTCATTCTACGCAAATCCCTATTCGCGAACGGCTTACGCTAACGACGTAAAAAAATCAAAATTCAACGCGGGAACGACGGCCATACTTAACATTGAGTACACCTCATAATAGCAGGGGTAACTATACGCCGGAAAAAGCCGAACGCAAACGGCGTAAAAAAATGCGCCGGACGTGCGTTCGTGGATCGCCGTAACTAGCTAATTTGCATACTCAACGCGGAATTCGACGGAAACGCCACCTAGCGGCCGGCGGAAAAAATGCACCTAAGATCGGACAGCGTACTAAGACGTACGCCTGCCGGATCGATCCCAGATGCCGTCGTATCTTGTTTTGTAGATACAAAACAAAGATATGACGTGGGAACTTTAAAATTACACGGTGTATCAATAGATAGGCCGGCGTAATTCTTTTGTGGATCTGCCCCTTAATTTCTATTTAGCCCCTCATTACCTTTTTTTTCTCTAATTAACATCTTCCTTTTTTAGTGTGTCTATATTGCTATTTTCTTTTTTTCATGTTTTTATTTACTGCATTCATTGTTTTTTTATTGTTTTTTGTCCAAAAAAACAAGTTTATTAATCAAAATTTTACACCTACAGTCCAAAGTACCACAATCTTATCAAATATAGCAAACACATACAAGGCCATAAACAATACAGCACTGTAATTAAACAGGGATCAACATTCAGCCAACCACCACACCACCCCCTGGCCCCCATCTGCGCCAGGTCAACCCGCCCCCCATACACCAGTGCGCGCCCTTCATTGTTTTTTTTAGTGATACATTTATAAAAACACGCCAAATTAAAAAAGCATTTTGTTAATTTGTAATACACCGCACCATTCCTTTTTTAAAAACATAGGACCAGATTCACAGAGGAAATACGCCGGAGTATCTACTGATACTCTGGCGTATTTTCAAATTTGCCGCGTCGTATCTTTAGTTTGAATCCTCAAACCAAGATACGACGGCTTTTGGCTTCGATCCGACAGGCGTACGGCTTCGTACGCCTTCGGATCATAGGTGTAATTCTTCTGAGCCCACTGGGTGGAGTTTGCGTCATATTTCCGTGTCGGGTATGCTAATTAGCTGTTTACGGCGATCCACGAAGGTACGCGCGTTCGTCACATTCTCTTACGTCGTCGCTAGTTGGCTTTTCCCGGCGTAAAGTTACAGCTGCTATTTCATGGCTTATATTTAGACTGCCCATGTTAAAGTATGACCGTCGTTCCCGCGTCAAATTTTAATTATTATTTTTTTTTGAGTAAGTCGTCCGTGAATAGGAAAGGACGTAACGCACGTCGCCGTTCAAAAGATTACGTCGGTGCGACGTCATTTCGCGCAGAGCACGGCGGGAAATTTCAAATCGGAGCATGCGCAGTACGTTCGGTGTGGGAACGCGCCTAATTTAAATGATACACGCCCCATTTGAATTAGGCGGGCTTGAGCCGGACGGATTTACGCTACGCTGCCGCAAGTTTACAGGCAAGTGCTTTGTGAATCAAGCACTTGCGCTTAAAACTTGCGGCGGTGTAACGTAAATGACATACGTTACGCCGCCGCACTTCTATGTGAATCTGGCCCAGGATCTTCTACATTCCAGTAACTCGCTGCTCTGCTTTCAAATATCAAATGTACTCGTCGCTCCTTTAGGATGGCTGAAAAATGATTGCTAAGACTACTCTGCTCTTTACCTATTTAGATTGAGGAGCTATTTAGAATGGATAAAAACGATAGTGGGCTGAAGCAACTGTCTGCACAAAAAGGTGTACTTTATAACATGTTTCTATATACCAAATAACACAAAAAAAGTCCCTTTCAGATTATGAAAGATTTAAACGAAACGAATTAAAGTCACAAAGCAAAACAGCAGTAATGGAAACAAGCATTTCCTGAAAATGTGACTAGATCTGGAATATTGAAGTTAAACCTATTCATTGAGTCACTGCCCTGGACCTAGAATGCAGCACCTGGTTTCCATCACAATCGAGGCAAACAAATACTTTGCTTAGTGAAATTACATTGTGTGCCAATGAGTATAGTACATGATGCCCCCTTACCTCTGCTCATTTAGTAAAGAAGAATGATCTGCCTTTAACTTTCCTATTCTTTTTAAGATTTGAACTAGACTGAGATCTATACTCCTATTGTAATGATCTGCTTTGATCATTTACAGTTCAATTCTAGTAAATTGAAGGACCTTTATTTATGTGGTACAGGCTAGTGCTTTAATACTTTTCTTATACTGCTTTGCTTATTAGTCTATTGTACAAAAAAAAGGAAGGAACACCTGTTATCTGTGTTGTCATTGTGGGAAAGTATGTGTTCTGACATTATTTTGGAAGAGGTAGTCTATGCATTTACTAAAATAAAATATGAAATATTCTATCAACCACTTTATGCATGCACAGCTTGCATGACTTTAACCCACATGGTGACTAACTCTTGATGCATAGGGAAGACACTGATATTTTCATTAAATATAGTATGTTATCTGTTGCATCCTTCCTTTCTTCCTTTTCCTTTCAGTCTGCATAAACAGGAAAGCTCTGGCTTAACATGAGTAATCCTATATTATGTGGCTCATTCAGAATTTATGGTGCAATTTCCACATGCACCAGATCACTGAGTCCATTGAGACATCTGTTCAATACTACTGGGCTTCAAAGAGTTGAGAATTCATACTTGAGCAGTTAGCACTGACCTGGTGCACAGAAATCAGCCTTTCTAAACATTAGGGGCCAGATTCACATAGAGATACGACGGTGTATCTCCTGATACGCCGTCGTATCTCTGAGTTTCGTCGGTCGTATCTATGCGACTGATTCATAGAATCAGTTACGCATAGATATGCCTAAGATCCGACAGGTGTAACTGTGTTACACCGTCGGATCTTAGGATGCAATTCCAGGCCGGCCGCTAGGTGGCGTTTCGGTTTATTTACGTGACGAATATGCAAATGAGGAGATACGCCGATTGAGAAACGAACGACCGCCCGGCGCTTTTTTTTTAACGTCGTTTGTGTTCGGCTTTTTACGGCAGATAGTTACCCCTGGGTCTATGAGGCGCAGCCAATGTTAAGTATGGCCGTCGTTCCCGTGTCGCGATTTAAAAATGTTACGTTGTTTGCGTAACTTGTCCGTGAATGGGGCTGGACGCCATTTACGTTCACGTCGAAACCAATGACGTCCTTGCAACGTCATTTAGCGCAATGCACACTGGGTAAATTTGCGGACGGCGCATGCGCTATTCGATCGGCGCGGGAACGCGCCTGATTTGAATAGTACACTCCTCCTAGCCGCGGAATTTGAATTCCGCCGGGGGATTTACGATACGCCGCCGCAAGTTTTGAGGTAAGTGCTTTGTGAATTACCCACTTGCCTCAAAAACTTGCGGCGGCGGATCTTAAATCACATAGGTTACGCGGATCTAAAGATATGCTAACCTATGTGAATCTGGCCCTAGGTGTGTTTTAACTTGCAAATGTGATTTTTTTTTTTGGTTGTTCTGTGAAATCATTTGTACTACATTTGTATAAAAAGTACACAATTATTTTTATGCTGTGATGTTTTCATCACAAAAAAAACAAGGAGAAGATCTTTTTTTTGTCGAAGAATGTACACATATATTTTTAATTTCAGGTTAGAGACACATTAATTTAAGATAAACTTAAAGTAGACCTATAGGCAATCTTTCTTCCATTTTGGATAGAGTAAGGGAGGGTTATAACCCCTGTAAGATTTTTTTCCATCATCTGTGTCCCATTGCAGGGATTTCCCTTCACTTCCTGTTCCATAGTCAAACAGGAAGTAATAGGAAACACTTGTAAATTGAAGGAATTCTTTGAGGACCTAAATACAAAGAATAGAGCCGGCGACTCCAAACATCCTTGTTGCTTCTTTATTGGTGCATAAAAAAGTGAGTTAAAATATACAGGGGCTCACGCATTCCGGCTTACAAGCTTTGATCACAGCACTATTTTCAAGTTTGAAAACAGAACATATATACTATTTGCCAAACCACAACTTCCAATTAATTATCTCATTGAAACAACAATTAAGAGACACCTAAAACAGAAGGTGAGGTGTAGCACTTGGCAATACAAACATGGAAAATACTTTTCTAGTAATGGATGTATGTTCATACACATTTTTTCCTTGGGCACCCCCAGGTCACCAGAACTAGCGTCCCCATTGGAAGATTTATTACTTTTCTGGGCACAACCCACAATTTGGGATTTTCTTTTACTTTCACTTTCTGTTTTAATCGTTTTTTATTATTATGTTTGAAGAAAACAAGAAGTAAATGATCTCTTAACAGCGTTGCGAACAGTCCTCACTTGCTCTGTACATGTAACAAAATTGGTACATAAATCAGGAGGTATGGGGGGGGGGGGACAAAAAAAAATTGGCAATCGGATTAGGCCTTCCACAAGGCCACAAATGGGTACATGGGCATAAGCATATAAAAACAGAGAGAGTTTTCATTGAGCTATAGACTAAGTATGAGACGTCAATAACGTCATAAACATTGGAAGCTGGCCGTTCAGACAATTATCCAAATAATCAGGGTATGAAAATAAGATAAATAAGGATCTTGAGATCGTGATCTCACTAAAGTGTAGTCACTGTAAAAAGGCCCAAAAATCTAGAAAGCCCTTCCCCAGTGACTTCAGATTCCAGAAAACCATCCATTGCCCAGCAACACGATGGTCCCACATTAGGGACTCTTAACCCCCGAGTGCAAACATGAGCAACTAAAATTGATACTTTTTACTCCACTTTGCTTGTGCAATAATATACTGGAACAGCACTCCTTGTGTTGGAATTTGTGTTGTTACTCATTTGGTCTTATTAGTTTTAGAGCAGACCGGTTCTCAACATTTTTCTCACAGGCATCTTTGTTCACAATCATGCGCCTGGCTCTCTGATCATCTATAGATGTGCACATATACCACTGGGTGTCTGAGTTTTAGACCTGAGGCCAATTTAGTAAAATGACAGTATAGAAAGGTATACTTTAAACTGAGCATGTCACTGTGCTACTACACTCTGTGGATCTTTAAAGATGAGCAGCACTGGTGGTGTCCACTTGACCACTATCCTCCTTCCCTGCTGAGCTACCGTGTTTCCCCGAAAATAAGCCCGGGTCTTATATTAATTTTGGCAATCAAAAACACAGTAGGGCTTATTTTCGGGGTAGGGCTTACCATTTCTCACACGCTGTCTTCTTGCCCCCTCTCCCTGCCTGGCAGGAATCCCCAGTGTGAAGTGAATCAAACACAGTTGTAAACTCCAAGAATCCTTTCATTTACAGCAGAATATCATGAAAAAGGTCTGTGTTTCTGTGTCACATACCTTCTTACAGTGCCACTGGGCGCTTCCATAGACAGCTGGAGCTCTCTCCCACGATCCAAGCATTGCAGAGGGAGGGGAGGCAGACATCCCCCACCGACAGGCAGGAAAATAAAACATCAGCTAAGCGCCCCTTGGCGCCTTCCATAGCCCACTGCGATCCAGCTTTGCAGAGGGAGGGGGGCCTGAGATCCCTGCTGACAAGCAGGTGAAGAAAACATCATCTGAGTGCCCCTCGGCGCTTCCATAGCCCACCGCGAACCAGCATTACAGAGAGAAGGGGGCGGAGATCCCCCCACTGACAAGCAGGAGAAAGAGATCAGCTGAGTGCTCCTCTGCACTTTCATAGCCTGCGGCGATCCAAGCATTGCAGAGGGAGGGAAGGCGAGATCCACTGCTGACAGGAAGGGGAAGAGGAGGAGATAAGCTGAACGCCGAGTGTCACTGTATACCGAAGGTATTTGACTACAGATTAGATTACAGAAACACACACGCTAGGGCTTATTTTCAGGGTAGGGCTTATATTGCAGCCCTCCTTTAAAATTGGGGTAGGTCTTATTTTCGGGGTAGGTCTTACTTTCAGGGAAACGCGGTAGGTTAAGTGTTGCTTTTTATGTGAGGCCACATGCTAGAGATCCCTAGGAACAGTTAGATCATGTCTGCTCCTTCAAACACCCTATTGTCTATGGATGTCCTTACTAACCTATAACTTGAAGCTCCTGGTCCACATTGGTCGTGGCTTCTTCCAGCAAGGACACCAGCGTGGCTGAAATTTGACAGACAGACTCAATGTTGCTGAAGAGAGTATCCACATCAAAGCGGTCTGACTGTATGAACACAAGCAATAAATAGGTTAATCAAAGTGCCTGACCATATTAAAGGTTTCTCATAGTACAACAGGCATGAAGACCTCTGACAGTTGCAAAATATGGATGGCTTCGGCCAGATATAGTGACAATTTCATGACTATGGTGGGCATCAGACAGTCCTGACTGGCAGATCTTAAAGGAAATAGAAAACGTTCCTGTCTGAGGTATTGCTATTGTTTCCAAATAAGCCAGTACTACAAGTGTCTGGTGCAGACTCTACCACAAACGCCATAGAATTAACCTGCCAAATCAGCTAAGCTGAGTGTACTTGTTTATAGAGCTGCTGGTCGAGAGACAACCCAGAGAGAGGAGAAATCATATTTGCATTTTCGTTTCCCACTAATATCAATGATCAAACTTTCTGACATGTGGTAGGGCTACATGTTCGTTAAAGGAAAGAGAAAACATCAATGACAAAAATTTCTGATGGCTCGAAGCAGTACTGTATTTATCGGCGTATATCGCGCACTATTTTCCCCTTAAAATAAGGAGATAATCGTGGGTGCGCGATATACGCCGATAGCCGCTTCCCGCGCTCAGTTTGAAATCCTGCGCCGACATATACCGAGTGCAGTACACTCGGGTACATTCGGCCAGGCTCGGCTTTGCTCGTACTCACGCATAAACGTCTCCAGAGTGTGAGCACGAGCGACGCAGAGCCTTGCCGAATGTACCCGAGTGTACTGCACTCGGTATATGTCGGCGGAGGCGTTCGAACTGAGCGCGGGAAGCGGGGACTCGACTTGAGGTGCACGCTGGAGAAGCCAGGAGGACACCATCGAGGCCGCAGACGGAGGCCGGACCGGACGATGGACGCTGGGAAGACACCAAAACTGTAAGTAATGAAATCATATAAGATTTTTTTTTACAGGTATTTCGGGGGCAAATTTAGGGGTGCGCGGTATATGCGGGAGCCTGTTATACCGCGATAAATACGGTAGTTATTGTCCCCTAGATAAGATCTATATGATTTACTTTTTATTAAATTGTGAACTATGGCTAATTTTTAAAAACACAAGGGATCTTCAAAAAGTTTTCGCTCTTTTTTTAACTCTTTTTATTAAGAGTTTCAAAAACAAATTACTGGTACATCACTTTTTTAAATAGTAAACCTTCCTTTTTAATGCATTTTCCCCAGCATTGTACCAACTTTTTAATGCCCTCAGCATAAAATGTTTTTGGTTGAGCGCGTAACCACTGATGCACCGCTGCTTTTACATCATCATCTCGGCACACCTTCTGCCCACAAAAAGCGTATATGACAACGCTATTCCTCTTTGGTTCAATTTATACGTTTCATAGCCATCTTCACCACTGTGTGGCAACTCTTCTAAACAGCAAGGTCAGCTGGCTTGCCAGACAGGTTAGTCACATGACACAACCAATTACTACTCCTCCCTCCTTCACCGTTTCCAACAAAAATATAAAAGTGCGGAAACTTTTTGAAGACTGCTCGTATATATGTAAATAGGGCCTGTATGCAGTCACAAGCTATTCAAAGGTGTTCGTAAAAATACTTTGGCCCGGATTCACAAAGCACTTACGCCATCGTATCTACAGATACGCCGCGTAAGTGCAAATATGCGCCGTCGTATCTGTGCGCTGTGCCCACAAAACTAGATACGCCTGAAAATAGGCTTTCTCCGACCGACGTAACTCGTCTACGCCGGCGTATCGTGGGCGCATATTTAGGCTGGACGCATGTGGTGCTCCCATTGATTTTCTATGCACATATGCAAATGAGGGAGTTACGCCGATTCACGAACGTACTTGCGCCCGGCGCATAATATACGCGGTTTGCGTAAGTCGTACGTCCGGCATAAAGTTATTCCCCATATATGAGGTGCAACCCATGCAAAGGTATGGACCAGGGAACACAAGCCGTCGTATTTTACGTCGTTTACGTTGTACGTGAATATGGCTGGGCGAAGGTTACGTTCACACCGTAGGCAGTGATCCGTCGTATCTTAGGCATTCGTTCCGACGTGATTCTGAGCATGCGCATTGGGATGCGTCCACGGGACGGCGCATGCGCCGTTCGTTATTCGTATCTATCTGGCGCTTGGCCCATCATTTGCATGGGGTCACGCCTCATTAGCATGGCTCACGCCCACTTCCACTTACGACGAGTAACGTCTAAGAAACCGAGCGCAGATTTGGCAGCACTGGCTTTGTGAATCCAGTGCTTGCCTCTCTGTGCTGCGCCGGCGTAGCGTAAATAAGATACGCTACGGCAGCATAAATATGCGCCAATGTATGTGAATCCGGGCCTTTATTTTTAAAAACACCTACAGAATGCTCGTAACCAGGGGCAGGAGGAGTCAATATTTTACTACAAAGTATATAATAATGATATGAACTGTCTAGTCACTGCAAATGCCCTATAGTTCTACTTCAAAGATAAAACTGAACTTTAACCAAGCTCAAAGGTGAGTATTTATTTGCTTTAAGAGATCCATTTAACAGCTACCATAACTATATTAAATTGATAATTCTTCAGGTTTCTCTGATCTATATAAACGCACGCAAAAACAAATACAATTTACGAATGAGTGCATATTTAGGTGTGTATATGATCAGACACACATGTACACTGACACACACACACACACACTGTCACTGTTCAAGTTACTACGCTCTGTGGGTCACATTACAGTCAAATGAAACCATAGAAGTTGCCTTTTGTACTAATTTCCATGTTACACGGATCAGCAAATAGATGATGTCACCAGCAATAATATGGAAGTCATCCAAGTTGAACTTTCCCTACTCGTAATGTGGATGAAGAAACAAATCTTTCATCCAATTTAGCAAAGAATAAAACTACCCCTGTGTTGAAGGAATGTATGTTGTGATGGAATATTTGGGTCCTAGATGCCTGCTATCACTATTAAGCAATTAATTCCTTGTACACACGATCAGATTTTCCAACACAAATTGTTTGTTGACAGACTGTTTGTACGCTCCATCGGACAATTGTTGACGGATTTTCCGTGGAAAAATGTTGAATGGCAGGCTTTGAAATTTTCCGTTGACAACGGTCTGTTGTCAGATTTTCCGATTGTGTGTACAGTACAAAGTATAAACACGCATGCTCGGAATCATGGCTCACCAAACACAACATTAGCAGAAGGTGCCCAAAGGGTGTCGCTCAAGAGCTGAAAAAACACGTAGTACGTCTAGTACGTCACTACGTTTGTGTTTGTTGGCCGACAATTGTGTGCCGTTTGTATGCAAGACAAAATCCAGTCCGACGCTTTGTCTGCGGAAAATCCGATTGTGTGTATGAGGCTTAAGACTTAATCGAAGAAAAATCTCTTGTGCAGTGTCTCTTGTCACATGTCTCTTTTCTTTGGTTCATTGTAATCCACATAACTTAATATCTAAGATGATGTCAATTACTGGAATCTAAACTCCTGACCAATATCAATGGGTATTATCAATTCTTAAATGGTACAGGAGGTAAAGTGCAATGAGCTGTTACCTATAATAACCAATCATATTTCTCTTTATTGTTCCCAGTCTAATGTAAGACTTCTGATCTCATTTTGTATGGTTCATGAACTTTGCTCTTCCACTTACTGAATACACCTGTTACAGTACACATTACTACAATATTCATAATGGAAAAGGAGGAACAAAGTGATTTTGTAAATGAATAACCATGTGATTCAGCATTTTTAGGCCCCGTACACACGAGGAGACATGTCCGATGAAAACGGTCCGCGGACCGTTTTCATCGGACATGTCTCCTGGGAGCTTTTGGTCTGATGTGTGTACACACCATCAGACCAAAATCCCCGCGGACAGAGAACGCAGTGACGTAGAAGACACAGACGTTCTCAAACACGGAAGTGCAATGCTTCCACGCATGCGTCGAATCAATTCGACGCATGCGCGGGATTTCGGGACGCTGGTTACACGTCATAACCAGCGGACATGTCCGATTAGGTGTACTTACCATCGGACATGTCTGACGGACATGTTTCCAGCGGACAAGTTTCTTAGCTTGCTAAGAAACTTTTGTCCGCTGGAAACCTGTCCACTAGGCCGTACACACGGTCGGACATGTCCGTGGAAACTGGTCCGTGGACCAGTTTCAGCGGACATGTTCGACCGTGTGTACGCCGCCTTAGAAAACAAATTGTGCCTCACACAATATTGCGGGTCCAGAATAATGGTGGCAACATACTGTATAATGCACTGGGTAACATAATTATTCTTTAATGTTTGCTAGGTCATCAGAAGCCTTACGAAGCACGGGAATAACATAAGGAGACTGATAATGTACAGGGCAGATTTGTAAAAGACTTCAGGGAGTATCTAGCATGCCCATTTAATTGATAATGCAATTTACCTAATTCTAGGCAATACTGTATATCACAAAGTACAATTTGGTACTAAAATGGGAAAATAATTCTGTGCCTTAAAGCATTTGTTACCCCAACACTTGATATTCCTGATATGTGCCTGCTGTACCATGTACTTGTATGAAGAGGTATCATGCTGTCGTTGTATTGCTCCCATTATGTGAAATCCCTGGTGTTCCTGACAGTCCTTCTGCTTTCCTATTAAAAACTGGCCACACTCAGCAGGAGAGCACACCATGGTCAGTTCTCTAGCTGTGCTCTCCTCCAATGATCAGACTTGTCCTGACACACCTCGTTGCACAACTATTTACTGGGAAGCTCAGTGTACTGTTGCTTCTCCTCCCCCCAGCTATTATGCAGCTAAGAACATGTGATTACTTATAAAAAAGGGAAAAGGTATTTATAATGTTTTTTTATATCTGTACAGAAATGTTTTGCCTTTCATTTCATATGCCGCGTACACACGATCATTTTTCGTGTTGTAAAAAACAACGTTTTTCAGGCTCTAGAAAAAACAATGTTTTTCTCAAAACTCGATCTTTAAAACGACGTTGCCCACACACGATCGTTAAAAAAAAATGCTCTAGCAAAGTGTGGTGACGTACAACACGACGGCACTATAAAGGGGACGTTCCATTTGGATGACCCCACCCTTGGGGCTGCTTTAGCTGATTTCGTGTCAGTAAAAGACGATTTGCGCTTTTCTGTCTGTTACAGCGTGATGAATGTGCTTACTCCATTACGAACGGTAGTTTTACCAGAACGAGCGCTCCCGTCTCATAACTTGCTTCTGAGCATGCACAGGTTTTTCACATCTTTAAAGCCCCCACACGATCATTTTTTACAACCCGAAAAACGACATTGTTTAAAACGTCGTGAAAAAATAGAGCATGTTAAAAAAAAAAAATTGTTGTTTTTCAGAACCCGAAAAATGCTCTGAAGCCCACACACGATCGTTTTAAATGACATTTTTAAAAAACATAGTTTTTTTACAACCCGAAAAAAATTCTATTTTAAGCTGAATGGGTTGTTCTACAAGATGATCGTTTACTACTTTAATGATTGATTGGCATATGACTCCATTGGTTAGTAAATAACATCTTATTAGATAAGAATCCCAGTGAAAAACTCACATGATGTTCCCTAAGTGGATGAACAACTTCTTTGATACAAAGCTCCAGGTCATTCAAGTAGTCCTTTTCTGTCTGGATCAGTTCTGAGATAATCTTGGCTCTCTTTTCCATTTTCCTCCTCTGTAGCTCTTCTGTGTCTTGAATGGGAGATGTCGGAGCGGATGATGCAACGTTGGGTGCCATCTTTTCTATGATAAGTGAAAAAGAAAGAAAACCCAAGACTTATATCACATGTTTGTGCCGCAAAAGTGTCAACTAGCCAGTAATTTAAATGGCATATTAATTATACCTGTCATAGTAAAATGTTTCATTTTTTTTTAACAGTTATGTAGCACTTAAATTAATCATATGGTGTGAGGATTAGAAGCTGACATTTCTTTCCAACTTCTGAAAATATAGTAGTAAAAAAAAAGGAGTTCATTGATAGAGTTACAAACACTTTAAAGAAAGCTATGGTTTGTGGAGAATTTTATGTGTTTCTTTTTTATTAATATTTGTGCATTTTTAACATATATCTGTTAACTATCTATACACAACTTTTTTTTTTTTTTTTTAAACAAATAAACATTTAATATAAGACAAAGGATTGACAAAGCACTACGGGCTTAAGAGATATCACCAGTTTTATGTGGTTTGGATAGACTGTGAAAGTATTAAAAGTCTGTATTGCTGTCTGTGACCCCACTTGGATGACCACAGTCTTCAGCAATACCTTGCCAGTGCAAAGGTTGTCCAATATACCAATATATATATATATATATATATATATATATATATATATATATATATATATATATATATATATATGTATATATATATATATATATATATATATATATATATATATATATATATATATATATATATATGTATGTGGTAGAAATGCTTGCAAGAATATTCAAATCAGATACTCACACATATGCAATATTATCTGTTGGTGGTAAAAAACTAAAGTAGTGCTGCAGTTCTTTGGGTTCTAGCTATGCCAAAAAGCCAAAGGGGCAGATCCACATAGAAATAGATGGGCGCAGCGTATGTGAGATACGCTACGCCGCTGTAACTTACTTTTGGCCGGTTCGAATCCCCAAAGAATTTGCGCCGTAAGTTACGGCGGCGTAGTCTATCTCTGGCGGCGGAATTCAAATCGGCGATTAGGGGGCGTGTTTCATTTAAATGAAGCGCGTCCCCGCGCCGAATGAACTGCGCATGCTCCGTTTCTGAATTTCCCGCCGTGCATTGCGCTAAATGACGTCGCAACGACATAATTTTTTTTAACTTAGACGTGAATTACGTCCATCCCGATTCACGGACGACTTACGCAAAAAAAAAAAAAAATCAAAATAAACGTGGGAACGACGGCCATACTTAACATGGCAGGTCTAACTATACGCGACAAAATACCAGCTTTAACTATACGCCAGAAAAAGCCGACTAGAGACGCCGTAAAAAAATGCCCGGATGCTCGTACGTTCGTGGATCGTCGGAAATAGCTAATTTGCATACCCAACGCGGAAAACGACGTGAACGCCACCCAGCGGACGCCGACATATTGCATCTTAGATCCGAAGGCATACGAGGACGTACACCTGTCGGATCTAACCCAGATGCCGTCGTATCTTGGTTTGAGGATTCAAACCAAAGATACGACGTGGGTAATTTGAAAGTACGCCGGCGTATCAGTAGATACGCCGGCGTACTCGCTCTGTGGATCTGCCCCAATGTGTTTATATTAGACACACTTGTTGCAGGCATCCAAATAGTACAGGTATAGGCAACAATTGCAACCATAGAGACTGATGGGCCAAGTGAGGACGGACAGGGTGGCATTAGCAAGCACTTTTGTGCTTCAGATGCAGTTGTAAACAGATTTTCCAACACGTTTGCAAAATATATGAGCTAACTGAACCTGACTATAACATTTTCTGTTGTTTTCCATAAATATCCATACTTTGTCCAAGTGTAGAAGAGGGTAACAGTGGGTCCTGGTAATGTAGATAAGGATTTTTCTGGATTAATAGCAACATAAAAGAATAATGGCAGAAAAAAAGTGGTCCAAGTGATCCATCAAGTTTTCCTCCCTTAATATATGCTGTATGCAGTATATACTATACTATACTTTTTATTTTTATTTTTTGAGTATTGATTTATGTTGGTACAAAGGATGTTTGAATGCCCTGTAGTTGGAATCCATCCCAAACATCAACTATTCTTTCAAAAAAAATTATACTTTCTAAGATTCGTTTTGAGCTTTCATCTTGGTAGATTGAGGTCATGTTCTTGATCTTAGCTTCATATTGAAAATACTGCCCTTCTGAACCCTATTTACACCCCTTATGTATTTAAAGGTTTCAATTATGTCTGCCCTTTTCGTTCTTTCCTCCAGATTATACTGTAATTTACTAAGGCCCCATTCATATCTAGCCATTTTAGATTGCAGGCGGAATCCACTGCAACGCTGGCAAAACATAGCATACAGTACATGTTTGTGTGCCATTAATTGTTAATGGCACCTAAAGCACGGTGCGGTTTTGCTACGCAGCAATCTCAGCAAACCGCAACACGCGGAGCTTGTTGCCCAAAAAAGAGCAGGAGCTTCTCTTGGGTGACAAGCTTTGTGCATTGAGGTTTCCCGTAATTGCAGCACGATCCATTGCACGTAATCGTGGCAAAATCGCACTAGGTTTAGATTTGCCATTTTGGTATCTTGGACAGAATCGCTGCAATTTTGCCCGCAATCTCCAATCACACTGCTGCAATCGGCCGGACATGTATTTTGCGATTGCAGTGCGATTTGAGATTGCGGCCGAAATTGCAGCGATTCTGCCCGAGATCCCAGAATGGCAAATGTGAACAGAGCCTTAAGGAGTATTTTTCATTTATAGAGTGCTAGGAGGCTAAAGCCTGAGTGTAGCTAAAACTAAAAACAGAAAAATCAGCACAAGAGACATAACTCAAAGTGAGTACAGTAGGATGTGTCACTTGTGCTGATTCCCCTTCTTTTAGTAGAAATCCTTCTCTGTCCTACCTCATCTTTATGTACACAGGCAGTTCAGCCTATACATCATAAACAAATTTGCGTATCTTGGTGCATGGGTGACGTACAATAAAAGGCAGGCTGAAACATAAAAGAATAATAGCAGAAAATAAAGGCCAAGTGGTCCATCAAGACTGCCTTCTTTTATATATACTGTATGCTGTATGCAGTATATACTATACTTTTTTTTTTATTGATCTATGTTGGTACAAAGAGTGTTTGAATGCCCTCTAGTTGGAATCTATCCCAAACATCAACTATTCTTTCAAAAAAATTATACCTTCTAAGATTAGTTTTGAGCTTTCATCTTTGTAGACTACATGCAGGTGTTGTCATTGATTTTGGAAGTCTGCTGGCAGATGGCTGTATGCAGGGCCAGTGCTACGAGCAGGCAAGCTAGGGCATACTGCTGCCTAGGGCACAGCCAAAGTAATTTGTTGTTGGGTCCAAACCCCCCCCCAGAGCATCCTGCCCAAATACCCATTCAGCGTATCTGCTGCCACAGCTGTGTCGCTCAGCAACAGAGCAGGCAGTGCAGCAATTAGAGCTGTCCTTGAATGTACAGCAGCTGACAGCATCCACCACCGCTGAATGCTGCTCTCAGAGCTAGGGTTTGGTTGCTAGGACCGCCCATGCTCTAGCAACCAATCACGTGCTTGTCGCTCCCCCATGCCGGCATTCAGTGAAGGAGGAAGTTCCTCCGCCAAACCTATGCGGTCCCAGTGCCCAGCCTTCCAGCTTCCACCTGTTATGTATCCGACTGCTGCAATGAGAAAGAACTGATCCTGATGTAAGCTGGGGTTTTCACAATACTCCTTCCTCCCCCTCCACTACCCCAACTATTCTCTTAAACCTCTCCACTCTCCTAATCCCACTCTGCTCTTCCCTCCTAACTTTGGGGACCCTATTGAAAGGGAATAGGCTCTAGGAACCATGATATAAGGGAGTTTTAGGGACCCTGGTGTAAGGGGGGTGACTTTGGGGATCCTAATGAAAGTGTAACTCTGATGTAAGGGGAGACTCTAGGTTCCCTAATTTAAGGAGGGGGGACTCTGGGGACCCTGATGTAAAGTCGCTTTAGGGACCCTGAAGCAAGGAGGCTCTGGGGACCCTGATGTAAGGGGGGTGACTTTGGGGATCCTAATAAAAGAGGGAATCTTTTGTAAGGGTGAAATCTGGGGTCCCTGATTTAGGGTGGGGGACTCTGGGGATCCTGATGTAAGGGGGGACTCTGGGGACCCTGATTTAAGGAGGGGGCTCTGGGGGACTCTGATTTAAGGTCTCTTTATGGACCCTGATGTAAGGGGGCTCTGTGGACCCTGATGTAAGGGTAGTGACTTTGGGGATCCTAATGAAAGGGGGACTCTAATGTAAGGGGGAACTCTGGGGTCCCTGATTGTAGTTGGAGAGACTCTGGGGACCCTATTGTAAGGAGGGATTCTGGAGACCATGATTTAAGGAGGGGGGCTTTTGGGGACTCTGATGTAAGGGGGGCTATGTGGACCCTGATGTAAGGGGGACTTTGGGATCCTAATGTAAGGGGAGACTTTTGGAAGCCTAATGAAAGTGGGATCGCTGATGTAAAGGCAAACTCCTGATGTAAGGGGGAACTCTGGGGATCCTGATGTAAGGGGGAACTCTGGGGACCCTGATTTAAGGAGAGGGGACTCTTGAAACCTTGTTGAAAGTGGGATGACTCTGGGACACTGAGGAAAGAAGGGGGACTCTGGGGACCCTAACATAAGGGAGGACCCTAATGAAAGGGGTAAACTTTGATGTAAGAGGGTCAGGCACAGGAAGCCCAGGCCTAAAGCTGTGTAAAATTTCTGATGGTTTCCCTGTTCCCCACACACTGCACCAACGTTCCAGCTACCACTGCAGGATTGCATCCATGAAGAAGAGGTATCCAGCCAATGAGGTGCCGTGCTGCATGCAACATCACTTCCTCCCAGCTCCCCAGTCAGTGTCTACATGTAGGTAATGGAGCTAACATTGGCAAGGAGGTGAGAAAGTAACCCTGCACTGGCTGCATTTGTAGCCTTTATTGTATGGAGGGGGGGTACAAGAAGCTGGTCTTGCCAAGGGCACAAAATAGTCTAGCACCGGCCCTGGCTGTATGCTGTACAGATGCTTCCCGGGTGCCAAATTGCCCCTGTTTTTTTACACCGTGTGGACCAATCTGCCCGTATGCATGAGACCTTAAAGCGGGAGTTCACCCATTTCTGTTTTTTTTCCTCTTTTCCCCATAGCTGGATGCTCGTTTTGTCTAGGGGAATCGGCTATTTGTTTTAAAATATGAGCAGTACTTACCCGTTTTCGAGATGCATCGTCTCCGTCGCTTCCGGGTCTTCGGGAGCGGGCGTTCCTTCTTGATTGACAGTCTTCCGAGAGGCTTCCGACGGTCACATCCATCGCTTTACTTGTAGCCGAAAGAAGCCGAACATCGGTGCGGCTCTATACTGCGCCTGCGCACCGACGTTCGGCTTCTTTCGGAAAATCGTGACGCGATGGATGCGACCGTCGGAAGCCTCTCGGAAGACTGTCAATCAAGAAGGAACGCCCAGTCCCGCAGCCCATACCCGGAAGCGGCGGAGAAGATGCATCTCGTAAACGGTAAGTACGGATCATATTTTAAAACAAATAGCCGATTCCCCTAGACAAAACGAGCATGAAGCTAAGGGGAAAATGTGTTCTCCATGGGTGAACCTCCGCTTTAAAGTGGTTGTAAAACCACTCTGACAACTTGCAGGTGCAAGAAATATCTCCTTAACCTACACGGTTAAGGAGATATTTGCAGAAAACACTGCACCGATGTCTACGACACATGCGCGCCGTAGACAACGGTGCAGGCACACTGAGCTTCCCGGTTTTATGAATGGGATCATGCCGGGATTATGCCGGTCCCATGCGCATGCGGACCGGGGGAGTGACGTCATCGCCGGAAGGCGCTCGGAGGGGCATGGCGGCGGCGGAGGAGCGGAACGAGAAGCGCTTCGGGGGCTTCGATCTCAGGTAAGTCATTCATGATGAGCGAGTATGCTATGCATTCTAGCTCATTATGCCTTTCTCTTGCAAGGGTTTTTTTTTCAGGGAAAAAAAAAGAGGGTTTACTTCCTGCCTGACAGGGCTGTACTGTATGCTGTGCTGTGTGGCAGAATTGGCAAATCTCAGAACTGGATGGACAGAAATACAAAATCCCTTGGCAGGTAAAAACAGCTCCCTTGCATATACGTATTTTATATGTGTATTTAGCTGTTTGCCTGGAGTTCAGCTTTAAGGCCTGCCAGTTTGACATAAGCTTTGCGAAATAATATCCCCAGCTTTACATTAAAAATTAGGATATTCAGTGATGTATTAATTTCTGTTTGCTTATCTTCTTAAAGTAGGATACATTAGCAATTAAAATTCATCCATTTCCATACTTGTGACAGGCAGTTTCTGAATGAACAATGTTATATGCTTCAACATGAGGTTGAACTGGAAAGTACAGTTCTTAATGGAAGGTGATCACAGCGGAAATAGCATACTGTGTAATGCTGAAACATATGTCCTTGGGTGATATGAGATCATATTTTCCTTCTCAGTATAGTATATCTGAAATGCTTGTGTTAGATTTGAGTCATCTGACTTCCTAATCATACAAATGATTCTAAGGTACTTTCTTAAATAAACTGTCGTATGATGTCATTTTCCTCCATTCATAAGTGTCTGTTAATAAGAAAAATATTTGTGGTAGTTCACACAATCATTGTTCTCACTACCAAACCTTGTCCTGGTTGTAGCCACAATGGCGAAAGTGTAGTTATTTCCTTTAACCTGCATTTTTTTTAAATGTATAACTATCTTTAAAAGGAAAATCCTTTTTTTTTTCAGTAAGCGCTTCTTTCGGCTATTAACCACTTGAAGACTAGGCTTTTTCTGGCACTTTTGATTTACAAGTTTAAATTACTTAGAACCCCCAAACATTATACATTTTGTTTTAACAGAATAAAATGACGATCGTTGCAATTTTTTATGTCCGAGTTACAGAGGAGGTCTAGCACTAGATAGATTATGGCTCTCGCTCTGGCATTCATGACAATACCTCACATGTGTGGTGCGAACACTGTCTACATATACGTGCTTGACTTATGTATGCATTCACTTCTGCACACAAGCACGGAGGGATGGGGGCGCTTTAAGTTTTCCTTACTTCTTTATTTCACTTCTATTTTTACACTGTCCCTTTATTATTATTTTTTTATCACTTTTATTTCTATTAAAAGGAAGGTAAACATCCCTTGTAATAAAAATAAGGATGGCGAGTCCTCTTTATGGAGAGATCTGGGGTAAAAAAAAAACGAATCTCTAAGCAAAAGTAAAATATATTTTTTTGGGATCTTTTACTTTAAAAAAATAAAAATTATTTACTTCCAGCCTGGACCCGAAGTGACATCATACCGTCGCTCTGGTCCCCTAAGGCAGTGGTCGTCAACCCCCAGTCTCCGGCCCACTAACGGGCCGTGGCGCTTCTGCAGCCGGGCTGCGGGTGCGGGCGGCTGGCAAGGGAGATGCTGGGCTGCCGGTGTCCTGCCGAGAACTTTCCCCTGGCGCATAATGCCCGCAGAACACCGGCATGAGAGCGCTGTGTGGATGGGGAAAAAGCGAGCGGGCAAGCAGAGATGATATCTCTCTCCACCCCCCCGCATCACCGCTCTTCCGCCCTCAGTGCCAGTGCTCTGTCTGTCGGAGATGCGGCGGGGAGCAGAGAGATGACATCATCTCATACTGCCCGCATTACCGCTCTCCTGCAGCTCCTCAGGCATCCAGGTTAGTACCATGATATCCCTTCCTTTTTGTGGACTCAGATATCTTCAGCCTCTCTTCCTCTGAACAAGAAATCTCTCTGCCACTTAGATTCCTTGTTCAGCTGGCGCAGATTGTGGTGACAGGCAATGTGGTGACATCTGGTGACAGACAATGTGGTGACATCTGGTGACAGGCAATGTGGCAGATGGCAATCCACATCTGGTGACAGGTAATGTGGCAGGTGGCAATCCACATCTGGTGACAGGCAATTTGGCAGGTGGCAATCCACATCTTGTGGCAGGCAGCGTGGCATGTGACATTCTGCATCTGGTGACAGGCAGCGTGGCAAGTGACTTTCCACATCTGGTAGCAGGCGACAGTGGCAAGTGACACGCCAGGGCTCTGACTGATTCTACATTATGGTGAGTTGAATAATTGAATTCATTACTACAATGTAATAATAGAAAAAATGCGCCTCAATCACCCTGACACCATAACAAGCATGGTGCCAGGATGATTGAAGCGCTAACACCAGCCATTGCCCCGCGAAAAATCGTTGGGGACCACTGCCCTAAGGCCATAGGGTTGATCAAAGAGTATCTACTCTTTGATCGCCCACGGGAGAAGCAGGCCGCACCGTTGGATCGTTTCTCGGGCGAAATGGTCGAAAGCTACTTTGGAAAGGATTCCACCAGCTCGTGAGCCATTCAGGATGCTTTCATGAAAAAAAAACATTTAGAAGGGAAATGGAAGAAAAAGGTAAGTGAACCAACAATGCACTAGCTTAAAGGAACCTATTTAGAAAATAAAAAACAAACCTTTACACCCCTTTAAGTTATGCAGTGAAACTTCACATTGTCAGTCCCTAATATTACAAAATACTAGTAATCATTTAGGCCTCCTTTAGACTTGCGGTTTGGGGGAGGGGCGCTAAAAGTGGTTTTATACCACCTCTCAACTGCTCCCTGTGTTGTTGCTGATGCAGCAGTCTGGGGTGTACACATGCAGGAATTATACCTGTCAAGCTCAGCGGGTGGTACTGTCCACTGACCATGACCCATTCAAGTAATTGGTGGTGCACTGCAACCGCCCTGAAACCACACATAGTGCATGTGCTTGCAGCACGGTTGTCCAGTAATTAGGGGGTTAAAACAGGCGGTGAGGCGATAAAACAACACCCCTCACTGCCTGTCTATTGCCATCTGAAGCGTAATCCGAACGTGGATCACACTTCAGACAGCAAAGCAAGTCTAAACAAGGCCTTAGTGCTCCATATCTAATATGTCTCTCCGTGTTACCAACCAAGGCTGGAGGGTGATGAAGTGTTTCTCATGTCAGATCTTCAGATTCCTAGCCTACATCACACTTTTACATTTGCAATATAAACAGAGGTGTTGTTATGTAATTTGCTTAACGCACCTGGGGCCTAGCTGAATGGATAGAGCCATAGACAGTGATAAATGCTTTGCACAAATGGCAGCAATGCAATGAATGACTTTTAACATTGTCTATATTACGTGTTCCATTTCGGATTTTTCGTGTCAATTGCACACATTTAACCAAGGCAATGTTTTAGTCCTTCTATGGATATTCCGGATATAGGAGTGTTAGCTGAATTGATTGTTTTGTTGTTTAAAAAAAGAAATCTACCATCAGAATCATATATCATTCTTTGGTTATTTTACCCATAGCTATAGAATAGGAAGTGGTGGAGAACATTGCACATTCTCCTATCTAGCTGCTGAAAGAATACATTATAAATGTATACAACAGCTATAAATAAAATTGGGGGCCTATTAAGACTTCTCCAGATAAGTGCATTGCCTTAGCAAGTTGGAGTTCCATTTATTGTCAAAGACACCCCAATACCCATCCAATGCACATGGGTTGTAATAAAATGAAGCTAGTTTGATTTTTTTTCCATTGCCCTAAAACAATACCCTGCAGATCAGATTCTTGACTGACTGCTCTACTCTGTTCTGCATAGCCTGGAAGGGGAAGGCCTCAGAAAGCTGCAGCTACATCACCAGGACATATGATGGGTTGTGGCGTAGTGAAGTCTCTGACCTGGACCATGCTGTCGTATGAGGCCCCGTACACACGACCGAGGAACTCGACGTGCCAAACACATCGAGTTCCTCGTCGAGTTCAGTGTGGAAGCCGCCGAGGAACTCGGCGGGCCGACTTTTCCCATTGACTAACGAGAAAATAGAGAACATGTTCTCTTTTAGGCCCGACGAGTTCCTCGACGGGTTCCTCGCTGAAAAGTGTACACACGACCGAGTTTCTCGGCAGAATCCAGCTCCGACCGAGTTTCTGGCTGAATTCTGCCGAGAAACTCGGTCGTGTGTACAGGGCCTGAGTATTGGAGATTTAAACCATGAGTAGATATTGCTTACTTTTTAAAAGAAAGGGGGCGTGCACACTGGGGTGGGACAGCTGTAGAGGTTCTATGAACCTGTAGATCAGTGGTCTTCAAACTGCGGCCTGGGGGCTGGATGTGGACCTTTACGTGCCTTTAGCTGGCCTTTGAAGCATTAGGGGAAACAGTACATTGGGGGAAACAGTAGGGGAAAATTCCTGCCACTGACACCAACAATAGGGCATGATTCCTCCCACTGACACCAACAATGGGGACACAATTCCTTCCACAATCTTTTTCTCCCCCTAATACCAAAGATCGGGCATTGTTTACTCCCAATGGGCATAGTGCAGCCTACTAAAAGTCTGAACAACAGTAAACTGGCCCTTTGTTTAGAAAGTTTGGGGACCCCTGCTGTAGATCGTTGTCATAGAGACAAAGGAAGTCCTCATAACTGGCAGGGTCAATGAGTTATTTCTAAAAATGCTGCACCAAAAGAAGCACCCGCACTCTTTCAAAAATTGCAATGTACTATGTTGTATTGATGTGAACGGGCACACTAGAGAATAATGTGATTTGCATTGTCCTGCATTGCGGTGGCAGACAAAGGAGAAATTGCACTAATGTGAATGATGATGAAAGATGATTTTTGACCCCTATTGGCTACTGCAGTTTACATATTTCCATTGCCCTTTTCTCTATTTGCTATATAATGGGAGGCTTAGTAGATGTTTGTGACATCCAAAGCAGTATAATAAACACAAGCACTGATCAAAGCCTTTACTTGTTTTATATTATAACAGTGTTTTAAAATGAACATAGAGGGGTAGATTCAGGTAGGGCTGCACACTCTTACGGAGGCGCAGTGTTCCGTTTTAACGCTATGCCTCCGTAAATTACTTGCGCTACGCTTCATTCACTAAGCAGTAGCTCCGTAATTTGCGGGGGCGTTCCGTAAAAGTGGCCGGCGTAAGCACGCATAATTTAAATGATCCCGTAGGGGGCGTGGATCATTTAAATTAGGCGCGTTCCCACGCCGAACGTAGTGCACATGCTCCGTCGGGAAACTTTCCTGACGTGCATTGCGGTAAATGACGTCGCAAGGATGTCATTTGCTTCAACGTGAACGTAAATGGCGTCCAGCGCCATTCACGATTCACTTACGCAAACGACGTAATTTTCAAAAATCGCAACGCGGGAACGACGGGTATACTTAGCATTGGCTGTGCCTGCTAATAGCAGGAGCAGCCTTACGCAGAAACCGACGAACGCAAACGACGTAAAATTCGAACGCCGGGCGCGCGTACGGTTGTGAATCGGCGTGAGTATGCAATTTGCGTACTCTGCGCTGACCACTACGGGAACGCCACCTATCGGCCAACGTAAGAATGCAGCCTACGATACGACGGCATAAGAGCCTTATGCCAGTCATATCTTAGGCTGCAGTCGGCGTATCGAGCTTTCTGAATACAGAAAGTCGATACGCCGGCGCTACTTAGCAATTACGCTGCGTATCTATGGATACGTAGGTGTAATTGCTACCTGAATCTACCCCAGAGTCTGTACATGCATGACACTGTGGTCCTAGTCATCTGTATTACCAGGCTAGATAAGCCCTCCTTCCCCCTATAGGAGATCAATGGTGTGTGTCTACACTTGTGTCTATGTGGATAGACCTCATGCCCAATGGATGTGCAACTTGTCATAGGACATTAGAAAATTACTGCTCCAGGGCTGGGAGGCAGGGGTATTATTTATTAACTAATAGTTTACATTATAATATACCTTTTTATATGTACGTGAAAGCATGACTCATTTAAATTGTCTACATGTTTAAACAAATAGTAAATGAATTTCCTTTTCTTTGGGTAAACAGGGAAAGGAAATGCCTAATTAAAAAATTTGGTACAGTGCTCACCATTGTTAAGAGATCATGTAAGGATCCCAGGGTAATGAAGACTTTGTGGAGTAGCATCTCTGTGGTTGAGTCATTGCCATAGAAACATTTGTAAAGGGGAGGAGTTACGACGCCCATGTGGGGGCGCCAGAAATATTTCTGCACCCAGGCGCCTGTGACCCTAGGATCGACCCTGTGCATGTTGCGTGGAAAAATAAAACTCAGTCAATAAAAGGTATACTCCTATAACTACACCTTGTATTGCAGAAAAAGCATTGTCCAAGCTGGAAAAAGAAAGAAAGTGCACTGTTGGTGCTAAAAATTCATTTAACCACTTCCAGACCTGCGCACGATGATGTATGTCCTCTTTTTAAAGATGGATATCTCGGTAACGGCAGCAGCTGCTGCCACAACCGAGGTATCCATCTTTAGTGCGCGCGGTCCTGTACACGATAATGGCGGTCTTCGCGGCGGATTCGCCGCGAGATCGCCAGTATCGGTGGGGGGAGAGGGGCCCCCCCCTCCCGCCGCTCTCCCGCGCCCTCCGCCGCTTACCGGAGCCGTCGGTAGCGGCGGAGGAGATCGGGTGCGTTCGGCTGCTGACTGGGGACGAGACTGAAGGAAAAATCTCCTTCGCCTGTCCCCATAGTTCTGCTGGGCGGAAGTGACGTCACATTTTTTTTTTCTTGCATTTTAGTCTAATTATGAGATCTGAGGTCTTTTTGACCCCAGAACTCATATTTAAGAGGACCTGTCATGCTTTTTTCTATTACAATGGATGTTTACATTCCTTATAATAGGAATAAAAGTGATCAAATTTTTTTTTTTCAGTGTAAAAAGTAATAAAATAAATAAAAAAAAAAAAAATAAAAAAATTTTTTTTAAAACGCCCGTCCTGACGAGCTCGCGCGCAGAAGCGAACGCATATGCGAGTAGCGCCCACATATGAAAACGGTGTTCAAATCACACAAGTGAGGTATCGTCGCAATCGTTAGAGCGAGAGCAATAATTCTAGCTTTAGAGCTACTCTGTAGCTCAAAAAATGCAACCCATAGAATTTTTTAAACGTCGCCTATCGAGATTTTTAAGGGTAAAAGTTTGACGCCATGCCACGAGCGGGCGCAATTTTTAAGCGTGACATGTTGGGTATCATTTTACTCAGCGTAACATTATCTTTCACAATATATAAAAAAATTGGGCCAAATTTATTGTTGTCTTATTTTTTAATTAAAAAAAGTGATTTTTTTCCAAAAAAAGTGCGCTTGTAAGACCGCTGCGCAAATACGGTGTGACAAAAAGTATTGCAATGACCACTATTTTATTCTCTAGGGTGTTAGAAAAAAATATATATAATGTTTGGGGGTTTTAAGTAATTTTCTAGCAGAAAAAACTGTTTTAGTCTTGCAAACACCAAATCTGAAAAACACCTAAGGTCTGGAAGTGGTTTTTAAAGTGGAAAACATATCTTCTAGTTCTTAAGTCCAACAGAACAAACTAAGCACATTTCATATTCCTATTTTCTAACCTATAATTTCAAAGAAAACACAAGTCTAGTCAGCTTGACGTTTCAACAACAGCCTGTTCCTTCCCATATAATGATCCAATATTAGAAGGAAATGTAATTGTGTTTGAGCTACGAAGACAAACACAGTGCTTGTGTGCATAGCTTTATCTTCTGTTTGATCAGGAAAAGTACACCTTAGCGTAGTAACATGAGATTAAATCCAGAAAAGGAACAGATTACCAAGTGGATCACAGATAACCCTATTCTACCACGTTTGGAAGTGTGTCCCCGCATATTGGAAGGGAGTGGAGAAGAACAGTCTAGTATGTATTTACTATGTCTCCCTTTTTGCGTAGTGGATTCATAAATATTTATCTATATAAGCAGGCAGAACATCCCCACCAACTCTGTTTATTTTGTGACAGGAACTCTTACGTAGCATAATGCAAATATACTCCTTTGGTACACACACAGCCACCATGACAGCAACATCAATGGAAGAGAACATTAGCAAAGAGCAGGCAGTGCTCAAGTGTGAAATCTGAGGTGGTCAGACCATTCTTGCACAATTTTGTAATATGAATACCCTTCAGGGGCAGTTTTAAAAGAAAAGTGTATTGGTTTACCTTTGTGTATGATAAATATTGCAGGACACCAATTTTAAGCATGTATCTATATATTGGGTTTTATCTAGACCACATTTGTCAAACACAAGGCTCGCAGGGCGAATCCGGCTCACCAGGCCATTTCATGTGCAGTTGCAGCAAGCCCTCATCTCCATCTCCCCTGGTCCCAGTATTTAGCAGACTCCGGCAGCTGATTCCAGCCCTCCTTTGGTTCTCCTCCAGACCCTGCACTTTCTGCTTCCCAGCTCTGCCCCCAGCTACTTCCTGGCAGCAGCACATGAAAAGGGGGGTGCACTATGATATAAGGGATGGTGGGGACTCTTTACTTCAGATGGTGGAGCGCTCTTGACATCTGATGTAATGGAGAATGAGGTGTTCTGGACATCTGGTCTTACAGACTAGTGGCCCAACCATAATACTGTAGTGTAGTGTCTCTGGTGGCTGTGCGGGTCTCTGTTGGCTATGTGGTCTCTCTGGTGGCCATGTGGTCTCTCTGGTGGCTATGTGGTGTCTCTGGTGGCCGTGTGGTGTTTCTGAAGGCTGTGCGGTGTCTCTGGAGGCTGTGGAGTGTCTGTGGCTGTGCTCTGTCTCTGGTGGCTGTGCTCTGTCTCTGGTGGCTGTGCTCTGTCTCTGGTGGCTGTGCTCTGTCTCTGGTGGCTGTGCTCTGTCTCTGGTGGCTGTCACTGTCTCTGGTGGCTGTGCTCTGTCTCTGGTGGCTGTGCTCTGTCTCTGGTGGCTGTCGCTTGTAAGCAGCTGTCAGTGATAGGGCAGTCTAGTGCTGCAAGAGCAAGTGGTAAAGTAATCATATGTGTTCATACTGCAGTCAAATTGTTATGTTTTTGTATGTATTTATGTTTAACACTTCTGCCTCTAGAGTGTCTCCAACACCATTTTGGAGGAGCCCTGTGTTCTGATAGGCCGCACGAGATCTCGAGAGATTTGGGCGACCATCTTTGGGTGGTTTCTTTTTATAGTAAAGGTCAGGCAAGTTTCTAGGCAGAACACGTGTGGATGTAGATAGGGACAGAGACCCTGCTTGTGAGGGAGAGAGAGGAGAAGCCAGGGAGAGTGTTCCGGCCTGTGAGGGATAGTTCAGGGGTCCTACGGAGTCCTGCAGTGGTAACCTTGGTCGGATGAAAGACTCCCAGCTGCTACGGGTAACGTGTTTCCAGCCTCTTCCAATACGCATTGTGTGCTGGGGTATATAATGTACCATTAAGTGGGAAGTGCCTGTGATACTCAGAAATCCACATTGCTTAGAACAACAGCATTTGTACTGCTTATCTGTGCCTCCATGCCTGGAGAGGAACCATTTGCTGTTTGATTGTAAAGACTGTTACTACTACCGCCTCTCGGTAATAAACGTTACCTTGTTCAAAGAAATTTACGTGTGTCTCCCTCTGTGAATCGCCACACCCCTCACCCCGCTTACACACTGTCTCTGGTGGCTGTGCTCTGTCTCTGGTGGCTGTCGCTGTCTCTGGTGGCTGTGCTCTGTCTCTGGTGGCTATGCTCTGTCTCTGGTGGCTGTCGCTGTCTCTGGTGGCTGTCTCTGGTGGCTGTGCTCTGTCTCTGGTGGCTGTCGCTGTCTCTGGTGGCTGTCGCTGTCTCTGGTGGCTGTGCTCTGTCTCTGTTGGCTGTCGCTGTCTCTGTTGGCTGTCGCTGTCTCTGGTGGCTGTGCTATGTCTCTGGTGGCTGTCGCTGTCTCTGGTGGCTGTCGCTGTCTCTGGTGGCTGTGCTCTGTCTCTGGTGGCTGTCTCTGTCTCTGGTGGCTGTCTCTGTCTCTGGTGGCTGTCGCTGTCTCTGGTGGCTGTCGCTGTCTCTGGTGGCTGTGCTCTGTCTCTGGTGGCTGTGCTCTGTCTCTGGTGGCTGTCGCTGTCTCTGGTGGCTGTCTCTGTCTCTGGTGGCTGTCTCTGTCTCTGGTGGCTGTCTCTGTCTCTGGTGGCTGTCGCTGTCTCTGGTGGCTGTCGCTGTCTCTGGTGGCTGTGCACTTTTTGCTTGGCTCAGGGGTCATTTGTAAACAGGTTGCCATTTCAGGTAAAAACCCTAAAGTTTGCCATGGGCAGACAGATATCGTCATGAGAATTCTGTGCTAGGATATATATGCTTTTTTCTGTGCCTGCTCCATTTTTAGCCCAAGGCTGATGTAGACATACGCAAGTTATTTTAAAGAGGACCACTCAGTTGAAAAACTTCCCTGTATGCTAACACTGTGTTATCTGTCTGATTACCTCTGAACTATTTGAAAGCACATCAAGCACTGTTTAAAATATGTGAAATACAGTATGTTTGTAAATATTGGCCTGTTCATGACCAACCTAATAAAACCTACTCTATAGACTTTAACAGATATACAATATCATTTACAATTGGCTCTCATTGGTGAAAATAAATATTTATGGCAAATAAACCTACCATTATAGCTTATCGACTTGAGTCTTACAATTCCACACTAAAACTATGTGTACAAAAGACCAGGAGGAAGGTGCACTTGGGGAGATTTACTAAAACTGGCGCACACTCAGATTCTGGTGCAGCTGTGCATGGTAGCCAATCAGCTTCTAATTTCAGCTTGTTCAATCAAACTGTGGCAATACAACCTGGAAGCTGATTGGTTTCTATGCAGAGCTGCACCAGATTTTGCATGCTCCGGTTTTAGTAAATAACCCTTAGGCTGCATTCACACCTTGGCGTACAAAATCGCGGCGTTTTGTCCCGCGAATTGTGGCGACAAATTGCGGCATTTTGTACCGCGATTTGCGGCGACAAAACGCCGCTATTGTGAATGCAGCCTCCATGGAGATGATACCCTCTCTATGGAGATGGTTCACATCTCCTATGCCGAACGCCGCCTGAAAAAAAGGTCCGGGACTTTTTTTCAGGCGGCAGGCGTACGGCGTTCGGCGTGGAGATGTGAACCATCTCCATAGAGGTGCATGTGAAATCATCCCTCCGGCGTCTCGGGGCTGCAGCAGCGTCGCACTACAGGCGTATATACGCCTAGGTGTGAACGGGGGCTTACTGTGTCAGGCATTACTGGGGAGCTGTCAAGAACCAGTGATGTCTATGAGCAATCACTGACCTCAACAGACACCCTGCACACTAATTAAGGGAAAGGAATTTAGATTTGTTTTTTTACTAAAGCCAAATATTCTCTTGAAATCAAACTTTTCCAAGATTTCGGCTGTACACATTTTCATGCATTCTTGTTAGACATGTGCAATCTATAAGGCAGCTGTCATGCTTGCTAATGTCTAACTACCATGTATTATCATCTTATGTTACCAGTAAAGTAAAAAAAAAAAAAAAAAAAAATCTGCCTTGGTTGATGAGTGACTGATATGCGTCCCTCTTCAGATTATGAGCTTTCTCTCTTGTCTGTGCCAAAATTCACAGATATCTGTGAACAACAAGTTGGGAATGGGATATAATGTTAGTGGTTATGCTGCCAATAAGGGAAAGAAAAATTGATTGTTCTCTATTATCCAAAGAAACAGAGGGGGCTGGTCCCCGTACTTTCTACAGCCAGTACTGTGTGCTCCCAAAGGGAGGCCACACATGGTTTTACTACAAAGGATGCTGAAATTGGGAGTCACTTTTGTGAATTTTGGGCCATCTACAACTACCCAAAGACCTGTCATTTTCAAACCCCAGAATTGATCCACTACAGATTTGTGAACCTTTCGCTTAGACAAATATGACAATTTTCTATAGAAAGTCTGACCTTTACATGATACTCTTTATTGGCTACCATACTGTAAGTCATTAACCTCTTTAGGACTGCCCGTTAGGGTTGCCACCTCATCCCTTTAAAAAGGAACACATCTGAATTACACAGGTTCTGGGGCTAATTTAATGCAGATAAGGCACCAAGTGAGTTTAATTACCACCTTAATCAGCCACAGAACCTGTGTAATTCAGATGTGTTCCTTTTTAAAGGGATGAGGTGGCAACCCTACTGCCCGTCCGCATTGTACTGTGGACGGGTGGCTCCTACAGTCACATCAAAGTACCTGCTGTACGTCTCTGGCCTCCTCTGGGTACAGGACACGCAGGGGGAAGTAACAACTTGTTTTTTTAGGTAAAAGCAGTACATAATTTTACAAATGTATAAAGCCTGAAAAGGGGGCCTAAGGTGTTCCAAAAGCTTGCCTCCTTGATAATTTAAGAAAGTAAAAAAGAGTATCACTTAAACTCCAAATTTTCTGCATTAATCGATGGCTAACATTCAATATATTGTCAAAAGTATTGGAATGCCTGCCTTTACATGCACATTAACTTTAATGGCATCCCAGTCTTAGGCCCCATACACACGATAGAATCCATCCGCAGATAAATCCCAGCAAATGGGTTTCTGCGGATAGATCCTATGGTGTGTACACGCCAGCGGATCTGTTTCCGCGGAGAAATCTCCTCTGGGATGGATTCCAGCAGATCGGATTTTTGCTGACATGCACAACAAATCCATCTGCTGGAATCCATTCCAACGGATGGATCCGCTCGTCTGTACAGACTCACCGGATCCATCCGTCCAAAGGGATTCCCCGCACGCGTCGTAATGATTTGACGCATGCGTGGAATTCCTTATATGACAGCGTCGCGCCCGTCGCCGCGTCATAATAGCGGCGACGGCGCGACACGTCATCGCCAGAGGATTTCAGCGCGGATTTCAATGCGATGGTGTGTACACGCCATCGCATAGAAATCTTCTGAAATCCTCGAGAGGATTTATCCGCGGATACGGTCCGCTGGACCGTATCTGCGGATAAATCCTCTCGTGTGTATGGGGCCTATGTCTGTAGGGTTCAATATTGAGTTGGCCCATCCAAACTATAACAGCTTCAATTATTCTGGAAATGCTGCCCACAAGGTTTAGGAGTGTGTCTATGGGAATGTTTGACCATTCTTCCAGAAGCGTATTTGTGAGGGCAGGCACTGATGGTAAAGAGAAGGCCTGGCTTGCAGTCTCCGCTCTAATTCATCCCAAAGGTGTTCTATTGGGTTGAGGCCAGGACTTGCCAGTCAAGTTCCTCCACCCCCAAACTAGCTCATCCATGTCTTTATGTACCTTGCTTTATCCAAATCATTTGGTGGAGGGGGAATTATGGCGTGTGGATGTTTTTCAGGGGTTGGGCTTGGCCCCTTAGTTACATTAAAGGGAACTCTTCAAGGGGTTGTAAAGGTATAAAAAAAAAAAATCCTAAATAGCTTCCTTTACCTTAGTGCAGTCCTCCTTCACTTACCTCATCCTTCCATTTTGCTTTTAAATGTCCTTATTTCTTCTGAGAAATCCTCACTTTCTGTTCTTATGTCTGAAACTCCACACAGTAATGTGAGGATTTCTCCCTGGTGTGGAGTGTCATGCTCGACCCCTCCCCTGGAATACAGGAGAGTCAGGACGCTCTCTACGTTGCAGATAGAGAAAGGAACTGTGTGTTAGTGGTCGTCCTGACTCTTTTGTATTTTCCGGGGAAGGGGTCGAGCATGACACTCCACACTAGGGAGAAAGCCTTGCATTACTGTGTGGAGTTACAGACAGAAGAACAGGAAGTGAGGATTTCTAAGAAGAAATAAGGACATTTAAAAGCAAAATGGAAGGATGAGGTAAGTGAAGGAGGACTGCACTACGGTAAAGGAAGCTATTTAGGATTTTTTTTTTTACCTTTACAACCCATTTAAGGTGGTTTTATATCCTGTGCATATATTTTAATAGTAATCAATATGCTTTTATTTTAAAGGGTTCTGAGAATAGAAACTTGACATGAGAGAGCAATAATTTTTTTTTTTTTGAAACATGTAAATTTAGTCCACTAAAATACATTTGCCAACAAATAATGTTGTTGTTAGGAAATGGGCTTATGATTTTATTGATGGATTAATCCATCTATAAGCTACCATCATTATTTGCAATGGTAAATCTGGAATCTAACCTTATTTCACCTTGTAAAGTTTCAGAATTCTGTGATTCACAAAATTAAAATGTAAATACAGGCCAAAATGACATTACATATCACATTTAGCTTTGAAACAATGTGTTTTCTATTAAATGATATACAGTAGCTTCAGCCCCTACTGGAAAACTTAAAGTATAACTAAAGGCAAAAAAATGTTTTGTTTTGGACAGAGTGGAGAAGGATTAGAACTCTTGTCAGTTTTTATTGCAGTCTGTGCCCCCGTTAAGGAGATTCATGCTTTTTATTTGTCCTGTTTACCATTATCATTAAAAGTAAAAGTAAAAGAAAAACTCACATTTTGGATTGTCCCCAGAAAAGTAATAGAGGTGAAATCTTCCAATGGGAACACTAGTTATGGTGACTTTGGGGTCCCCAAGGAATTCCCTTAATTTGCAGGGTTTTCTTCTCACTTCCTGTTTGTCTATGGGACAGGAAGTGAAGGGAAATCTCCACAATGGGACTCAGATAACTAAAAAAAAAATCTGACAGGGGTTATAACCCTCCCTTGCGCTATCCAAAATGGAAAAAAAATGCATATAGTTGTACTTTAATGTAAAAATGTTTTTATGGAAAATATACATTCTGATATAATATATATATTTATTAAAAATAGATATGATATATTACAAGCGAAAAAGGTTTACTTTTATTATATTAACATCAAACAATAATCAAGTTATTTTGGCAACCCTGGCAAAGATGGTGGACAATTAGCTAGATTCAGAAAGACTTAGGCTGGCGTATCAGTAGATACGCCAGCCTAAGTCTGAATCTCCGCCGACGCAAATTTAAGCGTATTCTGGTAACCAGATACGCTTAAATTAGGCTCAGATACGAGCGGCGTAAGTGTCTTACACCGTCGTATCCTAAAGTGTACTTTTTAGGCTGACCGCTAGGTGGCGCTTCCATTGCGGTCGGCCTAGAATATGTAAATGAGTAGATACGCCGATTCACAAACGTACGCTTGCCCGACGCAGTAAAGATACACCGTTTACGTAAGGCATTTTCAGGCCTAAAGTTATTCCATCAAATAGCTGGAATAGTAATGTTAAGTATGGCCGTCGTTCCCGCGTCGAAATTTGAAAATTTTACGTTGTTTGCGTAAGTCGTCCGTGAATAGAGCTGGACGTAATTTACGTCCACGTCAAAACCAATAGGACCGTGCGGCATACTTTGCCGCAATGCACACTGGGATATGTACACGGACGGCGCATGCGCCGTTCGTAAAATACGTCAATCACGTCAAGTCACCCCTCATTAACGTAAAACACGCCCCCTCAGCCGAATTAGAATTATCCGAGCTTACGCCCGCCTGATTTACGCTACGCCGCCGTAACTTAGCAGGCAAGTACTTTGTGAATCATGTACTTGCCTCGCTAACCTACGGCGGCGTAGTTTAAACACGATACACTACGCAGCTGCAAAGTTAGGGCGGTCTATGTGAATCTAGCTAATTGTCTCTCTTTGGCCTAATATAAAGGCATGGACCTTTAGGGGATCCCACTGATAACAAGAACCACACTGGTAATGATGTCCAATGTTAGGCATATTTTTGACATGCATGGTGGCTGGAATGTATGGTGAACCTTAAACTATGTAGAAAAGGTGGGGGGAGATATTCATGAGAACAATTCTGGTTATGAACCTCTCCTTTTTTATATACAGGACATGCTAATAATGTGCAGGGCGGAAAAAAAAAAATCAGGATACAAAGAACTTTTTTTTTGTTCATGCATGTTAAGCCGACCTATTTAAATTAACGATAAATGCACATAAAATGCATAACAGAATAAATACATTTAGAAATCCTATATTGTTAATATTTCACTTTGCATAAAACATGCCTTTAAAATGCACATAAATAAACATTTAAAACACACATAGATGCAAGGTATTACTGCGCATCAACCGCAAGTGTTAATGCATTGAGTTAAAATGGCCCTCGGCCTTGCATAAAAGGTGAAAAATATAGCTGCTATAGACCGTGACCGTGACCTACTTTTCAAAACAATTGGAGACTTTCCCTGAGGAGGTTACATGGCAGTGCACACTTTGTTATCTTAATTTATGTTCCTTCCACTTCTGAATCACACATGATACTGTGGTGACTAAAGAACGACTATCAAACAAAGAAAAAGGAATAAAGTATTACAACTTTTGGTTCTCTTTTCTTGTTCCCTTTAAAATACACATCTCTTGGGATCACATGTCCCCTGTATGTCTCATTTTGCTACCTCAGCCAATCACTGTGCTTTGTATTCTGAAATTGATGCGGTCACATTGGACTTTGTGTCTTTTGTAATGTTATACGGCTAGTTTACACCACAATCGTTCTAGTGCTTTTTTGCTTTTTTTTTTTAATCTAAAATGCATAGAAAGTAGGTTACATGTTTTTCAATTGCATAGTTCACACCAGTGCTTGCAGTTCCAGTGTGTTCCGGTTCCAGAGAACATGTTGCATTTTTCTGCATGGAACTGTACACAGTAAAATGCATCAAAAATGCACTGGAGCACACTGAAACGCATAAAAATGCATCAAAAATGCACTGGAGCACACTGAACCACATACAAAATGCATTAAATTCACTGGACTCCAGTACAGTGAAAAAAAGAGGAATAAGAAGAAAAAAAGGAGGCAAAAAAGCATTTGGGATGCATCAAAAACGCACTTGCAGAAACGCATCCGGAACGGATCTGGAGGATGTTTTTGTGGTGTAAACTAGCCCTCATATGTGCATGTTAATAGGCACACAACCAGGGCTGCCAACTGTCAGTATATTAACTGTCAGCTCTGGCGCAGTAATAGGGCGCCTCAAAACAGCCAGGGTCCTTGAAGTCTCGGACATTCTCCGTATCGATCCGCTTTGGTCAAGGAGAAAGGTGAGTCTGGCAATTTGGCGCGCCAGTGGACGTTCCTCTCTCAGATGGCGCAAAACCACTCGGCACATGGCGCGCAGGGGAGGGTGGCTCCTCCCACTTGGAAGAACCTGTCCAGGCACATTGTAGGCGCGTGTCTTTTGCTGCACACGCGCCCAAGTTCAATGGTGCAGGGTTAACTCCCGCCGGACAGTTCACACACAACACCGAACACTTGTCGCTCCTCAGCAAATCACATCCACCGTCTTTTCTCGTTGTCAATGGCAACAGCCGAATCCCGAACGAGCCCCCACGTGTATCGCTCACCCCCGAAGGAGCCGCTGGATAATTTGGGGATCGGCATATTAAGTTACCAAGTTCTCTTGTCTAGGGGTACAACTTGTGAGTGTGGATAGGGAGCAAATGTTCAGACAACAGTGTGAATTTCCAATGCTTTATTCCAAGGCCAACATAGCCAACATCAATATGGCACACAATAGGAAAAAAAGGTTGATGAGCAGAGAGAAAAACTGCAATATCAGGCCTTGGAAACGTCGCCACTCCCGCCAGAGTGGGTAAAGTGCCCCTGGACAGGTGATTAACTTGAGCCTGGCAGCCAGAAGGTCACTTGCAAATTAAGTCACTGGGAGGAAGACAGGGCCTCTGCACAGGCCTGGTATATATTCAAATATGGTTAACTGGTAGAACTAGCGATTCCTCCCAGTAAGTCTAATTCAGGGTCACCAATAGACAGCTTAAATGTACCTGTCATGTGGTGTGGTGACTGGATCCCCGATGGCACGTCCAGACCTCGCAGACAACCTCTGTATCTAGGTTCTCCCGAGCAGACCCCCCATCGTACAGCTCCCAGCTTAGGATCTGGGACCCAGCGAGCCGCTGGGGTCCCTCTCAGCATCAAGGTGAGATTTCGGTAGGTGCTTAGCTTCGGCCAGGCAGGCCTCGATGGCAGGGCCCATGGATGCTTGCACCCCGAAGGTGGATGCCGCACCTGGGACTCGGGCCCCGCATAGAACAGAACTACTAATGGCGGTCGCCACAGATATACCCCCCGCCAGCATGCCCGAAGAGGGAAAACCCCTCTGATTGGCTGCTGAGGAAAGATAGGTCCGTCAGAACCCCTCTAGCCAACTGTCGCCCAGGGGTGATAACACACCCCTGGCACGCAGACTGACCCACGAGGCAGTACCAAACTGGCAACAGCATAAACTAAACAATTTGTGAGTGGGAGCAACTTAAAGCGGTGGTTCACCCTCAGTGACACGATTTTACCATCGAGACAGGCATTGTAGCGCGAGCTACAGTATGCCTGTCCCGATTTTTTTACCCCCGTACTCACTGTGTACTCGTACATTATAGATTTCGGCTCCCGCGGGGAATGGGCGTGCCTATGGAGAGGGAGGATGATTGACGGCCGGCCCTGGCACGTCACTCTCCCCGAAGACAGCCGGAGTAGGTCTCGGCTCTTCACGGCGCCTGCGCACAGGCTATGCGCAGGCGCCGTGAAGAGCCAAGCCTATTTCGGCTATTTCCGGAGAAGCGTGACGCGCCAGAGCCGGCCGTCAATCATCCTCCGTCTCCATAGGCACGCCCATTCCCCGAGGGGAGTCGGTATCTTCGATGTACGAGTACACGGTGAGTACGGGGATAAAAAAATCGCGACAGGCATACTGTAGCTCGCGCTACAATGCCTGATTTTATGGTAGAAGAAAACATTTTTTTTTTTTGGGGTTTATAGGGTGAACCCCCGCTTTAAATCTCCCACTCCCCACTAACTTTAGCGTAACGCCCCACTAACTAAAAGGGGGGGCGCTACACAATAATGTAGTAACAGCTTGAATATCACCGGACGTTAAGGGATTAGTTTTTAAAAATGAGCTGCACTATATACTGTATAATACCCAGACGGTGATAAATATGTTCTAACATCCACTTTTTGTTACCTATTGGATAAATATTTCATCATATCGTGATACAAACACATCAATAAAGTAAATGTTTGTTACAAAAAATATATTATAAGTCAAGTCAATTTTAAAATGTGCAAAGATGGAGACAGTCACAATCAGAAGATGCGTGCACCACTGTGTAGTGAAAGGAATCAGAAAGATTCTATATTCACCACGTGGGCATCACCAGTAGTAAGGTGGACTTTTATCAGAATCTATGGACTCTATTACAGAGTCAAATTGGCTTGTAAACAGTATCTGAGTGTTTGATGCTGGGACCCAGGTGGTTAGAACAGATGCTTATTAAAAGTAAAAAGCAAGGCTACTCACATTTTTTGCAGCTTAAAAACGGCTCTCCATGTTAGCCTATGGCCTCATGCACACCATGACGTTTTTAAGCTGTAAATGGCTGAGCCGTTTTTAAGCTGCAAAAAAAAAAACAGGACCAGTGCTTTCTGAAGCTCCAGCGTTAGAGCTGTAAAGACGTCAGACGCCGGCAAACGTGATTTAACGAGGACTAACGCTGTGTTAAGCCTCGTCCGGCGTTTCTTTCTCTATTCAAAATCAATGGTTCCCTATGGGAGCCCATTGATTTGAATAGAGGTCGCACCAGAAGTCAGATCAAGATGATCCGACTTGCGGGGGGACTCGTGTGCGGAGAATCTTGAAGGGGAACCCCCGCGAAAAAAAAAAAAATTGCGTGAGGTTCCCCCCCAGGGATGATACCAGGCCCTTCAGTCTGGTATGGATTTTAAGGGGAACACCTACGCCGAAAAAGCGGCGTGGGGGTTCCCCCCAAATCCATACCAGACCCTTATCCGAGCACGTCGCCCCGCCGGTCAGGAATGGGGGTGGGGACGAGCGAGCGCCCCCCCTCCTGAACCGTACCAGGCCGCATGCCCTCAACATGGGGGGGTGGGTGCTTTGCACTTTGCACTGCGCCCCCAAAGCACCTTGTCCCCATGTTGATGGGGACAAGGGCCTCTTCCTGACAACCCTGGCTGTTGGTTGTCGGGGTCTGCGGGCGGGGGGCTTATCGGAATCTGGGAGCCTCCTTTAATAAGGGGGCCCCCAGATCCCGGCCCCTGACCCTACGTGAATGAGTATGGGGTACATTGTAGCCCTACCCATTCACCGGGAGGAAAAGTGTCTATAAAAAAAACACACAACACAGGTATTTAAAATCATTAGTCAGCTCCGGGGGTCTTCTCCGCTCTCCGGTGCCTTCTTCGGGGCTGGCCGCCGCTATCTTCTTGCAGCTCGTTTACTAGCGGCAGCCAGCCCGATCTTCCTCGTCGCCTTCTGCCTTTGGGGGTCTTCTCCGCTCTCCCAGGTTCTTCTCCCGCTCTCCGGTGCCTTCTTCGGGCTGGCCGCCTCTATCTTCTTGCAGTTCTTTTACTAGCGGCGGCCAGCCCGGTCTTCCTCGTCACCTTCTGCCTTCTTCCCTCTTCTTTTGTTGCCACAACGCTCCCTCCCGCTATAATGCCGGGTGTGCGGTGCGCGATGATTTATATAGGCCTCTTATGACGTCACAGTCCCAGCATGCTCCGGGTGGTGACATCATAAGGGGGCGGGGTAATTATATTGTCACGTGGCTGAAAGCTAGCGTGGCAAAACGTTCATTAAATTCAACGCAAAACGCGGAAAAAAATGCGGAAAAAACACGGCTTTTTTCCTGCCGTCTGTACTAGCTTTACAGCCCGTTTTTTAAAATGTCAGTGGTCATGAGGTCTTAAACTTACTGACAATTTTGTTTCCTAGTTATGAGATAGCTGGAGAGAAGTTGGGTGTGCGTATGCATTTATGGACCTGTTAATCAAGATTGTGAGCAGTAAACTATGTGTTCTTTGTAGTGTTCTTTGTAATGATGAAATATATTTACTGTTCTTCTTTTATGGACAGGAGCCACTGGGACCAGAAGGACAGTATTACCAGAGAATACTCACCCATAAAATTAAAATGAGGATTAAGGCTGGGTTCACACTGGTGCAATGCACAAACCCTGCAAATCCTGTGCGGGATACCGCATCGCACCTGAATCGCAGATGGTTAACACTGATGTCTGTGAATCACTGCGGGTTTCAATGCAAAATTAATTTCACCCCCAGATTCCCAAATCACAGTGCAAACTGTGAAATGGTACAGGAAATGGATTGCATGGGTGCGATCCGATTCCAGTGCGGACCAAAAAAGGGTCCTGTACCATTTTGGTCCAAATGTTATGCGAATTCAGCCATACAAACTATATGGCTGAATTAACATCGCACAGACATCACATGTGATCTGCACAGCAATGTGGTGCGATTCGCATGCGATGCCTGTGTTTGCACCAGTGTAAACCCAACCTTACAGTCACTAAATATGGGATATCATTCTCTCTTTGTTTAGTCTTATATATTGCATAGGCAACTTAAAGCGGGGGTTCTCCCTAAAATTTTTTTTTTTTCTAGCATGCCATTCAGCATACTAGTGGTAGCTACAGTATGCCTTTATATTTTTTTTTGGCACCGTACTCACAGTTTAATCACGTAGTAAAGTTTCAGACTCCCCGCGGGGAATGGGCGTTCCTATGCAGAGGGAATGTGATTGACGGCCGGCTATGGCGCGTCACGCTTCACTAAAATAGCCGAAATAGGAGTTTGCTCTTCACGGCGCCTGCGCAGACAGCTCCGATGTCTGTGCGCAGGCGCCGTATAGCGCCTTGAAGCGCCGAGACCTACTCCGGCTATTTTCGGGAAGCGTGACGCGCCATAGCCGGCCGTCAATCACGTTCCCTCTGCATAGGAACGCCCATTCCCCGCGGGGAGTCTGAAACTTTACTACGCGATTAAACTGTGAGTACGGCGACAAAAAAATGTATAAAGGTATACTGTAGCTCGCGCTAGTATGCTGAATGGCATGCTAGAAACTTTTTTTTAGGGTGAAACACCGCTTTAACTAGTTACCGACCGCCCACCGTCGTTATCTGTCATCACTTTGAAGATGGATATCTCGGTAACGGCAGCAGCTGCTGCCACAACCGAGATATTCATCTCTTCAGTGGGCGGTCCTGTCAGCGATAACGCCGCGAGATCGCCGTTATCGGTGGCGGGAGAGGGCCCCTCCCGCCGCTCTCCCGCACCCTCCGCCGCTTACCGTAGCCGTCGGTAGCGGCGGAGGAGATCGGGACCGTTCGGCAGCTGTGTGGGGTTGCGAGTGAAGGAAAAATCTCCTTCACCCGTCCCCATAGCTCTGCTGGGCGGAAGTGACGTCAAAACGTCAGTCCCGCCCAGCGTCTTAAAGCAACATTTTTTTTTTGTCATTTGAAAAAATGACAGTTTCAAATTTTTTTTTTGCATTTAAGCCTAAATATGAGATCTGAGGTCTTTTTGACCCCAGATCTCATATTTAAGAGGACCTGTCATTCGTTTTTGTATTACAAGGGATGTTTACATTCCTTGTAATAGGAATAAAAGTGATCATTTTTTTATTTTTTTTATTTCAGTGTTAAAAATTGTAAAATAAATAAAAATAAATCCGAAAACCCCAAAAAAAAACATTTTCAAGTGCCCCGTCCTGACGAGCTTGCGCGTAGAAGCGAACGTATACGCGAGTAGTGCCCGCATATGAAAACGGTATTCAAACCACACAAGTGAGGTATCGCCGCGATCGTTAGAGCGAGAGCAATAATTTTAGCCTTAAGCCTACTCTGTAACTCAAAAAATGCAACCTGTAGAATTTTTTAAACGTCGCCTATCGAGATTTTTAAGGGTAAAAGTTTGACGCCATGCCACGAGCGGGCGCAATTTTTAAGCGTGACATGTTGGGTATCATTTTACTTGGCGTAACATTATCTTTCACAATATATAAAAAAATTGGGCCAAATTTATTGTTGTCTTATTTTTTTATTTAAAAAAGTGAATTTTTTCCAAAAAAAGTGCGCTTGTAAGACCGCTGCGCAAATACGGTGTGACAAAAAGTATTGCAATGACTGCCATTTTATTCTCTAGGGTGTTAGAAAAAAAATATATATAATGTTTGGGGATTTTAAGTAATTTTCTAGCAAAAAAAAATGTTTTAGTCTCGTAAACACCGACTCTGAAAAACAGACCCGGGGCTAAAGTGGTTAAAGAAGAATTACATTTATGGATAGTTCATATATAGGCACATAGGTCCAGCTTGGACCAATGTAACAATGTACAGTATATACCATGCCTGGTCGATGCCCCTGGAATCTGGAAATCACTGAAGAAAAGACTGCAACTTCAGTGATCTCCACTAGCTTCTGAGTCCTGTGCTGAGTTCCATGACTACAAATATTGGTATTGCATATATGATGTTTAGGGATGTGGACACATAACACACACAGTCTGGGTTTTTCTCTCCCTCTCTGCAATCTGGTTGGTGGGCACGGCTTTCCTCCAGCTCTCTCTCTTCGGCTGCATACAGTCCTGCAGCTTGCCAGTGCTCTGTCTCACTCTGTGGCTGCAAAGTTCATAACAGCTTGAGCCCTGGTTCACACTGGGTACGATTTGGAACGATTTGAGATGCGATTTGACATCTGCGATTTCAAAAAGTAGTTCCTGTACTACTTTTTGCGATTTCGGGCCGCGATTTACATTAAATTGCAGCCGAAATCGCGGCAAATCGCGGCAAAATCGCGGCCGCGAAATCGCGGTAAAATCGCGCATTTTACCGCGATTTTGAATTCGCAGCAGTGTGAACCTAGGCTGAGAGGAGGAGAGGAAGTGCAGTGCAGCATCAGTAGTACAGTAGCCTGTCCCTCCTCCCAGATGAAGCAGCACTGTGAACCAAGGGCTACATGAATAAAAGTTACCCATAGCATAAACTTTCTCAAAAGCTCATTGGCCTTGTTCCTCCAGTAAACTGAATGCTTGCACAATAAAAAAATTAAGCTTAACTCGGGATAAATGTTGGGTGCATCATTTTTGAGCAAGTAAACCCCACCAGAATTCAAAAAAATACTCCTGAATTGTTATAGCCAAAGAATAATGTTGCATTTACCCAGTGGACTCTCCTACATGAATCTGTGAGAGGCACACAATACTACAGGGGAAATCTCACCAATAGAGTTTCTGATACAATAAGCCAGCAGGTGACTCATATCTAATTATATGCTTACACCCGAAGGGGCCGCTGATATTATACCCAGGTTTCCCACAGTAGTACAGAGGCTGCCATTCACACAAGAACAGTCCCATGCACATCGACAATTCAGGCTCAGTCTAGGGCACAGGTGTTAAACACAAGGCCCGCGGGACGAATCCGGCCCTCCAGGCCATTTTATGTGGCCCTCGCACCTCTTCTGCAGCTGTAGGAGAGCTCCAGCCCTCCTCTGGTCCACCTCCAGACCCCTGCTTTCAAGCAATGCATCCAGCTTCTTCCCAGCAGCAGCATAAGGGAAGGGGGGTGCACTGTGATGTAAGGGTGAGTGGGGGACTCAACTTCTGATGGTGGGGTGGCTCTTGACATCTAATGTAAGGGGAGGGGATCTGCTGGACATCTAATCTTACAGATACAACCGGCCCTTTTGAGGGCAATCATAATGCTGATGCGGGCCACGATAAAATTGAGTTTGACACCCCAGAGGGGATGTCTTTTTAGTATTTATTCCTGAAGAACTTTAACGTGAGAGATGTAGGGTCACAGGATACTCCAAACCAATCAGTAGCAATAGTGGGAGGACAAACTTCCCACTAAACTTCTAATAGTAAATTTTTCTGGAGGTAACTCAGAAAGTCAGTATAGCTAGGACCCTACATCAGCAGTCCATATAGCCACTTCTGGCACTTAGTTCCCGTCTGGCACTTACACAGCCAATAGTCTACAGAAAGGTCTTTACTCACAGTGTCCCGGAGCTGTCAGCCACCCAGCATCCACAGGTAGATTCTCAGTGAGGGTGATGACAAGGTCCTTTTCTAGTCAAGGACTTCAGTACAGTGCCCTCTAGCAAATTTATATTGACAATCTTCTCCAAGCCCTCAGTCCAGCAGCTGCTGAAGCCCAAGCTGCCTCCAGGAGCAGCAGTCCCAAGAGACCTGAAACCCACCTTGGAGGGAAAAAAAAAAACTGGCAAATCTTCCCAAACATTTATCACTTCCCCAGCCACCATCTGGATGCCTCCTTCCCAGGATTGGCTGGGGCATGGTAAATATTCACCCTGATCATTTGAAACTCCCTGCCCTATACTCTGGAAATTTCTTTCAGAGGCAGGAGGGAATAATCAAATCTTCAGATCAGGAAACCCTGAAGAGACCAAACAAACAACCACTGCTTCCTCTACAGTGAAGCCAAAAACTAGCCTGACTAGAGGAGAGCGCTACACCATATTTCATTTTTTTTGCCTTTTTAAAATGTAGCTTGCAGTATGCAACATTCCTCTTGGATACATTTTTTTTTTCTTTGAAGGTTTCCTTTCAGAAAGCGGAAGTATATTTTCACAATGATGAAATCTCCAGCATGACAGCATGCAAATCAGTAATCAAACACAAGGTATGACTCATGCAATGCAGCTGAAAATGTTCTGCCAGGAGAGACCAGAATACGCTCCTCTTGTGTGGTCAAGATTATAATTCTTGTGTTCTGTTAACTAACAGAACAGAGACAAAAATATGCTTTATTGTTAAATGATAGAAAAGAGACCAGAATATGCTCCTTGGGTACAGTGAACTGATGGAACAGTGACCAGAATATGCTCCTCGTGTACTGTTAGCTGATGGAAAAGAGACCAAAATATGCTCCTCACATACTGTCAGTTTATGGAACAGAGACCAGTATATGCTCCTCATGTACAGTCAGCTGATGGAACAGAGACCAGTATATGCTCCTCACGTACTGTCAGCTGATGGAACAGAGACCAGTATATGCTTCTCACGTACTGTCAGCTGATGGAACAGAGGCCAGTATATGCTCCTCACGTACTGTCAGCTGATGGAACAGAGACCAGTATATGCTCCTCATGTACTGTCAGCTGATGGAACAGAGACCAGTATATGCTCTTCATGTACTGTCAGCTGATGGAACAGAGACCAGTATATGCTCCTCATGTACTGTCAGCTGATGGAACAGAGACCAGTATATGCTTCTCATGTACTGTCAGCTGATGGAACAGAGACCAGTATATGCTTCTCATGTACTGTCAGCTGATGGAACAGAGACCAGTATATGCCCCTCACGTACTGTCAGCTGATGGAACAGAGACCAGTATATGCTCCTCATGTACTGTCAGCTGATGGAACAGTGACCAGTATATGCTCCTCATGTACTGTCAGCTGATGGAACAGAGACCAGTATATGCCCCTCACGTACTGTCAGCTGATGGAACAGAGACCAGTATATGCTCCTCATGTACTGTCAGCTGATGGAACAGTGACCAGTATATGCTCCTCATGTACTGTCAGCTGATGGAACAGAGACCAGTATATGCCCCTCACGTACTGTCAGCTGATGGAACAGTGACCAGTATATGCTCCTCATGTACTGTCAGCTGATGGAACAGAGACCAGTATATGCCCCTCACGTACTGTCAGCTGATGGAACAGAGACCAGTATATGCTCCTCACGTACTGTCAGCTGATGGAACAGAGACCAGTATATGCTCCTCACGTACTGTCAGCTGATGGAAAAGAGACCAGTATATGCTCCTCACGTACTGTCAGCTGATGGAACAGAGACCAGTATATGCCCCTCACGTACTGTCAGCTGATGGAACAGAGACCAGTATATGCTCCTCACGTACTGTCAGCTGATGGAACAGAGACCAGTATATGCCCCTCACGTACTGTCAGCTGATGGAACAGAGACCAGTATATGCTCCTCACGTACTGTCAGCTGATGGAACAGAGACCAGTATATGCTCCTCACGTACTGTCAGCTGATGGAAAAGAGACCAGTATATGCTCCTCACGTACTGTCAGCTGATGGAACAGAGACCAGTATATGCTCCTCACGTACTGTCAGCTGATGGAACAGAGACCAGTATATGCCCCTCACGTACTGTCAGCTGATGGAACAGAGACCAGTATATGCTCCTCATGTACTGTCAGCTGATGGAACAGAGACCAGTATATGCTCCCCATGTACTGTCAATTGATGGAACAGAGACCGGAATATGCTCCTCACGTACTGTCAGCTGATGGAACAGAGACCAGTATATGCTCCTCACGTACTGTCAGCTGATGGAACAGAGACCAGTATATGCTCCTCACGTACTGTCAGCTGATGGAACAGAGACCAGTATATGCCCCTCACGTACTGTCAGCTGATGGAACAGAGACCAGTATATGCTCCTCACATACTGTCAGCTGATGGAACAGAGACCAGTATATGCTCCTCATGTACTGTCAGCTGATGGAAAAGAGACCAGTATATGCTTCTCACGTATTGTCAGCTGATGGAACAGAGACCAGTATATGCTCCTCACGTACTGTCAGCTGATGGAACAGAGACCAGTATATGCTCCTCACGTACTGTCAGCTGATGGAACAGAGACCAGTATATGCTCCTCATGTACTGTTAATTGATGGAACAGAGACCAGAATATGATCCGCATGTACTGTCAGCTGATGGAACAGAGACCAGTATATGCTCCTCATGTACTGTCAATTGATGGAACAGAGACCAGTATATGCTCCTCACATACTGTCAGCTGATGGAACAGAGACCAGAATATGCTCCTTGTGTACTGTCAGTTTATGGAACAGAGACCAGTATATACTCCTCATGTACTGTCAGCTGATGGAACAGAGGCCAGTATATGCTCCTCATGTACTGTCAGCTGATGGAACAGAGGCCAGAATATGCTCCTCATGTACTGTCAGCTGATGGAACAGAGGCCAGTATATGCTCCTCATGTACTGTTAGCTGATGGAACAGAAACCAGAATATGCTCCTCATGTACTGTCAGCTGATGGAACAGAGACCAGTACTCATGTACTGTCAATTGATTGAAAAGAGACCAGTATATGCTCCTTATGTACTGTCAATTGATGGAACAGAGACCAGAATATGCTCCGCATGTACTGTCAGCTGATGGAACAGAGACCAGTATATGCTCCTCATGTACTGTCAATTGATGGAACAGAGACCAAAATATGCTCCTCATGTACAGTCAATTGATGGAACAGAGACCAGTATATGCTCCTCATGTACTGTCAATTGATGGAACAGAGACCAAAATATGCTCCTCATGTACTGTCAGCTGATGGAACAGAGACCAGTATATGCTCCTCATGTACTGTCAATTGATGGAACAGAGACCAAAATATGCTCCTCATGTACTGTCAGCTGATGGAACAGAGGCCAGAATATGCTCCTCATGTACTGCCAGCTGATGGAACAGAGACCAGAATATGCTCCTTGTGTACTGACAGATGATGGAACAGAGACCAGAATATGCTCCTCATGTACTGTCAATTGATGGAAGAGAGACCAAACTATGCTCCTTGTTTACGGTCAACTGATGGAACAGAGACCAGAATACACTTCCTGCGTACTGTTATATGGTGGAACAGTGATCAGAATACACTCCTCGTGTACTGTCAATTTATAAAATAGAGACCAGACTATGCTCCTTGTTTACGGTCACCGGATGGAACAGAGACCAGAAAACACTTCCCGTGTACTGTTATATGGTGGAACAGAGATAAGAATACACTCCTCGTGTACTGTCAATTGATGGAAGAGAGACCAGACTATGCTCCTTGTTTACGGTCACCGGATGGAACAGAGACCAGAATACACTTCCCGTGTACTGTTAACTGATGGAACAGAGATCAGAATACACTCCTCGTGTACTGTCAACTATTGCAATAAAGACCAGAATACACTACTCGTGTACTGTTAGCTGATGGAGCAGAGCCCAGAATATGTTCCTCATGTACTGACAATTGAGGGGAAATCTTCACAATAAACCCTTAGAACAGTGGTTCTCAACCTTTCTAGTGCCGTGACCCCTTGATAAAATTTCCCAAGTTGTGGGGACCCTTAACAGTAAAATTATTTTGTAGCATGGGTTGTCAGCACCCAAGGCAAGGCAAGTAATTTGCGCCCTAACCTACGGACATTTAGCGCTTCCTGAGTCCCTTCCACTCGTAGAGTATTAAAACCCCTTATGGTACATTTTAGGATGTACCACTCTTTCTCTTTGTTCTCCTTTCTTTCCCTTTTACCTTTCTCTATCCTAAAAAAAATTCCCCCATCTCTCTCACTAGCCGTATTTTTTGTTCTCTTATTCTTTGTCTCCCTTTCTTTGTTCCTCCCCCTCTTTTTCTCTCCCTTCCATGTATTCTCTATTTTTACTCCTTGGTGGATTTGGGATCAGTGGCAGTGCTGGCGGGGAGTTGGGATCAGTGGCAATGCTGGGGGAGGAGTTCTGATCAGCCAACTTAGGTGCTCTTGATCAAGGTCATCTGCTGATCTGAGAACTGTAGTGGGGACTTTTAATGGTAACTATAATCACAGGTAGTGTTACTCACTGTGTCTCTGACTTTGTGGTGTCTCGTAGCAGTGACACCTATGCCGAAATCAGGATATAGGGTCTCCTTCAGCCCCTCCTACTTCACATTCCTGACCAGTCATCTGACCTCTAGTCTCTGCCCTCCAACCATGCCGTGAACTGAATGGGCGGCTGCGAAGAGGGACAGCCCTGTTGGGCATCCGCAAAAAAAAGACTAGTAGAGCAGTGCGTGCTTCAGGAACAGCCCAGAATTTGGTGACCCCTGGCAAATCATGATTCGACCCCCGAGGGGGTCCCGACCCCCAGGTTGAGAACCACTGCCTTAGAAGGTAATAATAAACCGTCTCCTTTATATCCAAAACAAACAAAAAATAATTTGATGGGGGTTACACATTACCTTGACTGTGGCAGACGGTACTAAAATGTCCCACTTATTCTTCCTGCTTTATACCAAGTACCATAAACTGCCAGATAGTACTCCTGAACTTTTCAAGGCCTTCTAGCTTTTTAATATTTCTCCTCTCAGTGCAACTAAAACCCCCGCTCCCCTCACCCCAAAGATGCCAAGAGCATGGTGCTCCCAGCCATGTCCCTCTATGTGACAGCAGTCAGTGCCTGAGTTTCTTACCCTCTGCCAAAAGAATTGGCACCTTGGGGGCAGGTAGGTGTGCCTAAGCATATTCAGATGCTAAATTTAAAAAAGTAATTATTTGCATGATATGTTCAGGGGGCTTCAGGAACACAGAGAGAAGGATTTCCGACAAGCTTAAATTAATGCCTGATAAAATTAATGGTGGCTGATATGCAAGGGTAGCTTGAAGAGTATATCCAGTCCAAATGATTTTCAATTTTTTTTGGCTAAAGTGGGAAAGGGTAAGAACTCCTGTCAGGTTGTTAATGCTATGAGGGCTCCATTAGATTTACTATAACTTCCGCTGACATCAATGTCACTAAACATGCATGAAAATCTACAACAGCAATGCAGACATAAATAAAAATGTATTTTAGTTTTGGTTAGAATGGGGAAGGTTTAGATTTCTTGTCTGTTGCTGCATAAGAAAAAAATTCTCTCACATCTTTTCCCCCATTGTCTTTTTACCAGACAGGAAAACAGGACATGAGGGAAAATCTGCAGGAAGACAGACAGAAAAAAAAAAACAGGACAGAGGTTATAGCCTAGTAATAAAAAAATAAAAAATGTCATATCTTTTTGTGTTGCTATGGGAGAGTTTGCCACACTTCCTGTGGTAAAATGTTGTCAACAGGACAGGAAGTACAAGTAGGCCTCGTACACACGACCGAGTTTCTCGGCAAAAACCAGCAAGAACCTTGCTGGGAGATATTTTTTTGCCGAGGAAAAGGGTCGTGTGTACATTTTGGTCAAGGAAACTGTCGAGAACCTCGATGAGCCAAAAAGAGAGCAAGTTCTCTATTTTCTCGACGGGAGTCTGATTTTGCTCGTCATGGATCTCGACGGGCTGGTTTTCAACGAGAAACTCAGACGTCTGTATGCTAAGAAATCCCTGCTTGCTCAGATTAAATTATGAGACTGGAGTAAAAGTAGCATTTGTAAAGAGAGGCCCGGAGCAAAAACCAGCATGCATAGGCGCAGGGCCGGCCATGACGGGGTTAAAGAAAAGCCCTGCCATGGTCGGGGGGAGGGGTTTGCAGTGAAGGAGAGCGGTGGGAGGGGAGGTTATAAATCACCCCTCCCACGCTTCCCGGGTTAACACGCACGAGGGGCGAAGTTTCCCACCCACCCTCCCTTTGCTGGTTAGTTTTGAGGGGGCAATTGGTTTATGGGGGTAGTAACGGGATGTGATATGGTGTTTGTGGTCTGGGGTGCTTTCCTGTTTTTTCCTTTTTTTCTGTCTCTCCACACAGGTGCGAAATTATGATGTCGTGGCGGCGGCGGGTGTTTTGGACTTTGCAGGAGAAGAAATTACCCTAAAGTGGATGCCATTACCCAGAGGTGGTATGGGTTCTGAAGGGGCTGGTAGTCCAGTCTACCAAGGTGTAGCTGGGAAGTGGTTAATGGGGGCACTGCGGTCAGGTAAGGTCGTCTCTGAGTCAGGTTTTCGGCTTGAGGCCTAAGACCAGAGTTAGGTATCGCAGTGCTCATAAAGGTTTAGCATGGTTAAAAATGGTTTAATGTGCCTGCAAAGTCCAGCACCAGTAGTGTTAATATTGTATTTCATGTTTACTTATGTTTATGTGTGGAAATTTTATTTAATGTTATTTAATATTTAAAAAAGGTTATTTAAAAATAAATGGAGGCTGCTACGGCCAGTTTTTTACTCCAAAGATTACAGTAGTGGTTTCAGTTATTTATTAAGGTAAAAGTTGAGTAAAATGTGGGTCTTAGCAGATAAGGGTTTATGTATTTATACCATAGTCATGGAGATAACACATTTTTAAAGCTGTAACAGACTGAAAAGTGCAAATCGTCTCTTACCAAACTTTTATTTAACACGCAAACACCTGAGATTAGCAAAAGCAGCCTCAAGAGTTTAGCCAGTGGAATCGAACTTCCCCTGCCGAACTTCCCCTGCCCCTGCTGTGTTGTATGTCACCGCGTTTGAGAACGAGGAGATTTTGGCTTGACTGTGTGTACGCAAAGCAAGCTTGTCGAGTTCCTCGACAAGCCTAACAAGGAACTTGACGAGGGAACGATGTGTTTCGCCCGTCTAGTTTTTCGGTTGTGTGTACGAGGCCTAAATCTCTCTGACAGAGCCCCAGATAGGACTAAAAATTTGACAGAGGTTCTGATCTTTTCCCACTTAAACTAGAAAACCTTTTTTTGGGCTCGACATACACTTGAACTAGGTGATTTAAGTGACAGTAAAGGGTCACGTTGAATAGGAATCATTGTTTGTCCTTGCCAATATGACCTTTTAAGTTTTACAGGTTTTCAAATCTCATGCCAGATGACTATTAGTGTTCACAGAACATATATGGCACAAGACCAGCTAATCTGTATTAACTGGCAGGGCATACTGAATATGTGTAGTCACATTTATGCTTGTACACAAAGCACAGTAACACTGGGTATGTTTGTGAATACTCCTGGAAACCAGACTCCCAATTCCCAAGCCAATCTGCTGTGATCTTAACAAATCCACTTCATGCCCAAAAGCCTCAGGCATCAACCTGTGTGAACTTTAATCTCTTCAATGCTGTCTGCAGAATGGGATACAGATGACTTTTAGTACAGAAATCCAGGATCCTACTAACTGCTTCTGCGCAAATGACCTTTGGTCAGAATGAGAGACGTTTTTTTTTTACGAGGGTTGTATTTGTGTGTATATATGCAAATGATGTACAATAGCTTTTACCATTGCTCATACATGTCAAACTTCTTTATTTGTTATATTTTGCCATCAAAGAAGCCTAAATTATTTACAGATGAGGCCACCAGCAGTCAAGAACCTGGACTGAGTGGTCTGATCTGCCTGGGTGGCCAAATATATGGAGATATATATATATACTGTATGTGTGTGTGTGTGTGTGTGTGTGTATACCAGTAAACATAACATATAAACTTAATAACACTAGTGATGGTCAAACATGTCTCAGTTTGAAAAATCGTGCAAAATATTCAGTGAACCTGAACTTTTTGTAAACCCCATTAAACTCTGTGAGGGGCAGATCTTGTTACTAAATTCTGGTCATTTGTAGAGCTAAAAAGCAAGCTATTGTGAAACAATTGTGAAGGGAAGCATGACACTGCAGTGGAAAACACGTACCAATGACAAAATAAAAAAGTAAAAGGAAAGAAGAAATTTTCATTCAAATTTCTGATTGACATTGAATATAGACAAATACTTTAAATACAGACTTGGGCGATGCCATAAAGCAGAACTAAAGGCAAAAGTACCGTATTTATTGCCATATAACACGCACCCTAACTTTATGAGGGAAGTTTCAGGAAAAAAACTTTCCACAGCTCCCTGCATATAACACGCAGGCACAGTTTACCCTCTATTTTTAGGGTAAAAAAAGTGAGTGTTATACGCCAATAAATACAGTACTTACCTCAGTTCCAAAGCTTCTATGCTCTTGAGCTCCTTCATGGGTACTGGCATCTTTGCCCTGGCTTCTTCTGGGTGCCAGTGTTTGGCTGTCTGGACTGGCAGGTGCAGGATGATCTGATTCCCATGCAGGCGCAAGGAGTGTAGTCATCCTGGCACATAGACACTCTACCAGAAAATAAACTGAGCTGCGTATGCGTAGCTGAATGAACATTCTACAGGGGATTGCAAACAGGGAGGCAATAGTATTTTATTGAAGAAGATACATTGCATTCTTTTCTGCAATAAAGAACCTGCCTGTTTGCATTTTTTTTTTTAAACTTTAGTTGCACTTTAAAGGTGTAAGGGAGCTACGAAACAGAATGACAGCAACAGCATGACTCTGGCATTGCATATTTGGCTATGGAATGATTTTTTCACATACACTGAGATTGTCTTATATACATCATCAGCACCCCAATCCAATTCATTTCAGTTAAAAAAAGTATTTTTTCTTCAAGGTAGTTTAAGCTATGATGCATGCTATTTCATCAAGCAGTACTTAGCTGGCTTTGACCAGAGGAAGTAGCAGCCACAACAGGTTTAAAAGCTATAGGAAGGTATCTGCTCAAAAAATACAGCTAAAACAGATGGTTCTTTGTAAAAATTGGCCAGTGGTAAAAGAGTTTAATGGCATAGTTTGTGACCTCATTTATTATGACATCACCCTAAGCATTATCTTAATAGGTAAAAAAATGCCTTTGATTAGACCTGCCTGTTGTAGTATTTTCTTCAAACTATGGTGAAAGGTGAACAAGTGCTATCAATATTCGTAAGAAATGGATAATCCAGTCCCCTGACTACAAAAGGGTGTGATCACAGCAGTCAGATTGACTGTGCATGCTGGCGCTGACTATTGTATGTAAGGACTGTGTAAGGCCCCTCTCACACGGACGGCAATTTTGCCGCAGATAAAAGCATGTTTATGTTTTGCTGGAATTCAAGATTCCAGGCACAGCGGTCAGCTGCATTTGTACAGTGTTTTTAGCTGCGGTTGCGTTTAGCCGGGGCACGATATTAAACGGGGATCCGACTTGGATCCCTGCCAATACCAAGCACTGTGTCTGGTATGAATCTTGAGGGGGAATTCCACGCCAAATTTCAAATAAAAAACTGGCATGGGTTCCCAAAACAGGAGCATACCAGGCCTTTGGGTCTGCTATAGATTTTAAGGGGAACATCCGTACGCCGAAAAAACAGCGTGGGGTTCCCCCAAAATCCATACCAGACTCGTATCCGAACAGCAGCCCGGCTGGTCAGGAAAGGGGGTGGGGACTAGCGAACGCCCCCCCTCCTTAACCGTACCTGGCCACATGCCCTCAACACCTGGAGCATGATGGGACTGTGACGTCATAAGAGGCCTATATAAATCGGTGCGAGCCGCGTACAAGGCATTACAGCGGGAGGAAGCGACGTGTCAACATCGAAGAAGAGAAGAAGAAGGCAGAAGGCGACAGAAGCCCGGGCACCCCCCCTCTCGTAAAAGGGCTAAAGAAGAGAGCGGTACCCCCAGTGGAAGAGAACCAGACAGCGGTGAGGACCGGGACCCCCCCCCCCCCCGCAGAAGACGTTGAAGAAGCCCAGGAGGGGGCCGCTGTAAAAGAGCTAAAGAAGAAAGCGCCCCCACCCCGGCGGAAGAGAACCAGACGGCGGTGAAGACCGGGACCCACCCCCCCAGCAGAAGATGTTGAAGAAGCCCGGGAAGGGGCCGCTGTAAAAGAGCTAAAGAAGAAAACGCCCCCCCCGGCGGAAGAGAACCAGACGGCGGTGAAGACTGGGACCCCCCGGCAGAAGACATCGAAGAAGCAGGGCCCCCCCTCGTAAAAGAGCTAAAGAAGAGAGCGGTACCCCCGGCGGAAGAGAACCAGACGGCGGTGAAGACCGGGACCCCCCCCCCCCCCCGTAGAAGACGTTGAAGAAGCCCGGGAGGGGGCCGCTGTAAAAGAGCTAAAGAAGAAAGCGCCCCCCCCGGCAGAAGAGAACTAGACGGCGGTGAAGACTGGGACCCCCCGGCAGAAGACATCGAAGAAGCAGGGCCCCCCTCGAAAAAGAGCTAAAGAAGAGAGGGGGGCCCCTGGAGCTGACTAATAAATGACTTTAAAAACCCTGTGTAGTGTGTTTTTTTACATTTTTTCCCACCAGGTCAATGGGTAGGGGTACGATGTACCCCATACTCATTCACCTAAGGTGGGGGGCCGGCATCTGGGGGCCCCCTTATTAAAGGAGGCTCCGGGATTCCGATAAGCTCCCCTCCCCCATCAACATGAGGACAGGTGTTTTGGGGTGGGGGGGCCACAGGGCGCCCCCCTGCCCCAAAGCACCTACCCCCCCATGTTAAGGGGAATGCGGTCTGGTACAGTTAAGGAGGGGGGCGCTCGCTCGTCCCCACCTTCTTTCCTGACTGGGCTGCTGCTTGGATATGGGTCTGGTATGGACTTTGGGTGAACCCCACACTGTTTTTTCGTACGGGGGTTCCCCTTAAAATCCATAGCAGACCCAAGGGCCTGGTATGCTCCTGTAGGGGGAACCCATGCCGTTTTTTTATTTGAAATTTGGCGAGGAGTTCACCCTCAAGATTCATACCAAATGCAGCTGACACAGTGCACTGCGATTACCTGCGGTTATTTGCCAATAGCTGCGGGATTTCGCAGCTGGGCGCATCCAGTTCTATTTTTTCTATCCGCACAAAACCGCAGGTAACCGTAGTGTGTGAATGATGTCATAGGAAAGCATTGTGTGCTTCTAGCTGCGGTAAAATCCGCAGCTAAAAGCACCATTCTATCCGCCATCAGTGTGAAAGGGGCCTTAGGAGAGAGGATGGGGTTGATTTACTAAAGGCAAATAGACTGTGCACTTTGCAGTGTAGTTGCACTCTGCAAGAGCAGTTGCTCCAAAGCTTAGTAAGTGAGCAAAAGCTCTGCTGACTTCCATCATCCAATCATGTGCAAGCAGAAATGCTGTTTTGTAAATATTCCTTGCATGAAGCTTTACCTCATTTACTAAGCTCTGGAGCAACTACACTTTCAAAATGCACAGTCTATTTGCCTTTGTAAAAATAACCCCATTATCTCTCCTTACACAGTCCTTACATACAATAGTCAGCTCCAGCATGCACAGTCAATCTGACTGCTGTGATCACACCCTTTTGTAGTCAGGGGACTGGATTATCCAATTCTTAAGAATATTGGCTCTTTTGACTCAGCTGAGCTGGGCAAAAGCTAAGCAATGCATTTTGGGTTGTTCCTAATTTCTGGCACAAACACGTATCTGCTTATAATTTTCGATTTGGCCCCAAAATCGAACCCCAGGGATAAAATCAAGGATGTAGGGGACCTGAACCTTATCTACTATTACACACTTTGTGGGTTCATCAAAGAGAAACACCAAGACAGATAAGCTTAACATACAATAAAAATAAGCAAGTTTAAGGCACCTGCTGATTGATTATTTACAGTGGTTGGCAGTAAAACAATGCAAAAAGCCCTTTTGTACGCAAAGTCACACTTTTTTTCACAATTGCCGCACTAGCTGCATCTTTTATTTCAAACCCTTTAAATTGAATTACTATTTAGCAAATCCAAAAAGCAGATTTCTACTGTATGTACCAAATATTTGGCACATCAACAATAATTTATCTAGCCCAGAGTATTTACTACCTGTTGGAGCATTTCTGTACAACACCACTCAGGCCCCGTACACACGACCGAGTTTCTCTGCAGAATTCAGCCAGAAACTCGATCGGAGCTGAATTCTGCCGAGAAACCCGGCCGTGTGTACACTTTCGCCGAGGAAGCCGACGAGTTCCTCGTCGAGCCAAATAGAGAACATGTTCTCTATTTCCCCGTTGTTCAATGAGGAAAGTTGGCTCGCCGAGATCCTCGGCGGCTTCACACAGAACTCGACGAGCAAAACGATGAGTTTTGCCCGTCGAGTTCCTCGGACGTGTGTACGGGGCCATATTCTTCCTGTTTTCACTAAGAAAAAATAGTAAAGTATTAACCATGCAATCAATGCATTGGAATATTGGAAAGAAGGTAACATTGTGGGGGCACTGATAGATTGTAAGGTAAAGCAAGCCATGCACTTATAGATTATTTTTTTCATTCAGCCTGTGTGCTGAATGAAAGAAACAGGTTCCTCCATCCAAGTTAAACAGCGTGGATGGATGAATTTCCCCTGCTGGTTATTGTACTCTGACAGCTGGCTCCAGTAGCTGTCAGAATACCTTAAAGCGGGAGTTCACCCATAAGACAATTTTTTAAAACAATCCCCTTAGATGGATGCTCGTTTTGTCTAGGGGAATCGGCTAGTTGTTTTAAAATATGACCTGTACTTACCGTTTTCGAGATGCATCTTCTCCGTCGCTTCCGGGTATGGGTCTTCGGGAGCGGGCGTTCCTTCTTGATTGACAGTCTTCCGAGAGGCTTCCGATGGTCGCATCCATCGCGTCACTAGTAGCCGAAAGAAGCCGAACATCGGTGCGGCTCTATACTGCGCCTGCGCACCGACGTTCGGCTTCTTTCGGAAAATCGTGACGCGATGGATGCGACCGTCGGAAGCCTCTCGGAAGACTGTCAATCAAAATAGGAACGCCCAGTCCCGCAGCCCATACCCGGAATCGGCGGAGAAGATGCATCTCGTAAACGGTAAGTACAGCTCATATTTTAAAACAACTAGCCGATTCCCCTAGACAAAACGAGCATCCATCTAAGGGGAAAAAGTATTATGTACGGGTGAACCCCCGCTTTAAACAGCATCTGCATCTGATTGGATACAGGCTCTTTTTGGCTGACAATTTTCCATTCAGTCATCTTTTGTCAACTCGGGGTGGTGTCAATAGGGGCACGCACAGCTCAAATTTTGTCCGGTTCAGCATGAATCGTCCAATATTCGAATGTTGTATGACAGCTATACAGTAAAGCCCATCTCCAGGATGAAAGTAACCAACCTCCCACCCCTCCCTCTTGCCTCCTTCTCATTCATCACTGATTTAAAAATACAGGTAAGGAAAAGTATACACCTGGTGGGTTGGTTTTAAAGGGTGGTAGGAGGCAGGGACGAGAAACCATACACTTTGCTGGAGTTGGGCTTTAAAGCAGTAGTAAACACTGCTTGGTGACTTGTACCTACAGGTAAGCTTATAATAAATTGTATTGTATTTTATATGATTTATTTTATTTTGTATATGAATTTGACACTGGGATTCCCTTTCTTTATGTAAACCTATGGATTAGGATATATATGTATGAGGAAAAATCTGAAGTGTATGTATATGATGTCTGGTGATATATGTCCCCAATGGGGAATGAAGTAGAAGTACACAAATACCTTGAATTGCGATTAATGCGGTTAACAAGCATTTCGCAATACGAGCTATTTTTTTTTTTTTTAAATCCTGACTCGGTTTGTTAGCATTGTCTCAAAAAACGAGCAGGATTCAAGCCTCTGCAGGGTGCAGTACCACATTTGGCCAGAGGTGTGGGGGTGCTGGTGACACTCGGAGTGTTTCTGAGTGCATCCAACCTGCTCCGAGCAGTTTTCGAGTGTCTCCGGCGCCCCCCACCTCTGGCCACATGCGGTACTGCATACAATAGAACTCACTGCGGAACAAATTATCTGAGTTTCCATTGACTTCTATGGGGAAACTCGCTTTGATATATGAGTGTTTTGGATTACAAGCATTCTTCTGGAACAAATTATGCTTGTAATCCAAGGTACCACTGTATATGTTTTTATATATAATCAACTGCATTGGCCTTCCCATATGAGGGAGGGTTTCAAATTACATGAGCTAATACACTTGACCCCAGCCATCATATAAAAACCATCTACCTGCATTCCAAACCTAGCTCTGAAGAAGAGGGAACACCCCTCAACACGCGTCAGTTTTCTTTGGACTTTTAGGCTGCATTCACACCTTGGCGTATTTACGCCCGACGCCCGACGCTCGTGCCGCTGGAGGGGTGATTTTACATTGTTGTCTATGAGATGGTTCACATCTCACGCCGAGCGCCGAAACGCCGTACGCCTGCTGCCTGAAAACAAGTCCCAAACCCTTTTTTTCAGGCGGCTTTCGGCATAGACAACAATGTGTTGTAAAAAAAAAAGTTAAAACGACCCGTTTTGTCGCGGCAAATCGCGGTACAATACGCCGCAATTTGTAGCGGCAAAATATGCCACGTTATAGTGTGAATGCAGCCTTACATCCCACCTAAGTTTACTGGCCAGAAGATGCAAAGGAGGCACTTCATACTCGTTGCCTGATATTTATTTTTATTTATTTTTTGCTTTTTCTGGTACAATCTTTTTTATTGAAATTTTTTAGAAATTAAAAACGATTATAATAATCCCATGCAGGGGATGTAAACAATAAACATAACATGGCACAGCTTAATAATGCACATTAGACGCAAAATGTGATAGTGGGAATTGTTGAACATCAACAACCTTCCGGCCAAGGCAAGGAGAGGAAGACAAAAAAAAAGAGAGGGGGGGCTAGGTGGTGAAGGGGGGACACCGGGGAGAAGAAGGAAAGATGAAGGAAGAAAGGGGGTATTGAGCAAAAAGATCGGGTAGGGAAAAGACAAGGGAAGGGTACCCCCAGGGCGGGAGGGAAGAGGAGGTCAATTGGCGAGGCCTTAACTGATCGGATGCAGAGTGGGAAGAGCGTAGGACCACCACGGGCCCCAAACCTTGAGGAACTTGGCGTGGGAATCATGAAGAATACTGAATATCTTCTCATTAACCACTTGACCACTGGGCACGTAAACCCACTTAATAACCAGACCAATTTTCAGCTTTCGGTGCTCTCACAATTTGAATGACAATTACTGTCATACAACATTGTACCGAAATGAAATTTTCGTCCTTTTTTTCACACAAATAGAGCTTTCTTTTGATGGTATTTAATCACCGTTTGGGTTTTATATTTTTTGCGCTATAAGAGAAAAAAACCCTGAAAATTCTGTAAAAAAAAATAATTTTTCTTTGTTTCTGTTATAAAATTTAGCAAATTAGTATTTTTTCTTCATTCTTTTGTATAATGTGAAAGATGAAGTTACGCCGAGTAAATAGATACCCAACATGTCACCCTTCAAAATTGCACACGCTCGATGGATCACTGGATCTGTGACTGCATTTGTCACAGATCCAGCCCACAGCACTCGTGCTGCATCCGCTCTCTCCCCTCTCCTCTCACACTGTACCGTTCGGTACAGAGAGGGGAGGGAGGAACCGGCGTCATCACATGACGCCGGTTTGTTTACAAGTGATCGCTCCGTCATTGGACGGAGCGATCACGTGGTAAACCGCCGCTATCAGCGGCGATTTATCGTGATGCGCCTGGTCCGGAGGTCACGGACATTCCCGTGTGCGCGCCACAGGGGGCGCGCGGGAGCGTGATTCTGGGAGGACGTCCATGGACGTCCTCCCAGAGTTAAGTGACCGCCTTGTAGACGTCTTTCATCTATAAGGCGGTGATCAAATGGTTAATCATGAGAGTCGTTAAGATGCTCTTCACCTCCGCAAACGAGACAGCCGGCTTCTTCCAACTCGTTGCCTGATTTTATCACTCGTGTGTGAGTATGCAGTTTAACTTTTTAATAAATTCAAGTGTTGCAAAGGTAATGCACAAGGCTGGTGTGCCCTCTGTTCCTATTTCCTTTTAGAGTTTTTTCTGGGTTTCCCCTGACCTGTTTAGAGTGGTGGCGTGATGGTGAAGATCTTCTTCTCTACCACATGGCAATCTCTTGAGCGCAGGAGCATTTGCTTCTTTTTATAATAAATCTTACCTGTAGGTACAAGCAATATCTTCTAAATGTCCCGCTTTTAGGAGCTGTTCACTATTTCTGCAACTGGTGACGTCACCAGCGCATGCCGTCCCTTCAGAGTGCTCTGCCACGATCGTGGCTCCCGCACACATGCGTTGAGGTGATATCATAAAGGCTCCGCCATTCAAATGGTCGGAGCCTGCGAACCTGTGAGGAAGACCCGGATGAAGATGGAAGCCCTGTCAGCAGCGAGAGCATGCCGCTTGAAGGCAAGTCTTTCATAATGTGCTAGTATGCAGTGCCTGCATATTTGTCCACCTTTATGCTACATGTAAAATGCACATATGTGAACCCTCTGGGTGTTGTATTATGCTACATTGAGAATTAAAGGTAAATGTGAGTTAAATCATTGCGTTGTGTTAACAGCTCATTCAAAATGAATAGGCTAGATTAGCGCACTTAGGCTCTTCGTGGCGAATCTCCTCGCTGGAAACACAGACAGCAAAAATATCTGACAAGAGCTTATCCTTTCCTACTCTCTGGAAAAATCTACATTTTTATTCTAGAGAAACACTTTGAGGATAGCACGGGTATTATTTATACTTTCTATATCAACGTAAATTATATCTAACATGCATATTTTTTGACAATTGTGCAAACCAATAGCAACTCCCTGTTTAATGGATACTGTTCACACACCTAAAATCTGGCTTGTGGCTGAATGACATCTTTTACTTTGACGGATGGTATGAGGAAATAGTTTGACAGCCTTTTGTCACCATGGATCTGTTGCTATGCTAGGAGGACTCTGCTATGCACACAGCGCTTACACACTCCAGGAGCTGGTGTCTCACTGGGCAGGAGTTTTATTGCACTATATTACATGCTGCTCACAGCCTAGAGCATTGGTTCTCACGGCTGACTCATCCAATAATAATCTCCTCAGGTTATTGAAGCTTATATACAACTGTCAGTGCTCCTCCTATGACAGATATAGCAGCCTACAGATATGGCTACCTTTCATCTCTGTACATACAGGCTCCAAAGGCAAAAGTGCATGTGGCATCTGTGTAAAAAAAATAATTGCTGGTCTCTACATGTGAGGATTGATTCGGTTTATTGCGGATAAAACCAGTGCAGCGCAACCCAATCAATATCTGTGCATATACAACATTAAACCTTAAAGAGGTGCTCCAGTAGTTTTTGTGTTTATTAAAAGTCAGCAACTACAAAAAGTGTAGCTGCTGACTTTAATAAACACACACTAACCTGTCCCAGGATCCAGCGATGTGGCCGGCCGAACCCTCTATTCTCTCCCTCTCCTCTTGCTGGCATTACAATTGTGGGCATCCGGCTGTGACAGCTTGTGACTTCACTGCCAGGATGCGCACTGCACGTGCACGAGTCGCACTGCGCCTCTCGAATGGTCGGGCAATCTTCAGGACCTGTAATGTGTCCCAGAAGATTGCAGGGAGGAAGGGGAGGGGAGAACTTCCGCTCGGATTGCCTAGGCAGTCCCAGCAGGAGTGGGAGCAGGTACCTGTCAAAAATGGATACCCGCCCCCCCCCCCTCCAACTAAATGACATGCAAAATGTGGCATGGGGGGTGCTTAAAACAAAGCTTCCTATTTTGAGTGGAGCTCTGCTTTAATATCTGTGAAATAATCAGAGATTATTAAAACATAATCTGAATCTAAATATTTGTGGGAGTCCACAGTAAATTCTCCAAAAAGTTCAGCTTTAACTATTCCAAAAACATGCAAAGTTCAGAAAAAAGTAGTCCAGTGCTCCCCTAAAGATTCTGGTAAAATATATACCTCCACGCCCCAGGTGGAAAACCTGCTCACCGCAAGTTCATGCATCTGTGCTAATATATGATTCAAATCAGATTCACTCCACTAGGAACCCGTCTCTGATCCTCCTCAACTCCAGGCTACTTAAATCTCCAGCTGGCAATGTACTCTTCTCCAGCATATAATTCACATGTAATAGAAAGGCAGATACATAGGGCCAGATCCACAGACAGAGTACGCCGGCGTATCTACTGATACGCCGGCGTACTTTCAAATTACCCGCGTCGTATCTTTAGTTTGAATCCTCAAACCAAGATACGACGGCATCTGGGTTAGATCCGACAGGTGTACGTCCTCGTACGCCTTCGGATCTAAGATGCAATACTTTGGCGTCCGCTGGGTGGCGCTCACGTCGTTTTCCGCGTCGGGTATGCAAATTAACTATTTCCAACGATCCACGAACATATGCGCGGCCGTCGCATTCTCTTACGTCGTCTCTAGTCGGCTTTTTCCGGCGTATAGTTAAAGCTGCTATTTTGCGGCGTATAGACTTGCCATGTTAAGTATGGCCGTCGTTCCCGCGTCGAAATTTGAATTTTTTTTTGCGTAAGTCGTCCGTGAATCGGGGTGGACGTAATTCACGTCTAAGTTAAAAAAAATGACGTCGTTGCGACGTCATTTAGCGCAATGCACGGCGGGAAATTTAGAAACGGAGCATGCGCAGTTCATTCGGCGCGGGGACACGCTTCATTTAAATGAAACACGCCCCCTAATCGCCGATTTTAATTCCGCCGCCAGAAATACACTACGCCGCCGCAACTTACGGCGCGTAATCTTTGAGGATTCGAAAGAACGCCAGGTAAGGTACGGCGGCGTAGCGTATCTCTAGTGCTTACCGTCTTAATAGATTTTATTTGCACTTCTTTATGTGCAAAATAAGCACTTGTGGGTTTAACTAATTATTTTGTTGTATAAATTTAAGGGGGCATGGTTTTTCTAATAGGTGTCCCTTATTCCCATCTCAAAAAGTTGAGAGGTATGCTTACAGGTTAAATAAGTTTGCCTTCAAGTTGCTTCTAAATTCCCTTTTAGCTGCTTCTGACCTCTTTCTGAGCTGCGTCTGACCTACTTCTCAGTTCACTGCCAGCCAATATTGCACTACTATTGAATCGTATAGATAAAAAAGCAAACCTAATGCAAACAAATGCCACAATAGATATATACAATCTCATAGTGAAGTAGTCATTTTGACAGAGATGTCGGAAATTTATTGAAATATAGGACGCAGATGATTCCACAGGTGATATCTTTTCCCACAAACAGGGATGCATGAATTGGTCATAATTAGTAAGGCAAGGTGCAAAATAGATCTCAGCAATCGGAAATATTTGCAGTGATTTCTGTAAATGGAAACTGTTGTTTTCAATTACTGCCCTTCAGGCAATCACTATACGTGAGTAATTACGTCCTGTTAGAGTAGTTGATGTTGGCTACAGTTTTCAATGCTGAACACACAACTGCCAAAACTACATAATTAATAATACTGGGTTAGGGCAACCATAATGCCTTAACAATGGTATAAGCATTCATTAATTCAAACCTAACATGGTTCAGTAAACAGAGAGATTCGGAAAAGCAACAGGCATAGAGATAAGATGCAGTGTGCAGGTGCTGGACACAAAAATTCTGCTACTCCTACTCTGCACACAGCCACATCCAGCCATCCATCAGCTCAGCAACAATGAACATGCTGCATGATGAATTAAGACTGTTGACAGTTGAGCCAGATTGTCCTATAACTTTAGACAAGGCACAGTGGAGGCCCATCCATAGGGGGTGCATGGGCGCGCCCCCCCTCCCTCCTAAAGCTAGTTACCAAAAAAAAGGTCCTTTAAGTGCACTATGTAAAGGCAGCAGGACGTCTATGCAATCACGTGATTGCAGGTGAGACGCTTCATTTTCCTGCTTTTGGGAGTCCTTGTGGCGCAAAGTAATGCGCCTGAACACTCCCATCTTGCAATCATTCTCCTAGCTGGAGTGTTTTCTATTGGCATTGCCATAGGACATGGGAGGTGCTTTCCTCGGAGCCGCGGCATCAATCCCAGTTTCTCTATGCCAGTGGGAAACCAGAAGTGACGCAGCGGCTCTGTTGATGGAACGCACGGCTCGAGCGGCGCCTTCTTTTGCAATCTCTCAGCCGGATTGGTAGGTTCAGAGAAATGTAAAATAAATTAAAGAGAAAAATATATTGTTATATATTATTTATATTGATATATTTGTTTTAAAGGCTTTACCAGGTTAGGAATGGAAAATACAGTATCTAGCAGTGGAGTGGATGCAGAGCAATTATATGAATACAGTGAGGCTGCATGTGATATGCACAGTGAGGCGCAATTTATGGCACAGTAAGGCTGCAATTGATGGGCACAGTGAGGCTGCAATTGATGGGCACAGTGAGGCTGCATTTGATGGGCACAGTGAAGCTGCAATTGATGGGCACAGTGAAGCTGCAATTGATGGGCACAGTGAGGCTGCATTTGACAGGCACAGTAAGGGCTTCATTTGATGTGCACAGTGAGGCTGCATTTGATGGGCAGAGTGAAGCTGCAAATGATGGGCACAGTGAAGCTGCATTTTATGGGCACAGTGAGGTTTCAATGGATGGGCATAGTAAGCCTGCATTTGGTGGGAACAATGAGCTTGTGAGCTTTTGATGTGCATAGTGAGGCTGCAATTGATGGGCACAGTGATCCTGCATTTGATGTGCATAGTGAGGCACATTTGATGGGCCCAGTGGGCCTGCATTTGATGGGCACAGTGAGGCTGCGTTTGATGGGCACAGTGAGGCTGCGTTTAATGAGCGCAGTTAGGCTGAATTTGTAGGACACAATTAGGCTGCATTTTATGGGCACAGTGAGGCTTCAATTGATGGGCACAGTGATCTTGCATTTGATGGGCACAGTGAGCTTGCATTTGATGGGCACAGTGAGTCTGCATTTGATGGGCACAGTGAGTCAGCATTTGATGGGCACAGTGAGCTTGCATTTGATGGGTACAGTGAGGCTGCAATTGATGGGCACATCGAGGTTGCATTTGATGTTTACTGATTTAAAAAAAAACACTGATTTATGGTACATTTATTGTATTCTTTAACAGTTGACTTTAATATTAACATTTGCAATATTTTATCTAGCTGTAATGATACATAATCACCTGATAAATTTACAGTTCTGCATTACTAACAGCTTAATTTTTCAGTTTGGTTGCGCACCAGCTGCCACTGACAACACCTATACTTATGCATAGTTCTGCTAAAGGCAGCACAGTTAAAATGTAGGCATTGGTCACAGTATTACCATGAATATACAGTTTATTATATGTGGATGAGTACATGGATGGATTAAGTCAGATAAGAACACACTAAACAGATTTTAAAGAGCAATGCTTCCAAGTCTAAGGATGGCTATGCATAAACATATTGTGGATTTTTGCATGCAATGTAAACAGTTACAGTGCTAGTAAAGCATTGTTTCTCAACTTTTGTATCATGAAGGAACTCCATCGGATTTTCTGATCGTGTGTAGCCCCATCTGAGTTTTTTCATTGGAAATTCTGATGAATTCCATTGGACTTTAGATATAGAACATGTGCTATATTTTTCCGATGGAATTCCGTCGAAATTCCGATGTGATTTGGTTGGGCAAAAGCCTGATCGTGTGTACGCGGCATTAGAAATAACTTCCAAGTCTCAGGAAACCCCTCTTAGAAATGACCATATCTACAGCTCTGGTTACAATAATGTAATGGTCACTTTCAAGAATGCTTTTTAGGCTTGTGGTCATCAGGAAGAATCCACCCTTAGGCCTCGTACACACGACCGAGTTTCTCGGCAAAAATCAGCAAGAAACTTGCTGGGAGATATTTTTTTGCCGAGGAAACCGGTCGTGTGTACATTTTCGTCGGGGAAACTGTTGAGAAACTCGACGAGCCAAAAAGAGAACATGACGGGAATGGAGAAAATTGGCTTGTCGAGTTTCTCGACGGCTTCACAAGGAACTCGACGAGGAAAATGATGTGTTTCGCCCGACGAGTTTCTCAGTCGTGTGTATGAGGCTTCACAGATAGCATTAAAAGATCATTGTTGTCAGTGGTTACTTATTGGTTACAGAAATTGCGCATGGCTCAAGGAACCCCTAACAACCTCTGGAGGAACTCTAACGTTCCACAGAACCCTTGTTGAGACTTAAGAAAGGCTATGCTAAAGTTTTGTTACGTAACAACGTAGTTGTTGTGTTGCTTTTCTCTTTCCCAAAAAAATATCAATGTTCTTGTGATTGCAAATGCATTGCTGAAAGAAAGATTGCACGAGTCAGAAGTAACTGTCGCTGCAGCATCTGGTGCCGGTGACTTGTCCTGAATGTTCCACTATGGGGGAAGTTCCTTCACTGACTGCGCAGGCGCAAACTTCCCGACGGAAATCCCTGAACCTCGCCCGGCATCCAGGCTCTTTCTTTAACATCCCCGTGGATTGGAGGATGTTAAAAAAAGAGCCAGGAGGTCGAGCGAGCGAAGCGAGCCGTCCGAGCGCAGCGAGGACGTGAGGCCGACTGGCCACTTTCCTCTAAGTCCACGTCGCCCTGGATGCCGGCCGCCGTTCGGGGATTTCCGTCAGCAAGTTTGCACCTGCGCAGTGCTTAAAGGAACTTTCCCGATAACTGGAACCATCTCAGCGCATCAGTTCGCGCATGCGCTGGAACATCCGTGATACTTGGAACCAGCACGGCAGATCACCGGCCAGACATTCTCTAATGCAGATCTTGCAAGTCGCACGTAAATTTTGTCTATCTACAATCAACATTATAGTGTACAGTAAAACCTTGGTTTGAGAGCGTTTTGCAAGACAAGCAAAATGTTTTCATAAATTTTGCCTTGATATACAAGCGATGTCTTGTTATAAGAGTAGCGTCATGTCACAACTGAGTATAAAAAAGAAGGAGGAGCCTCTAAGTGTAGCAATATGGTTACATTTAATGAACATTTAGCAACTTATTGCTACACTTAGAGGTGCCTCTCTTCTCTTTTATACCCTGTAAAAAAAATGCTTTGATATACAAGTGCTTTGGATTACACGCATGTTTCTGGAACGAATTATGCTTGCAAACCAAGGTTTTACGGTACTTATTTAAATTGTCTTTCTTACCTTTTAGCTTCTGGTTATATTCTGTTCTGTCAGACTGACTCCTGCGCAGGGTTCCTGAATTTCCATTTTCCCCATTGGTGTTTTGCTCTACTATGGTGTCTGTTTTCCTCCTCTCTAACATGTACAGCCTGCTTTTGAGAAAGGTTAGATTCTTCTTCTTGATCCCTCCAGAATCTTTTCCACTCATGTCCTTGATGTCCATGGCCGGTCATCCAAAAGCAGCCTCTCCGTTGCCACCGCTTTATTTTCTAAGTGTGTGATTCCAGCAATGGAATGAGTCAGCGCTGGTTCTAAGTAATCAGCTGTACCTGCGCTAGTAACCTGTCTAAGGGAGACACCTGTACAGCTCATAGCTCCTCCCCTATGAAGTCATGTTACAATGTACCTGAGGGCTTGTCACCTGAGACACTCGCAGCACAAGCTGGCAAAGCAGCACTGGCTCCTTTTTTTTTACCCAGGCCAAACTTAACTTCCTTAGGCAGAGGAGTGTGCGCTCTTCCCTTTAACTCCTTGAGTGATAATAAAGCTTGGAATGATTGCACATTGCTAAGCCCTTCAACACAGAGGGGAGTCCAACCTCTGCATTCAATGCTTTTGTTATCCTTTCCCTATTGTGCCAGCCATTTGTGACAAATGCACAAGCAGCTTTAGAAATTTGGCTAACGTTTGGGACACACAGAAAATGTAGTATGTTACCTGCAACTAAAAGTGTCAAATGTTCTCTAGGGCTTTGTATTGTAATACAGGTGTCTGCACCTAGTGAGGAAGACATTGTAATCTCTATACTTATTTCCTTTACTGATGAAAGGATTTGCTAAGAAGTAAAGCTAACAAACCAAGCCCTCGCACAACCCCCGCTCATCATTTTCCTTCCCGGGGGAAAGCTTGACAGCGTAAAACTGGTCATACACCAGTAGAATTTCAATTGAAATTCTGAAGAACTCGCTCATCAATGCATTCGATCTTGCCATCACTGAGTCAACTTAGGGTGTTTTCACACTGCCCCCTTTGACAAAAAACACGTTAAAACTGCATATGTGTTTCCTGTGCGTTTGTCTGGTTGGCATGCACTTGTGAAACATGAACACGTGACTCCAAAAACGCACCAAAAATGCAATCGCCGTGCATTTTTTTATGCGTTTTTCAACTGGGAGCTACATTTTTGGTGCAGTTTTGAAAAGCACGCCAAAGATGGAGCATGCAGGACTTTTCAAAACAGCCCCTTGTACCCTTTTATGTATACCTAATAAACCATTTACTAAGGATTTGGAGTGCCGGCTTCTTCTATTGGAACATTTTTTTAAAACACACCGCACCCGCAGAGCAGTGGTGTGACGCGTCCCATAGGATTTAAAGGGAGATATATTTATTGTTTTTCTTGTGCTTTTAGCAAGATAAACTCATCCAGCAAGGTAAAGCCGCGGCAAAAACACATCAGTAAGAAAGAGAAACAAAATGTTACCCCAGCTCCACTGCCAATATAGAAGTCCACAAGCTGTGATCCGGTGCTCTAGCCAGGATGTTCAGGTCCCACAAACACAATATTTGAATCAAAATGGGCTGGCAACTTGGATGTTCTTGAATAAAAGAACTTTATTAGTTACATGGGTACGGTTACAGGCTATACGCTGACGCATTTCCGCTAAGAAGCCTTCATCAAAGGGCACTAATTTAATAAAAAAATCCCTAGGATTTCATCCAGTCTTGATATTTGAATGGAATCCCAGAAGTATTAAACAGGTTTCTATTGTGCCTATCACATGCACATTACAAATGTACAATTTTTCCCCAACGAAACCACATTCATGGTTAGAATTTTATTTGTTCAGATAAGAAACAAGAAACACTTCCCATCCTACTCCTTAAAGCGGAGGACCCCCCAATTTTTTTTTTTAAAAGCCAGCAGCTACAAATGAACACTTATACAAATAAAAACTGCGCCAACAGAAAAAGACTAGCAACCGAGTTCTAGTCTGAATTGCTAAAGAATAAAGGGCCAGATTCTGGTACAATTGCAATTGCGGCGGCGCAACGTACCCCGTTTACGTTACACCGCCGCAAGTTTTCAGTCTAAGTGCCTGATCCACAAAGCACTTACCTGGAAACTTGTGTATCGTAAACACGTCCGGCGCAAGGCGGCCCAATTCAAATGAGGCGGGTACCATTTAAATTAGGCGCGCTCCGGCGCCGGACGTACTGCGCATGCTCCGTTCGCTTTTTTCCCGACGTGCTTTGCGCGAACTTACGGCGGCGACGTGTTTGTGAATCACGACGTCCGTAACGTACTTAAGCCGAAAAAAAAAAAATTCAAAAGCGACGCAGGAACGACGGCCATACTTTAACATGGCTGGTGTAAAGTTAAGCAATGAAAAACATTGCTTAACTTTGCGACGGGAATCTACGACTTGCGCCGACGTAATGACGGGAAAAATCTTCGTGGATCGCCGTAACTGCTAATTTGCATACCCGACGCTGGTTTACGACGCAAACTCCCCCCAGCGGCGGCCGAAGTACTGCATCCTAAGATCCGACTGTGTACCGTATTTATCGGCGTATACCGCGCACTATTTTGCCCTGAAAATCAGGGCAAAATCGTGGGTGCGCGATATACGCCGATACCCGCTTTCCCGCCATGAGTTTGAATACTGCGCCCGCATATAGCGAGCGCAGTACACTCGTGAATCTTCGGCCAGTCTCGGCGCCTCTCGTACTGACGTCCTGACGTCCTGAGCGTACAGGACGTCAGTGCGAGAGGCGCCCGAGCCTGCCCGAAGATTCACGAGTGTACTGCGCTCGCTATATGCGGGCGCAGTATTCAAAGTCGTGGCGGGAAACGAGCGGGAGGACGCTGCCGAAGGACGCCGGACCCGCTGAAGATGGACGCCGGACCCGCCGAAGATGGACACCGGACCCGCCGAAGATGGACACCGGACCCGCCGAAGATGGACACCGGACCCGCCGAAGATGGACACCGGACCCGCCGAAGATGGACGCCCGACCCGCCGAAGACGGACGCGGGACCCGCCAAAGAGGACACCTGAAGCCACAGAAGGACGCCGGACCCGACGAGGCCGCAGATGGACGCCGCGCAAGACATCAAAACTGTAAGTACAAAAAAACAAAAAATCTTTTTTTCCCACAGGATTGGGGGCCACTTTGGGGGTGCGCGGTATACGCCAGAGCGCGTTATACCGCGATAAATACGGTAATTCAATTACACCTGTCGGATCTTAGGGCTATCTATGCGTAACTGATTCTATGAATCAGTCGCATAGATAGAACAACAGATACGACGGCGTATCAGGAGATACGCCGTTGTATCTGTTCTGTGAATCTGGCCCTAAGTCTATAACTTCAAAATCTAAATGAATAGTTTGAATTGTAAATGAAAGAGTCCCAAATGTGCACAATGGATCACATCAGAGCCCACAAACAGGACGAACAGCACCGCTGTGAACTGGACTTCCGTGAAAAAAACACCACCATATGGAAAGCCGATTACTGGAACAAACAGGCTTAAACAGCATTAAGCATAAAACTCCATCCGTGGGTTGGAACACCGGATTGCAAGGACCCCAGAGAGTATACTTCCGATGGTAAACTTTAATGCTCGTAAATAATGTAGTCCCGGTTCATGGATATAGAGAAGAAACGGACCATAGCATAATTCCGTATAAAAATTTAATAAAACCATAAAAGAAATGTACTTACAAACATGGATTGTTTAAAAGCATATAAACAAATGCTGTCCGGCACTATAGGATCCCTTCCTCCTTCCGTTGAGCGTGGTGACATCAGTGTACACCGTCCCAGACGCGTTTAGTCATAAGCAGACATTTCCCCATTGAGAACCTCTGCTTATGACGAAACGCGTCTGCACCCCCCTGAAAGGTGCCAAATGTGACACTGGGGGGGGGGGGGGAGGGTTACGAAAAGTGGAAGTTCCATTTGTGGGTGGAACGCAGCTTTAAAAACTTCTCATGACTATGATCGCTGATTTGACCACACTAGCCAATAGAAAATGGAACAAGCATTCCAAAATGTACATTTTTTTTTTAAAGAAATTCTATAGGTGCATGGCCACTTTATTCTCAGCTATCAAGTGGTGATCATTAATAAATTACCTTATTTCTTTGAACTACAGCTGACCAAAGACTTACATTGTTCACAGTCAAGTAATTGATCTTAGGAGGAAAGGAGATTAAAGATTAAATATTTCTTGTAAAACCAGTATTTATCTGTTCCTTATTTATTTTAGGTATTTATCTAGCAATAACAATGTATGCAGTGCTTTACATATTGTACTGCACAGCAGTTTCTTCACTCAAGGAGCTAACAATCTAAAGTGCCTACCTCACATGCATCCACACACATACTAAAGCCAACTTACACTTGAGCCAAATAACCTTTCAGCATGTCTTTGGAGTGTGGGAGAAAACTGGAGTACCCAGAGGAAACCCATGCAAGCACAAAGAAAACATGTAAACTCCATGCAGGCATTGTCCTGGTTGGATTTTGAACATAAACCACAGTGCTGCAAGGCAGAAATGCCGACCATTAAGCCACTGTGCTGCCCTCTTCCTTTTTTCATTTTACCTGTGATCTACGTTACCAGTCCACAAGCTGAATGTTTCGATTGTGGCAGTACAGGAAGCATAGCTCCCAACTGTCCCTGATTTTGAGGGACTGTGCCTGATTTGGAGCAATGTCCCTCTGTCCCTCTTTCCTTCTCATTTGTCCATCATTTTGGTCTGATCTATATAAATGTATATAAAATGCACTTTTTATCTATCAAAAAGTGTTTTCCAGTGCTAAACCTTTCATCTGATTTCTAAATTGCTGCATTTGTAAATTCCAAAAGCCAATATAAAGGGATAGTAATGGTAAAAAAAAGCACTTGTGGGTTGTTTAACCACTTCAATACCGGGCTTTAAAACCCACCTCCTTCCCGGGCCTATTCTGGCACTTCTTTCCTACATGTACAAATCCTCATTCTTTTGCTAGAAAATCACCCAGAACCCCCAAACATTATATATGTTTTTTTAGCAGACACCCTAGGGAATAAAATGGCGGTCATTGCAACTTTTTATCTTGCACCGTATTTGCGCAATAATTTTTCAAACGGCTTTTTTTTGTAAAAAAAATGGTTTCATAAATTTAAAAATAACAAAACAGTAACGTTAGCCCAATTTTTTGGTAAAATATGAAAGATGATGTTACGCCGAGTAACTAGATACCTAACATGTCACGCTTTAAAATTGCGTACACTCATGGAATGGCGCCAAACTTCGTTACTTAAAAATCTCCATAGGCGACACTTAAATTTTTTTACAGGTTGCCAGTTTAGAGTTACAGAGGAGGTCTAGTGCTAGAATTGTTGCACACGCTCTAACGCACGTGGCGACACCTCACATGTGTGGTTTGAACGACGTTTACATACGTGGGCGGGACTTACGTGTGCGTACGCTTCTGAGCGCGAGCTACCGGGGACAGGGGCATTTTAATTTTTTTATTATTATTTTTTCTTTTTTCTTTTACTTATTTCTTTATTTTTTACACTTTTTTTTACACTTTTTTTTTTTTCAATCGCTTTTATTCCTATTACAAGGAATGTAAACATCCCTTGTAATAGGAATGTGTGTGACAGGTCCTCTTTAAGGAGAGATGCGGGGTCAATAAGACCCCACATCTCTCCTGCAGGCTGGAAAGAATGAGATCGTGAAAAAAAATTCACAGATCTCATTCAAACTAGCCGCAATTGCGGTTTGTTTACTTACGGGGACCCGGGCGTGACGTCATCACATCGCGCCCGGGCCTTCGACGGTCATAGAGATGACTGGTGACCAGATGGTCACCAGTCTTCTCTATGGCGATCATCTCTCCGGGCCCCCGGTGGGACGGGAGAGCCCGGAGAAGCACCGGATGGCGGCAGGAGGGGGGGATGTCCCCTCCCGCCGCCTGTAAGAACGATCTAGCGGCGGAACCGCCGCTATGATCGTTCTTACGGTGCGCAGGATCGCCGCCGCTAAAAAATGATATCTCAATGATGCCTCCGGGTGCAGGCATCATTGAGATATTGAGATATCCCCCCGCAAAGCCCATCACGTCATATGACGTCCACCCAGGATAACAGGTCCCCGTTTTGGACGTCATATGACGGCGTGCGGGTGTCAAGTGGTTAACCAATCTTGTTTTTTGCACAATTCTCTTTTAAGGGGGCGTGGCAAGGGGTGTGTCATATGTCTTCATGCTTTTGCTGATAAGTGTCCCTCATTCCCATCTCAAAAAGTTGGGAGGTATGAGGAAGATTTGGCACAAAAGAAAGAATTTGCAGTCTTTAAAGAGATTTGCCTGTGCATTGATTGCTCTAAAGCAGGGATATGCAATTAGCGGACCTCCATCTGTTGCAAAACTACAAGTCCCATCATGCCTCTGCCTCTGAGTGTCATGCTTTTGGCTGTCAGAGTCTTGCTATGCCTCATGAGACTTGTAGCTCTACAACAGCTGGAGGTCCGCTAATTGCGAATCCCTGCTCTAAAGCATGGATGCTCAACCTGTGGCCCTCCAGCTGTTGCAGAAATACAAGTTCCATCATGCTTCTGCCTCTGGGTGTCATGCTTGTGGCTGTCAGAGCCTTGCTATGCCTCATGGGACTTGTAGCTCTGCAACAGCTGGAGGTCCACTAATTGCATATTCCTGCTCTAAAGCATGGATGCTCAACCTGTTGCCCTCCAGCTGTTGCAGAACTACAAGTCCCATGAGGCATTGCAAGGCTGAACGTTACAAGCATCAGCTGTGAAGGCAGAGGCATGATGGGACTTGTAGTTCCGCAACAGAGGGCCACAGGTTGAGCACCCATGCAGTGGCGTCACTAGGGTTGGTGTCACCCGGTGCGGTAAAACATGGTGTCACGCCCCCTCTGTCTAGGCTGCCCAGCACCAAGCAGGCAGCGCACGGGCACGGGGCGCACCCCAAACCAGCCCCTGTAAATGATAGTATAGGGCAGTATAGTGGCAGGTTGGTGTAGTGGGGTGGTATAGGACAGGTTAAGGTGGTGTAGGGCATGTTAGGGTGATATAGGGTAGTTTGGGGTGGTATAGGGCAAGTTAGGGTTGCATAGGGCAGGTTGGGGTGGTATAGGGCATATTAGGGTGGTACAGGGAAGGTTGGGGTGGTATAGTGCAAGTTAGGGTGGCATAGGGCAAGTTGGGATGGCATTGGGCAGGTTGGGGTGGTATAGGGCAAGTTATGGTGGCATAGGGCAGATTGAGGTGGTACAGGGCAAGTTAGGGTGGCACAGCGCAAGTTGGGGTGGCATGGGAAAGTTTGGGGTGGTACAGGGCAGGCTGGGGTGGTACAGGGCAGGCTGTGGTGGCACAGGGCAGGCTGGGTGGTACAGGGCAGGCTGGGGTGGTACAGGGCTGTTTGGGGGGTACAGGGCAGGCTGGGTGGTATAGGGCTGTTTGGGGTGGTACAGGGCAGGCTGGGGTGGTACAGGGCAGACTGGGGTGGTACAGGGCAGGCTGGGTGATACAGGGCAGGCTGGGGTGGTACAGGGCAGGCTGGGATTGCCCAGGGCAGGCTGGGCATGTCAGCTAAAAAAAACAAACGGGATGGTGTCACCCCTCTAGCGGGTGTCACCCGGTGCGGACCGCACCCCCCTAGCAACGCCTCTGCACCCATGCTCTAAAGCTTACTGGATATGAAGGGACTTGATCATACATTTCTGAATGACTGCATACACAGGAGGTCCTCAGACTATCTCTGTTACCTCCCATAGGTAATGTGGTGTAGCATTGGTTTTTTCACTGTGGATTTGGAAGAACAATATGCTACTGGTATACATTTTCTACCCTAGCACATTTTCCCACCCTATGCCAGCCTCCTGCAATCCTTTCCTTGTTTTCATCTTATACACAGTGACATTATTGGCAGTATTGTACTGAAATTGTATGTATTGTGCTACAATCCTTTTATCCAATGTGACATTCAGTCTACTATTGGTAAATCAGCCTCTATCAAAAAGTGTACCTTACAAACAAGTTTGTGACTGTTGTGGGCACATTAGACTACTTTCATGGCAGGGAATGATGTGAATGGCTCAATGTTCTCTGTAAAGTACTGTGAAATATACTAGCACTATTTGAATTCATAAGATATGTCCCTAGTCCAAATAAATTGCAGTGCCGCTAGCACCAGATTGTCCTTTGGAACCATTTTTCATATTATAGTTAAAAAGGCTTGCATCACTGCAAGGTTCTACCTTACAAAAGCATGCAAACCATCACTATTGAAGCAAACATTGATTAAAGGACGGTCATAATGTATCACACTGAATGCGCACTACTTCAAAAAATGTATTTGAACAATACAAGAATGACCCATTCCTTAAAGCAGACTTAACACATTCTAATACAATTTTGTTCTTCTTCCAACTCCCTCTTACTGAATTGGAAAATGTTTCATCATTTTTGGAAATATTTATCACCCTTTTTGTGCTTTAGCACTATGCTTTCTTGACTAGGTGAGAATTACGTAGAGACCACGCTGCCTTCTGGGGTGTCCTCGTCACACATTCCTGGAGGCTGTTTATTACTGAGGGGGGTCTATTAACATCACAAGGCTCAGAGACCAGTAACTGGCAGAGATCCATAGCATGTCTGCGCACGTGCAGGTAATTCCCATGGGTCTCTACAAGGTCCCAGATACCAGTAACCAGTGGTATGTGTATTCATGCTCTGGATTCCCCCAAGCATACGCAGACATGCCACAGGTCTCTGCCAGGTCTCAAATACCTAGCAGCAGGGGCGGACTGACCATTCGGGAACTCGGGCACTGCCCAAGGGCCTCATGCCACTAGGGGGCCCCATCAGGGTTGCCAGCCTCAGTAAAACCAGGGACAGTATGTAAAAATCTGTGTTTTTATTACATCTGTCCCTGAAATGTCCCTTACCAACATCCTTGTGGTCTAAAAATCCCAAGATCATAGCTGCCCCGCCTCTCCGGTACCGTCTCAGTGTGTGTATGTGTATTGTGTGTGTGTGTGTGTACTGTGTGTCTATATGTGTATTCTGTGTGTATGTATACTGTGTATGTGCACACAGTACTGTGTGGCCCCATAATCTCCTATTGCCCGGGGGCCCCATAATCTCCTATTGCCCAGGGGGCCCCATAATCTCCTATTGCCCGGGGGCCCCATAATCTCCTATTGCCCGAGGGCCCCATGAGTTGTCAGTCCCCCTCTGCCTAGCAGAGACCTGCAGTACATCTGAGTACTTGAAGGATATTTGTAGATGGTGGCGCAGGAGAGAAACGGTGGGAGGAGAATATATACAGGGTGAAATTTCTCTCTAAAGTGACTCTGTCACGAGACAAATATAGAAGGTTTCACTGCTGACTTCTTCTTCCGACGTGTTAGTTTCCTGGCTAACGTGCTAATTTTTTTGTTCAGTGCTTTTTGAATCTCTGACCTGAAACAAGTTAAGGGATTCTGACACTTTTTTTAACACTTATTTAGAAAACGCTTGCTACGGATTCATGATGAACTGAACCCAGACACAGCCGGGCAACTAGTATTTTCAAAAGAGGACCAACAATGAAGACCCTATATATTTCTCATTACACTGTAGCCTTTGACACCAAGTTTGTTAACACGTCCCTAAGAGTTCTCAAACTAAAATACAACTTTTAAAGTTTAAACATGGACATAATAAATTATCGGACACAACAATTTTATTTTGTATTTTTTTGCCACTCTGTGGCTAAATATAAAGTGCAATTTTTAAAATTTACTTAACAACTCTTCAAATGGAAAGTGTATAAGCAGGTTTTGCTAAGTCTTTTTAGAGGAGATAGTGAATAAATGTTAATAAAAGAAGCTAAGCCAGCTGTCACATCTCACATAACTGTAGTACAATAGGGCCAACCAAGCCAAAATCTCCAGCAAAGAATTCAGCTGGTGGAATTGTATATGTGCAATGACAAATCCTCCTCTCCTAGATCCCACCATTCAGTACGATTTGAGGCTGGGAACCCTTCAGTCCTTTTCATGTGGTTTTAAATAGATTCTGCCTAGACATAAAACTTTGGCACAATCAAAGACACTATAATGAGTAAGAAGTAAAAGAAAACAAAAGCCATAAAAAAATGTAAAGGTTTATTTAAAAAGTTTTCTGAATGGCCAAAATGTAATAATTTTAAACATATATATAAGTTGTAGTAGAAAATTCTGAAGCTTTTGGTAATAGGGACAGCCAAGCATTTTTCACTTAAAACTGCTGAATATACTGAAAGTATAGGGTTGAGAGTGCAAAATCTGGTGCAGCTGCATTGTACGTGGCAGCCAATCAGCTTCTAACTTCAGTTTGATAAGTTAAGCGTTGACAAAAAAAAAACTGGAAGATGATTGGTTTCTGTGCAGAGCTGTGCCGATTTTGCACTCTCTGGTTTTAGTAAATCAACCCCTATGTGTAGTTGCCTCTATAAGCCTGCAACTTAGGCCCATTCCAGATGAGTGTTCCCTCTTTCCTTTTCTTGATGGGTCTTAATGGAAAATAATGTATTTCTATGGTCACGCAGATGTAAGTGAATTTAAACAAAGGTGTGACTATTTACATCGTTCATACGTTCAAATCTGAATCTGTGAGGATCCGTAAAAGCAATAGAAAAGGGTTTGCATCCCCTTCTGTTTTTGCTGACCCGAATGTGACAAACCAGATGATGCAAATAGATTAAAGCTCTCTGATGCCTCGTACACACAACCAGTTTTCCCGTCGGGAAAACTGCCGTGACAGCTTTTGGCCGGGAAAACTGGCCGTGTGTATGGCCTCGTACACACGGCCGAGGAACTCGACGTGCCAAACACATCGAGTTCCTCGGCCAGTTCAGCCCTGAAGCCGCCGAGGAGCTCGGCGGGCCGAGAGCTCCCAAAGAACAACGAGAAAATAGAGAACATGTTCTCTATTTTCTCGACGAGTTCCTCGGCGGCTCCATCGGGCCGAAAGTGTACACACGACAGAGTTTCTCGGCAGAATCCGGCTCTGACCGAGTTTCTCGCCGAATTCTGCCGAGAAACTCTGTCGTGTGTACGGGGCCTCTGCTCCATGGCAGTTTTCCCGACAGGAAAACCGCTGGGATCCCAGGCAGGAAAAATTAGAACATGTTTTCTTTTTTCCTTCCCCAATTCCCGGCGTTTTTTTCCCAGCAATTTTCCTATGGGAAACACTGCAGTGGAGCATACACAAGGCCGGCTTCCCCGGCCAAAGCTCTCATGGCAGTTTTCCTGCCAGGAAAACTGGCCGTGTGTAGAGGGAAAAAGCTGCCAAGCGGGTTCTTGGCTTTCCCCTCGGCTTTCTCAACGGTAAAAAGTCCCATCTTGTGTAGACATCAAAAAGCCATTAGACTGCTGCTGGATGCCACCATCTTAGATATAATGTCAGCAGGCCAAGAATGACACTGCTGGGCAGCGCCTGAGGGCCCAATGCCAGTAGGGGGCCCTATGAGAGGCTCCTGACAGATGCCCACAGCTTTATTACCCAGGAAGTAGAGGTTCAAGGGAGAAGGCAGTGACCGATGATGCATTACCTGCAGAGGACATTTGACCAGTGGTCGATGCAGCGGCATGCTTGGAGACGAGTGACTCGTGCTGTTTGGGATGACGGAGCCACGGAGATGAGGGCAGCTGCTTCAGCCACTTTTCCTCCTGTGAGGTTCTACACACACACCCCACCTATTTGTTTCCCTTTGGGGTCACTGGAAGGATGGGGCCACAGTCCACATCCCTACCACGGGGACAGCAAGTTAGTGCTGTCCTGTAAAGTGTAGCTGCTGGACAAGACCCATGTCAGTGTGATCCAGTGTGATCCTCCTAAACTTGTATTTGCCAATCTCTTCATCTATGTCTTCTTCTATGTCAGGAGACAAAGCACAGATTACCTGTGGTGAGATCAGGATCATTGAAGGAACAAGTGCTAGGAAACTGGCAGGAATGGATGTACAAAGCTTGGCACACAGGTAATGGTAGGGCACTGCAGGTTCATTCTATAGAATGCAGTAATGACAGGACACTGGGGAGCAATCCCATAGATTGCAGTAGTGACAGGACACTGCAGGGTCATCCTATAGAATGTAGTGATGCCAGGACACGGCGGGTCTCCCGAAGACAGGATACTGCAGGGTCATTTTATAGATTGCAGAGATGACAAGACACTTCAGGGTCATCCTATAGAATACAGTGATGATAGGACACTGCAGTGTTATCCCATAGATTACAGAGAAGGCAGCAGGACACTGTTGCACTTTTTTTTAAGGTAGGAGTAATCTCCCTTGTATGACTTTTACCTGTACATAACCCTATAACAAGGCTTACCTATAGGTACAGTAAATATCTCCTAAACGTGCACCGTTTAGGAGAAATTTACTTTAGATGCAGCTGTTGATGTCACCGGAACAGGCGCTCTGAAAGAACGTTATCCCTGTGCCATTCCTTCAGAGCCATACCGTAAACAGTGACTCCCGCATGCAAGCACTGAGCACCTGCCATGAACATAAAAAATAAATTAAAAATTAAAACAAAAAAAAAAACCATAGGATTATTGCTCTTGCTCTAATGCCGCATACACACCATCACTTTATGTGATGAAAAAAAACGACATTTTCTGTGAAGTAAAAAACGACGTTTTTGAAACTTCAATTTTCAAAGTTGCCTACACACCATCGTTTTTTCACAATGCTCTAGCAAAGCGAGGTTACGTTCACCACTTTTTTCCATTGAAGCTCGCTTCATAACTAGCTTCTGGGAATGCGCGGGTTTAAAAACGTCGTTTTAAACGTTGTTTTTTGCTACACACGGTCAATTTCTGTGAAACAAAAAACGACGTTTTGAAAAACGACACATAAAATTGAAGCATGCTTCAATTTTTTTTTCCGTTTTTCACAAGACATAAAACGACGTTTTCCCCAGGGCTGTGGAGTCGGAGTCGGAGTCGAGGAGTCGGAGTCGGGGGAAATTTTGGGTACCTGGAGTCGGAGTCGGAGTCGGCAAACAATGCACCGACTCCGACTCCGACTCCTACTAAATTTAGATTGGAATAAAAAAAAAAAGCAAGTTTAAATGTCCCAATTCACAAAAAGTTATAATTAATGACTTCTCTACTGTAAGAATAAAGACCAATGCATGCAGGGATGAAGTTCTTTTAAGCAATAGTGGTAACTCCGGATCATCTTCTTCAAATGAAGAATTACACTATGATTCCTTCTTAGACAAAATGGAAGTTGCTAAAGGAAAGAGACGTCGCATAAGCGTTAGAGAACCAGTAAGTGTCCAAATAAAAAAATTCCAACAGGAGTTTTATAAAGCACTAAAAGAAGTTGAAAAGTATGATCGCTCATCAAAACTTACTGTTGAAGAAGCCATCCTTGTTTATCCAGAGATCGTTAGTGATGTGGCCAGAATAGTTACTGCAATGCCACCCACCCAAGTCAGTGTCGAAAGATTATTTTCAGCCCTAAAAATAATAAAGTCTGACTTAAGAGCCTCTATGAAAGAGGATCTGGCAGAGGCAATTCTCTTCCTTAGAACTCTACATTGAATTGATTTGCATTTGCTAAGCCTATAACTACATTTCAAGATTAATATAAACCATTTCTAGGTTTTACAGATTTTGTTTTTGGTTCATTATAGATAAGCTTTGTTTTTGTTCTAAAACAACCAAATAATGTGGTTTGTATTTTTGAACTGGTAAAGATCCTGTTCCTGATGTTTATGCCTGCTGCTACTATCCAGCCACTTGATTGATTAATATTTTTTTTTTTATAAAACTTTGTTTTCATTGTGTTTGTCTTTTGCTTAAACTGTGCAATACAGTAGACTGTTGGCTTCCCAGCCAGTAGTCCTGTGGTAGGCTGCGTTTCTTTCCCTCAAGGAATGTATAAAATACATTCGCATATTAATACAGAGGAGTCGGAGTCGGGGAGTCGGAGTCGGAGTCGGAAGTACATAAAACTGAGGAGTCGAAACATTTATCTACCGACTCCACAGCCCTGGTTTTCCCCCACACACGGTCATTTAAATTGACGTTTTTAAAAATGTCGTTCTTTTTCATCACATAAAGTGATGGTGTGTATGCGGCATAACGCTCGCGGCTTATGTAACCCGTGTGTATCTGGCTCTGATGAAATTGCTAACTCGGCCATTCATATCGTTAAATCCTGCAAACCCTTAAGCAAGACGAAAAAGTGAAGATGGAAGCGCCTTCAACGGTGACAGCGTGCTGCTGGAGGGCTCTGTTTTCAGGTACAGTATTTTTCGCTCTATAAGACGCACCTAGGTTTTAGAGGAGGAAACCCAGAAAAAATATATTCTGAACTGAATGGTGTACTAAAATATTTACCAGTGCCAATAAAATGCAGCCTGATCAATGCCATTAAAGCGGTTCTCCACCCTAAAGTGGAGTCCCGCTGATCGGAACCCTCCCCCCTCCGGTGTCACATTTGACACCTTTCAGGGGGGAGGGGGGTGCAGATACCTGTCTAAAGACAGGTATTTGCACCCACTTCCGGCCACACGCTACGGGCAAAAGACGGGCATTCCGTCACATCCCGTCTGTCGCCCGTTGTGTGCTGGGAACACTCGGCTCCCAGCACACAGCGTGTGAGCCAATCGGCGGGCGCAGCGCGACTCGCGCATGCGCCGTAGGGAACCGGGCAGTGAAGCCGCAGCGCTTCACTTCCTGGTTCCCTCAGCGTGGATGGCGGGGGGAGCAGCAGAGTGACGAGCGATCGCTCGTGCTCTGCTGCGATCGGCACTGGACTCCAGGACAGGTAAGTGTCCTAATATTAAAAGTCAGCAGCTGCAGTATTTGTAGCTGCTGGCTTTTAATATTTTGTTCCCATGGCACATCCGCTTTAAATGCAGCCTGATCAATGCCATGAAATGCAGCCCGAAATGTTTCAATAAAATGCAGCCTGATCAATGCCATGAAATGCAGCCCGAAATGTGCCATTAAAATGCAGCCTGATCAATACAGCCTTACCCAGGCCACCTCCACCTCCCACAGACTGACATTCCTTATGCATCTGCCTGTCACACAGAGCAGCCCTAACGGCCGCCACAGCCCTACTCCATTCGGCCGTTTGGGCTGCTCTGTCTTCTGTGAGTGAGTGACAGGCCCAGCGGGAGATCACCCGGTGCTCGCTGGAGACGGCAGTGCCACCGCCGGCCTGGTATTGTAACATGGCGGCGACAAAGACAGTGGGTCGGGTCTGGTCAGTATTCGCTCCATAAGATGCAGAGACATTTTCAATTTTTTTGGGGGGGAAAAGTGCATCTTATGGAGAAAAAAATATGGTTAGTTATTGCACATTATGATCTAACCTGCCTGGTGCCTTTTCTTTTTTTTTTATGCGGTTTACTACCACTTTAACGTAAGTTCATTTTCCTGGATTTTCTTTATTACCTTATTAAACAATTATTTTGAGCATGATGTCGAGAAATTCTGTGATGAACGCATGTAATGTGGGCAGTGCAATATGTAGGTGGGGTTTTGTGTGGGTGTGGCTTGACTGTGGGGGGTTCCTATGATCTCCTATTGCCCAGGGACCACATGGGTTGTCGGTCTGCTCCTTCTCTATTGTCTTCCCCTTCTCCCCAACCCCAGCTGCTACAAAAAGCAAAAAGGTGTCAGCAGAGTTGGGCCAGCAGAGAGAAGAATAAGGCCGAGAAACTCGACGGGCAAAACACATCGTTTTGCTCGTCGAGGTCCTTGTGAAGCCGCCGAGGATCTCGGCGAGCCAAATTTTCCCATTCTCGTCGGGGAAAAAGAAGACATGCTTTCTTTTTGGCCCGACGTCGGTTTCCTCGTCGAAAAGTGTACACACGACCGGTTTCCTCTGCAAAAAAAAAACCCAGCAAGCTTCTTGCTGGTTTTTGCCGAGAAACTCGGCCGTGTGTACGAGGCCTCAGACACTCCCAGAAGAAGAGAGGCTATGATATGCAAGGAAGGAGGGGGCTGTGCTAGGGAATCGATTATTGCAGGAGTAATATTATTTGCTAATATGTTCAAATGCATTTATGGCGAGAAAACACGATAAGGGTAAGCTTTTAAAATATATTTTCAGTGCTTTTATCTGCAATATTTTAAGTTGGTGCCAGGGTCTCTTTAAGGTACATGTACAGTTAAAAGGCTAGCTGGACATACATGCATGACCCAATTGCCCTCAGTCTTCACAATCTGTTGGTGCACACAAACTTGGGTGTTTGCCTGAATTTTCATTTCAGGTTATAAAGAGGGGAAGAACAATGAATGATCAAACACAGCCTACTTTTGGTGATGGATGTACACAAGGGTGACCTGAAAAGGCTTTTTACATTTTCCATTTGAATTTTTTCCCCAAGAATAGTAGTTGACTGGCAAGTGTCTACTGTAACCATGTACATTAGATCATCAAGTAAATCAGACACAAATGGTAATTTAATGTTTTTAAATATGTGTCTTAATCTAGTATATAACTAACTTTGCTCACTTTATTTTTATTTGATAAAAATCTGCAATATGAAATAAAAGCACAATATATAATAACAAATTAATGTGTACTGTATGTATAGCCATTTTTTTTTTTTTTTTCAGTTAGTGGAGGTAGGGGAGGTTTTAAATCCCTACCCCAGGTTTTTTTTTCAAACTGTATTTTCTGGGGGTAATTCATCTTTATTTTCTGTCTTGGAGAAACCACAGGAAGCAAGAGGAAATCCCTACAAAGTGGGGGAATAAATATTTTAGACAATTGTCACTGAAACAGTTGTCCACACTGGAAAATTTCCCTTCACCTTTTAATCTCCTAACACTGCTAGAATTTTGGATTTCATATGACTTTCTGTCTCCCTCTCATATGTGCATTCAAAATTAGTCACATTTCAGAGAAAGTTGGTGCACATTTTGATTAGTTAAGTTTCTTGTTCAAAGGCAAATTGCAGCAACATCAAGATGCTGTCAGGGCTGGGCTCACTACGTTTATCTCTGGCACTCTGACATTTGGCTTGGCTGGATTATTATACGATCCGGTCCCTGAACTCTGACTATGTTTTGACTATGCTTACTCTGTTTATCTTTTTATTATTATTATTATTATTATTATTAATAAACGAGTGTGATTTAACCACTTCATTACTGGGCACTTAAACCCCCTTCCTGCCCAGACCAATTTTCAGCTTTCAGCGCTGACGCATTTTGAATGACAATTGCGCGGTCATACAACACTATACCCAAATTATATTTTTATAATTTTCTCCCCACAAATATAGATTTCTTTTGGTGGTATTTGATCACCTCTGCGTTTTTTATTTTTTGCGCTATAAACAAAAAAGGCAGAACATTTTGAAAAAAAACACAATATTTTTTACTTTTTGTTATAATTATAACCCAATTTTATTTTTTTAAAAATATTTTTTTCCTCAGTTCAGGCCGATATGTATTCTTCTGCATATTTTTGGTTAAAAAAAAAATCGCAATAAGCGCAAAAGTTATAGCGCCTACAAAATAGGGGATAGATTTATGATTTATTTTTTATTTTTTACTAGTAATGGCGGCGATCTGCAATTTTTGTCAGGCCTGCGATTTTGCGGTGGACACATCGGACACTTTTGACACAATTTTGAACCATTCACATTTACACAGCGAACAGTGCTATAGTAATGCACTGGTTACTGTATAAATGTGACTGACAGGGAAGGGGTTAACACTAGAGGGCGAGGAAGGGGTTAAATGTATTCCCTGGGAGTGATTCTTACTGTGGGAGGAGGGAACTGACTGGGGGAGGTGACCGATCTGTGTCCCTATGTACAAGGGACACAGCATCGCTCTCCTCTCTCCCTGACAGGACGTGGAGCTCTATGTGTAAACACAGAGCTCCACGCCCCTGCTCTGTCACTGCTGATCGCGGGTACCTGGAGGACATCGCGGCCGCCAGGCACGCGCATCGGCATCTCAGCAATGCGCCCGGCACAGTTTTTCCCCGCTGCGTGCGGGGAATGCAAATAAAAGGACATCCAGGGATGTCCACCCAGCAGTTGAGAGCCGCGCTGTGGACGTCTTTCATCTACAGCGCGGGTCTCAAGTGGTTAACTGTACTTTTGTCTCGGTCTGATTCATGGTTTCTGACAGATGCTAATTGTAGGTTCATCTCAATGCAACTATCTAGCTTCAGCCATACGGCCAAGAGACATATGCCACCATCCCTTAATCAAACTCCCTTTCAGTCTCTCCTCTCATTCACGTCACCCCAATACATATGGTATCACAGCTGTATCACCTGATGAGAGAGGGGACCTCCAGGAGTAGACCTCCCTTGTTATCTAAATGTGAATACTACCTGGAAGAGAGATTTTCCGAAGACTGGAGGTTTGTCTTGTTTCGACTCATAATCTGTCTATGTATTTTCAGGAAAAGAACTACAAGATTGTCGCCTTCTATTATCAGACTCTCTTTCAGCTAATCCGTATCTACCTATTGACCCCAAGCTGTTGCCTACCTATTGACCCCAAGCTGATCGCTCCGTTGATCCCCGCTGAGCCGGCAGATGACAGGGCGGTCCCCGCACAATGTGCAGGGACCGCCCTGTCTTTTCTCCGCTCCCCCCTATGGGGGGATTGGATGAACACGGACCGTATGTCCGCGTTCACCCGATCCGATCAGCCAGACGGAAGGAAAAGTAGGTTTTTCCTCCGTCACACTTTGGCGGATCGGAGCGGGTCGGTTGTCAGCGGGCATGTCACCGCTGACATCCGCGGCTCCATAGAGGAGTGCAAAAAACTGACAGACGGACCTGTACGGGCACTCAGTGTGAAAGAGCCCTTAAACCTATGAGAGTTATATATGGGGTTTTGTTCCCCTATGGTCTAAGCCTATTGTGTATGTTTTGAGATTGTTTATATATATATATATTCTGTTTTTGAATTATATTTGATGTCAGGAAAGTCCCATACACCCATAATACAATTTGTTGAATATGTATTTATTTGTATTTATTGAACAGATATAACAAGTTAATTGTTAAGGTTCACATACAATTTAAAGTTCATCTTAAATGGAAAAATGTAATCTAACAGGAGAACAATTATAATTTCTGCAATTAATAATCTTCACGATTTATTAAATGTTTTGTGCAATTTATTCTATTCTTTTTATTCTCTTCTGTGATCCAAAATCAGTGGGAAGCATGCCTTCATTTAGCTAAATACTTGATTCATGCAAAGATCAAAACAAACTCTCAGCAGTATATTACCTTGTTACAACACGATCCTGCAGTGCAGCTTACAGGCCTCAGACTTTCTTTTCTTATAAACATTCTTAATAAAATTGATTATACACTTTAAACCTGAAAGGAAATGTTTAACTCTCTGGATAAAAAAACAATACATTGTATGATTACACATCATCTTTATTTACTGCTGGAGATTTTCAGACTACCCCTTTTCGGTCAAGTTGACCATAGTGATTGAATTACTTTGACCAGAGCTTTGTACAAATCATTGGTTGTACACAGGGATGGACTGGGACAAAAATTTGGCCCTGGACTTTATCCAGACTGGCCCACTTTGACAGGTCTCTCCCACAGCGGCTGGACAACTCCTGCACCCCCCCCCCCAGCCACCCCAGCCCCCTCTCCCCCTTCACTAGCCACTAGCCATTTTACTTTATTAGAGTAGAATGGCTGGTACTGGTACTCTTATAGGCAGTACCAGTGGGGAAGCTAGAGATTATTTCTCCCGGGGCAAAGAATCAGTTTGGTGCCCCCCCCCCTTATGGGACAAGATTAGGCAGAAGTGAGAAACTCCCAGACCGCTGTCACTGAAGCTGGCCCACTGAGCCATCGGCCCACCGGGAAACTCCCTGTAGTCCCAATGGCCAGTCCATCCCTGGTTGTACAGTCATATATGCAAATAGCAACAACTTTGACTACAAGATAAAAGATTTCACCATAGACTTGACAGTGACAAATAACATAAGGTTCATACCTAACAGTAGGGAAACTGACATACAAGAAATCATGTATTTTGAGATCCCACCATACACTGTAAATTTCAGTAATAATGATCATTCATAAAATGTTTTTTCAATACTTTAGATATGTATGTGTTTTCTTCTGCCCTTGAAGATAAAAAAAAAGGTTTGGAACTTTATATGAGGCTCGGGGGATGTGAAGCCAAGTGCTTCACACCCTGATTCTTGAGTAAAAAGGAAGGAGAGTGGGACTTTACATAAGGCATGCATCCAAGGCGATAACACAATATAAATGAGTCTGGCAGGTACCTAAAATAATAGAACTTAGGAACATTGCATGAAAGCATTGCATAACAACAATTGGCAATCAATAGTTTAATTGTATATAGAATATGACAGTAAAAATATGACAATAATAATAACATGATAATATAATAGCATAGTAAGTTCATACTGTAAACATTATAAAGGACCAAATACATTGAAGTGTGTCTCCATAGCAAATAACTGTAACCCTGATTCATTGGTACAATCCAATTAGCATATGAGGTAGTTGATGGTAGTATTGCAATATAAAAGTAAAAGGGGCATCTATTGGCTTGATGTGTTTCATGGCGACTGACACTCTTCAGGAGCAGGTATGAGGTAGATGTCCATAAATATTAACCACTTCAAAACTGCACGCCGTCATATGACGTCCAAAAAGGGGATCTCTTATCCCGGGTGACATCCTGTACTTTGTGCGGTGATAGCTGAATGATGCCTGCACCTAGAGGCATCATTCAGATATAATTTTGTTCCGGCGGCTATCCTGCGCACCATAAGAACGATCATAGCGGTGGTTCTGCACACGTAAGTCCCGCCCACGTATGCCCACATATGTAAACGTTGTTCAAACCACACATGTGAGGTGTCGCCGCGTGCGTTAGAGCGTGTGCAACAATTCTAGCACTAGACATCCTCTGTAACTCTAAACTGGTAACCTGTAAAAAATGTAAAGCGTCGTCTATGGAGATTTTTAAGTAACGAAGTTTGGCGCCATTCCATAAGTGTGCTCAATTTTAAAGCATGACATGTGAGTGAGTGAGGGAAAAACTTATATAGCCCAGCACATGCGAACTAAATCACCTCTGGGCGCTCGTTGTTCCTGTCTCTCTTGATATCAAAAGAGATGAGTTTTGATCTGTCTTCTGAAGGCCAAGTGGTTCTCCTCCAACCGAATGCTGGTTGGTAAAGCGTTCCATAGTCTGGGACCCTGGAGCGCAAATCTTCTTTCTCCTTTGGATTTGTATTTGGCTTTGGGTATCTGGAGCAGATTTTGGTCGGTGGATCGCAGAACGCGATTGGGGTTGTAAGTTTTTATTTTTTCACATAGATATTGAGGGGCCCTTCCATGGATGCACTTATGCGTCAGACAGAGTGTTTTAAAAGCAATTCTGTTTTTTACAGGCAACCAGTGAAGGGCTCTCAGTGAAGGTGAGATTGATTCCCATGTTTTTTTCCCAGTTGCAAGTCTGGCGGCCGTATTTTGAACGACTTGCAGACGAGAGATTTGGTACTTAGGGAGTCTGAGGTAAAGGGAATTTGCCTAGTCCAGTCTGGAGTTAACAATTGTTCCCACCACGACTGCTATGTCTTCTTTAGGTATAAAAGGGATAAGTCTGCGTAGTAGGCGCAGCAGATGGTGAGATCCGCTGACTACTGACCCTATTTGTGTGTCCATTGTCATGTAGGTGTCGAAGATGACCCCAAGACTTTTGACTTTGGCGCTAGGGGTGATGATTTGGCCCAGAATGGGTGGGGGTGTCCAAGTTGGTTCTTACGACTGGCGTGAAACAGGAGAAGGTCTGTTTTGGAGCTGTTGAGTTTAAGATAACTCTTTGTCATCCAGTTTTCTATCAAAGAGAGGCATGTCTCTAGACTGAGATGATGATCCTTTTTGTTGCAGATGCGAAAATACAGTTGAGTGTCATCTGCATATGAGTGATAAAGTAGTTTTTGGCTACTAATGATTTCAAAGAGAGGGCGGAGATAGATGTCGAACAGCACCAGCGACAGAGGGGATCCTTGAGGGACTCCGCATGACACAGTGCGTTTTTCAGAAGTGAAAGGTCCCAATTTCACTATTTGTGACCGGTTTTCCAGAAAAGAGGAGAACCATGATAGGTCGCTTTCTGCGACTCTGGCTACTTCTGCTAGCCGAGCCAGTAATAGTTTGTGATCTACCGCGTCGAAAGCTGCGCTTAGGTCCAACAGTACCAAAAGAAAAGATTCTCCTTCGTCTGCGGCCTCGAGAGCGTCATCCCATATTTTGAGCAGTGCTGTTTCCGTCCCGTGTCCAGGACGGAAACCAGATTGATGATTTGTACATGTAGGAGACAAGTGCCAGAATAGGCCCGGTATGGAGGTGGGTTTTAAAGCCCTGTATTGAAGTGGTTAAAATATACATTTTACTTATGGAAAGATTGTATGGTAGGTCTTTCTATAGGGAGAGGAGGGGTATTTCCCTGAACTACTTACAGGTATGCCTATGAATTTAACACCTCAGAGTTGGGGTTTGGCCTACACTCTTAATTCACCATTCATTTTGCTATCACAGTGGGGCATATTTTGTTATCCCAATTACTATGCACCTATCCTACACTTTTTGTTACTTCCCTACCGCTTGACTGGTCTTCCGGTCGGCCTCCAGCCCTCCACGCCTGTGCCCAGATTCATAGGCATACCTGTAAGTAGTTCTGGGAAATCGTCCCCTCCTCTCTCTATAGAAAGACCTACCATACAATCTTTCCATAAATAAAATGTATACTTTAATATTTATAGACATCTACCTCGTACCTGTTCCTGAAGAGTGGCAGTTACCACGAAATGCGTTGAGCCAAAAATGCCACTTTACTTATATATTGCATTACTACCATCAACTACCTCATATGCTAATTGGATTGTACCAATGAATCAGGGTTACAGTTATTTACTATGGAGACACGCTTCAATGTATTTGATCCTTTATAATGTTTACAGTATGAACTTATTATGCTATTATATTATCATGTTATTATTATTGTCATATTTTTACTGTCATAGTCTATATACCAGGGATGGGGAACCTTGGCACCCCAGATGTTTTGGAACTACATTTCCCATGATTCTCAACTACACTGCAGAGTGCATGAGCATCATGGGAAATGTAGTTCCAAAACATCTGGGGTGCCAAGGTTTGCCATCACTGCTCTATACAATTAAACTATTAATTGCCAATTGTTGTTATGCGATGTTCATAAGTTCTAATATATTACCGTAGGTACCTTCCAGACTCATTTATATTGTGTTATCTCCTTGGATGCATGCCTCATATAAAGTTCCACCCGCCTTTTTGCTTTACCATGTTCAGTTGTTGATTAAAGAAAACCATATAGGCAAAGATAAAAATAGTCTATTTATAACCGTAGAAACAAATCCAGCCTAAAAGATTAATTGTCCCTTCCACATAGGACTCTTGTGATTTTCAGCCAATAAAGTATGTGAGATTTTTGAACAAATAATCAATTTGAAATAGCATGTTTCCTTAGTCCATTGTCTTAAAGTCAACCTGTGTCAAGGCAATGGATAATATTTATATATACCTAAAGAGCAACTTAATCTCCCCAGCAGATCTTGTATTTCTTTTCCCACTTGTCCTGTCTGCTGAGTTGTCCTCAAAAAACATACTCACCCGATTGCTGTGATCTGTTGAATCACTACTGCATGTAGTGGGCCCAGTGCTGCCACCTTAATTTTTTTTATCATAGGGAACTGGCAGCTAACCCCCGGATGATGTGCCACCAAGTCTGCCCTCCTCCGAACACTGTGCTGAAGCTGAGGCTTCGGGAGTGGAGGAGACTTGGAGGGAGTGAGCAAACTGTAGTCCAAAAAAAAAAAAAAAAAAAGTAAATGAACAAACAAAAAATAAATAAGAAATTCAGCATTTTAGATTGCAGGTGGTGGGAGTCTTGTAGGGATTTAAAGTTGAACTTCAGCTTTAGATACACTTGACCTAGTTTGCTTGGGCCAAGGTGGCCCAAACAAACTATGTCCCCTCACTAAAGTGAGGCCACTGGATGTGCTGCATAAACTGTAGGTAGCTGAGGCTATATACAACATACCACACTGTGTTCTGGGTTCGAGTAGAGACTTCCTGTTTCATACCCGAAACACCTTATGCCGCGTACACACGATTGGTCCATCCCATGAGAACGGTCTGATGGACCGTTTTCATCAGTTAACCGATGAAGCTGACTGATGGTCAGTCGTGCCTACACACCATCGGTTAAAAAAACGATCGTGTCAGAACGCGGTGATGTAAAACACAACGACTTGCTGAAAAAAACTAAGTACAATGCTTCCAAGCATTTAACTTGATTCTGAGCATGCGTGGATTTTTAACCGATGGTTGTGCCTACTAACGATCGTTTTTTTTCCCATCAGTTAGGAATCCATCAGTTAAATTTTTAACCGATGGTTATATAACCGATGGCGCCTAAACACACGATCGGACCATTCTCATTGGTTTAACCGATTGTGTGTACGCGGCATTAGAGTCTATCTGATTGGCGCTTGGCCATTGAGAGAAAGCAATGTATTCTATCAATGAAAACAAAGCTCTGAAGTGAAATTGCACTCTGAAAGTAATTTTTCCCCAGAGCTTAGTGAATACGGTGAAACTTCACTTTGCAAAGAATGCCCAATAATGTGCACTAAAAATAAAAAAATGCAATGGGAAGCTAAAAATGCAACTTCCCTTGCAAAGTGAACACGAGGGGCTGTATTGCTGTTGATCCAGTCCTGAGATTTACACAGCTCTGCCAGACAGCGCAGCTAAGTTGGTGATCTGACCTTTCTCTGCTGCAATTAGGTAAGACAATTGGGTGACAATTCTTCTGTTCTATCCCTATTTCACCATTGTTCTACTAAGTAGAGGTCTTCTGCTTAGTGGATAACAGCAAGTTCATACCAATTCAAATTTAGGTACTTAAAGGGGTTCTTCAGTAATTTCTTTAAAAACTGTAGCTGTTGACTTTTAATAAACAAACACTCACCTGCCCAGGGATCCAGCACCTCACCCAAACCGGTTTCTTTAGTGGTCTTCCAGTCCTCACGCAAGCATAGCACATTCTGTGGAGATGACGGGTGCAACGGCAGTCATCATTCAGATAACTTTTTTTTTCTGTCGGTGATTGCCTGCAAAGTAAAAACAATCATAGCCACTGTTCAGCCACTTTATTGTTTTTATAGGTGGCCGGAAGGGACGTCTCCCCTCCTGCTGTCCTCTGGTGCTTCTACAGGCTCGCCTGTGCAATACCATAGAGCTAACCGAAGACCAGATGGTCCCCAACCATCTCTATGACCTTTGGAGGTTGAGCAAGACATTCTGACCTTACTGCCAAGTTTTTAACTGGAAAGACCAAGGTCTTTTTTTTTTTATCTCAGGCTTTCCAGCATAGTCTTATAGACCCCATATCTCTCTGTAAAGAGCATCTGTCATGCACCATTCCTATTGCTATTTAAAGAGCCCCCATCTCCATGTGCTTACACACAGAAGCGAACGCATACGTACATCGCAACTGCATACGTACGTCGCGACTACATACGTAATTGGCATGCAAACCACAATTCTGGTCCAAGATCTCCTCTGTGACTATAAACAGGTAGCCTGTAAAAACGTATAGGCCTCATGAACACTGGATTTTTGAATGTTTTTACAGCAGCTGTTTTTGGCAGTAGACTTTTTTTGTACAGTCATTAAACTCTCCATCATGGTATCCTAAAAAACGATGTTGCAAAAACTTTGAAAAACTCACTGCAAAGCTACGGACGTTCCCAGTGTGCATGAGGCCTTAAAGCGCCACCTATAGAGATTTTTAAGTACCAAAGTTTGGTGCCATTCCATGAGTGTGCGAAATTTTAAAGCATGACATGTTAGGTATCTATTTACTCAGCATAACATCAACTTTCAGATTATACATAAAAATCGGGCTAACTTTAGTGCTTTGTTTTTTTTATTCATGAAACAATTCCCCCCCCCCCCAAAAAAAAAAGTGTATCAAAAATCGCTGCACAAAACGCATGACATAAAAGGTTGCAACGATCGCCATTTTATTCCCTAGGGTCTCTGCTAAAAATATATATTAAATGTTTGGGGGTTCTGAGTAGTTTTCTAGCAAAAAAAATGATTTTTACATGTAGGAGTGGAATGCCAGAATAGGCCAGGGCTGGAAGTGGTTAACTGTGGGCAGCCAGGTGTGATTTCTTATGGCTTCACAGCCGTTGGCCACTGCACATGCGCAAACTGTGCTGCACTTTGTAAATGGTCCCACTGCCTTCTGGGACCTGTGACTTGTCCCAGAAGGCTCACTCCAATTTTTTTTCCAAATGTGGTAGAGGGGGCAGGGGGATTTGGAGGAGGAAGAAGAGAACTTCCCCTTATGGGTGAAGTTCTGCCTTAAACTAGTTACATTTTGAGCCCTGGTTCACACTGGGCTGCGGGAGTGAAGCCGTGCGAGTTCAGTTAAACTCGCATGGCTTCACTCCCGCTGGCAGTCCCGATTTCGGGTGTGATTTGAGAGACATATGTGCAGGTTTCTGCACAGATGTCAATATAAATCGCTGCCCGAAATCGCAAAAAGTAGTAAAGGAACTACTTGTTAAAATCGGTGCAGCGCCGCAAATGCGGCGTCGCACCGATTAGGACCGTGTCATTGCCGACAATTGCCGGCAAATGCCGCCGATTTGAAATGCGATTTCACATGTGAAATCGCATCTCAAATCAAAGCAAATCGTACCCAGTGTAAACCTGGGCTAAGACAGATTTACTGCCCCATTATTTTCTATTCCTGTAATCAAAGCTGCTGACAGTTGTGGCCCATCCGTTAGGGGTGCCTTGGGAGCGCCGCCCCCTCTCTCCTCGCCACCCCCATATGCATTATGGATAGATTCATGCATAGCATGTGTAGCGCCTGGCTATTTTCAGAGCCGGTGCTATTGTAAATTTAGGGGAAGTTCAGAGAGGTAGTTGGCTCTGAACCTGTTATTTGGTTAAATTTGGGGTCTCTGCTCCAGCTTTGGCTATACTGTCTGTGCATACTGTCGTTGTCTGGGGTACTGAGTTCCGCCCCAGGCCGACAGGTGGCAGGAGTAGGGTCAAGTTTAGTTGAATATCTGCTCTCAGCAGCCTATCAGGAGGGTTGGCCACCTCCCTGTGCATGCTGGGGAGAGGTATTTAAAGGGCAGGCGCCATTAGTTTCCATCGCTGTGCTCCCGCCCTTGAGCTGGGCAGTCACCCCACCACCCCCGTGTGTGGCCCTCCTGGCCGGGATGTGTGCGCGTGGGTGACGCAGTGTTCCTGGCTCCGGGACCACGTTGGTCTGGAGCGCATTCATCTGTTTGATGGATCCAGTGAGTCGACTGGGTCCCTAATTTTCCAGATGGTCCTGGGCTGTCCGTCAAATTGGAGGAAGCCGCCTGATGAGGAACCTGTTGGCGGGATACCGAGCATGAGGCTGGCATTTCAGGAGAGGCCTGTCCATTCATCAGAGGACAACTTTGGTTCTGAGAGGCTGGACGCAGGTCGCCTATCAGTTGCTGATTTAACCGGGTGCTGAATCCAGTCAAGAAGGATTTTGGACCGAAATTGTCTCCAATCTTCAGGAGGGTCTGTGGCAGAGACTTAATCCTATTCATCCGACTGGCTGCCAGGCTGGTGAGAGAGGCCTGTCCAGATGCACTATACCCACTCTGGCTAGAGTGGCGAAGAAAAGTTGTCGTAGGAAGCAGGACTGTTTCCAAAAGACACTGGGCTAGATTCAGAAAGAGATACGACGGCGTATCTCCTGATACGCCGTCATATCTCTGAGTTCCGTCGGTCGTATCTATGCGCCTGATTCATAGAATCAGGTTCCGCATAGATATCCCTAAGATCCGACAGGTGTAAGTGACTTACACCGTTGGATCTTAGGCTGCAATTCCAGGCCGGCCGCTAGGTGGCGTTTCGTTTTTTTTATGCGACGAATATGCAAATGAGGATTTACGCCGATTCAGAAACGAACGACCGCCCGGCACATTTTTTTTACGTCGTTTGCGTTCGGCTTTTTCCGGCGTATAGTTACCCCTGCTATGTGAGGGGTATCCTATGTTAAGTATGGCCGTCGTTCCTGCGCCGAGTTTTGAAATTTTACGTCATCTGCGTAAGTCGATTCAGAAAAGAGCTGGACGTAAGTTACGCTCACGTCGAAACCAATGACGTCCTTGCGACGTCATTTGGAGCAATGCACGCTGGGAAAGTTTACGGACGGCGCATGCGCAGTTCGTTCGGCGCGGGGACGTGCCTGATTTAAATTTTACACGCCCCCTACCCGCCGAATTTGAATTCGGCCGGGGGATTTACGCTACGCCACCGCAACTTTACAGGCAAGTGCTTTCTGAATAAAGCACTTGCCTCAAAAACATGTGGCGGCGTAACGTAAATCAGATAGGTTACGCGGATCTAAAGATCCGCTGACCTATCTGAATCTAGCCCACTGACTTTACTGCAGCTCTCATCCAGTACCCTAGACGGCAGAGATACAGAGGTAACGTGCCACCCAAAACAAACCAGCAGCTGCTTTGGGGGGTAGTGCTACACATGAATCTATCCATGGCCGCAGCGGCCACCCTCTTTTTATGCGTCCGACCCCTTTCAGGGCACCGGGTGCATGAATTACAGCAGCCATTTTTTTAAGCACCTGGTTAGAGCCAGAGGCTTTAATAGGCTTCAAAATAGTGTGGGCTCGGGTCACAGAGGATGCTTCCGGAGCCCACCCAGGTGTGTTCGTTGTTGAAACACTGATTCTCAATCCGGCCAATCAGAAGCGGGTGTGAGACCCGTTTTCCGATTGGCTGAAAAGAGAAGACTCCTGATTGGCTGCCGGTAAGGGAGAAAACAGAAGCCGCCACCGGTGATGGGGTAAGTGCTATCTACGTACCAACCGGCGGGGGACCGGCTGCCACTGGTTGCTGACTAATTCACTTCCACAGGATCACTAATCCTGGGGACCTTGTATAAAATATGGAAGAATAAGAAACAGGTGTTACTTTCTAACACACATCTGATAAAATCACAACTCATATTGCCCTAACCTTATACATTGGACATCTGATTTCCTTTTCCTGGTTTCCATTGTGTAGATACAGTTCATATGCTGAATAAAGAAATGTCTACAGAAACGTGAATGATAACGAATAGCTAAAACATGATGGGGGAAGGTCTACACTCAATGCTGTACAATAATAGACAACAGGTTAGATTTCCAGTTACACTGGATCTGAACCTGCTTTATTTGTGTTCATTTATCACTGTCCTGTAATTTTATCTCCACGAGAACACAGTGAGGCGCACACACAGCGTTTGCTATAGCTGCATCTAAACTTGTGTTGTTTGAACAACAATACTCATTCACGGAAATCTGTCCTGAGAGAAATATAGAAATATGAAGGCTCACATTGCAGGACAACATCTATAAAAGCTAGTTGTCTGGCTTACCCAGAACACAATGCAGATAAAGAAAGTGTGAAGGTAATCTAGCCATACACTTTTAGCTTTTCCTTGTTAAACCTCCAGGCTAAAGGAAGGAAGATCAGTGGACTAACGCAGCGGTCCCCAACCTTTTTGGCACCAGGGACTGGTTTTGCGCGAGGGGGGAGGGGGGTTAAGGAGTCAGTTTGAAGTAGTTAAAACAGTACCACAGTGTCCTCGGTTCCCCTTCACATCTCAACCCCCCTTTACATCACAGTGCCCCTGTTAGTAAGGCACTTGCACTAGTACAGCTGAAGCTGCTAGAGCTCCAGGGGTGCACAGGTGCAGATGTGCAGGTGCCATTTTGCCTGTGCATAATCGTGCGCGTATGCGCATTCCCCATCGCTAATGTTGGTGCCATGACACTATTTAAACTGCAACAGTGCTATTAGCCATTTCTCTTTGATCTGCAGCTATTACCCGTGTTCCTTCATCTGTTCCTGTATTGACTCTATTGACTGTTATTTACCTGGCTTGCCTTGACCTTGCTGGAGCGGTTCCTGCTCTGACCTTGGCCTGTCTCTAGATTTTCTCTGTCTCTGTTCATCTGCCTAATTCAACGTTGCAGACCTCTGTTTGTACCCCGATGATTCGTTAACTGCCGTCTTTGCCTGCATCTGATGGTCTGTTGCCGACTTGGCTTGTCTCACCTTGCATCCAGTTATTCTCCAGCTCTACTCTGCATGCTACCGATAGACCGGGAGGACAGAGAGCCATGGAGGACACAGGAGCCCGCTTCCGTCACCTGCTGCATGTCCCACAGCTTGCTCGGATGGGGTAACCATTTGCCGGTCAGATTGTTAGCGGGGGGGTCACAGAGGCTACATATGATGGGCACAGAGGCTACATATGATGGGCACAAGCTGGATATGATGGGCACAAACTGCATATGATGGGTGCAGAGGCTGCATATGACGGGCACATGCACTGCATATGATGGGCACATGCACTGCATATGATAGGCACAGTGGCTACATTTGATGGGCACAGTGGCTGCATTTGATGGGCACAGTGGCTGCATTTTATGGGGCACAGTGACTTGTTTGCGCCCCCCAAAAATTTTGAGCACCAGCAGCCACTGCATTCCACAGATAGTTAGTGCCATTTAATACAATGGATAACCCGTGTACATGTGTTGACATGCATGAAAGTGGCACTAGACTCTGGTTTCAAAAGAATATTTTCAAGGGACATTGCTTACTAATAATCTGATATGTCCCTTGTGCTGCTGATTCCTGAGTTTCTTCAAATATTCCTCATCCGTTGCATCCCCAGCTGTAATTTTCCACTGTGGCAGCGGCTTATAGAGCTGAGACTGGCATTAATAAAGAATGCCTGACTACGCCCACCCTTTTTGCCCAACGCTGCCGTTTATAGAAGCTGTATTAGGATCCATAAATAGAGGGGATGGACCTTTCATTCATCTGCCATTCCTCCATTCATAGATCGTAAGGATTCATAGATAGCTCTAACCAGGGCTTTTTTTCAGCAGGAACGCAGGGGAATGCAATTCCGGCACCTCCAGAACTGAATGTATGTAATGGCAAGGGGTGCTGGGGTGTGCTGGGGGGCCTTTTGATGCTGAGAGGATCTGTTTTTGCCTAGGGGGGGTTATTGTGGCTGGGGTGGGTCTTATGTTATTGGGGGTCTGTCATTGCTGGGAGGGATCTACTGTTGAGGTAGTCTCTATTGATGCTGGCTGCTGGGGAATGTATTGTTTCTGAAGAGGATCTATATTTGTAGGGTAGTCCATTGTTGCTGGGGAGGTCTACTGTTGCTGGTGAGGGATCTATTGTTGCTCAGGGTGGGTCTTCTGTTGCAGAGGGTCAACCGTTGCTCTGAGGGTTCTACTGTTGAGGAAGGGGGGTCTAATGTTATTGGCTGTTGGAGGGTCTATTGATGCTGGCTGTTGGGAGTCCATTGCTGCTGGGGTGGATCTATTTTCGCTGGGGTATCCATTGTTGCTAGAATACTATTTTACTGCCTTTATTGTTATTATTAACAAATTCCATACAAAATACTTAGCACCACAAAATGATTGGTTCTCTATTCTCTAAAATGGGTGGTACTGGGAGGTGGGTAAGGGGTTGAACAAAGGAATGGTGCTTGAAGGTGGGTAGGGGCAGAGTCAAGGGGTGACTCGGAAGGGAGGAGTTCCCATGTCCTGTCGAGAAATGCCCCCTATCGAGAAATTCCAGATTTGTTTGTCATCGATAAAAATTCCGCCCCCCGCACTGCCCATCATTTAAATATCCGCCCCCTTCATGTATCTATCCGCCCCTCTCCTATATGTACATGCCTCAACAACGCGCCTCAATAGCTGATCTTCAACTTGGCTCCATGCGGCGCATGCCCAGTTACACCCATGCACTATTCAAACAGAACACCGGCACCCATTCTCTGAGAAAAAAAGCCCTGGCTCCAATTAATCAACGTTAACTAATGAATTCATATACGCAGTTGGCTAATAGAGCCAAACTCGATGATGTTCATGAACACATTGCAAACACATTTTAAATTGGGAAAGAAAATGGCAACGTGTTTGGCATCTAGTTTGCATATATTCATAATTTAAAAATCAATAAATCACGTTAAAAAAATCTCCTTGTCACAATCCAAGGAATTGTTCGTTGTTACTCCCTACCCCCTTCTGTGACCCATCTGAAAGTTCTTGAAGAGTTGTCAACATCCATATGAAGGCTGTAATTACTGACAGCTGGGGGCAGTAACTCAAAAGAAGATTCCTGCAAGCTATGTTGTAAAACAAGAGTGCAAACAAAGGCTTGTTGTTTGAGGTATGTGTGGAAAACAGTAAATACATTATTAGAGCACACATATTACTATATAGAGCTTATGAAAAAAGCCCTGCTCTTACTGTAAGGCTGTACTGCTTGAAGTTGGAATTAGGAGTTTGGCTTTAAAGGCGCATTGCCAGCAGTAATAACCCTTTTTGGCCGCTAGCGGGGGTTAAAACCGCACCGCTAGAGGCCGAATACCGCCGCAATTCTGCGGCAATTCCAACGGTATAGCACCACTATACCATCAGCGCACCTCCCGCCCCAGTGTGAAAGGGGCCTTACAGACTCTGCTATTCTCCTGGATGTTGCATAGCAGTTACTTCCTACACGGATCTATGCCTATACCAACTTTCTGGGGACATATATCGGCCTAGATTTATTTTTATATAACTCATAAAGTGCAGCGCTACTGGATAATAAATATTATAATACCGTGTGAATGTAGTCCATATAATCACTGTGCCATATACACATCCAAAAGTCTTTCTATAAACGTAATCTACTGCTGTGCTCCATTGTGTTTATAGAAAGACTTTTGGATGTGTGTATAGCACAGTGATTATATGGACTACATTAACACGGTATTATAATGTTTATTATCCAATAGCACTGCACTTTATGGGTTATATATGGTTTTTGGTGTCATGAAATCACTAAGTAGTGTTCAGTGGCAACTGATGGATTTTTGATCACATTGTATTTTATTAGCACTGTACAGTATTTATGTACAGTTCATCTGGAAATTATTCACAGCGCTTCACTTTTTCCATATTTTGTTATGTTACAGCCTTATTCTAAAATGGATTAAATGTATTATTTTCCTCAACATTCTACAAACAATACCCCATAATGACAACATGAAAGAAGTTTGTTTGAAATCTTTGCTAATTTATTAAAAAAAAAAAAATAACATGTACATAAGTATTTACAGCCTTTACCATGTCACTCAAAATTGAGCCCAGGTGCATTCTGTTTTCACTGATCATCCTTGAGATGTTTCTTCAACTTTATTGGAGTCCACCTGTGGTAAATTCAGTTGATTGGACATGATTTGGAAAGGCACACACCTGTCTACATAAGATCCCACAGTTAACAGTGCATGTCAGAGCACAAACCAAGCCATGAAGTCCAAGAAATTGTCTGTAGACCTCGAGACAAGATTGTATGGAGGTACAGATCTGGGGAAGGGTACAAAAAAATTCTGAAGCACAGTGGCCTCCATCATCTGTAAATGGAAGAAGTTTGGGACCACCAGGACTATTCCTAGAGTGGGTTGCCCGGCCAAACTGAGCGATCGGGGGAGAAGGGCCTTAGTCAGGGAGGTGACCAAGAACCCGATGGTCACTCTGAAAGAGCTCCAGAGTTTCTCTGTGGAGAGAAGAGAACCTTCAAGAAGAACAACCATTTCTGCAGCACTCCATCAATCAGACCTGTATGGCAGAGTGGCTAGACGGAAGACACTCCTTAGTAAAAGGCACATGACGGCTTGCCTGGAGTTTGCCAAAAGGCATCTGAAGGACTTTCAGACCATGAGAAACAAAATTCTCCGGTCTGTTGAAACAAAGATTAAACTCTTTGGCCTGAATGACAAGCGCCATGTCTGGAGTAGGGATGAGCTTCGTATTCGAGTCAAACTCATGTTCGACTCGAACATCGTATGTTCGATCGTTCGTCGAATTACGAACGCTTTGGGCCGTTCGCGCCAAATTCGAGTGGCGTGTCACGGCCCATAATTCACTGCAGCATCGCAGTGCATTGCTGGCTGATGATTGGCCAAGCATGCACTATGACCCGCATGCTTGGCCAATCACAGCTTGCAAAAAACGGAGAGCCATAATTGACCAAAGCCAGGGTGGCTTTGGCCAATTATGACTCAGGGAGTTTAGTACACGCCCCACACTATAAAAGGCAGTCTGCAGGTCGGCCTTGTGTAGTGTGTTGCGGTGGTTAAGAGAGAGAAGACAGAGAGAGAGAGAGAGAGTGTAATTTGTTGTAGGTAGATAGAGCAGGCAGGCAGGCAGGATAGTCAGTTAAAGTTACAGTGTGTAGAGCAGTGTTTTTCAACCTTTTTTTTACCAAGGCACCCTTTAAAATCTGTCAGAATCTCAAGGCACACCAAACCAAAAATGTATAAAAAAAATCTCCATAAGCAACGCTTTAAAAAAACCTTTACAGGTTACATGTTTAGAGCTAAAGAGAATGTCTAGCACTAGTATTATTGCACTTGCTCTAATGTGCGGTGATACCTCACATGTGTGTTGTGAATACTGTTTACATATGCGTGTGCATATCCACTTGCGTAGGGATGGGGAGGGTGCTTAAAAAAATAAATATTGTCTTAAACTTTTTTTTCTTTTCACTGTGCCTTTTAAAAAATGTTTTAATATAATATACATGGGCTATGTGGGTTAATATTGATAATGATAACTGTATACTTCAATACTGCAGTTTGGCCACAGTGCAGGTGTAGCGCAGTGTACCTGCGGTTTTCATGTGGTTTCTCATAAACTTCTATTATGTAGTACATTTTTGGTACATTTTCTGAAAGCACACCAAAAATGAGGGACATAATAGAAGTCTGAGAAACCACATGAAAACCGCAGGTACACTGCGTTACACCTGCACTGTGGCCAAACTGCAGTATTGAAGTATACAGTTATTATCAATAATAACCCATATAGCCCATGTATAAAATATAACATTTAAAAAAAAATCACCATGCCTGCAATGAAATGAGGCAATGTGAAAGTGCCAACAGGTGTAATGTAGTTTCTTCTTTTTATATAAACAATGCCTGCAGCCTGCAATAAAACTATTAAACATGTTTCACATTGAAAATGACAGTAAATAGACAGAAAATACTGTACCCGTGTCTCCTCACTGTTCTTCCACCTCCACTTTACTTGCGTTCTTCCCCTCAGGGAAAAGCGCGCCAGCCAGAGTCCTCTAGCTGCCGCGGCTCACACGTCACACATAGCAGTGCGTGAGTGCGCCCGACCCTCCCATAGCAACCGATGACGTACTCGGTTGGCAAGACGCTTTCGGGAGGCCCGCACAGCCAGCACAGCTTCCCGAGTGCCTGTTGCAGTGGCAATTGAGCTTTACACAGCGGACCGGCACCGCTGTAATAACGAATATTAACCAAGTGGCTAGAAGTAGTTGTGACATCAGATAGCTGCCATAGCTGACATATTGGGGGTCATTTTGCCGCGGCACACCTGGGGACTCTTCACGGCACACCAGTGTGCCGCGGCACACTGGTTGAGAAACGTTGGTGTAGAGGATATATATGCATCCCAGGTGTTGTATATATATTTATATACTGTATAGTTTAGCTAGATCCACTCTTCCTAATTTACTGACAGGCAGGCAGGTGATTGTGCTAGCTGCAGTATTCTCACGTGGTGTACTGCCTGTGTCCTCTGCAGTGTGCACCTAAAGCTACATGGTGTGTGTACTGCCTGTGTCCTCTGCAGTGTGCACCTAAAGATATGTGGTGTGTGTACTGCCTGTGTCCTCTGCAGTGTGCACCTAAAGCTACATGGTGTGTACTGCCTGTGTCCTCTGCAGTGTGCACCTAAAGCTACGTGGTGTGTGTATTGCCCATGTCCTCTGCAGTGTGCGCCTAAAGCTACGTGGTGTGTACTGCCTGTGTCCTCTGCAGTGTGCGCCTAAAGCTACGTGGTGTGTGTACTGCCCATGTCCTCTGCAGTGTGCACCTAAAGCTATGTGGTGTGTACTGCCTGTGTCCTCTGCAGTGTGCACCTAAAGCTATGTGGTGTGTACTGCCTGTGTCCTCTGCAGTGTGCACCTAAAACTACGTGGTGTGTGTACTGCCCGTGTCCTCTGCAGTGTGCACCTAAAGCTACGTGGTGTGTGTACTGCCATTGTCCTTTGCAGTGTGCACCTAAAGCTACGTGGTGTGTACTGCCTGTGTCCTCTGCAGTGTGCACCTAAAGCTACGTGGTGTGTGTACTGCCTGTGTCCTCTGCAGTGTGCACCTAAAGCTACATGGTGTGTACTGCCCGTGTCCTCTGCAGTGTGCACCTAAAGCTACGTGGTGTGTGTACTGCCTGTGTCCTCTGCAGTGTGCACCTAAAGCTACGTGGTGTGTACTGCCTGTGTCCTCTGCAGTGTGCACCTAAAGCTACGTGGTGTGTGTACTGCCTGTGTCCTCTGCAGTGTGCACCTAAAGCTACGTGGTGTGTGTACTGTCTGTGTCTGTGCTATTTTTCTCAATGATTTTCATCCATATTGCAGGGACCAGACATTACATTAAAGCCGCAAGCAGTTTTAAATTACTTTTTTCTTATAGTAATCTCATTTTGTGCAGGGACAGTTCTAAACACGTGCCACTTCACAGTCATACCCAGCAGGTACGATATTTAAAGGAATTTTTTATTTTTATTTTCACTTTAAGCATCATTAAAATCACTGCTCCAGAAAAAACGAGTTTTTAAAACTTTCTTTTCCATTGATACATGTTCCCTGGGGCAAGACCCGGGTTCTCAAACCTGTTTTACGACAATAACTTGCATATTAGGCTTTAAAATGAACACTTTTGAATTCAAACGTTCGAGTACCATAGACGTCAATGTGGGGTTCTAAATTTTCGCGCGAACGGCGGTCGGTCCGTTCGAAGGTTCTGGTGCGAACCGAACGGGGGGGTGTTCGGCTCATCCCTAGTCTGAAGGAAACCAGGCACTGCTCATCACCTGGCCAATATCCATTCATACAGTGAAGCATGGTGGTGGCAGCATCATGCTGTGGGGATGTGGCAGAGAAGCAGATATGGTAATAAGCCTTAGAATAGAGGCCTTTACACTTCAACCCACAAGGTGAAAATCCTGACAAAGTGATGCTAGTCTACAATATAATTAATACAAAAATGCGCCAAAGTACCTTTTTATTACTTTGTGATGCATCACATGACTGCTATTCCTCCTCTTCAAACCTTTTATTCTGTGGCCAGTGGTTGGGAACTAACGTGGCACATACATCATGGCAGGAAGCACCCTCATCCTGTGATGACTTACAACTGATCTGGTGGACAGATTACTGGGAGGGGCTGGGGACGACCCAGCTGTCATGGTGCATGTTGGCAGCAATGACAAAGTCAGAGGCAGATGGAGTGTCCTAAAGAACGATTTTAGGGACTTGGGAGCTAAATTGAGAAGGACCTCCAAGGTAGTATTCTCAGAAATACTACCGGTACATCGAGCCACACCAGAAAGGCAGAGGGAGATTAGCGAAGTAAACAAGTGGCTGAAGAGCTGGTGTAGTAAAGAGGGGTTTGGGTTCCTGGAGGACTGGGCCGACTTCTCAGTCGATAACCAGTACTATAGAAGGGACGGACTGAACCTAAATGAGGAGGGTGCAGATCAGCTGGAAATAAGGATGGCCAAAAAGTTAGAGGGGTTTTTAAACTAGGCGACGGGGGGGAAAGGATCCAGAGATAGAGATAGTCAGTGTGGAACATATTCAAGAGGGTAGTATTAGGGGCATCAGAGGTAAGGTAACCAAAGCACATAAACCCATGGTAAGTAGAGTAGCAGGTCCTATTTGCAATCTCGGAACACCCAAGAGGATAGTATGTGACCGGTCAAAATATATTAATGCAATAAAGTGTTTGTTCACCAATGCCAGAAGTCTGCCAAGCAAAACAGGTGAGTTGGAAACTCTGGTGCATGAGGAGAGCTATGATTTAATCGGTATTGCTGAAACTTGGCTTCAATCCTCACATGACTGGGCTATTAATATTCCTGGCTATGCTCTCTTTCGGAAAGTCAGGGTAAAAAGAAAAGGTAGCAAGGTCTGTCTCTATGTGAGAAGTGACCTCAAAGCAAGCGTGAAAGAGGACCTGGTTGATGGAGAGTGTGATGAAGCTGAAGCATTATGGGTGGAACTGAATACAGATGTGCGTAGTTCAAAGTTAATCATTGGAGTTTGTTATAGACCACCCAATGTTAACGAGGAGGTGGAGACTCGGCTCCTTGCACAGATGGAAAGGGCTGCAAGGGTTGGGAAGGTGATAATAATGGGGGATTTTAATTACCCAGAAATTGACTGGAGTAATGGCACTGCTGCAGGACAATTTTATGGTCCAGTTTATTGAGGCCCCAACTAGGAATGATGCTCTGTTGGACCTGGTAATCTCAAACCATGCAGAGCTTATTACTAATGTTCAGAATACACTTAAACATAAGTCGGCATAGATTCTAAGTTAGGTCGGCTTATCTACTGATAAGCCGGCCTAACTCTTTCTGAATCTACCTAAAAGTCTTTAACAAGTAACTATAGACCTGTTTAACTTCTATAGTTGGGAAGATACTGGAACGTATAATAAAAGACCACATGGATGAGTTCTTGCTGGAAAAAAACGATTTAACCACTTGAGACCCGCGCTATTGACAAAAGACGTCAACAGCGCGGTTCTCAGGTGCCAACTGGACGTCTATGGACGTCATTTAAAATGCATTACCCGCGCGCGCCACTGGGGGGCGCGCGGCGGGTAACCACTGTGCCGCCGCATCGCTGGGGACCCGATGCGTGTACCTGGCGCCTCGATGTCCGCCGGGTACACGCGATCGTCGTTGACACAGCCGGTAACAGCAGGGACGTGGAGCTCTGTGTGTAAACACAGAGCTCCACGTGCTGTTAGAGGAGAGGAGACCGATCTGTGTCTCTTGTACATAGAGACACAGCATCGGTCACCTCCCCCAGTCACCCCTCTCCCCCCACACAGTTAGAACACACCCAGGCTACACATTTAACCCCTTCCTCACCCCCTAGTGTTAACCCCTTCCCTGCCAGTCACATTTATACAGTAATTCGTTCATTTTTATTCTAAATGTGAATGGTCCCAAATTTGTGTCGAAAGTGTCCGATACGTCCCCCGCAATATCGCAGTCCCAATAAAAATTGCAGATCGCCGCCATTACTAGTAAAAAAAAAAATAATGAAAAAAAAATCATAATTCTGTTCCCCATTTTGTAGGCACTATAACTTTTGCGCAAACCAGTCGCTTATTGCGATTTTTTAAATTTTTTTACAAAAATACGTCGAAAAATACGTATCGGCCTTAACTGAGAAAAAAAATAGTTTTTTAAAAAAAATATTGGGATATTTATTATAGCAACAAGTAAAAAAATATATATATTTTTTTTAAATTGTCGCTCTTTTTTTTGTTTATAGCGCAAAAAATAAAAACCACAGAGGTGATCAAATACCACCAAAATAAAGCTCTATTTGTGGGGAAAAAAGGACGTCAATTTTGTTTGGGAGCCACGTCGCACGACCTCGCAAATGTCAGTTAAAGCGACGCAGTGCCGGAAGCTGAAATTTCGCCTGGGAACGAAGGGGGTTTATGTGCCCAGTAAGCAAGTGGTTAAGCAACAGCCAGCATGGATTCATGAAAGACAGAAGTTGTCAGACAAACCTGATTTCCTTTTATGAAGAGGTAAGTAAAACCCTGGACAGAGGCGTTGGCTGTGGATGTGATATACTTGGATTTTGCAAAATCGTTCGATACAGTTCCCCACACACGGCTCATGTGTAAGGTAAAGTCTACACAGGATTGGATATATCAGTTTGTAAATGGATAGAAAACTGGCTGAAAGACAGAATTCAGAGAGTCCGTGGTTAATGATTCATACTCTGAATGGTCAAAGGTTATCAGTGGTGTACCCCAAGGTTCAGTGCTGGGACCATTACTTTTTAACATCTTTATAAATTATATTGGGTCTGAGATCAAAAATAACATTTCTGTCTTTGCAGATGACACCAAGCTATGCAGTGGAATAACGTCCTTGCAGGATGTCTCCAATTTACAAGCCGACCTCAATGCTCTGTCTAATTGGGCGACTAAGTGGCAGATGAGGTTTAATGTTGAAAAATGTAAAGTTTTGCACTTGGGGGCTAAGAATATGCATGCATCATACATACTAGGAGGTGTACAACTGGGGGGATCCGTAGTGGAGAAGGATCTGGGGGGGGTTTTAGTTGATCATAAGCTCAATAATGGCTTGCAATGCCAAGCTGCAGTTTCCAAAGCGAGCAAAGTCCTTTCTTGTATTAAGAGAGGTATGGACTCCAGAGAGAGAGATATCATTTTGCCCCTGTACAAATCATTAGTAAGACCTCATCTGGAATATGCAGTCCAATTTTGGGCACCAGTTCTCAAAAAGGATATCGGGGAACTGGAGAAATTGCAGAGAAGCCAACCAAACTGATAAGAGGCATGGAGGAGCTCAGCTATTAGGAAAGATTAGAAGAACTAAATGTATTCACTCTTGAGAAGAGGAGAATTAGGTGGGATATGATCCACATGTACAAATATATAATGGGTCCATATAGTGAACTTGGTGTTGAGTTATTCACTTTACGGTCAACACTGAGGACAAGGGGGCACTCTTTACGTCTAGAGGAAAAGAGATTTCATCTCCAAATACGGAAAGGTTTCTTCACAGCAAGAGCTGTGAAAATGTGGAACAGACTCCCTCCAGAGGTGGTTCTGGCCAGCTCAGTAGATTGCTTTAAGAAAGGTCTGGATACTTTCCTAAATGTACATGTAGCGCCCCCCTACTTTCAGTACGGGCGCTACACTAAAGTTACTGGGGAATGGGAGGCTTAGTTTTACTCCCATTCACAAATTATAGAAATTCAGGCTGCTGTCAATTCCAGAATTTGTCCTGTAGGTCAGTCTGTGCTCCAGAGGTACGTTATCACCCCTGGGCGGCAGTTGGCGCTAGAGGGATTCTGGCAGACCCACCTGCTCCCAGCAGCCAATCAGAGGAGTTCTTCCCTTGTTGGGCATGCTGGGGGGGATATATCTGTGGCAGACGCTTTTGGCGGGTTGTTCTTGTGGGGCCCGAGTTCCAGGTGCGGTACCCACCTTCAGGGTACGCGCATCCATGGGCCCCGCCACCGTGTCCTGCCATGCTGAGGCCGTGTACCATGCGGAGCCTCCTTCTACTATTGAAAGGGGCCCCAGCAACTTGCTGGGTCCCTGCCTTCTGCTGCGAGGATCCTAAGCTGGGAGCTGTGCGATGGGGGATTGGCCCGGGAGAACCTAGAACCAGAGGTTGTCCAGGAGGCCCAGACGAACCATCGGGGATCCGGTTACCACACCGTATGACAGGTATGCTCAAGCTGTCAGTGGGTGACCTTGATTGAACTAACTGGGAGGATTTGTTCAAACTGTGTTTCACAAATCCTAAATTGTCCAGCCTGTGGCAGAGGGCCTGAGTCAGGCCTGTGGCAGAGGTCTGTTTCCTCCCAGTGATCCGTAAGTGACGCTCCGGCTGCCAGGCCTGAGATAACCACCTGTCCAGGGGCACTTTACCCACCCTGATTTGGCTGGCGACGAATTGAGCTGCATCATTGCTGAGAGCAGGCTTGCTCTCTTTGAATATCCAAGGCCTGATACTAAAAGTTCCTCTACGCTCATCAACCTTCTCTATCGTGTGTCATGTTGATGTTGGCCAGGTTGGGCCTTGGAATAAAGCATTGAAAACTAGATTGGTGTCTGGACACTTACTCTTTATTTACACTCACAGAAGTCACCCCTAGACCATGTCGAGAAGGTAACTTGGAAAACCGGTCCCAAACTAATCAGCGTCTCCTTCGGGGGTGAGCGCTACATACAGAATATAACTGAGTACTAAGATTTGTAGGTAAAGTTGATCCAGGGTAAATCCGATTGCCTCTGGGGGGATCAGGAAGGAATTTTTTCCCCTGCTGTAGCAAATTGGATCATGCTCTGCTGGGGTTTTTTGCCTTCCTCTGGATCCACTGTGGGTATGGAGTTGGGTGTACGGGATTGTACTATGTTTTTTATTTTGTTTGTTTATTTTTTATTTTACTTCGTTTTATTTTTTTTTGTGGTTGGACTGGATGGACTTGTGTCTTTTTTCAACCTGACTAACTATGTAACTGCTGGGCTGTACTAGGTGTTGTGCGGCTTCCTCCAAGTGACATTGCCTATAGGTTGGAAAAAGCACATACCATGTGCAGTGTGGAAGGGGTAACAATGCTGTAGTAATTTCAGCAGTGACCTGCAAGCCCTCCATTGGAAATACAGTGATAAGCAACAAACTGGCTAGATTAACATATACATTTAAAGGGATGAAAATGGAGCAAAAATAAAAGAATGGTATGACTGAACATTGTACATTTGTATAGCACTCTTCAAGTGGCGATTCTGTTGTTTTTTTTTCCCTAGAGATACACTTCAAATTCACTTTCATGTGTTCCTCTGCTGTCCCATTCACCCACCAAAAAGGTTAAATTGAAAGCCATATAAACAACTACAGTTAATGAGTCCCAACATGGGAAACCAAATGGTCCTTTTAGCAAGAGTCCCAAAGCAGTCAAGGCCCTTTTTTATTTTTGAATTTCTCACCCAGCCACACGCCCACACCCTCTGTGCCCCTATTTCCAACCAATTCCTAAAGTACGAATCTAAATCTGTGATAATGTGATACCCTGAGGCCCCGTACACACGACCAAGTTTCTCGGCAGAATTCAGCCAGAAACTCGATCGGAGTCACATTCTGCCGAGAAACCCGGTGGTGTGTACACTTTTGGCCGAGGAAGCCGACGAGGATCTCGTCGGGCCAAATAGAGAGCATGTTCTCTATTTCCTCGTTAGTCAATGAGGAAACTTGGCTCGCCGAGATCCTCGGCGGCTTCACAAGGAACTCGACGAGCAAAACGATGTGTTTTGCCCGTCGAGTTCCTCGGACGTGTGTACGAGGCCTCAGTCTTCTAATATAATTACTACAGAGGAGGGTCCTTCTTCCTGTGTCAAAGCCCCTGTCTGGATAACATAGACATTTCCTATTTTCTGTCCAACAGCGGGGTCTTCTCTGGACCTAGATGACTACAGTAGCAAGGTATTTTATTATATTAATAACAGCTGAATGAGTGAGATGGGACTGGCTTTAATTAGAGGGGAATTAAAAATGTGGAAGCATAATGGTCACATGTACCCATCTTGTTATGTTCTCTGCAGTGTTATGCTGAGAATAATCTGATGGAAATTGCAGGTTTCATTGCATTTTCTGATTAGTATGTAGAATGCAGAATCAACTATATATAAATATTTATTGTATAATCTTGTGAAAATCTGTATCTGTTCTTCTGTATACACCAGGCCCTGCTGGTTGGCACCAGAAATACTTCTTGGATGGCATGAGCTCTCACGTTATTATGCTGCAACCATCCCACACGGACACACTGAACCTGGAGCAGGTGTTAAATATGTATGGAAAACTTTTTGGTTGAAGAGGATATGTTAGAACAGCAGGGAAATTTTCAAAACTCAATGCACTGCTCAAGGTTTGGGACTGCTTTTTTTCTCATATGTAACTGATCTTTCTATTGTGAAAATAGTTTATAATGGTATTCTTTTGGATTACACTACTCACTGGACTATTGTATTTATCTATTATATATAAAGATTTAACGATAATGGTATTATTAAATTTATCTTTGTGTATTAAGTATTATTCACATGCGAATATATCTACATCTTTTGTAAGTGCATTTTTAATATTTTATTAAAATCTTTTTACTGGATTATGCTATGTTGGCTTTTCCTTTCATTTGGTTATGAGCCTAACATGACACACTGAAAGCGATTGAGGATAGACCCACTGACAGAATAACACAGAGACCCGGGCTGGGGTATAGACCATCCGTGAACATCGATCCCTTTTGGGATCTTTTCTTCTGGTAAGCGGCAGCTTGTTTAAAGATGGAGGATCCCTTTTCTATCCGATATACAGCACTTTTCTTGGGTGTCCCGTGGTTTGATGTCTCCAACTTGTTTTTGGGAGGACTTTATACCATCAATATATTGGTCTCTATTTGAAGATTTATAGGTTTTAGCACCTAATTTGTTGACAACTTTTTCATCCCATTGGACTATTCATTGCATCAGTGCAGAAAATTATGCAGCAGTTTTGACACAGTGTTCATTTGATATAATTTTGACTTTGTTCCTTTTTTTCATTTCATTCATTTGGGCTACCTTGTATCCCATTGATTCATATCAACAGCACTAAGTTCATTAGGCTTTTTAATGCGCAGCTTATTATTTTTTACAGGTTTACTATTTGTGTGTCTCACATTTAAAGTTGCAGCATTTTTTACATCACTTTTAATCTTATTATATTAGGATTGTTTCTATTGACAGCGCAGTATTACACATTTTTCTGTTACAATTTATGTTGTGTAAGTATGGTTTTAAGGGGGTGGTCGTCTTGAATAAACTTTGTAGTTTTAATTTTAATTTTGGTAAAATAATAAAGTAATATATTTTTGGAAGGGTTTTCCCACTTTACCTTTTTATATAGGAAGGAAAGACCCCCACTATGCCAACATCCATTAATTATACAAAAGGATTGAATGAGTTTAAAAACTCCATCAAAATATGGTGGACTTTACCGTCACAACATGAGGCAATGGTTTAACAAAATTTGTAATTTGCCTCCTGGATAGTGGGTCACTGGGTGTAGATTTCCCCTCGGTTCAGCCCTATCGGTTTCGGGTCTTACCAGCACCTACCCAAAAATGTCCTGAGGAAGCTATTTTCTGCGAAACGCGTTAAGAAGACATGAAGGAGTCTATGGATTTTACCAGCTGATACTCAAATACAATTTAATTAGTGGTTACACTATATTCAACCTTTAATCCTAAAGCTTCTAAAGTGTCAATTTGGGAATCTGTTGACCTTGTTTTTTAATAGGGTGTCCTTGTATGTTACACGTTATTTTAACTTTTGTAATAAAGAAACTGCTATTTTGTTAAACCATTGCCTCGTGTTGTGCCGATAAATTCCACCATATTTTGATGGAGTTTTTAAACTCTTTCAATCCTTTTGTATTTTACCTTTTTATAAGTATCAAGCCTTAAAAAAGAGGGGGTTAAATCTAAACTAGGTTTTTAGTATTATTATTATTTTTTTATGTCATTATGTAATTGTACGAGTAAATCCCTCTCTCATTATGCACATATAATCCATTTAACATTTATATATGTGGAATTTGAAAGGGCGTTTGACCTTGAAGGTCATAATACGTTTTTTGCACTATTTGTGTTTTCTCTGAAAAAATAGACGTTTATGTATAGAAATAATAGCTTTTTTTAATTACTCTTAGCTAGGAGACTGCTAGTCAGTTGATGAGTGTGAATGCTGCACAGACCCTGATAAATTCTAAGGATTTAGGAGATGCCTTCCTTACTATTTGTCTGCTTACTATCACACATCTCTAGCAAGCAGCACACTGGACATACTCGGGTAAATACATAGTCTGTGGTACACAAGCTTCAATATACATCACCAGCTACAGCACATGTTAATACATGAATACACAAGGGCTATAAAGGTTAATGATGCATGCTGGGATTTTCCAAAGCGACGATTGGAAGAAAATGGAGCATCTTTTATTGTATACAGCTGAAAACACGGTGTCAATATTTTCCACTGTCTATATTTAACTTGTTTAAAAGACTTAATTTTCTCATACTGTTATCTACATCCTAGAGCAATCACAGATAAATCTGTACTGAGCAGGTCTGCCAAATGGCCTGCAATATCACCTTATTGATTGTAAATTCACATCATGAGACTTGCATGCACAAGTGCTGACCAGAACAATAAAACAATCTCTAAGTCATTTATTTTTTTTAAAACACTCAGGGCCCATTCACACCAGAAACCACGTGTTTTTGCATGCACATTGACACATTTTTTGAATGCAATTACATACATTTGCAATGTGTTTTTCTTACTGCTGGTTCACACAGGGGCAACCCGACTTACAGCGTGACTTTGCAAGGTGATTTGGAGGCAATTTCAGCGTGACTTTGAGCAACTTACAACGCAACTTAGGCCGCGTACACACGATCAGTCCATCCGCTGAGAACGGTCCGAAGGACCGTTATCGGTAAACCGATGAAGCTGACTGATGGTCTGATGTGCCTACACACCATCGATTCAAAAAACCGATCGTGTCAGAACGCGGTGACGTAAAACACACGACGTGCTGAAAGAAACGAAGTTCAATGCTTCCAAGCATGCGTCGACTTGATTCTGAGCATGCGCAGGTTTTTAACCAATTCTTTTGCATACTAACGATCGGTTAGGCGTCCATCGGTTAAATTTTTAAAGCAAGTTCTCATTTTTTTGACCGAAGGTTAACTGACCGATGGGGCCCACACACGATCGGTTTGGACCGATGAAAAGGTCCTTCAGTCCGTTTTCATTGTTTTTGACCGATCGTGTGTACGCGGCCTTAAAGTTGCCTCCAGGACAGGTGACTTTGGCTGTGGCCAATCACAGAATAATCAGCTCTGTGGGAGGAAGGGGTTTGCCTGGGTAAACTATTTTCTTTTTCCTGTAAAGTTGCTTCAATATAGATTGAGATCCGACTTGGAGGTAACTTCCATTGAAATCTATGTGAACAAATTGTCTAGAAGTCACCTTGAAGTAGTACAGGAACCTTTTCTGAAGTCGGAGCAACTTCAGTAGTGTACATTAAGACGGCTCTCATTCACTTCAATGGAATTTCTTATGTCCAGTGACTTGGGGCAACTTGAGGTCTAACAAGTCGGATCCCAAGTCACTGTAGTGTGAACCGGCACTTAAAGGAGTTGTAAAGGTTCGTCTTTTATTTTCTAAATTGGTTCCGTTAAGCTAGTGCATTGTTGGTTCACTTACGTTTTCCTTCGATTTCCCTTCTAAATGTTTTTTTTCTTTGTTTGAATTTCTCACTTCCTGTTTCTCCTCAATAAGCTTGCCACCATCATCCGAGCGGTGGAAAGTCATTTAGAACAGCTTACTGAGGAGAAACAGGAAGTAAGAAATTCAGACAAAGAAAAAAAAACATTTAGAGGGAAATTGAAGGAAAAGGTTAGTGAACCAACAATGCACTAGCTTAAAATAACCTATTTAGAAAATAAAAAACAAACCTTTACAACCCCTTTAAGCATTTGTCTGCTTGCATTTCCTTTGAGGCCACTTCCTTCTTCTTTGGGCTTTTATGTGCACTGCACTGTGTTGCATCTCTGCACGTTTATATGCGTTTTTGTGCATTTGTAGTTTGAAAAAAAATCTAGATTCCTGTACTTTGTGCACTGTCCTTCACTGTAATGTGTAAACTATAACCTAGATTTTGGACTGCCTATGCAGTGGCAATGCATTCAAAAATACACCCCACTGCATCTGGTGTGAATGGGCCCTCATTGTTTAGACTGCAATTCTAGAAGCTAAAATAAGAGACCTAAGCTGACCATACACAGAGCAAATTTCAGCCAGTTGCAGATGAATTATCCAAAATTTGATTAATGTGTGGCCCTGCTTGCACCACTAAATCCGACAACCTTTGATTGAAAAATTTAAGAAGGTGGGTGGAAAATTGTTAGTCAAATAGTGCCTGCATCTACTTAGATACAGGCACCGTTTGGGTATTCTGACAGTTTGGGTCACTGGCTGTCAGAATACAATAACTGTGGTGGGGGATGCACCCATCAAGGATGAATCACTTACATTCACACAGGCTGGAAAAAAGAAATTGTTGGGTGTATGGCTTGCTTAGCCACTTGCCTACTGGACATTTTTACCCCCCTTCCTGCCCAGGCCAATTTTCAGCTTTTAGCGCTGTCGCATTTTGAATGACAATTGTGCAGTCATACAACACTGTACCCAAATGAAATTTTTATTTCTTTCAAAATATTTTATTTTCAGAAAATAAATATTACAATTCAGTACATTACAGTACATCTCGTTGTGAATAAAATCTGTTAGATGACCTCTTAGAATAAATACTACTATTTTGTAAAACGATAGATGTGGTTTTAGAATGTTAAATAATTAATATGAAGAATTTATATAAGAGAAGTTTTTACTATATAGGCCAACTGATAAACAAAGAGATTTCTGTCCTCCTGGTGCCTCTTTTTGGGAACTAACTGCACCAGGGGAGGAAACCTCTTACCTTACTTGCAGTTTTACTCAAAGATCCCCGGAATAGCCAGGCTAAAAGAGATCGGCCTTATTATCTATGAAAGAGGATATTTTATCTATCATTTCTATGTATAATCAGAGGAACACGCTGGGTAAGAGAGATTCCTACATATCTAGCCCAAGGTTCCCAAAGGTTTTCGAATTTCGGAACAGTATCAGTTAGAATACTAGTTAGCTTTTTTTGAGTCATTATCCAAAATATTTTTTTTGGGCTTCCAAGAAAGAAGGTTTAGGTTTCTTCCGCGCTTTGGCAATTGTAAACTTGGCTCCTGTGAAAATAAAATGGATTAGCTTTTGTGTAGTTTTTGTTATTTGAGGTATGTGAGCATTTAGGAGAGCTATTGAAAGAGACCTAGAAACCTGGCAACCAGTGACCTTGGAAATCATAGAGAAGATTTTTTCCCAAAAAGGGGTGGATTCTAGGACATTCCCACCAGATATGGGTCATTGACCCTAAAAGTTGGCATCCCCTGAAACAGGTCAGATCAGCTGTAGGGTATATAGATGCAAGTTTAGAAGGGGTTAAATACCACCTGGTAGTTTTCCCTGAGTAGTTTTTCCTTCCAGACTAGTTGTAAAAATTGTGAGATTTGATCAAAACGAAGTCTTTTGGAATCAGGGAGTTCCAAAGTTTTAACACAGTGGTTTAGAGACAAAGGTCCACCAGAGTAGAACTGTCCTATACGGTATATTCCCTTGTCTACCCACCACTTAAATGCTTCTAAATCCAAACCAGGGGGAAAATCTGGGTTCCCCAACAGATTTGCAAGTGACAAAAAACAAAAGAACAAAAGCTGGACAGCCGCACTCCAAAATTTTCTTTAAAAGAGATGTCTTTATTTTCAACTGTGCATACAGTCACTACAAGCCCACAAAAATCAGTATGGCCAACGTTTCGCACTGGCGTCAGTGCTTAGTCATGGCATGTCTGTGTGTCTACTCTAGATTTGCAAGTGACGTCCTGCAGAAACAAGGGTTGAATGATTTCTAAGGCTATGCCAGAGCGCAAAGGATTGTGATAGGGATGGGGCCAGTATAGGAGGTATTTTTTTGGGTAGACACCATAAAAGATAGTTGAGAGAAAAATGTGGTGCAGCCTGTCTTTCAATGTTGAGCCAGTCCGGTTCTTCTGATTTGGAGTAGATCGTAGATAACTGTGCTAGTCTAGCTGCAAGATAATATTTATGTAGATCAGGGAGACCTAGGCCTCCCTTATTCCTATGGAGGAAAAGGGTGTTTTGGGGTATTCACTATCCAGATGAGCCCCAAGTGTACTTGAGTATTTTACTCTGAAGTTTTTTTCAAATGGATTTTTTGGATGGGGATAGGGAGCGACCTAAAGTAATGTAAAATTTTAGGGAGTAATGTCATTTTGATCGAGTCAATTCTACCCAGCCAGGATACCAAATACATTTTTTTTAATTTTTTTGACACTGATAAAACTTTCTTTTGGTGGTATTTAATCACCACTGGGTTTTTTATTTTTTGCTAAACAAATGAAAAAATTCCCAAACTTTTGACCAAAAAAAGTTTTCTTTATTTTTGAAAATAAGTAAAAAATATTCTTCACTGATAAGGCTGCACCGATAAGGCTGCACTGATGAGGCGGTACTGATGGGCACTGATGAGGCGGCACTGATAAGTTGGCACTGATAAGGCGATACTGATATGCTGCACTGATGGGGCTGCACTTATAATCAGGGCACTGGTGGGGCTACACCGATGATCAGTGCCCTGATTATCATTGTAAATGTGCCCAGTTATCGACTTTTCTTTCTTCACACAGTGACATCGTTGAGGAAAGGAAATGCTTATAACCTCCATTGATTGGACACAGCTGATCACATGGTAGAGGGGCGCTGTAATTGGTCCTTTAACTCGATCTGTGATCAGATGTGTCCAAAGGACACAGTAATCACAGGGCGCGCAGGGAGCGAGGTTCTGGAAGGACATCAGTAGACTCCCTCCCAGAACTGGACAACCGCGTTGTAGCTGTCTTTTCGGCGGTTGGAAAGTGGCTATAAATCACTTTGGATGTCGCACCACTTCCTCAAACTCAATCTATCTAAAACGGAACTTATCATTTTCCCTCCCCCACGTGCCTCTTCCCCTGATCTCTCTGTCAAAATTAATGGCACAACTATCAGCCCATCCCCACATGTCAAGGTCCTAGGTGTAGTCCTGGACTCTGAACTGTCCTTTAAACCTCACGTTCAATCACTGTCCAAATCTTGCCGCCTCAACCTTCGCAACATCTCCAAAATACGCCCCTTTCTAACCAATGACACCACAAAGCTCTTAATTCACTCCCTGGTCATCTCTCGCCTTGATTACTGCAACTCCCTCCTCATTGGCTTACCTCTGCATACTCTAACCCCCCTTCAGTCCATCATGAATGCTGCTGCCAGACTGATCCACCTTACCAACCACTCTGTCTCTGCTACTCCTCTCTGTCAATCCCTCCATTGGCTTCCACTCACCCAAAGAATTAAATTCAAACTACTAACAATTACCTACAAAGCCATCCACAACTCTGCCCCCAGCTACATCACTGACCTAGTCTCTAAATACCAACCTAATCGTTCTCTTCGCTCTTCTCAAGACCTCCTACTCTCTAGCTCTCTCATCACCTGCTTCCATGCTCGTCTCCAGGACTTCTCCAGAGCCTCTCCAAGCCTATGGAACTCCTTACCCCAAGCTATCCGCCTATCTCCTTCTCTATTAGCTTTTAGAGGATCACTGAAAACCCTCCTTTTCAGAGAAGCCTATCCTACCCACACCTAACAACTGTATTTGCATTTGAGTCCATCTGATCATCCCCCACAGCTACTACCCTTTGTTCCACTTGACCCTCCCTTCTAGATTGTAAGCTCTAACGAGCAGGGCTCCCTAATCCCTCCTGTATTGATTTGTATTGTGACTGTACTGTCTTCCCTGATGTAAAGCGCTGCGCAAACTGTTGGCGCTATATAAATCCTGTATAATAATACAAATAAATCTCAGACATGAAAAATTAACAAAGCGCATCTCACTATAGTGTGTACTATCCTGATTTCAAAGCACCAAGTCTGGTTTTTCTCTGATCTCTCCTCTCTTTGCTGTCAGCATGACTCACTCAGCCTCAGTCTGTTGTAGAAGACAGGGGAGTGACTGCAGGTAAACAGGTACAACTTATGTAGGAGGATTTGTTTTATGTCTGTGTATCACCTGGAGCCAGTCACTTCACTGGTTATATGTGAGGGTTTACAACCACTTTATAGTGATTCTAAAGGATAATTGAAAATAAATTAACAAACATGTTATACTTACCTGCTCTGTACAATGTTTTTTGCACAGAGTAGCTCCGATTCTCTTGTTCTGGGGTCCCCCACTGGTACTCCTGGTTCCTCCCCCTGCCAAGTGGCCCCATAGCAAGCCATTTGCTATGGAGGCACTCATGCAGGCTTGCTTCCGAGCTGCGCTCTGTGTGTCCATTGTTCAGCCCCAGCCCTCAACCTCTGCTCACTGACTGTGATTGACAGCAACAGGAGCCAACGGCTGTTCAGTGAGGAGAGAGAAAGCCAAGGGAGCTGCTTGTCTCGGGCACATCGCTGGATTGAGATCGAGTTCAGGTTGTGTTATGGAGATTCTATACGCCATGTGTAATCCATATCTCCTGCGCTTTAAGTGCCCTTTCAGCCTATTGGTATAATGCATCTTATTATCACTATGTTTCCCGCATATCCCCAAGTAAACAGACGTTACCACCATGCATACGCACTTACATCCTCAGCTCAACCAACTGGCCTAGAGCTTGGTGGCTTCACAAATCAGCCAATCAAGCACAGGCAAGCATTAGGGGGTTATACAACAACCAATGAACAATGACTAGGGGTCTTATGGGTGTGTCTGGGCAGGGACAGTGTGTATGATTTCCCTCCCCCTGTACCTGTAAGCTATGCTCTCCAGTAAACAGGAAGCCACATGGCTTGAGATCATGGACGCACTCCCCGACCATAACAATTAAAAGGCTCTCGTTTTTACCGTCGGCGTGAATCCTTATTCTGCGTTGTTCAGAGAACAGCGCATATCCGGATTATACTGCTGTTCCTGTGTATGGGAGATTATCTGCAGGGGCACGCCATGGCCCCCCCATGTGTTGATCTGGCACACAGGGGCAACAAGAGCATTTCTCCCCTCATAACCGATGTCTCCGCAGAGTGAACACACCACCCCCAGATGAACGTCTGTGCATCGCACAGGGGCCCTTCGCTGGCGGACATATCCCCAATCTGCAAATATTTCTCTGCAATCTCAGGAAGCTTTCCACTACCAGATGGGACTCAACCAGCGTCAGTCTGCCCCAGTCAGCTTTTTAAAGCGGGCTGCGGGAGTACTAACACTGGGAGACACTATGACAATACATATTAAATACATCTTCATCAAATTTCCACAACAGTTGGTAAAAGGGGGGCTGGGGGCTGTACAGAGAGGGTTTTTGACCTTAATGCATAGACTGCATTAAAGTATAAACCTTTAGAACCACTTTAACTACTTGCAGCCCTGCCACTACATATAAAAGGCCAGGCGGGACAAGCATCAATCTGGGGGGGCGCATACCCGTACGTCATCACAAAACTGCACCTCATGCAGATCTGTGCAGATCTTAAGACTGTCTACTTTCCAAAAAAGGGTCATTTGGGGGGTATTTGTACTGTCCTGACATTATTTTATAATATACAGTACATACCATAGTTTGCAGAATTTTATACAGACTAAATAATATATACTGATTTTGCCTATTTTTACAAAATTAAGAAATGTAGAAGATTGTTGGCCTAAATTTATGAAGAAAGATTATATATTTGCAAAATGTTATAACAGAAACTAAGAAAAGTTTGTTTATTTTTTTGCAAAAAAACCCCAAAAAACAGTGATGATTAAATACCACCAATAGAAAGCTCTATCTAAAAAAAAAAAAAAATCATTTGGGCACAGTGTTGCATGACTGAGTAATTGTCATTCAAAGTGTGTGAGCCAAAAGCTAAATATTTGCCTGGGCAGGAAGGGGGTGAAATTGCCCGATACTGAAATGGTTAAAGAAAGGAAATCTCATCTCATTTGCATTGGGCTGTAAACATAGGCCCGGATTCACAGACAGCGGCGCACATTTATGCCGCCGTAGCGTATCTCCTGTACGCTACACCAACGCAGCGCAGAGAGGCAAGCATTGAATTCACAAAGGCAATGCTCCCAAAACTGCGCTGGGTTTCCAAGGCGTAAGTCGGTGTAAGTGGGCGTGAGCCATGCAAATGAGGCGTGACCCCATGCAAATGATAAGCCGAGCACCAGATACGTATGGTGGACGCATCCCAGTGCGCATGCTCACAATCACGTCCTTTGCATGTCTGCTGCTGAGTTACACGTCCTTTATGGGGCTTAACTTTACGCCGGACGTACAACTTACGTGCACATCGTATAGCCTGCGTCGGGCGCATGTACGATCGTGAATCGCCATATCTTCCTTATTTGCATATTTAAATAGAAAATCAATGGGAGCGCCACATGCGTCCAGCGTAAATATCCGCCCACTAAACGCCGGCAAGTTACGTTGGTGGAATGAAGCCTGTTTTTAGGCGTATCTTAGTTTTGTGGGCCCGGCGCACATTTGCACTTACGCAGCGTATCTGGAGATACGTCGGAGCAAGTGCTTTGTGAATCTGGGCCATAGTTCTTAAACTGGGAGGCTGCAGACGCGCTACTTCACCCCAGATTTTTTCGGACTATGTCATTACATCTTTATTTCTCCATTAAGTCTTGCTTTGTATCCGCTCCAGTGACGTACCTATAGGGGTTGCAATTGCAACCTGGCCCTATGAGGCAGGGGGTCTGTACATATAGAGGAACTGATCTCTCCCTTTTCCTTCTTCAGCTTGCGGGGGGGGGGGGGGTTTGGGCATTCAGCCACCACCGCTCTACCTATCCAGCTTCTTTCTGCCCCCCTGTATGCTCTCCAGCCCCCGTGCTCTTACCCGGCCCGTTATATTCTTAATATCTAAAATTAGATTTGGTTATAAAATATTATTGAGAATATGAATTCCTATTAAATGGTATGGATGTTGGGCTTTGAGTTAATAATCTCCTGATGTGACATTTGAACCCAGTTATCAATTTCTAGAAGCTGTGAAGACATATTTATTAACCACTTAAAGGGTCACTAAAGGAATTTTTTTTTTTAGCTAAATAGCTTCCTTTACCTTACTGCAGTACTGGTTTCATGTCCTCATTGTTTGTTTTTTCTTTTAAGTAGCTGTAATTCTGCTGTGATGTCCACACTTCCTGGTTGCCTGTTTCCTTATAACCATCATACTGGGAGATTTTCACGGTGGTCTAAGCTGTCATTACTGTGTGTCTAAAACTCGTCAGAACCAATCAGATTCATTTTAAAAACAACACCCTGGATTTGTTTTTTTTTGTTCTGTGAGTCTTCCCGACTCACCTCTCACCCGGAACTTCATGTATGTACCTTTAAAACCAAAAGTGAAACTAGAGGCACATTATATGATAGATTAAATTCAAATTTTAATCATTTTTAAAAGGAATCAGTTAACTTGTATGTCTATACTAACAGTCATTTCAGCAAAAACATTTTTTTCCTTTAGTGACCCTTTAAGCCCCGGACCATATTGCTGGTCAAAGACCAAAGCACTTTTTGCGATTCGGCACTGCATCGCTTTAACTGACAATTGCACGGTCGTGCGACGTGGTTCCCAAACAAAATTGGCGTCCTTTTTTTACCACAAATAGAGCTTTCTTTTGGTGGTATTTGATCACCTCTGCGGTTTTTAGTTTTTGCGCTATAAACAAAAATAGAGCATCAATTTTGAAAAAAATTAATATTTTTTACTTTTTACCATAATAAATGTCCCCCAAAAATATATAAAAAAACTATTTTTTTCCTCAGTTTAGGCCGATACGTATTTTTCTACATATTTTTCGTAAAAAAAAAAAAAAATCGCAATAAGCGTTTATTGATTGGTTTGCGCAAAAGTTATAGCGTTTACAAAATAGGGGGTAGTTTTATGGCATGTTTATTAAAAAAATGTTTTACTAGAAATGGCGGCGATCAGCGATTTTTTTTCTGTACTGCGACATTATGGCGGACACTTCGAACACTTTTGGGACCATTGGCATTTTCATAGGGATCAGTGCTATAAAAATGCATTGATTACTATAAAAATTCCACTGGCAGGGAAGGGGTTAACACTAGGGGGCGGAGAAGGGGTTAAGTATGTTCCCTGGGTGTGTTCTAACTGTAGGGGGGGGTGGCCTCACTAGGGCAAATGATTGATCGCTGTTCATACATTGTATGAACAGACGGTCAGGCATTTCTCCCCTGACAGGACCGGGAGCTGTGTGTTTGCACACACAGCTCCCGGTGGAAAAGTGGAACATCAGGGGTCTGTTGAGACGCCTGATCTCTCACTAAACCCCCCCCCCCCCCAACGGCTTCTAAAAAAACGATGTTTCAGTTTCTAAATGAACTGGAAGCTCTGTACAGAGCAATTCCTGTCCATTCATTTTGTGCAGCGGAGGTTCGACTGAGGCAAAGCCCTCAATATCCTTTCTCTGTCTCAAAGGTGGAACATCAGATGTCTGTTGAGATTGCTGATATCCAGTGTTGCAAGTAACGGCGTTTAAATAAACGCTGTTACGTAACGATTGGCCTCCTACGGGTAACTAGTAATCTACCTGATTACTTTTACCCTCTCGGCAACGCCGTTCCCACTACATGGGCGGCGTTACCGAGATTACCGATACTGAGCATTTGCGGGAGTACTTGTGCTCCCGCAAATACCCCCGATGCCAGATCCAATACTACCCCCCCCCCCTGCCGCATACTGCAAAGCCGCCTAGTTAATCAGCGTGCGGGGAACATTACAGCTTTCATTTGAATAGCTGTCTGTTCCGCGCCGCGTATAGACACTCCCCCTTGCTCGGGATTGGATAGGTGATCTGTCTATCAAAGTGCAGATCTCCCGTCCAATCCCGAGCAAGGGGGAGTGTCTATACGCAGCGGGGAACACACAACTATTCAAATGAAAGCTGTAATGTTCCCTGCACGCTGATTAACTAGGCGGCGGCAGCATCTAGGTATGGGGGGACATGGCTGCATATGTGGGGGACATGGCTGCATATGTGGGGGACATGGCTGCATATCATGTGGGGGACATGGCTGCATATCATGTGGGGGACATGGCTGCATATCATGTGGGGGACATGGCTGCATATCATGTGGGGGACATGGCTGTATTTGGGGACACGGCAGTATTTGGGGACACATTTAAAAAAAAATATCGGTATTCTTTTTTTTATTTTATTTTTTTTTAATTTGGTTCACCTTTAAAATCCTTTCTAGATTTCTAGGTTTGGTATAGATTTTAAAAAAACATGCCCTGCAGTAGAAAAGTCACACAAAGAAAAAAAAGGCATACGATTACCATAATTGCAGTGTAGAATATAAAAAAATAAAAAAAAATCTCAGTTACTTTGCCGAGTAACTAGTTACTTTGCCAATAAAGTAACTGAGTCACTAACGCAATTACTTTTTCGGACAAGTAACTTGTAACTGTAACTAATTACTTTTTTAAAGGAAGATGAGCAACACTGCTGATATCTCACCAAAACCCCCCAACGGGGCTCCTAAAATAAAAATAATATTATAAAAAAAGTGATAAAAATAAATAAATAACAAACATAAAAAACTACTGACACCAGTGACAGAACTACCAAGCTCACAAAGGTTGAACTTGTAACCAGGCCCTGGCGTTCTGCCAATGAGGGGAGGGAAGAGGGGAAGGGCCCCCCGGCTGGGGGAGTTAATGGTTTCTTGCACATGGGACTAAAGTTTCTAGTTACACCACTAAACTAAGTTTCTATTAGAATATAGTGTGTTAGTGATTGCTGTTGTTTGGTAAGTGCTCTGATCAGATTGCACAATAGGGATTGGATTATTTTTTTTGGTAAAAGTTACTTTTTCACTGCTGCTAAACTAGATGGGTTAAAATATATTGTTTATTATAACTATTGGGTCATATACAGTAAGCAACCATTAAATTACCAGCACTTATTTGCTGAGTTTACATCAGTTGTTAAGCAACGCAATCTCCTCACGGCTATAAAAGCCTTCCAGATCTTTTCACTGAAGATAATTCCTGGTGGAGTTGCTAGAGTAAGCCATTAGAATTCTTCCCCAGCTCCTGTGTGTACTCGGGAGGCTGGCACATCACAGTGTGTAGTACACATGGGATATATTCAAATTATATGCTCTCATCTGGGGGGGAAAAAAACTGCAGTCAGTAGGGAACTACTCTACACTTTATAAGATTTAGGAGTTGTTTTCATACTAAGTTTTGCTGCGCTTTCTTAAAAAAAAAAAAAAAATAATCATGCAAGTTTTGTACTTCTATCTGATAAATTCATATACATGAGAAAGCAACCGATCTAATCCAGATGAACGCTATTCAAGCAAAATGATTAGATATGACAAAAGTAATATGATGATATTAGTATAATATACACTATAATGTCAAAAGTATTGGGAAACCTGCATTTACACGCACATGAACTTTAATGGCATCCCAGTCTGAAGCCCCATACACACTATGGGCCAGATTCAGCATTGAATTACGCCAGCGTATCTATAGATACGCCACGTAAATTCAAAGCTGCGTCGGCGTATCTTTTTTTTGTATTCAGAAAGCAAGATATGCCGATATTAGCCTAAAATCCGACTGGCGTAAGTCTCTTACACCGTCGTATCTTAGGGTGCATATTTACGCTGGCCGCTAGGAGGCGCTTCCGTCGTTTTCGGCGTAGAATATGCAAATGACCTAGATACGCCGATTCACAAATTTACGTACGCCCGGTGCTATTTTTTTACGTAGTTTACGTTAGGCTTTTTCGGCGTAAGGTTACTTCTGCTATTAGGAGGCGCATGCAATGTTAAGTATGGCCGTCGTTCCCGCGTCAAAATGTGAAAAATTTACGTCGTTTGCGTAACTCGTCCGTGAATGGGGCTGGACGTAATTTACGTTCACGTCGAAAACCATGTAGTGCAAGGGCCTGCTTGATTGCATACAAATTGAAACTCTTAACCACTTCAGCCCGGGACCATATTGCTGGTCAATGACCGGGCCCCTTTTTGCGATTCGCCACTGCGTCGATTTAACTGACAATAGCGCGGTCGTGCGACGTGGCTCACAAACACAATTGGCGTCCTTTTGTCTCCACAAATAGAGCTTTCTTTTGGTGGTATTTTATCACCTCTGTAGTTTTTATTTTTTGCGCTATAAACAAAAATAGAGCGACAATTTTGAAAAAAAAAAGAATATTTTTTACTTTTTGCTGTAATAAATATCCCCAAAAATATATAAAAAAAAAATGTTTCTCCTCAGTTTAGGCCGATACGTATTCTTGTACATATTTTTCGTAAAAAAATTGCAATAAGCGTTTATTGATTGGTTTGCGCAAAAGTTATAGCGTCTACAAAATAGGGGATAGTTTTATGGTATTTTTATTAATATATATATATATTTTTTTACAATAATGGTGGCGATCAGCGATTTTTATCGGTACTGCGACCTTATGGCGGACACTTTTGACAAATTTTTGGGACCATTGGCATTTTTATAGCGATCAGTGCTATAAAAATGAATTGATTACTATAAAAATGCCACTGGCAGGGAAGGGGTTAACACTAGGGGGCGAAGAAGGGGTTAATTATGTTCCCTGTGTGTGTTCTAACTGAAGGGGGGGGTTTACACACAAAGCTCCCGGTTCTCGCTCTGCAACGAGCGATCGCGGGTGCCCGGCGTTGATCGCGCCAGCCAGGCACGCGCGTCGGCACCAGGGGCGAGCGGGGGGCCCCTATTGGCTGAAATGTGAGATGACGTATAGCTACTTGATCTCACGCAGCCGAGCCGACCTGCCGCCGTATAACTGCGGCGGCTGGTCGGCTAGTGGTTAAGGTTTGACCTCATATTAGATGGTTTTGGTAAACCTGCAGGAAAACTGATAGTGTGTATGGGGCTTGAGTCCGTGGGGTTCAATATTGAGTTGGCCCACCCTTTGCAACTATAACAGCTTTAACTCTTCTGGGAAGGCTGTCCACAAGGTTTAGAAGGGTCTATGGGACCATTCTTCCAGAAGCGCATTTTGTGAGGTCAGGCACCGATGTTAGACGAGAAGACCGGGCTCGCAGTCTCCACTCTAATTCATTCCAATTGAATTGAGGTCAGGACTCTGTGCAAGCCAGTCAAGTTCCTTATAGCTGCAAAGGATGGGCCAACTCAATGTTGAACCCTATGGACTAAGACTGGGATGCTATTAAAGTTTATGTGCGTGAAAAGGCAGGCGTCCCAATATTTTTGGTAATATAGTGTATCTGGTCAATTCCCTTGTAATATCTGACATGGTTTGACTTACATGTGCATGAGCCCTTGGGGTCCCCTTTAGCCTTATGCATGTGTTAACCCTTGCCGTTTCATGCATTGAACTGTGCTGCATTTAGGAAGCCCGTCTCAACACACTGACATCTGCAACATTTGTGGCAACTTGCATGTATGTGTGTTGTGCTCAGAAGAGCCACTGCATTGGCAACTACTATATGTAAGTTTTAAATGACATCAACACACATATACAATTGTGCGTTAATGTGTGCTGCAGTTAGCACACCACACAAGTGCGAACTGAAGCATTCATAGTTCTTTACTACTCTATACAATGACTACTCTATACAATGAACCGACATTCTGCTTGAACCCTGTACTTGCAAGCTGGTTATTTTCAGTAGTAAACAGTGTGGCACAGAGTAAAGCAGGATTTACTGACACAGCACAGTATGAAAACCTGCAAGAACGTGCATGGACCAGGCCTAACACGTCATCTTTCTCTGCCATAAATATTTATGCATCAACACTCAACGAACACCAAGTTCCTTTATTTATTTCTACAACACATGCTGACACCTACAAACCCTGATACTCGTTTAACCACTTAACCCCCGGACCATATTGCTGGTCAAAGACCAGAGCACTTTTTGCGATTTGGCACTGCGTCGCTTTAACTGACAATTTCGCGGTCGTGCGACGTGGCTCCCAAACAAAATTGGCGTCCTTTTTTCCCCAAATAGAGCTTTCTTTTGGTGGTATTTGATCACCTCTGCGGTTTTTAGTTTTTGCGCTATAAACAAAAATAGAGCGTCAATTTTGAAAAAAAAAATATATTTTTTACTTTTTGCTATAATAAATATCCCCCAAAAAGGTATAAAAAAACATTTTTTTTCCTCAGTTTAGAAGCCTGGGCACTCCCCCCCCCCGCCGAAGACATCGGAGGAAGACCGGGAGGGGGCCGCTGTAAAAGAGCTAAAGAAGAAAGCGGCCCCCACCCGGCGGAAGAGAACCAGGCGGCGGTGAAGACTGGGACCCCCCCCCCAGAAGAAGCAAGCCCCCCTCGTAAAAGAGCTAAAGAAGAGGGGGGCCCCCGGAGCTGACTAATAAAATATTTTAAAAACCTGTGTAGCGTTTTTTTTTTTTTTTAACAATTTACTTCCAGGTGAATGGGTAGGGGTACGATATACCCCATACTCATTCACCTAGGGTGGGGGGCCGGTATCTGGGGGCCCCCTTGTTAATGGGGGCTCCCAGATTCCGATAAGCCCCCCGCCCACAGACCCCGACAACCAACGGCCAGGGTTGTCGGGAAGAGGCCCTGTCCTCATCAACATGGGGGCAGGGTGCTGTGGGGTGGGGGGGCCGCAGTGCGCCCCCTGCCCCATAGCACCTACCTCCCCATGTTGAGGGCATGCAGTCTGGCACGGTTAAGGAGGGGGGGGCGCTCGCTCGTCCCCACCCCCTTTCCTGACCGGCCGGGCTGCTGCTTGGATACGGGTCTTGTATGGATTTTGGGGGGACCCCCGCGCTGTTTTTTCGGCGTAGGGGGGTTCCCCTTTAAATCCGCACCAGACCCATGGGCCTGGTATGCTCTTGGAGGGGAACCCATGACGTTTTTTTGCTTAAAATTTGGCGTGGAGTTCCCCCTCAAGATCAGTAGAATACAAGTCGCATGCCAAAGTCAGAGCGTGCAAGACTGCTTTCCGACTTTGATCCTACTTCAATGATGTTCAATGGAGTGAAGTAGGATCAAAGTCGGACCAAAGTAGTACAGGGAGCGTTTGCAAAGTCGGACCGACATGTGTCGTACCAGTTAAGACGGCTCCCGTAGGGAAACATTGCTTTTCACACATCATGCGACATGAGCTCCCAATGTCGGAGCGTATGTCGGACTAGTGTGAACCCGGCCTGATTCCCCTAACTAAAATCTAGTGGAAGCAATTGCTTTCAGAAGTCACCTAATTAGTAAATAGAGTCCACCCGTGTGTAATTTTATCTCAGTATAATAAGTATATACAGCTGTTCTGTAAAGCTCTCAGAGGTTTGTTAGAGCAGTGGTCCTCAACCTTATCCTCAAGTACCCCCAACAGACCATGTTTTGGGAATTTCATAGATAAAATAGCTGTCCAAAATACCAAAGCCGTTGACTGATTTAACCACTTCCCCACCAGCGGAGTTATATTGCGGCAGGTTGGCTCCCCTGGGTGAGCTGTTGTAGCTATACGTCGTCTCGCTTTCAGACCACTAGAGGCGCACCACCATAGCTTATGCGCGTGCCGGCGGTCGCGATAACCGTCGGGACCCTGCAATCGCTCTACACAGAGACAGACTGGAGATCTGTCAATGTAAACAGACAGATCTCCGTGCTGTCAGGGGAGAGGAGACTGATCTGTTGCTCATACTAAGTATAAACAACGATCAGTCTCCTCACCCAGGCAGTCCCATCCCCCCACAGTTGGAATCACTCCCTAGGACACACAGTTAACCCCTTGATCGCCCCCTACTGTTATCCCCTTCCCTGCCAGTGTCATTTATACAGTAATCAGTGCATTTTTATAGCACTGATTTCTGTATCAATATCAATGGTCCCAAAAAAGTCTGATCTGTCCCCCACAATGTCGCAGTCCCAATAAAAATCGCAGATCACCGATTTACTAGTTAAAAAAATAATAAAAATGCCATAAATCTATCCCCTATTTTGTAGACACTATAACTTTTGCGCAAACCAATCAATATACCCATTTTTTTTACCAGAAATATGTAGAAGTATACATATCGGCCTAAACTGAGGAAGATTTAAAAAAAAAAAAAAAAAAAAAAAAAATATTGGGGAAATTTATCATAGCAAAGAATAAAAAAAAATTCAAAATTGTTGCTCTTTTTTTGTTAATAGTGCAAAAAATAGGATTTTTGTACTCACCGTAAAATCCATTTCTCCGAGTTCATAGACGGACACAGCCTTCATTGACATTAGTGTTATGCTTCTTCCTACCAGGAGAGTTTAGGCAGAATTTAACAGCACTTAAAATGTTAAAACCTTTCCTTCGTGCCGCTCCTCCCAGGGGGCGTGGCTCCCCCAGGCATAACCCACACCCTGCTCTAGGAGCCTCAGTCCGTAACAAGCAGTACAAACCAAGGAGGGGTGGGTGCTGTATCCGTCTATGAACTTAGAGAAATGGATTTTACGGTAAGTACAAAAATCCTATTTTCTCTTCCGTTCATAGACGGACACAGCCTTCATTGACATTAGGGACGTCCCCAAGCAGTGTCAAAAGATTGGAGGGGTGGGAAAGTAACACAGCAAACCAGGTTACACCCCAAACAAAAACCGGAGTTGCTCAACGGAGAAACTCCAAACATAAACTGCCGCCCGTAACACCTGCGGCTGAGGAAGGCATCAAAAGATGCACACACATCCACCTCGTAAAACTTTGAAACAGCGTGGATTGACGACCAGGATGCATCCTAACACCGCTGTAACACAGAGGCATGATGCCGGAAAGCCCAAGAGGCCCCGATCGTCCTGGTCAAATGTGCCATTAACCCGAAAGGGGGGCGCACACCCCTACAGGGCATAGGCCTGAAGCACAATCTGTCGGAACCAGCTAGGAACGGTGGCCGACGAGACTGCCAGGCCCTCTTGTAGGGCCAGCCACCGACACGAACAGTGAGCACGACTTCCGGAACGGAACCGTAACATATAAGTACACTCGTAGGGCCCGAAACCACATCCAGAGGATGCAAAGTGGCCTCCTCTTGGCATTTCGGCTGAGGACATAAAGATGGAAGAACAATGTCCACATCCAAGTGAAAAGCCGAAATGACCTTAGGGAGAAAAAACGGTTGCGGCCGTAGCACCACCTCATCCTTACGGATGACCAAGCAGGGAGCCTTGCAAGACAAGGCCGCCAGAACAGACAGACACCCGTCTGATCGAGGTAATTGCTACCAGAAATAAAATCACCTTTTGTGACAATAAACAAAAAACCTCCCGAATGTCCTCAAAGGGAGCATCCCGAAGCACTGAAAGGACTAAATTCAGGTCCCATGGGGGGCGCACCGGAGGGGCCACCTGCCAGACCCCCTGACCCAACGTACACACCCAGGAGTGCGATGCCAAGGGTTGCTGCAAGTAAAAACAGCCAGAGCAGAAATCTGGCTCCTAACCATACGTAAGGCGAGAGCCTGAACCACTCCCTGCTGCAAAGACAGCAGAATCCTGTACACAACGCATGTACGAGAGTGCCAGTTCATCTCCCCACACACAGAGAAGTAGGCAGGGAAAAAACCTACGTGAGGTAGACTTCCGTGCAGGCAGCACGGTAGAGACCACCGAGCCCAATAGGCCTCGGTCCTTAAGCCCCTGGCTCTCAACAGCCACGCCGCTAAGGCCGGTGGCTGTGAAACAGGGTGGAAGATCGGACCCTGTAACAGAAAATCAATTCCCAGGGGAAGACGCTAGGGGGCGTCTGCCACCAGACGCATCAGGTCCGCATACCAGAAGCGACGCGGCCAATCTGGGGCAATCAGGACCGATAGAATCCCTACAGCTTCCACTCTGCGCAGCAGGCGAGGAAGAAGCTTCCGAGGAGGGAAGGTGTAAAGTAGGCGACAGTGACCCCAAGGAGCCACCAACGCGCCCGCCCATGGGTCCTTAAACCTGGCCACGAACCGTGGCACCTACCGATAGAGACGGGACGCTAGAAGGTCCACGTCCGGAGTGCCCCACTTTCGGCACAGACCCCAAAACACCTGCGGGTGGAGAGACCACTCTCCTTGGCCCAGTGCAGTGCGACTTAGGTGGTCGGCTAGCCAATTCCGTATTCCCGCAATGTACCCGGTCGATAGAGCCGGAACGGACCCTTCGGCCCACTGAAAGGATGTGCGCGACCCCCGTCGCTGCAACAGAACTCCGTGTGCCTCCCTGATTATCAACCTACGCCACGGCCGTGGTGTTATTGGACAGGATCCTGACCGGTCGGCCCTGTAGATCCAGGGACCACCTGGCAAGGCAAAGCTTGATTGCTCGGAGCTCCAGAACGTTGATCAGTAGGCAGGACTCCACCTGAGTCCAGTGCCCCTGGGCTGACTGGGTGCCCCAAGCGCCCCTCCCCAACTGGAGAGGCTGGCATCCGTCGTGACCACTGTCCAGTGGCCTGCAGAAAAATGACTTTCCGGCCCGAAGCACCGGAAACGCCAGCCACCACACCAGGGGAGACATGATCAGATGACTCAATTGAATCTGGTAATAAAGAGATGACGGAAGCTAGTCTCATCGTGACAGAAGTTCCCTCCGTAGTACCCTGGCGTGAAATTGGGCATACGGAACCGCCTCGAAAGAGGCTACCAACTGACCCAGAACCTTCCTGCAGAATCGCAGAGATGACCGCTTCTGGGTCGGCAACTGCTGCACAGCAGATAGCAGAGTCTGAAGTTTTTCCGTTAGGAGAAAAACACTCCCGCCCCGGCGGAATCTAGTCCCAGGTATTCCGTCCCTGAGACGGAATCAACCCTGATTTCAGGACAATCCAGAAACCAGCCGAACACTCGGAGAGCCTGACACGTGATGGACACGGCTCCACCAATGCAGAGCTCGAAGAAGCTCGTAGGAGAATGTCGTCCAGACATCCCATGATAACAAACCCCCGCTGTCACAGCCGGGCCAGTATCGGGACGAGCACCTTGGCGAAAACCCGCTGAATGGGAAGGACACCAATTGAAAATGGTCCCCCCGACCGCAAAGCACAGAATCTCCGGTGGTTTGAGGATATGCAGGTACACGTTCATGACATCCAAGGATGCCAGAAAATCCCCCTGATGGAGTGCCGCTATTACCAAGCGAATCGACACCACCTAAAAGTTTGCACCTTGACAAAACAAACGAGGGACTTGAGGCCCAGGATTGACCGGGCCCCATCCTCCGTGGGGACACAAACAGAATGGAGTAAAAACCCTGAGACCGTTCCAACGAGGGAACTGGCACAATCACTCCCCTGACCAGAAGATCCTGGACAGCCCCTGACAGCCAACCGGCGAACCGGATGAGGCCAGAGGCCGGAGGGAAAAAACCTGTTTGGCAGACAAGAGAGAACTCAATCTTGTACCCCAAGGAAAACACTTCGCAATGCGAAGCCAGTCTCCCACCCGAGACACGGGCGGGAGCAGATCTTCAGGCGGAAGCAGGTATGTCCGCAGACTTGTTAGGCATGCGGTATCAGGTGCGCTGCTACCCCGCAGCGGGGATTCAAGCACCATGTAGACCTACCCCCACCGCACAGGGCGGGCGAAAGAACGCTCGGAGGTAGGCAAGGAGGGTCCTTGCACAGGGCGAGGTCCCTTGCCCTTCCCAGACTGTGGGAACAGCATGCGCTTACCACCCGTGGCATCCTCAATGATGCCATTCAGGGAAGTCCCAAAAGGACCGTTCACCCTTAACGGCCATCACCAAGGCCACCTTAGAGGACTAGTCCGCAGACCAGCTCTTCAGCCACACAAGGCGGCGCAGAACCACTGCATAGAGGGAAGCCCCGGATCGAATCCATGGCCGCCTCGCAGAGAAAATTCTGACCCTGAACCAATTGTTCAGCCAGGTCCCTAGAGGATTCGGAAGCCCCTTCTTCCAGCTCCTGCAGCAGGAGCTTCGCCCTTTTAGTCGGGGCCTGACCAGGGCCCCGGCCAGAGCCGGCCTCACCGCCGAACCCACCACCGTGAATAGGGAGCGGGCCACGGCCTCCACTCTCCTATCAGCGGGATCCTGGAATGCAGGAGCCCCTTCCACAGGCAACGTGGTGGCCTTGCGCAGTCTGGACACAGGGGGGTCCCTTGGCGGAGGAGAGACTTACTTTTTTTTTTTTTTTTTTTTTAAAAGCCCCCCTCAAGGGGGTAACGGTTGCAAAGTTTTTTGACAAACTTTTTGCGGTGCATCCCATTCCTTGTATAACATATTGACCAAATAAGGAACACAAGGAAACACTTCAGCGGTGCGTGGTAGTCTGCTGGTACTGACACAGAGGTGTCTCCGCCACAGCCTCAATTTTTAGAGTCTCACGCACCGCAGAAACAAGAGCTCCAACAAATTCTTGCCAGCAACTGACTGCAGCAGAGTCATCCTCACTATCCATAAGGGTTCAGCCCGCAGCCTCTGACATAACAGAACCAGAAAAAACAGCGATTCTGTGTCAGAGACATCCCCAGAAGCAGGCTCAGGGAGGGGGCGCTTTTTACCCCCCATCCGGGCACTAGCTGCTTCAAACCTGGCAAGAAATCCAGGACAGCCAACATAACAGATGTGGCAGGGGAAGGGGCGTTAAGGGTTAACTCAGGCATTGCTTGAGGGAGACCTGGCTCAGGTTCCATAGTGTCAGCGCTGAGTCACCCACCCTGCAAGGCAGGACAAAAAAAAAACACTGGTCACCTCCTTGCTGCTTTTGCAGAGCATGGGGGCCCCTGGTATTCACCACCCCACCCAGCTGCAGAGAGAGCTGAAAACCTGAGGTGTGCTCTGATGAGTCTGTCACCTCAAGGAAGATTCACAGCGTTTCACAGCACTAAAACTGTTACAGCACTAAAACTGGTAGAAGCGACCAGAGGCTGTGCTGTGTCTGTCACCTCAGGGAAGAATCACAGCGTTACCAAGGAGATTTCCAAGATGGCCGTCGTCTGAGGTAAAAAACACCTCATAGAACACAGCAGCACAGGCTGTGCTGTGTGTCACCTCAGAGAAGAATCACAGCGTTACCAAGGAGATTTCCAAGATGGCCGCCGACTGAGGTAAAAATCACCCCATAGAACACAGCAGCACCCCCCAGAGTAACAACACAGTCCCCCAACAACACACGGGCCCCGGTGGTAACAAAGAAAACCCAGGAGGCCCCCCTTCACAGCCACTACCCAGTCAGGGGAAGGAGGGAGAGAAAGGGGAGAGAGGAAAGCAGGGCGGACCCTCAGTCGACCTCCCCAGGGAAAACACCAGCCAGACCACTTACCTGAGTAAGGGGCCACTACTTACCCATCCTGCGACTACCTGGCTGGAGGTATCCCAGACAGAACCAACGTCCGTAAACGGCATGGCTGTCGGCCAGACACACTGTGACAAAGCCATAGAGACCGGTCATATGTGTGCCCTAGAACCGAAGTTCCCGGGCCGCCCCTGGAGCAATGGAGCCTGTCGTGGACGTCCCAAAGCTGAGCTAAGGGCCGGCACACGTTCGATGGCCGAACATGGGGGGACTACAAGAGTCAAGACCCAGCCTGTCACCCAGTCAGCTGTTGATAGAAGAATCACAGGATTCAAAAATGCAGGAACAAAATAATAAAAGCGAGAAAAATCGCAAGAAAAAAACTCCAGAGTACAGGGACTCCAGAAGCGCCTGACTCCTCTCCTGTCGTTAGGCAGAAAAAGACTGAGGCTCCTAGAGCAGGGTGTGGGTTATGCCTGGGGGAGCCACGCCCCCTGGGAGGAGCGGCACGAAGGAAAGGTTTTAACACTTTAAGTGCTGTTAAATTCTGCCTAAACTCTCCTGGTAGGAAGAAGCATAACCCTAATGTCAATGAAGGCTGTGTCCATCTATGAACGGAAGAGAAAAAGATCTCTCGGAAGTGGGGACAGGTACCGAAAGATGCCAAATGTGGCACCAGAGGGGGGGAGGAGGTAGATAAGCGGAGCTTCCACTTTCGGGTGGAACTCTGCTTTAAAGAGTCAGCTGATACGGAAGCTTGATAGAAGAATCTTTGAAAGCTTAAAACCCCCTTTTACAAAATTCAAGCAGTATTAAACCCAAACCAAAAATGTAATATATTGCATATATAATCATTAAAAGTGGTGGCTGCATTAATTATTTTTTTTAGGCTTCCTTCTGTTTTCACCTGGTGAACTGGCCTAGTGACACACCTCCTGTGCTAGAGTGCTCCAAATATGGATGAAGGCGAACAGGGACACATTTGGACTGCAGCATTATCAGTCTGGGGGGGAGGGGAGCAGTGGCGGCTGGTGCTCAATTTTTTTTTGGGGGGGGGGGGGGCGCAAAAAAAAAAAACATCAATTGCAGCCTCACTGTGCCATCAAACATCGCCGCTGTGCCATCAAACGTGCCATGCCATCAAACGCAGCCACTGTGCCCAGCAATTGTCACCACTGCGCTGTGCCCAGCAATTGTCACCACTGCACTGTGCCCAGCAATTGTCACCACTGTGCCCAGCAATTGTCTCCACTGTGCCCAGCAATTGTCACCACTGTGCCCAGCAATTGTCACCACTGTGCCCAGCAATTGTCACCACTGCACTGTGCCCAGCAATTGTCACCACTGTGCCCAACAATTGCAGCCAGATTGCTTACCCGTCCCCCAGCACTTACCTTTCTCGGGTCAGCAATCCTCCCTTGATGTCTTCTCCCAAGTCCCGTCCTCGATGTCGCTTCAGCCAATCAGGTTACCAGTAACCAGACTGGGTGAACCTGATTGGCTAAGACAAGTGTCAGCGTTAACCAGTGAACGAACACCCCCTGCGTCCCCTGGTTAACTATTTGTAAGCTGATTAGAGCCAACAGGCTGTAATCGGAAAGCTGGCTCTGATAGGCACTTCCAAACACCAACAAACTGCTGTTATTTAGATGGCCGGCGCTCACCAGGGGGGCGGCCATCTGAATAGTGGGCGGCAGCGGTGACAATACATAGAGATTCATTCATTGCATGATTCTCTATGTATTGTACACCTGACGGCCTAACAGGGCAGGGGAGAGAGGGGGCGGCACTCCTGCGCCCACTATGGACGCACCGCCGCTGGAGGGGAGTGTTAGATGTAATAACAAATTGCCAAACTCCAGCGTGCACTGCAGTTACACAAGTAGTTACAACAACAGTTTGTTTTTTCTTTTGGGATAAAGGTTTTACATGAACAAATAAAAGCTGAACATTGTAAGCACCCATGTCAGTTACATAGTTAGCCAGGTTGAAAAAAGACACAAGTCCATCCAGTCCAACCACACAAATAAAAATAAACAAACAAAATAAAAAACATAGTACAATCCCATACAGCCAACTCCATACCCACAGTTGATCCAGAGGAAGGCAAAAAAAAAAACAGCAGAGCATGACCCAATTTGCTACAGCAGGGGAAAAAATTCCTTCCTGATCCCCCGAGAGGCAATCGGATTTACCCTGGATCAACTTTACCTACAAATCTTAGTACTCAGTTATATTCTGTACATTTAGGAAAGTATCCAGGCCTTTCTTAAAGCAATCTACTGAGCTGGCCAGAACCACGTATGGAGGGAGTCTGTTCCACATTTTCACAGCTCTTACTGTGAAGAAACCTTTCCGTATTTGGAGATGAAATCTCTTTTCCTCTAGACGTAAAGAGTGCCCCCTTGTCCTCAGTGTTGACCGTAAAGTGAATAACTCAACACCAAGTTCACTATATGGACCCCTTATATATTTGTACATGTGGATCATATCCCCCCTTATTCTCCTCTTCTCAAGAGTGAATAGATTTAGTTCTTCTAATCTTTCCTCATAGCTGAGCTCCTCCATGCCTCTTATCAGTTTGGTTGCTCTTCTCTGCACTTTCTCCAGTTCTCCGATATCCTTTTTGAGAACTGGTGCCCAAAACTGGACTGCATATTCCAGATGAGGTCTTACTAATGATTTGTACAGGGGCAAAATTATATCTCTGTCTCTGGAGTCCATACCTCTCTTAATACAAGAAAGGACTTTGCTCGCTTTGGAAACCGCAGCTTGGCATTGCAAGCCATTATTGAGCTTAGGATCTACCAAAACCCCCAGATCCTTCTCCACTACAGACCCCCCCAGTTGTACTCCCCCTAGTATGTATGATGCATGCATATTCTTAGCCCCCAAGTGCATAACTTTACATTTTTCAACATTAAACCATATCTGCCACATAGTCGCCCAATTAGACAGAGCATTGAAGTCGGCTTGTAAATTGACGACATCCTGTAAGGACGTTATTCCACTGCATAGCTTGGTGTCATCTGCAAAGACAGAAATGTTACTTTTGTATCTCAGACCCAATATCATTTATAAAGATATTAAAAAGTAAGGGTCCCAGCACTGAACCTTGGGGTACACCACTGATAACCTTAGACCATTCAGAGTAAGAATCATTAACCACGACTCTCTGAATTCTGTCTTTCAGCCAGTTTTCTATCCATTTACAAACTGATATATCCAATCCTGTAGACTTTACCTTACACATGAGCCGTGTGTGCGGAACTGTATCAGTGGTAAATGGTTTGTCTCAATTATTGAGATAAAATGCTGATTTATGAGCTATACAAGCTTTCAATAGCTAAATGTCCATTTCATGTAGAAAAAATATTCCCATGTCAAATACTGGAAAAATGTTACATATCAGATACTGTAACTCTAATGCCGCGTACACATGATCATTTTTCGGCATGAAAAAAATTTTGTTTTAAAAAAATGATCGTGTGTGGGCTTCACATCATTTTTCGGGTTCTGAAAAACGTAATTTTTTTTTCCGAACATGCTGCATTTTTTAACAACGTTTTAAACTATGTCGTTTTTCGGGTTGTAAAAAATGATCGTGTGTGGGCTAAAACGACGTTAAAAACTCGCGCATGCTCAGAAGCAAGTTATGAGACGGGAGCACTCGTTCTGGTAAAACTACCGTTCATAATGGAGTAAGCACATTCATCACGCTTTGCTAGAGCAATTTTTTAAAACGATGGTGTGTGGGCAACGTCGTTTTAATAATGAAGTTGGAAAAACGTTATTTTTTTTTTAATGCTGAAAAATTATCGTGTGTACGCGGCATGAGGGCCCATTACATGTGGTGTTGGTGCGTTTTGCTTCATGTGCATCACCCATTACTGTGTTTTACCACGTGTTACCATAATGCATCAGTGTGAATGGTGACTGATAGCGTGATAGTGGAAAAAAATCAGGGCTATTTGGAGAGTTGAACGAAACCAGTAAAAAAAAAAATCTGTGAAAGTTTGAATAAAGCTAGGGAATATCCATTACATGATCATGATAAAGAAAAATAACAAATATGAAGCAAATATGTCGTAAAGAGAATAGAGACTGGATGACCGAGAGACCATATAACCACTTAAGACCCAGACCATTATGCAGCTAAAGGACCTTGCCCCTTTTTGCGATTCGGCACTGCGTCGCTTTAACTGACAATTGCGTGGCCGTGCGAAGCGGCTCCCAAACAAAATTGGCGCGTCCGACGCAGGAAAGTTACGACGTTTACGTTAGGCTTTTCCCAGCGTATAGTTGCCCCTGCTATATGAGGCGCAGCCAATGTTAAGTATGGCCGTCGTTCCCGCGTTTAAATTTGAAAAAGTTACTTAGTTTGCGTAACTCGTCCGTGAATGGGGCTGGACGTAAAAACCAATACGTCCTTGCGGCGTATTATCAGCAATGCACACTGGGAGATTTCCACAGACGGCGCATACGCCGTTCGTGAAAAACGTCAATCACGTCGGGTCACAGTAGTTTAACATAAAACACGCCCCCCCCTTCCACATTTGAATTAAGCGGGCTTACGCCGGCCGATTTATGCTACGCCGCCACAACTTACGGAGCAAGTGCTTTGAGAATACAGCACTTGCCCATGTAAGTTGCGGCGGCGTAACGTAAAACAGATACGTTACGCCGCCGGAAAGATACGCCAGTCTACGAGAATCTGGCCCAATGAGTCATACAGTGGGGGTTTTCCAAATAAAACTTTGGCTCAAGCAAAAAGTCTAAAACTGTAACGAGAATAAAGTGTAAGATAAGGCAAGAACATTGTTTAACTACTTGCCGACCGCCCACCGTCGTTATACGTCCTCACTTTAGAGATGAATATCTCGGTAACGGCAGCAGCTGCTGCCACAATCGAGATATTCATCTCTTCTGTGGGCGGCCGTGTTAACGATAATGGCGGTCTCCGCGTCGGATTCGCCGTTATCGGTGGCGGGAGAGGGCCCCCCCCCCCTCCCTCCGCCGCTTACCGTAGCCGTCGGTAGCGGCGGAGGAGATCGCAACCATCCGGCAGCTGAGCGGGGACGAGACTGAAGGAAAAATCTCCTTCGCCCGTCCCCATAGCTCCGCTGGGCGGAAGTGACGTCAAAACGTCAGTCCCGCCCAGCGTCTTAAAGAAACATTTTTTTTTTTTGTCATTTGAAAAAATGACATTTCCAAATTTTTTTTTTTTTTTTTTGCATTTAAGCCCAAATATGAGATCTGAGGTCTTTTTGACCCCAGATCTCATATTTAAGAGGACCTGTCATGCTTTTTTCTATTACAAGGGATGTTTACATTCCTTGTAATAGGAATAAAAGTGATAATTTTTTATTTTTTTCAGTGTTAAAAATTCTAAAATAAATAAAAATAAATGCGAAAAGCAAAAAAAATTTTTTTTAAAGCGCCCCGTCCCGACGAGCTCGCGCGTAGAAGCGAACGTATATGCGAGTAGCGCCGACATATGAAAACGGTATTCAAACCACACAAGTGCGGTATCGCCACGATCGTTAGAGCGAGAGCATTAATTTTAGCCTTAGGCCTACTCTGTAACTCAAAAAATGCAACCTGTAGAATTTTTTAAACGTCGCCTATCAAGATTTTTAAGGGTAAAAGTTTGACGCCATGCCACGAGCAGGCGCAATTTTTAAGCGTGACATGTTGGGTATCATTTTACTTGGCGTAACATTATCTTTCACAATATATAAAAAAATTGGGCCAAATTTATTGTTGTCTTATTTTTTCATTTAAAAAAGTGAATTTTTTCATTTAAAAAAGTGAATTTTTTCATTTAAAAAAGTGAATTTTTTCCAAAAAAAGTGCGCTTGTAAGACCGCTGCGCAAATACGGTGTGACAAAAAGTATTGCAATGACTTCCATTTTATTCTCTAGGGTGTTAGAAAAAAAATATATAATGTTTGGGGGTTTTAAGTAATTTTCTAGCAAAAAAAAATGGTTTTGTCTCGTAAACACCGACTCTGAAAAACAGGCCCGGGGCTAAAGTGGTTAAAAACAAGAATTTTGAAATGGAAGGGAAATTACAAAATGGAGTTGCAGTTGATCAAAAAAAAGGTTGGCACAGCAGCTCAAATCAACATAGCTGTACGTCGGCTGCGATGTCTGCCAGGCAACCATGATCGTTCCACAGAGAGCCAGGATGGGGATCTGTCAATGTAAACAAACAGATCCCTGTTTCTGTCAGGGGAGTAGAGAGTGATCGTCTGTTCCTAGTGATCAAGAACAGCGATCTCACTCCTCCTTTAGTCAGTACACTCCTCCCACAGTTAGAAACACCTCCCTAGGGAACACTTAACCCCTTAATCGCACCCAAGTGTTAACCCCTTCTCTGCCTGTGTCATTTATACAGTAATCAGTGGCAATTTTTAGCTCTGATCGCTGTACAGATGTCACTGGTCCCAAAAGTGTCTGATCTGTCCGCCGCAATCCCGCAAAAAAACAAAAAACGCTGATCATAATCATTACTATTAGTGTAAAAAGAAAAAAAATAATAATAAAAATGCCATAAATCTCCCCCCTATTTTGTAGGCGCTATAACTTTTGCGCAAATCAATTAATATACACTTATTGCAATTTTTTTTTACAAAAATATGTAGAATACATATTGGCCTAAACTGAAGACATTTTTATTTATTTTTTGGATATGTATTATAGCAAAAAGTTAAAACTATTGTTTTTTTTCAAAATTGTCTGCTTTTTTTATTTATAGCACAAAAAATAAAAACCGCACAGATGATCAAATACCACCAAAAGAAAGCTCTATTTGTGGGAAAAAAAAAGGACATACATTTTGTTTGAGTACAATGTTGTACGACTGCGCAATTGTCACTTAAAGTGACGCAGTGCCGTATCGCAAAAATGGCCCGGTCATTAAAGCGGGAGTTCACCCTAAAAAAAAAAATGTAACCTTAGATTGATGCTCATTTTGTCTAGGGGAATCGGCTAGTTTTTTTAAAATCGAAGCTGTACTTACCGTTTTAGAGAGCGATCTTCTCCGCCGCTTCCGGTATGGTCTTCGGGACTGGGCGTTCCTATTTTGATTGACAGTCTTCCGACGGCCGCATCCATCGCGTCACGAGTAGCCGAAAGTCGGTACGGCTCTATACGGCGCCTGCGCACCGACATTCGACTACTTTCGGAAAATCGTGACGCGATCGTCGGAAGCCTGTCAATCAAAATAGGAACGCCCAGTCCCGCAGCCCATACCCGGAAGCGGCGGAGAAGATCGCTCTCTACAACGGTAAGTACAGCTTCGATTTTAAAAAAACTAGCCGATTCCCCTAGACAAAATGAGCATGAATCTAAGGTTAAAAATTAACATTTGTGGGTCAACCTCCACTTTAAGGGGGTAAATCCTTCCAGGGCTGAAGTGGTTAAATACCACCAAAAGAAAGCTCTGTCTAAAAAAAAAAATTATAAACTTTTTTTGGGTACAGCAGTGCATGACCGAGCAATTGTCATTCAAAGTGCAACAGCGTTGAAAGCTGAAAGGTGGCCTGGGCAGGAAGGGGGTGAAAGTACCCGTTATTGAAGTGTTTAAATGCATGTTTTGCAATGCGACAAAAAACGGTACAGCGTTTGGGGTGCAATTAAGAAAAATGCACCCGAACGCGCGCGCGGTGTGTTTTGCCACAATTTGGAGTCGCGAGCCGAATTGCAGTGATTCCAAATTGTGCAATGTGAACAACGTCTGACTAAATACTTACAATAAATATGTGTATCTTTGTCAACACTGATGCTGTTATTACATGCCAATTTCAATACAAATAAAAAACCCTGATGGATTAATAATTTAATATATAAACTTTTGAAGACCAATATCTACATACGGTATGTATATAAAGCTGTGCGTGTGGCTATCTACAGTCAGAAGCAGGACAATTCCTATGTTTCTCTATGGGGATAAGACTATGAGCGCCTCACAGCCGCGTCAGCGGGAGAAGAAGGACCGCCGGCTAATCAGCGACGAGCGGCCGGTCAGCCATTTTCTGTGGCTTGGCTTTTGTTTTCCCAGCGGCCATGTTCTGGACGCCTCAGCAGCGTGCCGTGCCCTTGTCAGGCGTGTAGATGGCAGTGTCGGCTTGTCCTCCGGAGCCTGTAGGGGCCGTGCCTGACTCACAGAGGAGGAGATAAAACATGAAGGTTCTATGGCGATACGGCTCGCTTAGGCTGTGCTCAGCTGCCTGGACTCAGTGCCTTGGAAGGCCCGTGGCTCTCCTCCGCCGCCTCAGCATGCAGCGCTATAGCATTGAAGAAAGAGGGCGGCCCAACACCACAGAGTACCGGCTCTACTTCAGTAAGTAGACGCTGCTGCTGCCGCCTCCACACGGAGAGGGGCGTCGGGTTGTGGTACGGTCGCGCTAGCAATGAGCAGTACTCCTCACAGAACCTCCCCACCCTCCTCTGCTGTACTCCACGTGGACTGTGCCGCAGCTATTGGTTAGTGTGTCACTCTGGTGCTGTGTGCCAGTCTGACAAGCCTGCTGCTCCCTTCACTGACCTGACTCGCTGCAAGGACAGCAGGGACGTGACCTTGACCTAAAGTGGAAGGATGGCTGCACAAGATAAATGTGGCTTCCCGCTGCTTGTATGCTCCCCATAGACAGTCTACTAAACGACGACTATCCAATCAGTTTTTCTATAAGCTTGTATGACCACAGAAGCTCCAGCTTTCTCTGGTGTTCCTGTAGCTGGTGAGCTGTCTGCTGGCTGACCACTAGTGACCAGCTTGGTTTTGGTCCAAACCTGGAGGTTGGCTGTAATTGTGGGCCAACGAACTGTGTAAGGGGATTTCTCTGCCCCACATCCCATGTACACAAAGGGGCAGGTTAGTTCATGACCTCAGATGGACACCTAGCCATAATAGGTCATTGGCCGCCGCCGTGTGATGTCACAAGCATTCCCACCCTTTTGTTTACGTGTGGGGAAGGAAATATACTGCCTGCAGCTCATTGGTCCAGTAATGACAGCTAACTTCCAGGTTGGGACCAAACCCAAGCTCATGTTCCCTGACTAGGGATGAGCTCCGGTGTGTTTGCACACTCCACGTGCAGAGCCCGCCAGGAAGTCTGCGCTGCGCTAATCACGGGCAGGGAGACGTCACGATGCTTGGCTGCAGAGATCTGGAAATGTCTCGCTGCCTGTGATTAGCGCAGCGCAGTGCTGACTTCCTGGAGGGTGCGAACACGCCGGAGCTTATCCCTGACCACGGACCCTGGAGCTATGGATGCCAGTGGGTGATGATGCTGCACTATGAGACTTCGCAATGTTGTTGGCTGGCAATGACACATGGACCAACAAGAGCTTTGTAGTCACATGATGACATAGAAATACTTTAAAGCAAAGTTTTACCCAAAAATTTAACTTCTGCTTTAAGTGATGGTGACTCCCTGACATGCCACATTTGGCATGTAATATTTTTTTGGGGGGGAAGCGGATACCCTCTTTTTAGAGGCATCCAGCTCCACAGCGCTGGAAAGAAGTTCACCTCTCCCGCCCCGCCCCCCTCCTTCCCTGCAATCTTCTGGGACACGTCACAGGTCCCAGAAAATTGCCCGGCCATTCACAGTGCAGTCGTGCTGTGCGTGCCCAGCTGTGAAGCCACAGCCAGGTGCCCACAGTAAGAATTCTGGCGCCGTGGAGAGGAGCGGGGCTTCGTACTCCCGCATCGTGGGACAGGTGAGTGTCTGATTATTAAAAGTCAGCAGCTACACTTATTTATTTTTTCGGTGGAGCTCCTCTTTAAAAATGTGCACTTAGATGGCTATTAGTAAAAGATGTCTGCAGGGAGTATAAAGCAATAGAAAAGCAGAATTTACTAAACTCAGAAGTTCGGCCTCCCTCCTCTTTCCCCTACCCTTGGACCATTCAGAAAGCACAGTGCGCTTTGCGCCTGCGCAGTGGGGAACCGGCTGTAAAGCCGAAAGGCTTCACTGCTGGTTTCCCTTAACATGATTGGCGGCGGCAGCACCCGAGAGCCGATGGAAACATCGGCTGTGGTGCCGTCATCGCATTTTTGGCTTCACTGACTGTTTCCCTTACCACAAATGGCAGCGGCAGCGGCAGCACCCGAGAGCTGTATGTGTAGCTGCTGACTTTGAATTCTTTGCTGGGGGGGTGTGGAACTCTGCTGTCATATGACGTCCTCCCAGTTGCTTGCACCCTAGGGGCTGTGCTGCAGTGAGATCAATCACCCACTGTGTGATTGCTGTGACCAATCACAGCGCTCACATGACAGTTGTATACAATGAATGTCTTTCATTCATAGTCCTTCATTGTGTACTATTGTGTTGATCTCTATGATTGGTCACAGTGATCACATGGTACAGACAGGCAAATCATTGTGCCTCTGTACCATGTGATCACATATTTTGCAATGAAAGGCGAGGAATCCCCCAGTGTGGGGCTTTAAAGGCAACAGTAGTTAAAGTAGAAAATATTTTATGCAAAATAATTTTATTTGTCAAGTAGAAAACAGCATATATAACATAATGATTTGAAAAACAAATGGCATCGAAATACAAGTTGAAAATTATCCACAGTGTAAGTACAAGGCCCTACGCGTTTCGGGTTTTCCCTTCTTCAGGGGCCGAGGTCTGTGTGGAGTCAGTGTATCTAATAAATTTCCAAAGAAAAAACAAACGCACATATTGTGGGTAATGACTTGCAGTAAAAAATGGATGGCAACATATATATCAAAGTGCAATTTAAAAGCATCATACCAGTCAAGGCGTTTTCAACTTTGCAAAGCCCTAAAGGACATCCCAAACATGGCGCAGAAATTCCTCAAGATGTTAAATTGTTGGAATAAAAAACTGGCATCTTGTATTGCAAAAAAGCAAGACCCTGGGCCAAAACTGTCAGTGTAAGAATTAGCTGTCCCTGGGATAAAAGGACAGTATGCACATAAGTCTAGGAAAGTACTAAATTTCAAAAGTATATAAGGAAACACAGTTTGGCAGTATAGTGCCGTACCAGAAGTAGCAAAAATAACACAAACATACCTATAATTAGAGGGTGAAATATTTTGGTTGGCCAGAGGGGTCAGGAGAGAGCTCAGTTACTGGAGGTCTGAAAGTAAAATAAATTGAAAAATATATGGCTGAGTGTGAAAGTCACAGGTAAGGCAAAAGCAGGGAGAAAGAGATTGGTTGTCCAGGACCAGGTACTTACAAATGGTTGTTATGTATAGACAACACCTCTGCCATCCGCAATGTCAGACATTGCACAGTGGCAGCGGCGTTTAAATGGGGAAGGTGAGGGGAGGGCCAGGTTAAGTAGGGGGCGTGGTGCAATGACCTACTCATGCACAATAGGTTGGTGCGTAGTGGAGGGCGGAGCCCTGACGACGTGATCGCGTCATCTCGTGTAGGCTGAGGACATGAGAAGGGGCGGAGTGAGAGGGCGGATGTAGTTTGTGAAGCCGCCACCGCTGCCTATGGGATCGGCGTCGTGACGTGGAACACGTCCGAAAGCCGATCAAAAGGAATCGTCATCTGGTCGTGTCATGTGACCATGTGGAGTCACATGACCGCACGGCCACCATGTGACCATATGGTCGAATAGGAATAGGTGAGGGTGGAGCGATTATGACGCAAAGGGCGTCAGTGTGGATGACATGGGACAGGGCATAGAAGCAACTGTCAGCATAAAATGTAAAATTAGCATTGCAAAGCAGCGCCGTGGGGCGGGCTAATAAGGTCCACATAGGGCTGCATATACAAGGTTATATGAGGCCATAGTGAAGATTTAAAGAAAAGGGGAGTACAGGAACCATAACACCCTCGACAGGTAATTGCTAGATGGTTAATTTGGCATACTAAAGGAGAACTAAGGCATATTGGAGGGGTGCACAACCAGTGTGCTGGTCTAAAGATTATATTGACAGTAGGCCACAAAAGGGTCCAGACATTTTGCCAACTGTAAGACTCTTGGTGTAGTGTACCTACTTACTTGTCAATGCAAGAGGTTCTATGTGGGCAAAACAAAATTACCCTTTTTCAAACGTGCTTCCCGACATCTACACGCCATGCGTACAGCAAATCCTGATTTGCCGTTGGGGCGTCATATTTTGCTCCAACATGATGGACATTTTCCTGGGGTAAAATTCCTTATTTTAGATAGGATCCACCCCAACCCCAGAGGTGGGGATTGGAATAAAACTTTGTTACAGCATGAAACCCGTTGGATTGTAGATTTAGAGGCCAACTTTCCTCCTGGCCACAATGAACAAATTGGCTTTAGGCCTTTTCTGGAGGGCTTCTCCTCTGGAGGATGCGAAAAGGATTGATTTGCACTATATGGTTTCTTTGGGGAACATTTTCTCTGTTGTCTGACATTGTCGTGTTATGTTTTTGTGTTTGCCATTGTTTCTCTTGATGTCTTTCCAGTCATTGGTACTATATACTATCCACTACTGTTTTACCTCTAGTACCAATCCATAATATCTATGTCCCTGTATCCTTTGCACGTCACCTGGGGCCTCGCATTCCTGGCTCAGATAGGATTTCAGGTATCCTTTATCGCTTTTTAAGCTAGGCGCACGTAAGCCGTCCCCTCTCCAGGGGACGGCTTCCCTTTGACCTGGTCTCCATGCACCCCCTGGGTGCTAATGACCTTGGGTCTATACGTGCGCCTATAACAGAGATATGGATCACACAGGGGATAGAATTTGTACCCCTGGTCTTTTCCATTATGTCTCTGGACCCTTTTGTGGCCTACTGTCAATATAATCTTTAGACCAGCACACTGGTTGTGCACCCCTCTAATATGCCTTAGTTCTCCTTTAGTATGCCAAATTAACCATCTAGCAATTACCTGTCGAGGGTGTTATGTTTCCTGTACTCCCCCTTTTCTTTAAATCTTCACTATGGCCTCATATAACCTTGTATATGCAGCCCTATGTGGACCTTATGTGCCCACCCCACGGCGCTGCTTTGCAATGCTAATTTTACATTTTATGCTGACAGTTGCTTCTATGCCCTGTCCCATGTCATCCACACTGTGACGCCCTTTGCATCATACCGCTCCACCCTCACCTATTCCTATTCGACCGTATGGTCACATGGTGGCCGTGCGGTCATGTGACTCCACATGGTCACATGACGCGACCAGATGACGATTCCTTTTGATCGGCTTTCGGACGTGTTCCACGTCACGACGCCGATCCCATAGGCGGCGGCTTCACAAACTACGTCCGCCCTCTCACTCCGCCCCTTCTCATGTCCTCAGCCTACACGAGATGACACGATCGCGTTGTCGGGGCTCCGCCCTCCACTACGCACCAACCTATTGTGCATGACTAGGTCATTGCACCACGCCCCCTACTTAACCTGGCCCTCCCCTCACCGTCCCCATTTAAACGCCGCTGCCACTGTGCAATGTCTGACATTGCGGATGGCAGAGGTGTTGTCTATACATAACAACCATTTGTAAGTACCTGGTCCTGGACAACCAATCTCTTTCTCCCTGCTTTTGCCTTACCTGTGACTTTCACACTCTGCCATATATTTTTCAATTTATTTTACTTTCAGACCTCCAGTAACTGAGCTCTCTCCTGACCCCTCTGGCCAACCAAAATATTTCACCCTCTAATTTATAGGTATGTTTGTGTTATTTTTGCTACTTCTGGTACGGCACTATACTGCCAAACTGTGTTTCCTTATACTTTTGAAATTTAGTACTTTCCTAGACTTGTGTGCATACTGTCCTTTTATCCCAGGGACAGCTAATTCTTACGCTGTGACAGTTTTGGCCCAGGGTCTTGCTTTTTTGCGATACAAGATGCCAGTTTTTTATTCCAACAATTTAACATCTTGAGGAATTTCTGCGCCATGTTTGGGATGTCCTTTAGGGCTTTGCAAAGTTGAAAACGCCTTGACTGGTATGATGCTTTTAAATTGCACTTTGATATGCATGTTGCCATCCATTTTTTACTGTAAGTCATTACCCACAATATGTGTGTTTGTTTTTTTCTTTGGAAATTTATTAGATACACTCTGACTCCACACAGACCTCGGCCCCTGAAGAAGGGGAAACGCGTAGGGCCTTGTACTTACACTGTGGATCATTTTCTACTTGTATTTCGATGCCATTTGTTTTTAAAATTATTATGTTATATATGCTGTTTTCTACTTGACAAATAAAATTTATTTTGCATAAAATATTTTCTACTTTAACTACTGTTGCCTTTAAAGCCCCACACTGTGGGATTCCTCGCCTTTCCTTGTCTATCAGGGGTGTTGGCAACAAACTTAGATCTTATACCAAAGATGTTCCATTTATACATATTTTGCAATAGTACACACTGAATGGATGTCATTCATAAACATGGTTGCTTAAGTAAGCAATTATACAGTAGTGTAAAAAAAAAATCCTGATCACCTTCCCAGAGCAGTACAGTATGACTATGGTAACACTGTACTGCTCTTGTCACAGTATGTAAAAGAAGACAATCGTAAAATCGATATATTGGAGCTACACGATTCTGGATAAAATGAGAATCCTGTTTTCAATTAAAAAAAAAAAAAAAAAAAAGTGTATTTTTCCCAAAAAAATTGAGTTTGAAAGATCGCTGCACAAATACAGTGTGACATAAAATATTGCAATGACTGGCATTTTATTCTCTAGGGTCTCTGCTAAAAAAATGTTTGGGGGAGTAATTTTCTAGCAAAAAAATGTATTTTTTAACTTGTAAAACAAGTACAATGACACCTCAAATTGCAAGTAACACAATTTACAAGCTATTTTTATTTATTTTTTAAAATCCTGACTCTGTTTGCGAGGGTTGTCTTGCAAGGCGGGCAGGATTCAAGCCTCTGGGGTGTGTGGCCTGTGGTGCCAGTGACTCTCGGAGACACTACGTCTCTGACATTGTAATTTGCTGACTTGTATGAAGGTAGAATGCCATGTATTTCTTGTAATGGCTCACCAGCTTTAAGGGGTTTGATATATCTATCCTATCTGTCGTCGTATGCAAAAGTTTAGGAACCCCTGACAATTTCCAAGATTAGCATTTATAAATGTTTGGATCAGCAATTTCATTTTGATCTATCAAATAACTGAAGGACACAGTAATATTTCAGTAGTGAAATGAGGTTTATTGGATTAACAGAAAATGCGTAATATACATCAAAACAAAATTAGACGGGTGCATAAATTTGGGCACCCTTGTCATTTTGTTGATTTGAATACCTGAAACTACTAAGCACTGATTAATTGGAACACACAATTGGTTTGGTGAGTTCATTAAGCCTTGAACTTCATAGACGGGTGCATGCAATAATGAGGAAAGGTATTTAAGGTGGCCAATTGCAAGTTGTTCTCTTTTAGCTAGATTCAAATAGACCGCCGCATCTTTGCGGTAGCGTATCGTATTTACACTACGCCGCCGTAAGTTAGCTAGGCAAGTACTGTATTCACAAAGTACTTGCCTGCTAAGTTATGGCAGCGTAGCGTGAATAGGCCGGCATAAGCGTGCCAAATTCAAATGAGGATGTGGGGGGCGTGTTTTATGTAGATTAACTGTGACCCGACGTGATTGAAGTTTTTACGAACGGCGCATGCGCCGTCCGTGTACATATCCCAGTGTGCATTGCGGCAAAGTACGCAGCAAGGACGTATTGGTTTCGACGTGGACGTAAATTACGTTGAGCCCTATTCACGGACGACTTGCGCAAATGACGTAAAATTTTAAAATTTCGATGCGGGAACGACGGCCATACTTAACATTACTAGTCCAGCTTTTTGATGGAATATCTTTACGCCTGAAAATGCCTTATGTAAACGGCGTATCTTTACTGCGACGGGTGCACGTACGTTCGTGAATAGGCGTATCTAGTGATTTACATATTCTACGCCGAACGCAATGGAAGCGCCACAAGCCGTTGTATCTTAGATAGGTTTAAGTGTATCTCTGTTTGAGAATACACTTAAACTTAGGACGGTGCAGATTCCGAGTTAGGTGAGTTATGTGAATCTAGCTATTTGACTCTCCTGGCAATATGGGGGCCTCAAAACAACTCTCAAATGACCTGAAAACAAAGATTGTTCTACATTGTGGTTTAAGGGAAGGATACAAAAAGTTATCACAGAGATATAAGCTGTCAGTGTCCACGGTGAGGAACATAGTGAGGAAATGGAAGACCACAGGCACAGTTCTTGTTAAGGCCAGAATTGGCAGGCACATAAAATATTGGAGAGGCAAAGGCGAAGGATGGTGAGAACGGTCAAAAACAGCCCACGGACCACCTCCAAAGACCTACAACATCAACTTGCTGTAGATGGTGTCACTGTGTATCCTTCAACAATTCCGCACACTTTGCACAGGGAGAAGCTGTATGGGAGAGTGATGCGAAAGAAGCCTTTTCTGCACACACCACAAACATTGTCGCTTGAGGTATGCAAACGCACATTTGGACAAGCCAGCTTAATTTTGGAATAAGGTGCTGTGGACTGATGAAAAAAGCTTGAGTTATTTGGTCATAACAAGGGGCGTTATGCATGGCAGCAAAAGAACACCGCATTCCAAGAAAAACACTTGCTACCCACAGTAAAATTTAATGGAGTTTCCATCTTGCTGTGGGGCTGTGTGGCCAGTGCCGGTACTGGGAATCTGGTTAAAGTTGAGGATCGCATTCCTATAATCTTAGTGGCTCCGGATTGGCCCAAAAGACCTTGGTACGCCAAGATCGTAAAGATGACAAGGGGAACACCGTGGAAGCTGCCGCTTCGTCACAATTTGTTGTCACAAGGTCTAGTGTTCCACCCTTCCTTACAAGAGCTAAAATTGACAGTTTGGCTGCTGAGACCTACATTCTGAGGAAGAGAGGGGTCTCGGGTCCAGTGCTTTCTACACTTATCAATGCCAGAAAGCCAGCCTCCAGACTTATTTACTATGGAGTCTGGAAGACTTATGTTTCATGGTGTGAAACTAACAAATGGAATCCTCAGAGATCTGACATAGGTAGGATTCTTGCCTTTTGCAAGCTAGGAGTGGATATGAAGTTGGCCCTTAGTACCATTACGGGTCAAATATCAGCCCTATCAGTCTTATTTCAAATACCACTGGCATCCCATTCCCTAGTGCAGGCTTTTGTTCAGGGGGTGTTATGGGTCAATCCACCAATCAAGTCTCTCTTATGCCCATGGGATCTGAATTTAGTACTGTCAGTGTTGCAAAAGCAACCTTTTGAACCCATTCGCCAAATTCCGCTCATTCTTTTAAGCAGGAAATTGGCATTTTTGATTGCTATCTCTTCAGCTAGAAGAGTATGTGAATTCGCAGCGCTTTCTTGTAAAAAGCCTTATTTAATTTTTCATAAAGACAAAATAGTTTTACGACCCCCATCCTGCCTTTTTGCTTAAGGTGGTGTCAGCTTTTCATTTAAATCGAGACATTATTTTGCCTTTTTTTCCAGATCCGCAGACGGCGGAGGAAAGATTGTTACATCTTTACAGCTCTCACAAGATCTAGAGAGAGTATCTTCAGGCAACCGTTTAGATGCGTAAGACAGATATTTTTTTTTATTTTGCCAGACGGCCCCAAGAAGGGACCAGCGGCATCGAAATCCACAATCTCCAGGTGGATTGGACAAACAATTATTCAGGCAGAACAGAACTCCTCCTTTTTCTGTTAGGGCGCACTCTACCAGGGCGGTAAGTGCTTCATGGGCAGTGCACCATCAGGCTTCGGTGACTCAGATCTGTAAGGCTGCAACGTGATCTTCGGTCCACACATTTAGCAAATTTTATCAGATAGATGTAAGAGGACAAGAGGATGCCGCCTTTGGGCGGAGTGTGCTACAGGCTGCAGTATAGAGCGCCATGTCCAGTGCAGCCTGTTTGATCTGTGTCTCCCCCTCCTTCATATAGGGCATTGCTTTGGGGCGTCCATTAGGTAATGATTAATGGCTCTGTGTCCTGTGGTGTACGATAAAGACATTTTTTTTTTTTTTTTTAACCGCTTACCTGTAAAATCCTTTTCTTGAAGTACACCACAGGACACAGGTCCCCCCTTCTTATGGGAACCTTATTGCTTTGCTGCAAAACTGAGGTACTCCCCTGATGGGAGGGGCTATATGGAGGGGAACTGTCTCTGATTGGTTGTGCCAGTGTCCAATCACCTCTGGTGACCATACAACCCATTCGGTAATGATTAATGGCTCTGTGTCCCGTGGTGTACTCCAAGAAAAGGATTTTACAGGTAAGCTGTTATATAAAAATAAAAAATCCTCTATTTTTTTTAATTTTATATATAACAGCTTACCTGTAAAATCCTTTTCTTGGAGTACGTCACAGGACACAGAGTACCCTCACCTCTTGTGATTTTTTATATATATATATAATTTCTTTGCTACAAAACTGAGGGGTTGTATAGAGGGGGACTTCCTGTCTTTGAGTGTGCCAGTGTCCATTCACCTATAGGTGGTGTATAACCCACATAGTAATTACTATGGCTGCTCTGTCTCCCGTGATGTACTCCAAGAAAAGGATTTTACAGGTAAGCTTTAAAAAAAAAAAAAAAAATCCTTTGTTTCCAAATTGCATAGACATGCTTTTGTATAAGTGTGATAATGGACAATCCCATAGACTCTGGACCAGGGGTAGGCAACCTTTTAAACAGTGTGCTGAAAATATAATTTGTATTTTATAAAGTAAATGCTGTAAACTATTTGAGTAGTAGTAAGAAATTGCCATCCTGCACTCACGCCTCAGGTTAGCCCCAATACCTGTAACCCCCTTCTCATCTGTACCTCCCTGCACATCTGCTCCACTGATGTATCCTTATGCTCTTCTGTCTCACTACTAAATCACCTTCTCACCTGTCCTAACACTGAACTCCTCTGCTCCACCAATGTACCTCCTGCACATCTGTCTCACCTCTGTACCCCCTTCTCTTCTGCCCCACAAATACACCTCCTTTCACATCTAACCGCCCATGCTTTTCTGTACCCCCCACTCTTCTTTCCCACTGCCGAACCCCCTTATCTTTTCTCACCACTGTACCTCCCTGCACATCTGCCCCACCACTATACCCTCATACTTTTCTGTCCCACCCCTGAACCCCTTCTGCTCGTTTTCCCCACTGCTGTACCCTCCTGCTTATCTGCTGTACCAACTTCTCATCTATGATATGCTGAGTGGTGAAAGGAAGCAGAGATGAGACGCATCTACCTGTCCTGGCACACATTCTTCTGATCCACCTCTCGCATCAAGCCCACATGCTTTTACTTGATGTGACCTACAAGCATCTGGAATATATGCGCAATAATGAGCTCAGGGGCAGTTTCTGAAAGCAGTGGGCCTGTGTGCAGGATCATAAGTTGGGCCCCTACTGCTGAGAAAAAGTGGCCAATGACAGTTGTCCTGGCAACAGGGACTGCACCCCTGCCCCCCAATAGCAGAACTGCACCCAATCGCCCCCCCCCCCCCTCTCCATCACAAAAGCTGACAATCGCAGCTAGGACAAAGTTGTAGAACCAAACAATGTTTCCCATTTTTTACAATGTGTGGGGGCACAGTGCCTCCCCCCTCAGTGCAGGTGCGCGGTGGGGAATTCGTAAACTGGAATGCATTAGTGCCTCACTGACCCTTCACTGTGCTGCTGATGGGGCGTGGAAAGAGTAGAGTGCCGCTTGAAGCACCAGTGTCAGGGGATTGCCTACCCCGGTCTAGACAATATGGTTCCTCAAGTCAAGCGCCAGGCGAAGTGTGAATGTGGTCTAAGGTAATATTGCCCTTTCCTTCCTGTCTTAATTTTTTAAGACATTGCTATCTGGTACAGAAGTTTAATTAAAATCTCTCCAGCTTGAATAGAAGGTGTGATTTAAAAAAAATAAAAAATCTCGGAGGTTCTAACCTTGCCCTATTATATCCAAAACTAAAATTTCTACTTCGATAAACGACCTTTATAGCAGGACAACGGATACTAAAAGACTCTGACTTCTTAAAATACAGCTTTATTGTGTCACAGGAGCCTTCCAGTGCCTCATGTATAGACATTGCTAGGCTACATCCAACAATCTAATGCTGTGTGCCAGAGAGGGTTGGGCATTGTCACTTGGGACATGGGGATGTTTGTTCGTGCTTTCAACTTTTAAAAACTTGGTAATGGCCCAGAATGTGTACACACTGATTATAAAGCAAAATTTTGTGTAACTCTTACTAAGAAAAGCAAGATCTGATAAGCTCCTCTTCTGGTTTGGAAAGTTGGCACTGTGATGAATTCATGGCTTTAACACACGGTCTTCATTTAACTTTGTAGTCGGTACTGCTGCAGAAATGTGACTTGAGATCTTGGATCTGTGCCCCTTTTGGCCGTTTTTCCTTTCCTACTGTATGCAGTACTTTGTGTGACATTGGATGAGATCATTTGACCGGGTAAAACTTGCTGTGGCACACCAAAAGCACTGCTGTAGCCCAGCTTTGAATAGATATTGGCTCAGCCATACAGCAGTGTTTGTTTTAGTGGAAGGGTTCTTTTCCTGCATTGAGTTCTTTTGATTTAAATGCGTAAACAGGCTATTATATTATTTCAGAATTCCTGTGGGTAAACTTTGCTGTCACCGATCGGCATATAAACTGAATTGCAGCATAATAAAAGCCACCTGGAGCATATGTGGATTTTTTGCTAGCATTACAATATTGGGAACACATTATAGAAAGGATATATTTTTAATCACCAGAAAAGAAATGTCAGTAAAGAATGTGGATACTTCACACCCCTTACAATTAATTGTAATAAAGAATCGGAAAATGTTTAATGAGATTTAACCTTAAAAGCTTATCACACAGAGAACTGAAAATGCAGCTCTCTGGTGGGCTATTTTAAACTAAATTCCAGGAAAAAAATAAACTATTCTTTTAATTCTGCTATGTATTCATTAATATAGTAGTTTTTTATTTAAATCTCCTTTTTTTTTTTTTTTCTCTCTCTTAATCCCCTGCGTGCCAAGACTCAACTCCTCAGAACGGAGGGCAAGCAGTGTGAGCACATTATGGCTTTGTTGCATTTAAGGCTCCATTCACACCTAGGCAGACAAGTTCGCTGCGTTTTGTCGCCGCAAATCGCGGTACAAATATCAGCGTTTTGCACCGCGATTTGCGGCGACAAAACGCCGGTATTGTCCGCCTAGATGTGCCCCAGATTGACCCCCTCTATGGAGATGGTTCCCATCTCCTAGCCGAAAGCCGCCTGAAAAAAAGGTCCGGGACCATTTTGCAGGCGTTCGGCGTGGAGATGTGAACCATCTCCATAGAGGGACATGTGTTTTCATCCCTCTGTCGGCAGCGGCGTAGCACTACAGGCGTTAAAACGCCTAGATGTGAATGGGGGCTTACAGTACTAACGATCTAATGGTGGGCCCCCTATGTATTGATATGATTTTAATAAATTCCTGCAAATTTAAAGACCAATTTTGCAATGATCATTCATGTGTTCTGGAGAATCGTTAAATGTTTTTTTGAACGTGGTGTGTGTGTTTTTCTTTTTTTTTTTTTTTTTTTTTTCCCTCTTGACTGTTCGAGCCGGTTCACACTACCGCGACCTAGGGGGCGACTTGTGTCCCCCCCCAAGTCGCGTGACATGACAAATTGCATAGAAGTGAATCAGAGCCGGCTTAATGCACACTACTGAAGTCGCTCCGAATTCAGAAAATGTTCTTGTACTACAAGGCGACTTGTACCCATTGATTTCAATGGAAGTCGCCTCCAAGTCGGATCCCCTGTCTTAACTGAAGCAACTTTCCAGAAAGTAAAAATTGTTTTCTAAGGCAAACCCCTCCCTCCCACAGAGCAGATTATTGTGATTGGCCACTGGCAAAGTCACCTGTCCTGGAGGCGACTTGAAGTCACGTTTAAGTCGCTCCAAGTAGCGCTGAAGCCGTCTCCAAGTTGCCTTGTAAAGTCGCGATGGAAGTCGTGTTGCCCCAGTGTAAACCGGCACTTGCAGAGAAAAATGTTCCTGTTTGCACTGGAAATGTCTGTTTTTCATTACACACATGATCTTTTGGAATGGCTGTAAATGTTCGGCCAGCTGTACAACCCCAACAACTGCTTATACTATGCAATTGTGTTCAGTACACTTCATTCACCTTGTTAAGGATGTGTTTGTCAGGGCTCAACCCTACCTGTCGGACACTTCTTTTTTTTTTTTTTTTTCTTTCACCCCAGCCTATAAATACAGACGAACATGGAAGGGAAGTAAAAAGCTGCCTCATTACTCAAACAGGCTTCCTCATCACTCCCCTCCCCCCCCCCCCGTAATGGGTAGCCTGAGAATGGGGAAGTGACCACGTTGGCTTTTTTGCTAATCTGTAATGGATAACCCAGCCATCCTTTCTTTGCTGCATGGGATGGAAGTATAAATGGTTGCATCACATCAAGGCCTTCTGCAACCCAGTGCATTAGTATGTAGATGAATGTGGCCTCAGCCAGCGCCGACCCAGCCAAGCCCTAGTGAGCGGGTCAAAACATGTCATGGGGCGTGGCTGGAGTGTTGCTGGCTGGGGCCACATCATCTAAATACTAATGCACTGGGTTGATGAACGGCACCTTGTCTTTGATAATGTTCTTGCACCTCTGGTGCACGGATGCCAGCTCGCGTCACTGCAACCCGCGGGGAGATCTGTCTCACCTGAGAGCGGCACTGCAAGTTTCATCCAGCAGGCCATAGTTTGATAACTGCTTATCATTAATGCTGTACTTTTTTCCTAGTTGTTTTATTCAAGTTAAATTCAAATAGTATACTATAATTTTTATTTATTTTTTGTATTCCATGGTCATATTTCTAACCTTTGTTGTCTTTTCTTTACAGAGAATGGTGATGGTAAATTCATCTCCCCATTTCATGATATCCCACTACATGCAGGAACTGAAGAGGTATGTTCTTAAACATTCTTGGATTCCATGACATATCTATATCCTATCTATATCCATCGCAGCTGCTTGTTCATTATTGTGTAAAATGCCTTGGAGGGGGAGAGCCCTGTGTGGTTAAGGTTGGGGATGCGTCGCACTAGAACTCTTAGATCAGTTTAATGCATTTGGCTAGTTTGAACTGCATTGCAATATGTAAAACAAAGAGGGCTTCAAATGTATGATAGAGCCGGCAACTCCGAAATCCATATACATTTTTTTTTTTTTTTGCTTGCATGATATAGAGCAGTGACGGCGAACCTTGGCACCCAAGATGGTTGGGAATTACATTTTCCATTATGCTCATGCACTCTGCACTTCTGGAGTGCCAAGGTTCGCCATCACTCATGTAGAGTATAAAGAAGTTAAAAAAATTCAGCAAGAAGTCTTGGATCACAGCACAAAACCAACATGAAAACCCAGAGCATATATAGTAAAAACTCCACCTCTGGATTAAACAATTGTGCAATTAAAAATTGAGATGACAGGTGTGACACTGAGACATATGTAAGGGTGCATAGCAATGTGCAGATACTTAAGTAAAACGATCATCAAAACCTTTTTTTTTTTTTTTTCCCATTTTGAGGGCCATAACCCCTGTCAGTTTATTTTATGCCATCTGTGTCCCATTGGGGAGATTTTCCTTCCCTTCCTGTCCCATAGTCAAAGCAGAAAGGGAGAAGGAATCCCGTGGGGACCCCCAGGTCACTAGAACTAGGGTCCCCCATTGGAAGATTTTTTTTTTTTCCTCTTACTTTTCTGTGGACAACCGACAATTCTGGATAATTTTTTTATTTATTTATTTTCCTTTCACTTTTAATGATAAACGGGACAAACGGAGAGGGTGAATCTCTCTAGTGGGGGCATAGACGGCACTAAAAACCTCTCCACTCTGTCCATAACCACTTAAGCCCCGGACCATTTGGCTGGCCAAAAACCAGAGCACTTCTTGCGATTCGGCACTGCGTCACTTTAACTGACAATTGTGCAGTCATGCGACGTGGCTCCCAAACAAAATAGACGTGTTTTTTTTTGTGGTATTTGATCACCTCTGCATTTTTTTTTTTTTTTGCACTATAAACAAAACTACAGCGACCATTTAGGAAATAAAAGCAAATTTTTTTTTTTTTTGCTATAATATCCCCAATTTTTTTTAAACACATTTTTTTTTTCTCAGTTTAGGCCGATATGCATTCTTCAAATAAAATAAAAAATCACAATAAATGTATATTGATTGGTTTGCACAAAATTTATAGCGTCTACAAAATAGGGGATAGTTTTATGGCATTTTTATAATATATATTTTTTGTTTTTTGTGACTGCAACTTTATGGCGGACACTTGACACATTTTAGGGACCATTGTAATTTTTTCAGTGCTATAAAAATGCACTGATTACTGTGAAAATGGCAGTGAAGGGGTTAACCACTAGATGGTGCTGAAGAGAAGGGGTTGAGTGTGTCCTTGGGAGTGATTCTAACTGCTAGGGAGGAGCATGTCACTGATCACTATTCGCGATCACAGGGAACAGTAGATCACTGACGTGTCACTAGACAGAACAGGGGAATGCCTTGTTTACAAAGGCATCTCCCGGGTCTGCCTTTGCTGAGCGCCCGGGAACATCGAGTTTCTGGGACCCGCGGGAACGCCCATTTGCCTGCCTGTGCCATTGTATATCGTGCGCTGGTTGGCAAGCAGTTAACTGGCATAACATTTTTTACTTTTAGTTGTGTGTGTGTGTGTGTGTGTATATGTGTGTGTGTATATATATATATATATATATATATATATATATATATATATATATATATATATATATATATTTACACAAATTGGTGTTTGTAAAGTGGGGGGATGTGTGCCATTGGTGGAACATGTCTCTGTACTGTAGGAGGACATTGAACATGTCTACTGTTGTCAGCTGACAGTGACCATTGTCCTAGGAAATATGGTGAAACATTTGAAGAAAGGCATTTTGGTTGGATGCTTGCTGTTTGGGTATGTTGGAGCATTTAGAAAGTGCTCGGTTGTGTACTGCTCTCACAACCTTTGTAAAGTGTTGTAACCACTACATCCTACACCAGAAGGTTCTGTTTAGTAAACACAGCTGTGTAGCCACTGAAGGTTGTAGCACTGCTGACCTTTGTTTCTGTTATGATTCCTTCCAAATGTACTGTATATTGGTGTGTAAATGAAAATTCCAGGGCATTTGGGATCACCGCGGTGCCTTTCTTGGTATTCTAAACTAGAAACTGTCCTTCATGCTGTTGTCTCTAATACAGAATAATTAAAAGTCAGCCTAGCAAGTAGGAACTTACTATGACATGTTTATTGATTTGCTACATATGTGGATTTTTATTTTATTTAGAACAATGATGTGCCAGCAAAGAAATCTAAATCTAACTGGGATAAGGTATGATTAAAGGAATATTGTGTCTAAACGGTGAAAGAAATAATATACATGGTATTTTAAAGGGTAAATGTGTTTTTTTATTTTTTATTTTTTTTATTTTTTTGTCTTCAAAAACCTTTTGACACTGCATCTCTCTATGCACACTGTCGGCATTCTGATTTTAATATCCATTTCTTCCAGACTGTATTCAACATGGTAGTTGAAGTTCCACGATGGACAAATGCTAAAATGGAGGTAGTTGGCACTTATACATAAGATTTGGTATACCTCAAATTGCATGTACTTTTGTAACACTTGGAATACCTAGAGTTTATTGATCCCCCCCCCCCCCCCTTTTTTTTTTTTTTTCCTTTTAGATTGCAACCAAGGAGTCCCTGAATCCAATTAAGCAAGATATAAAAAAAGGAAAACTTCGCTATGTGTCGAACGTCTTCCCGTACAAAGGATACATATGGAACTACGGGGCTCTTCCGCAGGTCTTAAATGCAGGGCTTTCTTCGTGTGTGTGTGTGTGTGTGTGTGTGTGTGTATTTCTTTTCCGTACATCACGGGACACAGAGCGGCATATTCATTACTATGTGGGTTATATGGAGTACCTTCAGGTGATGGACACTGGCAATCTTAAACAGGAAGTCCCCTCCCTATATAACCCCCTCCCATAGGAGGAGTACCTCAGTTTTTTCGCCAGTGTCTTAGGTGTTGGTCACAAAGAAGTTTGCCTCCAGGTCCTTGAGACTAGGCAGACTATACCGGATCTGTCCAAAGTGCCTCAGAGCCAAAGTGGACAGTACCCGGGCCCCAAGTCGTGGGGTTTCGCCTATAATGCCTCTTCTTAAGGGGCTGGATCCTGGGCCCAGAACTTTGAACTTTCTAAAAGTCCAAAAGGCACTGTTGCCAGGATGCTGTATAGGTCCAGGGCAGTGGTGTTCCAGCAGGACCCGGGTCCCTGAAGGTCTAGTACAGAACCCACGGAGATGGGGGAAGATTGGGCCTCTTGCTTTTTGCAATACCCTGCAGTGTGGAGCAGGTAAGAGAGGGGCCTGCGGAACTTGGTTCGTCGGCAGGTCCCTCAGGGGGAAGACTAGTTGGGTTAGCCTGGGATGCTCTGCATGGGCAACTATTACCACTATGTCTGCTAGACAGGATGGTCACCTCCCATTGACTAGTATACCCCCCCCCCACGGACTGTGTTTGCTGGTAGGCTGTCCCGCATGGTTTTGGGGGTAGAGGCTCTTTGCCTGGTTCTAGGACATACAGGGCAAGCCCACCCCCCGTTATCTCTCGGCTTTAAGACCAGGGACTTACCTGTACTAGGTGCGTTTTTTTTTTTTGTTTTTTTTTCCCCTGCAGCTCTGGGTCCTCTTGCGCCGCCGGCGTGCTGCTACTCTCCTCATGGCTTCCCCTCTGGGACGCGCGCGCGCGCATGATATAGATGCGCGCGGAGGGAGCGTTGCGACGTCGGCGTGGAGAGGGGGGCGTTCCCCCCTCGCTGTTATCTTCAGCAGCTCTGTCCTCCGGTCAGTGTGGGATTCGTCGGCTGACTGGAGAGACACAGAGCAGGACACAGAGCGGAGGAGGGTGACACCTAGTGGCGGTAAAAGAGACCTATTTAGGTCTGGAGCTAGGCTCCTCACTGACAAAAAAGGGAGAAGATAGGAGGAGTTCCCCTGATTTTTCTCTATTAAGCCAATGGTCTTTTGGCAGCAGTCTGGCTTTCACACAGTCCCTTTTAAAGTGCAAAAATTTAAATATAAAAAAAAAAAAAAAAGACAAAAAAAAAGGAAAACAAAGATAAAACGGGGAAAAAAAAAAAAGGGGGTTTTTCTTTCAGGGGAAAGGTGTGCACTACCTTCCCATTGGCTTATAAGATTTTCTTGCCTTAAGCTACTTATTTTTGTTCTCCTTGCTACAACAGTCAGTTGTTGTTAGCGGAGTGCCTCAGTGTTGTATCATGGGCCCTAAAGGTTCGGGGACTAAAAGTGCTAAAAATGCAAAGAAACAGAAGGGTTCCCCCTCTAGCTCTGAGGATCTTAATCAGACTATGCTGGTTCTGTCCTCTCCTAAAAAGCTAGAAGATGCCGCCTTTGAGGAGCCATTAGGTGTGGTGGGTGCTGTGGCTGGCCCCATTCTGCCCGACCCAGTTTTTGTTACGCAGGATATGTTATCTGTCTCCCTGCAGGGGTTAGAACAGAGACAGACAACTTTGCTTACTAATTCTCTTGCAGGCAAGAAGCGGACTAGATCTCCGTCCCCTAAGTTGGTGTCCTCTGATGCTGAGATTCTCTCCCCAGAGGAGTTAGAATCCCAGGAGGACCAAACGGAGCAGATCCTAGAAGGTTCAGACATAGAGGAGTCCACTATTGAGGAACCTTTTTCGGTTTCTCAAGCAGAGAATCTGTGGGTACAGTCTTTAACGGACATGGTCCACTCAGCTTTTAAGCTGCCCTCGTCAGGGCCTCAGATTCCTGCCGTGTCTTCTTTGGGCTCCTTAAAAGCACCATTAAGTAACGCAGTGTTTCCGGTTCACCCTTTGTTGGAAGACCTGATCTTTCAAGATTGGGCCCGGCCCGATAAAATTTTTGTGCCTCCTAAAAGGTTTTCTGTTTTGTACCCCATGGAGGAAAGTTTTTCAAAGAAATGGGTGCTTCCCGCTGTGGATGCGGCGGTCTCCTGCGTGAACAAATCTTTAACTTGCCCAGTAGAGAACATACAGATGTTCAAGGATCCGGTTGATAAGCGGTTGGAAACCCTTTTGAAAGCATCTTTTTCTACAGCAGGGGCAGTTGTGCAACCGGCCGTGGCTGCAATTGGCGTTTGTCAGGCGTTAAAAGACCAGACTAAGCAGATGTTAAGAGAGCTCCCGGCTCAGCAAGCACAGGATCTGGCCGACCTCCCCAGGGTTTCGCGGTGGATGCCATAAAGGACTCCATCCAACAAGCTTCCCGTCTGTCGCTATTCTTGGTACATATGCGAAGGCTCCTGTGGCTAAAGAATTGGTCGGCAGAGACTCCGTGTAAAAAGCTGTTGGCGGGTTTTCCCTTCCACGGAGGAAGGCTTTTTGGGGAAGATCTGGATAAGTACATACAGACAATATCAAGTGGCAAGAGTACTCTTTTACCGGTCAAAAAGAGATTTCGAGGTCCGGCGTTTAAGCGGCAGCAATCCCCAGCCCCAGGGCCCTCGGCCCCCAGACAGTATCGACGGCCTCCCGCACGGTCAAAGTTTGGTAATAAGTCACAGGGACAGGCCGCGGGTGGCAAGCGACCATGGGCCCGCAAGCCAGTTAAACCTGCTCCGAAGTCAGCTTTATGAAGGGGCGCCCCCACTCAATCGGGTGGGGGGCAGGCTTCGATTCTTTGCAAAAGTTTGGGAAGCCAAGATCCCCGACAAATGGGTTCTTTCCTTGGTGACGGCTGGCTACAAAATAGAATTTCGGGAGTTTCCCCCTCCGCATTTTCAGGAATCAAGAATTCCAAGCGATCCAGAAAGGAAGGCTGCCTTGCTAACAGCCTTGGATCGTCTTCTAAACCAAGGGGTAATCGTAGAGGTACCAATTCAGGAGCACAAGCTAGGCTTTTACTCCAATCTGTTTATCGTGCCAAAACCCAACGGCGATGTAAGGCCCATCTTGGATCTAAAAATTCTAAACTCTTACCTGAGGATTCGGTCCTTTCGGATGGAATCCATACGGTCTGCCGCCGCAGCCTTGCAGCAGAACGATTTTTTGGCCTCGATAGACATAAGAGACGCGTATCTTCATGTTCCAATTTTTCAGGGGCATCAAAAATTCCTACGCTTTGCAATCGCAGGGCGCCACTATCAATTTGTGGCTCTCCCTTTCGGGTTGGCTACAGCCCCCCGTGTGTTTACGAAGGTCCTGGCCCCCATCTTAGCCAATCTAAGGACCCAGGGAATCTTGATCCTGGCCTATTTGGACGACCTCCTGATCATAGATCACTCTGCTTCGGGCCTGGGTCGAGCGGTAGCCCTTTCAGTTCAGTGCCTCGAGGTATTCGGTTGGGTTTTAAACCAAGAAAAGTCGGCTTTACAGCCCACCAAACGATTGGAATACCTCGGCATGCTGCTAGACACGGAGCAGCAAAGAGTGTTTCTCCCTTTGGAGAAGTTCAAAGGGATCAAAAAATTGATTCAGTTGGTGCTAAGCAAAAGGGAGCCAACTATCCGATTGTGCATGAGATTACTGGGAAAAATGGTGGCCACCTTCGAGGCGGTGCCATACGCTCAGGCACACACTCGAATCCTGCAGACAACCATCCTGTCAGCATGGAACAAAGATCCACAACTCCTGGATCTTCCGTTGATCCTTCCATCAAGGGTCCGGCAAAGTCTCTACTGGTGGCTAAAGCCTCAGAACCTCCTAAAGGGAAAATCATTCAGTCCCATCATCTGGAAGTTGGTAACCACAGATGCCAGCCTGAAGGGCTGGGGAGCGGTCTTGGATGGGCAAATCCAGCAGGGGGTTTGGGCAGAGTCGGAAAGATGGCTGCCAATCAATGTCCTGGAGATCAGGGCGGCACGCTTAGCCTTAAAAGCCTGGACGTCCAAACTTCAGGGATTTCCAGTGAGAGTGCAGTCCGACAACGCCACGGCGGTGGCATATATAAATCACCAAGGGGGCACGAAGAGTCGAGCCGCCCAAAGGGAAGTCAGCTTAATTTTCCTGTGGGCAGAGTCGCATGTACCATGCATCTCGGCGATTTTTATCCCAGGGGTGGACAATTTACAGGCGGACTTCTTAAGTCGCCAGCAGCTGGTGCCAGGGGAGTGGTCCCTCCATCCCCAGGTCTTTCAGGAGATCTGCCAGAAATGGGGATCTCCGGATGTGGACATCATGGCGTCAAGGTTCAACAGGAAACTGAGCAAGTTCATATCCCGATCAAGGGACCCTCTGGCCTGTGGAACCGATGCGTTGGTTTGCCCTTGGCATCCGTTCAGTCTGCTGTACGCCTTCCCCCCCGTTACAGATGCTGCCCCGCCTGCTGCGCAGGATCAGGGTGGAGAACAGACCAGTCATTCTGATAGCTCCAGCATGGCCCCGGAGGTCGTGGTACTCACTAATCGTGAGAATGTCAGTGGGAGAACCATGGACCCTTCCACTTCGGCCAGACCTACTCTCTCAAGGCCCGATACTCCACCCTGCCTTACGGCATCTAAATTTGACGGCTTGGCGGCTGAATCCCTGATCCTCAGGGGTAGGGGCCTATCTAGCCAAGTTATTTCTACTCTGATTAAGGCTAGAAAACCAGTCTCCAGAATAATTTATTACAGGGTCTGGAGGGCCTACGTAAGCTGGTGTGAGTCCCAGAGATGGCTTCCACGCAAATGCACCGTTGACAGGGTATTGCGTTTCCTCCAGATAGGGGTAGATAAGGGCTTGGCCTTAAGTACTATTAAAGGACAGATTTCTGCCTTATCAGTATGGTTTCAGAGGCCGCTAGCCACGCACTCGTTAGTTAAAACCTTTTTACAGGGGGTTTTACGCATTAATCCCCCCCATCAAGTCTCCGGTTTGTCCGTGGGATTTGAATCTTGTGTTGTCAGCGCTGCAAAAGCAGCCATTTGAGCCTCTGGCAGAGGTCCCGTTGGTATTACTGACTCGGAAATTGGTATTTTTGGTCGCTATGGCTTCTGCTAGAAGAGTTTCAGAGCTGGCAGCCTTGTCTTGTAAAGAACCATACCTTATTCTGCATAAAGACAGGGTGGTTCTCCGTCCACATCCGTCTTTTCTGCCTAAGGTGGTGTCCAGTTTTCACTTGAACCAGGATTTGGTCCTACCATCCTTTTTTCCAAAGCCCACTTCTAGAAAGGAAGGGTTGCTGCACACCTTGGATATTGTCAGGGCCATGAAGGCCTATCTCAAGGCTACAGAAGAGATTCGAGAGACGGATACATTGTTCGTTCTGCCGGAAGGGCCCAAGAGAGGTCAGGCGGCAGCTAAAGCTACCATCTCTAGATGGATTAAGCAGGTAATCGGTCAGGCCTACGGCTTGAAGGGGTTGCCCCCTCCTTTATCAGTTAAGGCCCATTCTACTAGGGCCATGAGCGCCTCCTGGGCAGCACACCACCAGATCTCTATGGCTCAGGTTTGCAAGGCGGCAACCTGGTCATCGGTCCACACGTTCACAAAATTTTACCAATTGGACGTGAGAAGAAGGGCCGATGCAGCCTTTGGACAGGCAGTGCTGCAGGCTGCGATTTGAGATCCTCAGGATTCGGGGCACCCTTGGTTAATTAATGAATTAATTAAATTAATCAGAATAATTATTTTTTGTTGGATTTAATTTGGATTTATTATGATTTAAAGAATACTTTCTGAATTAAATCTCCTGGCTGAGATGTCTCCCTCCCCTCATTGGAAGCATTGCTTTCGGACATCCCACATAGTAATGAATATGCCGCTCTGTGTCCCGTGATGTACGGAAAAGAAAAGGGGATTTTTAATACAGCTTACCTGTAAAATCCTTTTCTTGGAGTACATCACGGGACACAGAGCTCCCACCCCTCTTATGGGGAACATTTTGGGTGGCATACTGCTTGCTACAAAACTGAGGTACTCCTCCTATGGGAGGGGGTTATATAGGGAGGGGACTTCCTGTTTAAGATTGCCAGTGTCCATCACCTGAAGGTACTCCATATAACCCACATAGTAATGAATATGCCGCTCTGTGTCCCGTGATGTACTCCAAGAAAAGGATTTTACAGGTAAGCTGTATTAAAAATCCCCTTATGTACAGTGATGAAAATAAGTATTTGAATACCCTGCTATTTTGCAAGTTTTCCCACTTGGAAATCATGGAGGGGTCTGAAATTGTTATCGTAGGTGCATGTCCACTGTGAGAGACATAATCAAAAAAAAAAAATCCAGAAATCACAATGTATGATTTTTTTAACTATTTATTTGGATGATACAGCTGCAAATAAGTATTTGAACACCTGAGAAAATCAATGTTAATATTTGGTACAGTAGCCTTTGTTTGCAAGGTCAAATGTTTCTTGTAGTTTTTCACCAGGTTTGCACACACTGGAGGAGGGATTTTGGCCCACTCCTCCACACAGATCTTCTCTAGATCAGTCAGGTTTCTGGGCTGTCGCTGAGAAACACGGAGTTTGAGCTCCCTCCAAAGATTCTCTATTGGGTTTAGGTCTGGAGACTGGCTAGGTCATGCCAGAACCTTGATATGCTTCTTACAGAGCCACTCCTTGGTTATCCTGGCTGTGTGCTTCGGGTCATTGTCATGTTGGAAGACCCAGCCTCGACCCATCTTCAAAGCTCTAACTGAGGGAAGGAGGTTGTTGCCCAAAATCTCGCAATACATGGCCCCGGTCATCCTCTCCTTAATACAGTGCAGTCGCCCTGTCCCTTGTGCAGAAAAACACCCCCAAAGCATGATGCTACCACCCCCATGCTTCACAGTAGGGATGGTGTTCTTGGGATGGTACTCATCATTCTTCTTCCTCCAAACACGGTTAGTGGAATTATGACCAAAAAGTTCTATTTTGGTCTCATCTGACCACATGACTTTCTCCCATGACTCCTCTGGATCATCCAAATGGTCATTGGCAAACTTAAGACGGGCCTTGACATGTGCTGGTTTAAGCAGGGGAACCTTCCGTGCCATGCATGATTTCAAACCATGACGTCTTAGTGTATTACCAACAGTAACCTTGGAAACGGTGGTCCCAGCTCTTTTCAGGTCATTGACCAGCTCCTCCCGTGTAGTCCTGGGCTGATTTCTCACCTTTCTTAGGATCATTGAGACCCCACGAGGTGAGATTTTGCATGGAGCCCCAGTCCGAGGGAGATTGACAGTCATGTTTAGCTTCTTCCATTTTCTAATGATTGCTCCAACAGTGGACCTTTTTTCACCAAGCTGCTTGGCAATTTCCCCGTAGCCCTTTCCAGCCTTGTGGAGGTGTACAATTTTGTCTCTAGTGTCTTTGGACAGCTCTTTGGTCTTGGCCATGTTAGTAGTTGGATTCTTACTGATTGTATGGGGTGGACAGGTGTCTTTATGCAGCGAATGACCTCAAACAGGTGCATCTAATTTAGGATAATAAATGGAGTGGAGGTCGACATTTTAAAGGCAGACTAACAGGTCTTTGAGGGTCAGAATTCTAGCTGATAGACAGGTGTTTAAAATTCATTTTTTCAGCTGTATCATACAAATAGTTAAAAAATCAAAAATTGTGATTTCTGGAATTTTTTTTTTTTGATTATGTCTCTCACAGTGGACATGCACCTACGATGACAATTTCAGACCCCTCCATGATTTCCAAGTGGGAGAACTTGCAAAATAGCAGGGTGTTCAAATACTTACATACACACATACAGTGAGGAAAATATTACACACATATATGTGTGTGTGTGTGTGTGTGTGTGTGTTATATATTCTCAAATTTTCCACTGGAAAATGAGGGCTGGCGAGGAGCTGGGCTGCCTCGGAGGGGGGGGATTGATCGGGAGACTATCGCACCACTGGAAGAGGGCGTATAGGAAGAGGAAAGCCGCAGTATAGCACGCTGTTACAGCTGACATTGAAACTGGCTTTGCTCGCTCCCACACAGCCCTGCCTCCCCCTGACCCTGTGATGGACAGAATGCAGGTCCAATGCTGGGATGTGTTCTGTCTATCACATGCATGGGGTCAAGAGGAGGCGGGGGTGTGTGAGAGCGAGTGGAGACAGTTTCAATGTCGGCTGTTGCAGTGTGCTATATGGATCTACGATCCCGTGGCTCTAATCTTCCTCCAGTCCATGTCCTGGCCACCCTCGCTTCCTCCGCCCTGGCGAGGCTGAAATGGTGGGCACAGGTCATGCTGCAATGGTGGGCACTGTGTCATTTTATGAGGGTATGATTAGGGGTGGGGCAGGGTATCGCGCCCTCATAAATTATCTCATGAAATGACACTTAAATGTTTTTTATGCAGAATTGCATTACAAAAATAAATATGAACAACTTTATCAGTTCCCCTCAATGCAGGCTCACCTGTGCCCACCATTGCAGCATGACCTGTGCCCACCGTTGCAGCCTCAATTTTTTATTTATTTTTTGGTGGTAATAAGAATCAAAAAAAGGAAACATGCTGCAAACAAGCAGTTAAAATAATTAGTTGAAAAATAGCAGAGCACTGCCTGGTAAGCGAGTGTGCTCAGACACTTCTGTGCTTCCAGCTACATAGCTGTATATGTGCAATGCAAGATTTAAGCACTTCTGCCTTTTGAACTTTGTACTCTCTGAAGATTTGGGGACATCGCTACTGTGCTTCTTATGGTTTGCCTTGTTGGAGGCTCTGACAAGGGAAGCACAGCCCTGCTTCTATCAAGATAGTCTACATAGTGCAGAACAAGGCATGGAAAGTCTGTAATGGGGGGGGGGAAGAGATCAGCTTCTGGGCAAACACAATAAACACTAGACCTCTGCCTGCTTTTTTTTGGCAAAAATTCCAGAGTGCAGGTCCTCATTAAACCAAATTGTTATTCTAAACTGAATGAGCAGTAAAAGACACTTTGAATTTTTCTTAATTCGTGTGTGTGTTAGTTTTTTTTTTTTTTTTTTTTTAAACCATTACGTGTATTGCCAGCACTAGAACAAGGCATTTCTAAGGATGCTGCTAATTTGACCTCAAGCTTTATTATTGAGTTCACTACAAAATGATATGAGAATTTTGGGAAATCCCATAAAACTGCAGTACATAGTAGCTAGCTGGATGCTTAAAGCGGAGGTCCACCCAGCAGCTACAAATACTACAGCTGCTGACTTTTAAAAAATGGCCACTTACCTGTCCAGCGCGCCCGCGATGACAGCTCTGAGTCTTTACATCCAAGATGGTGGCAACCTGCAGCAGTCTCCATGTTTTTGCTTATCTGTACAAAGCAGGCTTTTTACAGGCAAATAACAAGCATATATACAAATTGGTTTTAGGGATAGATCTGCTTTAAGCCCCCTAGCCACCCCAAACTACCTCACTCTGGTGCCTATCCACTTTCCAGTCACCACTCTGACTACAAATGTCCAGCTGCATACATGAGGCTGTGTATGATCCTTTGGCCTCCCGCAATGCAGTACTTGGTGTCTGAATGGTTCATTCCAGCCCCTAGTGCATCACATTGGCGGAGGTGACTGCACATAGCAGAGGGCAAGAAATGTTTTCTTATTTCTAACACATTAATCTTTGCAATGATGCTGGCAGTTGAGAGAGGCAGATGTGGTAAGTATGGGAGAGTGCCGATGCAGAAGGAAAGAAGTTTTGTTTTTAGTAAACGTCTGCTTTAAAATCTTGTTTATGTTGGCCTTTAGAGCTGGATGACCCTACATTACATGCCTGATGATGAGTTTCAGTTGTTCTGGTCACCTGCATGCGTCTTCAGTAAGCAGACCTATCATCTTTGTTGATATAACTTGCTGGTGTTTTTTTTTTTTTCTTAACAGACTTGGGAGGATCCTAGTCACAAAGACAAGGATACAAATTGCCGTGGAGATAATGATCCTATAGATGTCTGTGAAATTGGCTCCAAGGTGTGCTTTTAATTGTTAGTTATTAAATTGCATTGTAGAGTTCTTATTTTTTCTGTTATCCTATTAGGGGGGTGAGGGGATAAGCTAAAAAATATGGCATGTCTGTACATGAATGGTGGTTCTGATTACTACTTGCAAAACAACCAGTCCATGTTTCTAAGTGGTGAAGGCACTAGCCATCGAATCCACCATTTCCATCCTGTTGCGAAAATCTGACAGTAAGGTGATGTTTCCCCATGGGGGGGAAAGGGGCCAAACTTAAAAAAATAAAGAAAAAAAAGTGCCCTGGTTATCAGTGTACATGTCCCTTTTTAGAGAAGCCGGCTATTGGCTCTCTTCTCCCTCCCTTATGCTGTCAGCATGAGGAAAGGTGTGTCGATAACCGGCCTCTATTTACATCCGTCATCGGCTGTGATTGGACACAGCTGATCATGTGGTAAAGAGCCACTGATTGGCTCTTTACCTCAATCTGTGATCTGTGTCCTGTCCTCCAGACACTGATCAGAGCACCCGGCAGTGGGCACGATTACGGGAGAGCATCATGACGGCATCTCAGAACTATCCGTCCGTGCTGTAGCTGTCATTCGGCTATAGCTTGGTCGGCAAGTGGTTAAGTGATGTAGCTTGGTCCCTATAGACAGGCAGGAGAGCAAAAAAACTTCCCATTTTTAGAACTAATCCTAGAATAGCATTATCCTTTGATTCCTGCATGTCTGTGATGCATCATATGCCTCGTACTTTAACGTTTATTTTACTATATAAAAATAGGAAGACTGGGCACAGCTCTCAAATCCTTCCATTTTGATGACACCATAGGCCATCTTGAAGCACCAATTATACTGACAGGAATGGAGAATCTTAATGCTATACTGTTTATGGTGTAAATCTACATGGAACTGTTTGGGAAGTAGATGGTACATCCATAAAAGAAAAACGTGCTAAAGGCCGTGTGCTAAAAATGTAGTTGAGCACTGTCTGTAATACTACTTTTTGTTTGCACTAACATCCAAATTTTCAGGTCAAACTTTCAGTGTGTAGCCCCTTTAAGGTCGGCTACAATTGCCTAAAACTGTAGGTAGTCTTTAGGAGTATTTAGTTGGCCTAAATGGTAGCCTTGCATTTAATATCCGCATGAAGTTTTTTCCCCCCACTTTAGCTTCAAATTAGTTAAGCACATCTTAAACAAGGCCTTAGTTTTCCTATAGCAAGTAATTTGAGCTGTGAACGGGAACTTCTAATTAGGGGTATAACTTTAGTGTTTACTCTTCAGGAAAAAGATGCAGATGTTTTCTTTCTTATGCAGGGAGTCTCCTGGGCGTTTTTATGAATGACATGCTTCATTGTATCTCTGAGGTTTTTTTTTTTTTAATGAGCCACAGTTAATTTTCAATTGTGAGGACTTATTGCAATGATTTGACTATTTCTGAGAAAAGCATTTTTTTTCTTAAGTCCGTGTGCTCCAGAAAGAAGATATACATTTTAAGATTAGTGTATTCCGATACTAAGAGTAGCTGTTCAGTAGTACAGAGCCCATGAAGCATGCTGACAAAATGTTAATGTCTACAGCTATTCTATACCTGCATGGGTGGCCTGTTTATATGAAATTCAGGCATTCTTGTCCAGCAGATGGATTACATCCAATGTCAGGAGGCTCTTTGTGTGGTCAGAATATGGCTGCACACGTTCCGGTTGCAGTGATGAGATTATTGTTGAGCATTTCAGGCTATGTAGAGAATTCAGGGCTTTTTAGTGAGTACATGCTTAAGTCCCAACATTAGACCTTTTAAAGTGGGGTAACTGAGAAAGGAGGAAACGTGCAGCTAAATTGTGATGAATGTTGGGCATGGCCTAAAGGAACATAGCCTATATTTAACCAAGTCTACTCACAGCACACAAGCTGCAGTCCTTGTACCCAACATTGACTCCTTAACTACTGTAGCACAAGTGCATTTCCCCAACACACCATAAACCTAAATGATTATCTTAATTGTAGCGCTACCCCTGCAGGAGCCACTTGAATATTGTTGGTGCATGGATATGTGTGCATGGACACATAGGATAACATGCTGGGGAGTTTACTGGCTGCAGAAAAAAACATCTGAGGCCCAAAACGGCAGCTGTAAAAAAAAGTCCAGTGAGCATGAGGCCTCAAGCTGAATATAGAAGCTGATTGGTTACTGTGTACAGTTGCAGGGAGAAAAAATGGCCAGCGTTGATGGTCAGGGGAGGAAAAATGTCAAGGGTTAGTACATCGGATGAAAAATGCCTACTATTCAGAGGGAGGAAAAATGGGCCCGCGTCAGTGGGAGGAATAAATGTCTGGCATTGGTGGCTAATGGGAGTTGCTCAGTAGGCATATAGGAGGGACATTTTGCCCTGTGGGAGAAAGGGGGGGTGGGGGTTTAGGGCTGATTCTTAAAGCCTGGAACCCCACTGTGTAGGTATTTATCTTATTTCTGTTGACATTGTGATATGCCCACTAAGGATAAGTGTACTCTAGGCTTGTTATCTTTTACATAGTTGGATTCTCCAGTGTTTCCTTTTCCTTGTTTGTGCTTTCAGTGAAGCTCACAAGATGTGACAAGGACTCTGGCAAGATCAAATTAATTGCTCCTGTATTTCCTGAAAATGTTCTTGGTCTGAAAAATAAAACTAGTGCAGCGACCAAATCTTGGCGCTGGTAAGCTGCAATATACTATATTTTTATGCTTGGGTTTGGATCTTTAAACTGCTTCCCAGTGTCCTGTTTTCAACCTGCTATGATGCATTTTCATTGCAGTTTTAGTAACAATCCTGTGCTTTTGTAGGCGGTTAATGGCCACAATTGCATCTCCCTTGCTTGTGACGTGTCGGCAACTTCCAAAGCTGTATCTTCCAGAAGCATTAATGGCAGGAGTCGCTGGGGTTTGGGGGGCTGTTCAGGAGTATTACAGAGCGTCTGAGTCTGTAGGTACGATACAACTCTTGGATGGTGTTGCAGCGTGACAAAGCTGGCACATGCTAACACAAATTGGGCTGGTATGCTGCATTGTAGTTGTATACTGTATTGGTTGGTTAATGGGTGACAATATTGTAGGACTATTTTCAGGACTGATTTGAGGATTGTCAAAGGATACAATTGCAGTTGTGCGGACCTTAGCTATGCTATATTTCTTTTTGATTTTGACTTGCACATTAAAGATCAGTGATGGAGTAACATGACAGTTGTTGAAAAGCCTTGACAGATAGTGTTGCATGCTGTTCTTTAAAACTTTTATAAGGAATCATTAACATAAGCTGTTGTGGTGTTGCAGGTTTGCTCCAGGGGAGATGTAATTCAAGTTAAAGTTCTTGGTGCTCTGGGACTCATAGATGAAGGAGAGATGGACTGGAAAATAATCGCAATCAATATTGATGATCCTGAAGCCGATAAGTTCAATGGTTGGTTGTTCTACTCTAGCATAGATTGCAGAGATTACATGTACCTGCCTTTTAGGGTTTTTAAACAGGACTTTCTTATTTTATACCAGAAAATAAAGATACAATTGAGCAAATCAGAAGTTTTTTTTAGCCTCTGTTCACGTCTAGTATACCATCAGGCTTAGGAAAGCTTGAAAACAGAAATTTTCCCTAAACCTTATTACATATTTAAAGTGAACTTGCATTGGGTTAAGCAATACCCTTTTTTTGTTTAGCAAAAAAAAAAAATGTATAGGGTTTTCATTTGTAATGTTTTTTTTTATTGAAAATCTACATAGGCGAGTTTGAAAAAAGACACAAGTCCAACCTATGTGTGTATTTTATATGTCAGTATTACATTGTATATCCCTGTATGTTGCAGTCGTTCAGGTGCTTATCTTATCCAATATTTTTTTTCCCCCCCAAGTCCTCTTCCAGGACGGCTTACAGAGATGGGCTCCTCCCACCCAGCACAGGAAATGCATGATCCACATGATAAAAGAGAGCCCACAGGCAGTAGCCCCTCCAGTATTTGTTTCCTCTGGCCAGACAGGAATATTGTTGTTTTTCTCTGGCTTTCGTGCTAGGTGGCAGGGGCCTCCTGGCTACAGCATCCCAGAACAGGGGTAGTGAACCTTGGGAGGCAGATGGCTTGAGCTTTCTCGGGGTACCCTGAAAAGGGAGTCTTGAATTTTTGCTCCAGGGGACCCCCTCTATCCACAGGAGTCTGGTTGGCAGCATGCCTGTAGATTCAGGTACACTGGCAGTGTGGGATTTTGACTCGGGTGAGTTTTTCCCGGGGGATAGTGCGGACTTGGGTGTCCTGAAGGTTGGTGCTTGGCTCAAAAGCTTAGTGATCTGCGCTCCTACCTTCAAAGCAGAGCGGAGGAAGTGGCTTGGCAGCCATGTGTTTGGTAGCAAACACTGACCAGGTGATCGGGGGTACAAGCTCCATGCACTGTTCCAGGAGAGGTGTCCGATCCACAGCGCCAGACCGGGATCCTCACTGCTTGACCTTTCAGGGCTACAGAGAAGATGGTGGAAGCCATTTTGTCCTGTGCTGGTAAGTCACCAGAAAGGAGACTGAAAGCAGGTCTGGGACACCTGCAGACTCTAGCCCCAAGGTAAAGGGGGAAAATGGGGGTTCCTCTTTTCTTGCTCCCTGGTAAAGGGGGCACCAGGGGTTTTGAGATTATTCTCTGTACTATCCACAGGGCTGGTCTGGGGAGTCTGGTTGTGTGTGTGTGTGGTGTGTGTCCCCAATTTTTTCCCTACTCATTGTGGAGCTTCTTTTGGGTCTCCCTAGGTGGATGGGTGGTGTTCGGGGGCTGATCGTCTGCACCTTGTCTCTTGTAAAAGGCTTATCCCGCCTCGTGTCCTCTCCCTCTAGGACGGAGGATAGGCGAAAAAGGGGAGCCACCTAAAGGACAGAGTTATCTACTGCCTGGATACCAGCTCCAGTGCTGCAATGCTTTTTGTTATGGAGTCCAGGTTAAGGGATCCTTCTCCGGTGGAGGAGAAGCAGCCATCCTTGTGGGTGCTGTGGCTCAAGGGAAGCCCTCCCTTACTCTCGTTTGGCCAAACACCATATCCTCTGTTGCTGAAATCCTGATGTTTGCTGCTGATTTAATATGAGGTGAAGCAGCCATGGCCTACAGGTTAAGTACTTTGACGGTCAGTGCAACCATGGGAGACTTCCTGAACGACATGAGTTCTAATCCCTGTGTCTGCTTTTACCCATGAAGGGGCCACAATTCGCAGGTTAAGTACTCTGAAGGCCAGTGTAGCCATGGGAGACTTCCTGAAAGATGTTGGATGTTATCCTAGCGTCGACTCATTGTGACCTTGGACAAGTCACTTTAAAAGATGGATCATGGCTGCTGGCTTCCCCAAATCTTTTGAAGGGAGTACTGCATAGCTGGAGCAGTGGCATTCGGAGTCCCTGACTACCTCCCATATGGGGGGAGGGGTACACATCTGCAGAGGCAGGTAAACTATGTTGGTAAGCTGGTAAGTTTTGTGAGAGGGAGCACGTTCAGGGAAGCAGTTGGTGGACCTTGAACTTCCCAGGAGTATTACAGCAGACTTCATCTGATTTGCAAAGCTACACCATGTACTCTGGTTTCACCATGACACCTGCTTTAATTTTGGTAGATGGCCATAAGGTGGTTACCATTAGGAGGATGTCCTCTTTGGTTGCTGTGGGTGTTTGCACACCTCCTACAAACACAGAGTGAATGTGTTTTGTGTGCCTGTCCACCATTAATGTGGTCATTTGGAGGCTGAGGCCCTAACACCTACAATCTGCAGAGCTTGGGCTAGAACGAAGGGGCTTAAAGCTGTGGTCCCGTCCTGATCAGGTGGTTCTAGTTTGTCCGTTCAGTAAGCCGTCCTGGAAAATGACTTGGGAAAGCAAGAGTTACATCACTGCGGTGCGGGACACTCTAAAACTTGAGGATTTGGCGGAGGCATCAGACATGCCGGTCCCTTTTGGGTTCCGCAAGCCACCCCGCACCGCAAAAGTGTTTCCTTGTGTTTCGTATCTGGATGACTTGTTATACAAAGAATGGGATCGGCCGCAGAAAGCTTTTGCTGTACCAAAGTACTTTGCGTGTGGAAGGGGCTCCCGCTTTTAAGGACCCCGCAGACAGGAGAGCTGAGGCTGTGGCCCGCTCCTTATTCACAGTGGTGGGGTCGGCGGTGAGACCGGTTTTGGCCAGGGCTCTTGTGTCAGACACTTACCAAATGGGCTAAGTCCCTGGTACAGGAGCTGGATGCGCAGAATGCTTCTGAAACCTGCGTTGACCTGGCCGACCAGTTAGTGCAAGGTCTAAAGTTTGTCTGTGAGTCAGCCCGGGACATGCTTCCCTTGCTTTCCAGGGCCTCCGCCTACGTGGTGGTACTACACTGCCTTGTGTGGCTGAAGTGTTGGTCTGCGGACCAGTCCTCTAAGAAGTCCCTGGTGGACTTGCCCTTTAAGGGTGAATGGCTTTTTGGGGCTTCCCTAGAGGACATCATAAAGGATGCCACAGGCGGTAAGAGCACTCTGCTCCCGCAGTCTGGGAAGGGTAAGGAGCCTCGCCGTAGGCAAGGGCCCTCATTTACTACCCCCAAGCGGTCTTTTTGCTCGCCAAGTGCGACAGGAAAACGTTTTCAGGGTGCCAAGGCATCCACTGAAGGACAAAAGCGCACCTGGTACCGCAAGCCTGCGGACAAGCCTGCCTCCGCCTGAAGGTTTGCCCTCGCCCACAACTCGGGTTGGGGGCCGGCTTCGCGGCTCGGTGGAGGTCTCTTCTTTCCGACCGTTGGGTTTGCAAAGTAGTTTCCTCGGGGTACAAGATAGAATTTCTCTCTTGTCCGCCAAACAGATTTTTTCCCCCCAACCTCCGGCTTCCTCCGGGTCGCCTGGAGGATCTGTCGGGGGCTGTCCAGGATCTTCTGGTCAGAGGAGTAATTGTGCCGGTTCCCTCAACGGAACATTTTCAGGGGTTTTACTCCAATCTGTTTGTAATTCCCAAGAAGGACGGGATCCGTCCAGTCCTGGAGTTTAAGGCCCTCAATTGCTTTGTCAAGGTACAAAAGTTCAGGATGGAGTCAATACGCTCAGTAATAGCAGCGCTCCATCAGGGGAATTTCCTAGCATCCTTGGACATCAAGGACGCGTACCTGCATATCCCCATATGTGCAAAACACCAGAGATTTCTGCGTTTTGCGATCGGGGGGGACCACTTTCAATTTGTGGCCCTCCCATTCGGCCTGGCCTCGGCACCTCGGGTTTTTACCAAGGTGCTCTCCCCGATTTTGGCCCTGCTGCAGCAGCGCGGGATCGCTATCATGGGATACCTTGACGACCTTCTTCCGAGAGCTTCCTCAAGCTCAGAATTAGAAAAGGACGTGTCTATCACCTGTCAGACCCTCCGAGAATTCAGTTGGCTGCTGAATATCCAAAAGTCAGTACTGGTACCGTAGCGGCTGGAGTATCTGGGGTTGGTCCTGGATTCCTCAGAGGCGAGCGTTTTCCTCCCAGCAGAAAAACTGCAGACTCTGCAATCTGCGGTGCAGCGATTGGTGACCCAGAAATGGGTGTCGCTTCGCTTTTGCATGAGAGTACTGGGTTTGATGGTGGCCTCTTTCGAGGCAGTCCCGTATGGCCAATTCCACACGTGTTACAGAAGGAGATTCTGTCACGTTGGAACAAGCTTCCTTCATCTCTGGATTACCAGATTCGGGTAAGTCGACTGACTTACCCGGTACTCAGGAACGGGAAATCGTTCCTGCCGTGTCACTGGACAGTGATTGCAACGGATGCCAGCCTCTCCGGCTGGGGGGGTGTCTGGGGTGTCCAGTCAGCCCAGGGGCGTTGGACTCAGGAGTCCCGTCTTCCGATCAATGTACTGGAGCTCCGAGCGATCAAGTTGTGTCTCTCCAAGTGGTCTCTGGGTCTGCAAGGCTGACCGGTCAGAACCCACCAGACAACACCACGGCCGTGGCATACGTCAATCATCAGGGGGGCACACGAAGCTCAGGTGCAGCGACGGAAGTCACGCACATCCTCCGCTGGGCCGAAAGCTACGTTCCAGCTTTGTTGGTGTACATTCCGGGGGTGCTGAATTGGCTATCCAAGTCGCTAGACAAAGGAGAATGGTCGCTACACCCGGAGGTGTTTCAGACTCTGTGCCAAAAATGGGGCACTCCAGACGTGGACCTTCTGGCGTCCTATCTCAATCGGAAGATTTGTGACCAGATCGAGGGACCCTTAGGCGGACGCGTCAGACGCGCTGGTAGCGCCTTGGGGTCACTACTGTCTAATATACGTCTTCCCTCCCCTGCAGCTTCTTCCCCATCTGCTACGCAGGGTGGAAGCCGAGGGGATACCAACAATCCTGATCCCCCCGGATTGGTTGTGCCGTCCCTGGTACGTGGACCTGGTGCGTCTGGTGGCAGACGTTTCCTGGCGTCTACCCCTGAGAGAAGACCTTCCGTTGCAAGGTCCGATCTTTCGCCCTGCTTTACAGTCGCTGGCTTTGACGGCGTGGCTGTTGAGAGCCAGGTGTTGAAGGACCGAGGCCTGTCGGACCCGGTGATTTCTACCATGGTACGAGCACGGAAGTCCACTTCACTAAAGATTTACCATCGTACATGGAGGGCCTACATCTCTGTGTGAAGAGATGAATTGGCACCCCTCTACATACGTGGTGTCCCGAATTCTGCTGTTTTTACAGCGTGGAGTGGATCAGGCTCTCGCCTTAAGTACGGTGAAGAGTCCGATATCGGCTCTAGCTGTCTACTTTCAGCGACCCTTGGCGTCGCACTCCCTAGTGCGTACGTTTGTGCAGGGGGTCCGGCATGTGGCCTCTTCTGTGCGTCCTCCGCTACCTCCATGGGACTTGAATTTAGTTCTTTCGGCGCTTCAAGAAACTTCGTTTGAGGACATTCGGAAGATCCCCTTGTTGACTATGTCTCAAAAGGTGGTTTTTCTGGTGGCAATTACTTTGGTCAGACGAGTATCTGAACTGGCGGCCTTGTCTTGCAAGGCTCCCTACTTGGTCATCCATAAGGATAAGGTGGTGCTGCGGCCACAGCCATTATTCCTTCCAAAGGTTGTTTCGGCCTTTCACATTAATGAGGACATTGTTCTTCCATCCTTATGTCCTCAGCCGAAAAACCAGAAGGAGGCCACTTTGCATTCCTTGGACGTGGTTTGAGCCCCACGGGTGTACTTGTCTGCTACGGCTCCGTTTTTGGAAGTCGGACTCACTGTTCGTGTCGGTGACTGGTCCTAAAAAAGGTCTGGTGGTCTCGTCTGCCACCATTTCTAGGTGGATCAGACAGGTCGTGCTCCAGTCCTATGCCCTAAAGGGGCCGGTGCCTCCCTTTCAGGTTACGGCGCATTCGACCAGGGCGATTGGTGCCTCTTGAGCTTTCCGTCATCAAGCATCGGTCTTTCAGGTATGTAAGGCGGCGACCTGGTCGTCAATCCACACCTTCTTAAAATTTTACAAGGTGGATGTGAGTGCATCTTCGGATGCCTCCTTTGGCCGCAAGGTTTTACAGGCGGCAGTTTAAGGTTGAAGTTCCTCCGTTGAAGAACTCTGGTTTGTTTGGGGTGAAGCCGGGTTTGCTGTGTTTTTTTTTTTTTCCCACCCCCTCGAAATTTTTGACACTGCTTGGGGACGTCCCTAAGGTCAATGCTGCTGTGTCCGTCCATGAACGGAAGAGAAAATAGGATTTTTGTACTCACCGTAAAATCCATTTCTCTGAGTTCATGGACGGACACGGCACCCACCCCTTGTTTGTTTGTACTGCTTGTCTACGAACTGAGGCTGGATGCTTCCAGAGAGTGGGATTTACCTGGGGGACACGCTCCCTGGGAGGTGCTGTACTGAGAAGTGTTTTTAACACTTAAAGTGCTGTTTTTTTCTGCCTAGTCTCTCCTAGAAGAAAGGTATATAACCCTAAGGTCAATGCTGCTGTGTCCGTCCATGAACTCAGAGAAATGGATTTTACGGTGAGTACATAAATCCTATTTTTTTTTTTTTTTTTTATTTCTACACAAAGCATATTTTAAAGTTGGGACTTTGCTATGGTTTTAAAATTAATTTAAAAAAAATCACAGGAAAGACGCATTTCCCCAGTCGTCTTTCAAGTCAGCCCTTGAGAGATGAAGCTCCTCCTCACAATCAGGAAACCCATTGCAACTAATTTTCTTCCCTTTAAGAGGCGGTCCCTCAGGTCCCTGGTCAGTCTTAGTGTTTCCTCCATCCGGAGGAGACATGTTGCCAGAGGACCTGGAGGGGCTCCATCTCTCATGGGCTGACATGGACAGGAGTCTACTGAGACGGCGGCGGCTTGTGCACAGTTTGCTGGAGGCACAGCATGGCACAGAGAGCGGTAGAGCCTCAGAATGGCAGGTAGTTTGACTCACCGGCGGTGGAGGAGGTCGGCTTTATGGCGGCCACGGGCAACCCTCCTTAGGCAGAGTGCAGGAGGTGTCCTGGGTTTGATTTTCTGCTGTGCCCAGGCGAGGAGATTGGCGCCGTGGTGTCGTTCCCTTGCTGGTGTCAGCGGGTGGGCGTGTACCCACGTCTGAACGCCGCTTGACCCGGATGATGCAGCGCATCACTTTCGGGGCGGCATGACGTCATCGGCGTGCGCCGGGGAGCTGGTCCTTCCCCTTAAAGGTGCAGGAAAATCAAATGGCCGGCTGGTGCCATCAGCGTGGACACGGCTGGAGGATACAGCACGGACGCCATTGCAAGCCAGGATGCTGGAAGAGGACGAGATTCCATTGGCCCAGGCTCCAGGAGGCGAAAGCACCAGCAGGATACAGGTAGGCACCAGTGGGTGACCTTTTGTATCTCTTTTAAAGTGACAGCAGCTAGATGGTGGTAGTCACTAGCTTAGCTGGGGCTTACAGGGGGTTCTAGTGTCACTGGGTGTGCACTGTATGGTGGAGTGTGCTGTAGTCTCACCGCCATGGGGCCCCTGTTTCTTTTGGCAGGTGAAACCACCTAAAGAGCCAAAGCCCCCTCCCAGGAAGCGGTGTGCAAAGTGTAATGCCAAGATGCCTTTGGAATACACAGCCGCTATGCCAAATTTGCATTGATAAACTGTCTGACGCAGTTTATGCGAAGATTTTTGGATCCGTGAGGGATGATATGGCTAACACCTTAAGGATCTCGAACAGTTCATTACAGAGGTTAAACCTCCAGCAGTTCCTTCTGGAAGTCCCTCTCCCATGTCCTCACCCAGATCGGAAGTAGCATCAGGGTCGCATGAGTCGGTAAGGGAGCGAGCAGGCAGCAGCACAGCTAGCGTTCTGGCCAGCGATGACTCAGAACCAGAACAGGAGGAGGGGGGTGTAGAAAAGAACGGGACCCAAATTAATTATCACCAGAGGCCATTTATGAAACTCTGGAAATTGAACATGAAAAAGAAGAACCTTCCAAACATGACCTAATATACCAAGGTCTGAGGAAGAAGAATTCCAAGGTGTTCCCAGTTCATCAGGTGATGTCCGATACCGTGAAATGAATGGACAGATCCAGAGAATTTTTTTTGCGGCTAGTCACAAAAAGCGATTTCCTTTTAGTGACGATTCAAAGGAGGTGTGGAACAAAAATCCTAAATTGGATGCACCACTTTCAAAAATCTCAAAAAAAATTCCTTTGGCATTTGAAGACATGGGGCACAAAAGACGCCATGGATAAGAAGGGTAATATCATGCTAAAAAGAGCCTGGGAGACAAGTATCGCCAGCCTAAAACCAGCGCTAGCTACCACCTGTGTGGCAAGAAACCTGGAATTTTGGTTAACCCAGTTACAAGAGCATATCAAAAATGGGAAACCTAGAGAGGAGATTCTGAAGACTCTTCCAGTACTCTCCAAAGCAGTAGGTTACATTGCGGATGCTTCCACAGAGTCCGTCTGTAACGGAATGACCCGGGACAAACAGACTTTGTAAGGATGAAGGGTACTCCTGTACCGGCGTCACCAAGGAGTCTTATGTCTAGGGTCACCTTATGTCCGATTGGGCCATAGGGTGACTGAGAAATTATATCCTAAATTACAGGACAGGGGACATTACTGATAGCTCATATTGCAATTGGAGATATTGCAAAGTGTTGGTTTATTCTATGACTCCTCTCTCTGTGTAGACTGTTGACATGTTAATTGAATCAGGCTTCTGGAAGACCTTTCATTGTGTGCTATTGATGATAGATGTGTTGTGACTCTAAGAGCCCATTCACACCTAGGCGTTTTGTCGCCTGTAGTGTGACGCCGCTGCCGCCCCGACACGCCAGAGGGATGATTTAATATTGCCCTCTATGGAGATGGTTCACATCTCCACGCCTGCCGCCTGAAAAAAAGTCCCGGACCTTTTTTTCAGGCGGCTTTCGGCGTTCGGCATAGGAGATGGGAACCATCTCCATAGGGGGACAATCTAGGTGCACATCTAGGCGGACAATCGCGGCGTTTTGTCGCCGCAAATCGCGGTACAAAACGCCGCTATTTGTCGCCGCAATTCGCGGGACAAAACGCCGCGATTTTGTCTGCCTAGATGTGAATGCAACCTAAAGGTCAGACGTCTGTATTTGTGTATTGTGCAGATGAATGACTTCTTGTCGGAGACGTAACGTCTGGGGGATAATTAACTCCTCTATGTAATTCTCTAAAAGAATGTGATTGAAGCTCATCGTGTGATGTATGGGTGGGGTGTGGTTTTGTTCCTTTGAGTACTGTAACATGCTGTAACTGCTTAAAAGCTGAGAGCTGGCCATTAAAGTTGTCTTGCATTTGAAAGCAGAACAGAGCTGTGTGTCTCGTGTCTGGGGGGAATTCTTATGGGTCGTGTTCGTTTGCCTGATTGTGGAGTGTCGATAAGCTGTCTTGGGTGGAATGGAATATTGTAAACGATGGTGACCGTTACACTGTCAAACTGGCAGCAAGGTCAGGCGGACTAGCTGTCGCAGCAAGACGTGCGATTTGGATGAAAACCTGGACAGGTGATACTGCATCCAAAACAAGATTGTGTAATCTACCATTCACGGGAGATTTGCTTTTTGGTTCATGCTTAGACGAGGCCTTAGAGAACCGCAGATAAGACCTTTCCTGCAAGTTTTCACAAAGTTTTTTTTTTTTTTTTTTTTTTTTTTCGTGGAAGAAGAGATCATCCCCAAGAGGGAAAGAAAGGGTTCCCCGAAGAAAAACTGGACGGGCCACAAAGGAAAACTAAAAAGTAATCCACTCTTTGGCGCTGCTAACCAGGCCACCAAACAGTGACAACCAAATGGGTTGGCTACCTTCCTACCTCAGTGGCAGAAGATAACAGCCAATCAGTTTATTCTAGAAATAATTGCAAAAGGCTATTCTCTGGAATTCAATGGCCATCCTCCAGAGAGATTCCTATTGAAACTCCTCAGATTCAGAAAAATAAAATGCTCTTCCTCTTGCTAGGGGAGATGGTGGATCAACATGTCCTTATCCCAGTTCCAGAGAAGGAAAAAATAGGTTTTTACTCTCATGTATTCGTCATCAAGAAACCCTCCGGGAAGTTTCGATTAATACTAAATCTCAAGCCCTTGAATCAAATGATTCAAAACAAAAAATTCCGCATGGAGTCCATTTTTTTTCAGTCAAGAACATTCTGCAACCAGAAACATTCATGACAACCATGGATCTCAGGGACGCATATATTCACATTCCCATAAAAGAATCCCAGAGATATCTAAGGTTAGCAGTAGAAATAGAAGGAAAGGAATACCACTTCCAGAGCAGAGCTCTCCTGTTCGGGTTGTCCTCCTCGCCGAGGATATTTACGAAAGTGTTGGCAGAGGTTCTGGCCCCTCTAAGGTTGAAGATGACAGTAATTCCATATCTAGACGATCTACTGTTCGCAGCACCATCAGAAGCACAGCTGGTAAGGGACCTCAACGAAGCGCAACTGTGGTTGAAGTCACTGGGGTGGATCCTAAACTTAGAAAAATCAAATCTCTGTCCCACCCAGAACATTCAGTTCCTGGGGTATCTACTCGGCTCCAGTGAGCAGAAAACATCTCTTCCAGAGGGAAAAAAAATCCAAAATCTCATCAAGAGGGTGAGTTCTATACAGAATAACCTACCAATAACCATCAGAGAGCTGATGTCGGTTCTGGGTCTGACATCATCAATACCAGCAGTCCAGTGGGCAAAGTTTCATCTAAGACTGCTTCAAGTTTTTCTCTTAAAAAAAAAAACAGAGGAGATCTGGACAAGTTAGTATTACTCCCAACATCAGTAAAGAAGTCACTACGGTGGTGGGGGGGTCCACACAAACCTAAATCGGGGTCTGGCTTGGTCATTTCCGATCTCTCAGAAATTGACCACAGACGCAAGCAGTTGGGGTTAGGAAGCTCACCTAGCAGGGCAACCTGCTCAGGGGAGATGGTCCCCGGAGGAAGCCAAAGCATCCTCAAACTGGAGAGAACTCATGGCGATAGCCAAAGCCATAGAATTTTTTTCAGGACCAACTGAGAAGTCGTCACATCCTGGTACTCTCAGACAACGCCACAGCAGTGGCTTATGTAAACAAACAAGGGGCACAAGAAGCCCATCTCTAAGCCACATCTCCAATCAGATATGCCGGTGGGCAGAAGGGAATTTGCTGTCACTAGGAGCAGTCCATCTAAAAGGAGAAGACAACCAAGTAGCGGACTTTCTCAGTCGCCGGGAGATCTCCCAAGAGGAATGGGTATTACACCCGGAGGTGTTCAAGGAAATTGTAGCCCGCTGTGGAGTCCCAAACATAGATCTGTTTTGCCTCTCGGAAGAATGCTCAGGTGAAGCGTTTCTTCTCGCTAAACCAGGAAGACCAACCTCTTGGGATAGATGCTCTCCCGAACCCTTGGAACTTCAAAATATGCTATGCCTTCCCTCCGGTTCATCTGATTCCAAGGGTGGTAAAGAAGTTTCTACAGGAACAGACGGAACTCATACTAATCACACCATACTGGCCCAAGAGAGCCTGGTACTCTCAACTCAGTCTCTTGGCAGAAGAGCCATGGCTTCTACCTCACAGGACAGACCTGATGTGTCAGGGTCCACTAACAGGCCTAAAACAGGAAAAAATATTAAAATGGGCGGCCTGGTTACTGAGGAGGACTTCTTGAGATCAAAAGGACTCCTAGAGAAGGTAGCGGCAACGCTTCTGAGCACCAGGAAGTCAAATACCAGAGCCATTTACAAAAATCTGGATTTTTTTTTAACAGTTGGTGCACTGAAAACCAAAGACAGAAAATGGATACACCGACCATCCTTGAGTTTTTTTTACAGCAAGGCGCTGATGAAGGGATAGCGCTCAGTACACTGAAAGTTCAGATTGCAGCACTGTCGGTGTATCTGGAAACGACATTACAAGAGGACCCACTGGTCTCTCGTTTCTGCAGGGCGTTGGCAAAATACAAAAAGCCCAAGACACAAATGTCCCACATGGGATCTATCAGTAGTGCTCAGGGGGATCATCAAACCTCCCTTTGAACCACTAAAAAAAAACATCTTTAAGATTATTGACTTTTTAAAGACTGTTTGTTTTTCTCGTAGCCATCACAACGGCACGCAGGATAGGGGAAATACAATCTTTATCGGTTAGAGAACCTTTTTTGAAGATCTATGATGATCGAATCGTTTTTCAAACAGATCCGGGATTTACTCCACGTGACATCACCTTTTCATAAATCGCAGGATATAGTTTTACCTTCATTTTGCAGTTCACCAAAAAACAGCAAAGATCAAGAATTACGTTTCCTGGATTTCGGAAGGTGTCTACTTTAACTACTACTTAGAAGTAACTACTACTTAGAAGTAACCAATAAATTCAGACCGTCCAGATGCTTTGTTTTGTACGCCGGCCAACTGAAGGGCAAGCAAGCGTCCAAAAAGACAATTGCCAGATGGATCAAGGCAGCTATTCTAGAGTGTTACAGGGTTATGAAAAAAAAAACACCACCAAAAGAACTTAAAGCTCATTCTACAAGAGCTGCAGCAGCATCATGGGCAGAAAGGGCAGGAGCCACTCCAGAACAAATTTGCAAAGATGCAACCTGGTAAAGATTCTCGACCTTCGTTCAGCATTACAGACTGGATCCGTTTTATCCAGCCAGGACCAGGCTTTTGGTAGGCAAGTCCTCCAAGCCATTGTCCCACCCTAGATCTGGTGATTGCTTGATTATCCTCTCAAGGGCAGACTTGGAAGACTGGGGGAAAAAGCAGAGTTAGATTTTTACCGGTAACTGTTTCCAGTAGTCTTCCAAGGCAGCACGATCCCACTCGTTTCAGATTCCGGCCTTCGGTTCTCGGGGATGATTGACCAGGGACCTGAGGGACTGCCTCTTAAAGGGAGGAAAATTAGTGGCAATGTGTTTCCTGATTGTGAGGAGCTCCATCTCTCAAGGGCTGCCTTGGAAGACTACTGGAAACAGAGTTACTGGTAAGTAGGGTTGTCCCGATACTAGTATCGGGACCGATACCAAGCATTTGCCCGAGTACTTGTACTCGGGCAAATGCTCCCGATGCTTCACCCGATACTTGTACTGTCAGTGGTGATCAGTGCGTGGGGAAGTTACAAGCACCGATCCGCGCTGTATAGATTTAAAATTAATTTCTCCGCTTCTCTCTACACATCTCCCCCCGCACGGCTTTCAGCTGCTTTAAAATCAGCGGTGATCGGTGCTTGTAACTCCCCCACACACGATCACCGCTGACTGTCCCTTGTCCTCCTCCGGCCCCCCTCCGTTTTGCTGCAGTCTGTCTCCCTTCCTCCGTGTATCCCGTGCAAACCCTGCCGTGTATCCCGCCGTGTTTCTATCCTCTTCCGTGGTCCTCCTTCACCCCCTGGAACTGTCAGGATGGAGAGCAGAGGTAGGAGCCGGTAAATCCGGCTCCTTACTGCTCCGAATGGAGAGAGTCAGTAATCACTGACTGTCTATTCACATAACTGAAACATTGTAAACTGTGATTAAAATGTTTCAGTTTATGAATGAAGAGAAGACGCGGTCTTCTCTCCTTTCATTTTCAGCGCTGAGAAAGGGACAGGGGAACATTAGTCCCTTTCCCTGTCTCAAAGGGAAGATGTCAGAGGTCTGTTAAGACCCCTGATATCTCACCAAAGCCCCCCCAACCGGGCTGAAAAAAAAAAAAAATAAAGAATTAAAAAACAAAAGAATAAAAATAATTATTGTAGGAAAAAAAAAAATTTAAAGAAAAACACACTGACACAGTCCACCCCCACCCCCCCCCCCTTAAAAAAAAAAGAAAGCATTATAAATTAAAATTATAAAAAAAATAATTGTAAAAAATAAATTTGTTAAAGAAAAAAAAACTACTGACACGCGCCGCTGTCACATGAGATTAAAAAAAGTATCGGTATTTGGTATCGGCGACTACTTGAAAAAAAGTATCGGTACTTGTACTTGGTCTTAAAAAAGTGGTATCGGGACAACTCTACCGGTAAGAATCTAATTCTGCTTTTTCTCTTCCTCTTTCACAACTGCTCTCATTTGTAATAAGTATCACTTGTAAAAGATACTGATGCAATGTTTTTTAGAAGACAGAATGCCCAGTCTTGACAACATGACATGTGACACACCACATAAATAGAATATCTCATTCTTTACTCTTGTCATATTGGAACACGTAGAAGAAGATTGGAATTAAAGGGAAGGTCTCCTTTTAAACATATGTAGTACGTGTCTACTATACACAAATTTCGTGTGATGTATCCCTTTTTGAAGACCATTCAATTACCTGTTTTATCTGCCACAAATGTGCTCTGTTCTAATGTCTTGGTTGACAAAATAGTGCCTTTCTGGACTGCACTAGCAAAGAAAGGGGGGGGGGGGGACAGTTGTCTAATGTTTTATATAAACCATAAATGAAAATGTAATGTATTTAAATACATATTTAAATGTGGTTGCTGCATAAGTGTGTGTGTATATGTGTGTGTGTATATGTGTGTGTGTGTGTGTGTGATGTATATATTTTTATTTATTTTTTCAAAAGAACAAGCTCTCCTGTAAATGTATCAATTTAGTGTGTTGAGACAAACCATTAACCACTGATGGGTGCTTACAATGATGAGCTTTTATTCGTTTAAAGCCTTTATCTCCCCCCCCCCCCTTCTCTTTGAGCAGTCAGTAGCTCTCTGCTTTCCCCTACAGTGCTTACTGGAGCGCTGGGCTATGGAGGAGGGGCTGGCTCAGGCTCTTAGCGGATCACAAGTTCTGGTCCAGTGCCAAGTCTGAACCTGCTTGGTGACATTGGGCAACAAGGGGCTTTAGCCCGCTGTTGGCTGAAACAGGGCACAGTAGTGCACTCCTGTGATCTTTGGCCATACTTTAACTTTTCTCCCAAGTTGGGTAATTTTTGTTTCTGTCCAAAATTTGTGCATGCTCTAGTCCCATTTCTCCTGTTCTTGGATCAACCTAATTTTAAGACAAGCATTTGTAGCCTACATATATAGCAAACTCCTTTGCGCAAATCCTTTCCTGTGATAAGTCTATGTACATTTAATTTTGAAATGTTGAGCTTTATATGAGAAGGGTTATTTTAAAAACAAGCTTTCAGATTTCTTTGGGATCCTTCTTTGGGCTTTACACAATACTGAAAATGGTTTCTAAAATTTGATTTATACACGTATTTGAGAGGACAAAAGCCCTCTACATTGGGAAGAAAGCAATAGATATGCCTCCGAAAATGTAAAATACATTAATCACTTCAGTAAGGTTTCTATAAGAAATATAGATTTTTAACACAGTAGTATTGTTCCATACCTGTTGTGTATCTTGACCATTACACATAAAAACCATAGAGAAAGCCGGCCTGCAATGGATAACCACGATGGAGAGAACGGACCCAAAACCTTCTGTCTTCCTTACAGCAGAAGGGACCAATGTTCTTCAGCAGTCTATTATATAGACTGGAAGATTATAGAAAAAATCCATTGTCTGTTCTATACCCTTAAAACTAAAAAAAAAGGAGGGAATCTAAACTAGTTTTAACATGGGATTTATTGCACTGATGGCAAACCTTGGTATCCCAGATGTTTTGGAACTACATTTCCCATGATGCGCTTGAGCATCATGGGACTGTACTTGCAAAACATCTGGGGTGCCAAGGTTAGCCATCACTAATCTATTGCATAAGCAGATAGTACTGTATAAATGGTAAGGGCCCACTGGAATGCCAACTACACACCTACTCCCCATTCGGAAAAGTGTGTGTGTGGCCGAACCATAAACTTCTTCTATATGCTACCTTGTAGACTTTAAGTGTTCTGTTCTATATGAATAAAAACTGATCCTGGCACATTGCTGTCATGTGTCCTGTGCACTTTTTATGATTATTTGCCCCTGATCAGCACTGATTTGGCCAGCTCTCACAATGACTTAAAATTAGTGAGTTAAATGCCTATCTATACCCAGAAGTATATGGTATTTGCTTTGGTTCTCATTGCAGAACAGAATGGCAAGGGAACAAAGGAAAAGTTAGTATACAATGCAGGGGAAGGTTAAAGCAAACGCAAACAAATGCTGTAGCTGCTGATCTTTAATAAAAGGACACTTGCCTGTCCAGGTCTTCAGTGTTGTCCTTGCCAGAACTGTTGTGAGTTGTTTTTGTTTTTTTTGTTTTTGTGATGGAGAATGTGGTAAAGAGGTTTTGTTCAGTATATTTAATTTGCTTGTATAGTCATGCCTAGGCAATTATGTATTCAGGTCATCTTACTCTTTTGTGTATTTTTTTGCAGGTATTGAAGATGTAAGAAAGCACAAGCCTGGTTATCTTGAGGCTACTGTTGATTGGCTGAAATCCTATAAAGTCCCAGATGGCAAACCAGAAAATCAGTTTGGCTTTAATGGAGAGTTTAAAAACCAAGTAAGACCAAAGTGTGTGTATATACACTAAACAATTTAAATAGAGCCAAAGGTTTGATTCCCCCCCCCCCCCCCCCCCAATAGCATTCTATTTGTGCATGTATAATGGCTTTAAGTATGATTTGTAGAATGGTGGAGCAAATCCAGGCTAAGGCTGCTACTTTCCATTTATTACATAGTAGGTAAGGTTGAATAAAGACCATAGTCCATCCTGTGTAGGTGTACGTGTCGACGTCAGTGTCGATAAAAATTTCCCATATCCCTGTATTTTGTGTTCATTAAGATGCACATCCAAAAGGCTTTTAAAAATATCAATACTTTGTGCTGACACCACCAATTGTGGGGGAGAGTTCTACGTCCTTATTGCCCTGACAGTGAAAAACCCGCCTATGCAGCTTAAGGTTAAACCGCTTCTCCAATCTCATTGTGTGGCCCTGTGTCCTCTTGCGCTCCCTGAGACTGAACTTTTTATTCTACGCCGGGATCACCATTTGAGGCATTTGTATATCGCTATCATGTCTCCTCTCAAGCCTCTCTTCTCCAGGGGATTACATTTAATGCTTGTAGTCATTCCTCGTAATTGAGGTCCTCTAGTCCCCTTATTAATTTTTTTTGTTGCCCTTCCCTGGACTCGCTCCAGCACATGCTTCCTGAGGACTGGAACCAGAACTGGATGCAATACTCCAGATGTGGCGTAACCAGAGTTTTACAAAGTGGTGAGGTATTCTGCCAGCTGAGGCCCACGGGGGATGGGTGACATATGTGACCAATATACTGTAGTGCAAAGTGAAATTTATGAAATGCTGTGGCTGAGAACAGACTTGGATAACTGGAAGTATTTATTCATTTTCCATTGTTGAGCTTATCTTATTTCACACTCCATATCATCTGGTCCTTATGAACTGCTGCTTTCTTGTTTCCAGAAGGTTTGCTGCTGAGTATTGCATTTGATGTGAAATATGCTATACTGTGTGGTAATTGATTGCACTGAAGCTTACAGGGGCTTAGAAAAAAAGATGCCATAAGTAATTATGCGTGTGTTTATAATTACAGTAAGAAGGTGCGGTAACCCTCATCTACAGCATATGACCTTTGTTAATTAAAGAGCACATCTTAATTTCTGCTTTCCAGACGTTGGATATAGAAAGCAACTAAATTGTTTCTCGCCTTATAGTTTATCTGTGTATGCCTTTAAAAAGATCAGTGCCTGTTGTGTTTTTTTTTTTTTGCTAGACTGCCATGGTTCTTTTGGTTTATATACAGTAGATGACCGCGATATTGTGTCAATATTTTCTCTGCGAGATTGACCTCCTACAAGCACCGTCACGGGTGAGCTGGCTCACCGGGAAGAAAAATGTGTTGAAGCTGACATACGTCCGACTTTCAATGAACGGGGATCCGACTTGGATCCCCGCCAATACCAGGCACTATGTTTGGTATAAATCCATGAGGGGGAACTCCATGCCATTTTTTTAAAATAAAAAAACCGGCATGAGTTCCCCTCTTAAGAGCACACCAGGCCCTTAGGTCTGGTATGGATTTTAAGGGGAACCCCTACCCCAAAATCTATACTAGACCCTTATCCGAGCGCGCAGCCCGGCCGGTCAGTAAAGGGGGTGGGGATCAGCGAGCGCCCCCCCCCCTCCTGAACCGTACCAGGCCGCATGCCCTCGACATGGGGGGTGAATGCTTTGTGGCAGGGGGTGTCCTGCGGCCACCCTGTGTCAAGAAAAAAACACACTACACACAGGTTTTTAAAGTAATTTATTAGGCAGCTTCAGGGGTCTTCTTCCGACTTCGGGGGTCTTCTCCAGTGCCTTCTCCCTTCTGCCGGGCTCCTCTGCTATCTTCTACCTCTTTTACTAGCGGTGGCCCAGTCTTCTCAAGCGTCTTCGTCCCTCTTTTCTTCCGATGTTGACACCGCACTCTCTCCCGATGTTATGCTGTTTGCGCGGTGCACAACGATTTATATAGGCCTCTTATGACGTCACAGTCCCATCATGCTCCCGGTGGTGACGGCATAAGGGTTGGGGTCACCACATGACATCACCCGGTGACCATGCCCCATGCCTATATAAATCGTTTTGCACCCAGCATTACAGCAGGATAGAGTGTCGTGTCAACATTGGGAGAAGAGGGAAAAAGACGACGGAGAAGACTGGGCGACCACTAGTAAAAGAGCTGGAAGAAGATGTCGGAGGAGCCCGGTAGAAGGAAGAAGACCCCCGGAGCTGCCTAATAAGTGTGTGTGTGTGTGTGTGTGTGTTTGTGTTTTTTTTTCTCCAGGTGAATTGGTAGAGGTGCAATGTACCCCATACTCATTCAGGATCTTCGGGCCCCCTTATTCCGATAAGCTCCCCGCCCGCAGACCCCAACAACCAACGGTCAGGGTTGTCGGGAAGAGGCCCTTGTCCTCATCAACATGGGGACAAGGTGCTTTGGGAGTAGACCAGGCCACCGCTAGTAAAAGAGCTAGAAGATAGCGGAGGAGCCTGGTAGAAGGCACCGGAGAAGACCCCCGAAGTCGGAAGAAGACCCCCGAAGCTGCCTAATAAATGACTTAAAAAAAACCTGTGTGTAGTGTGTTTTTTTTTTTTTTATTGACACTGGGTGGCCGCAGGGCACCTACCTGCCACAAAGCACTCACCCCCCCATGTCGAGGGCATGCGGCCTGGTACGGTTCAGGAGGGGGGGGCGCTCGCTCGTCCCCACCCCCTTTCCTGACCGGCCGGGCTGCGTGCTCGGGATCAGGGTCTGGTATGGATTTTGGGGGGACATAGGGGGGCTCCCCTTGAAATCCATACCAGACTTAAGGACCTGGTGGGCTCCTAGAGGGGATTCCATGACGTTTTTTATTTAAAATTTGGTGTGGAGTTCCCCCTCATAATTCATACCAAACACAGTGCCTGGATCCCCGTCACTACTTTCTCGCGCTCGCTGTAATGTGTTTTTCCTATCGCAGCCAGCGCGAGATGCAAGTGCAGAATCCAGGGCTTTCATTTTTTTTTTTTTTTCATCCTCACTATTTGGGTCACTGGACCAAGCACACAGCAGGCTAAGTCTTGGGAACGTACATTTTAATCCTGCATACTTGTAACTAGTAATTTAATTTCTAGGTAGTGAAGTCAGAATTGAGAATGACCTTAGAGCCAGCGCCTGTTTTAAAAAAAAGCTGCAATGGCAGTTTAAATAAATCTGTATTGAGATGATTCTGACAAATCAAATAACCTTTTCTTGACTACTAGCACAATTCCATGGTATAGGTCAGGGATATGCAATTAGCGGACCTCCAGATGTTGCAAAACTACAAGTCCCATCATGCCTCTGCCTCTGGGTGTCATGCTTGTGGCTGTCAGAGTCTTGCTATGCCTCATGGGACTTGTAGTTCTGCAACAGCTGGAGGTCCGCTAATTGAATATCCCTGGTATAGGTATAAAAATATATGTAGGTCTTCTTTTTCTTTTCTTTTTTCTTTGCCATAGTACTGATGCCTTGATTTCTTTTGTGTTTCCCCTTTCACTATTCTTGTAGGAATTTGCAATGGATGTCATCAAAGTTACTCATGACTTTTGGCAAGACATGGTTCATAAAAGATCAGAATGTGGTGAGATACAATGGTATGTGTCCTGGTGATATTGTTGAATTTAAGTGTGTTTCCCTCCCTTTTTAATGGCCCGATTTGTATCTCTTTTGTAATAAATTGCGATTTTTTTTTTTTTTTTTTTTGCATATTCTTGCGGTCAAAACACTCCTATCCTGAACTTGATTCTTACGCATTCGAGAGGGAGGTCGAACACCGCAGATCCTAAACTCTGCTAAAAGCCTATGAGTACATTGAAACATAGGCTTTTATTGAGTTTAGGAGCTTCTGCAAAAAAGCTCTCAAATTTAGGAACTGCTAGTGTACATGAAGCTTTATAGCCTGAATGAGCCACTGTTTGTTTTTAAAGTGTAGTTCCACTTTTGCGGTCAAACTTCTTCTTTTTTTTTTTTTTTTTTTTTTTCTTCTTCTTCTTTTAGATGTTTCTGAAGAGAATATGTCTTGACTGACTACAAACATTTCTCAGCTAGCTCAGAGTGATCTGTCCCAAAAGCCAAGCTGCGGACTGGCTGAGTCCAGTTCTCAATAAAATACAATAGAGAAGCTCGGCTCCTAATCCTTTAACCTTTTTAAGACTGTTCAAATCCTTTTTTTTTTTTTCCACCAAGATCAGTTTATTGCATTTTCTTAACATGCAAACATACAAAAAAGGGGACCTAACAAGATCCAACACATAGTACAAAGTGCTCCTATGTCAGTCTAAAACCGAAGTAGCTTGTGCATCCGTTATGCAATATAATGGTAAAACAGATTGCATCATCTTCAGTGTCAGGCTCTATACACAAGCATTACAAGCATGAGTAGTACAATCACTACAGAATTTAATCGTGGTGTCAGGCAAGCTGTCTCAGGCATTCTCCTATCATGGCAGTGTGGGGGAGAGGGTCAGAGGGCTAGCCAGCCATCTGCCCCAAATCTTGTGAAATGTATTTTTTCCTCTTGCGGATATCAAAGGTGAGCTTGTATAGTGGAAGGACTTAACCAGTTTTAACCATAGGCCCCTGGTCGGGGGTTGCTGTTCCCTTCCAGGTCAGTAAAATGGATTTCTTTGCATAAAAATATAGGATGCAAAGCAGCCTTTTGGCCTGGGAGAGAACAGCCAAGTCACTAAAGATACCCAAAAGGCACTTTCTTGAGTTGATTATGTTAGTCCCAATGCTGAGGAGAGAAAAGAGCCTACGCTCCCCCAGAAGTCTTGTACTATGGGACAGTTCCAAAAGCAATGGAGGAAGTCGACCGTGTGTCCACAACCTTGAAAGCACTCGGCAGAGGTTAATATGCCCATTTTGTGCATTTTTAGCTGGTGTAAGGTGCGATTGGTGGAAGATCTTGAGTTATATCCTTCAGAGACAAGGTAATCTAACGGAAGTCTTAAGTTTCACAAAATTCAGACCAGTTGTCCTCCGTAATAAAGATATCTAGGGATTCCCATTTCTGTTGTGTCGCTTTGAACCTAGGGTTAGAGTCTGTCACCAGGGCCGAATAGTAGGTGGAAATAAGCTTCGTATGGTCCGGGGATCTTAGGAGTTTTTCCAGATATGGGGTTTAAGGCCCCGTACACACGGTCGGACAAAACCGATGAGAATGGTCCGACGGACCGTTTTCATCGGTTCACCTCTGAAGTGGCCGTACGGCCTGATGTAAGTACACACCATCAGTTCAAAATCCGATCGGGTCAGAATGCGGTGACGTAAAACACACGACGTGCTGAATAAAACGAAGTTCAATGCTTCCAAGCATGCGTCGACTTGATTCTGAGCATGCGCGGGTTTTGAACCGATGCTTTTCTGTACTAACCATCGGTTTGGTCCGATGGGGCAGCGGTCCATCGGTTCGGTTTTGAAGCATGTTTTAAAATTTTGGACCGTAGGAAAACAGACCGATAGCCTATACACACGGTCGGTTTGGTCCGATGAAAATTAACTCCGGTTCATTCTCATCGGACCAAACCGACCGTGTGTACGGGGCCTAAGTGAACTATCCAAGGAACCAAACTGTGCTCGCACAGCATGTCTAAGCTGGTAATAGAAGAACAAATAGGTGTGTGAAAAGTCAAAGTCCAATCGTATCTGGGAGCAAGATTTAAAGCCCTAAGGGGTATATGTGACATAAGTATTTGATCCCCCTGGAAGTCTCCCTTTTGAGGGTCAGGCAAGGAGTTCAGTTCCCGGAAGCGCAGGATTAAACCAGAGTGGACTATTGTGGGAGGCTAACCACAAGTCAGAGACACGCTTAACTGTCACAGCTTTAAACAGAGGTACATAAGATAGTCATTCCAGGTCCCGGTGGTGTGCACCTTCGATGAATTATATTATGTAGTGTTTCAAACGAGGAAACTATGGCACATTCAGTAGTTGTACAGGCGTTGTTTAAGTCAGGGTGCAGCCAGTCATGGATATTGACCAGTTTAGATGCCTGGTAATGGAGGTAAGAGTCAGGGAAAGCTAACCCTGCCAAGTGGGACAGAAGACAGTGTCTTCAGGGCCACGCTAGGGGGCCTGCCGTTCCAAAGGAACGCAATACAAATGGAGTCAATTCTCTTAAAAATCGTTTTAGGGATTTTACAGGGGGAGTTGGCCATGACATATAACAGTTTAGACAGGTATATCATCTTAAGGACATTGGCTTGTCCCATCAGGTCCAGGAGTAAGTTCCTCCATTGTTTGGTTTGTGTCTGTAGTTGAAGCAGTAGTGGGCCTAGGTTATTAGCAATATAGCGAGACAGTGGCAGTTGAACCACAACTTCTAGGTACCAAAAAAAAGGTAGCTATTTGTAGAGTCCGATTGGATCTGAGAAGTAAGGGCTTGGTCCAAGGGGAAGAGGATTGACTTGTCCCAATTCACCTGGAATCCGGAGAAGTCACCAAATGTAGTAATAACAGTTAGCAAGTTGCTGAGTCCTGAGGATCCGCTAAGTAAACCCAGCGTATCGTCCTTAGAGAAAAATCCGTTCCTCTATGCCATTTATGGGCAGCCTTCTAATAGGGAACTACGGAACCGAATGGCAAGGGGCTCCATGGCCAAAGCGAATAGGAGGGGTGATGGAGGACAGCCCTGTCAGGTGATCTGGAAAGTCTCAGTATTCTCCGAATTAATACGGGCTAGTGGCAAAGTATAGAGTTAAAGCAGTGTTTCTCAATTCCAGTCCTCAGGCCCCCCCAACAGGTCAGGTTTTCAGGATTTCCATTATTTTGCACAGGTGATTTGATCAGTTTCACTGCCTTAGTAATCACCACAGCCTTTTCATCTGAGGGAAATCCTGAAAACCTGACCTGTTGGGGGGGCCTGAGGACTGGAATTGAGAAACACTGAGTTAAAGTATCAGTCGGGGGCCAAAGCCATACAGCTGTAAGACTCAAAGCAATATGGCCATTCCACACTGTCAAAAGACTTACAGGTGTCTAGGGATACATTAACCCGAGTGGGAGTACAGTCATGTGGATACGTCAGGTTGTGGAACAGTCTGTGGATGTTCTTTGTGGTTGAGCGACCCGGTATGAAGCCCCCTTGACCAATCCCCCCCCCCCCCCACCAACTTGGCAATCACCTTGTTTAGACAGTTGTCCAGACTGTGTTCAAATCTAGTACAGCTCTTGAGATATCTGTCGCTGGACAGAGTACATTATGGTAAAAACAGCTTCACAGTTCCCCTCATTACAAAGGGCGCTTCCTTGTTGGAAGCGCATCTAAAAAAGGCGTATGCTGCAATTTTTAAAATATTTTTACATTTTAGTATGTGAATGGGGACATGTACCGAATATAAAATGGGTAATGTCCAAATTTAGCGGCAAGAATGGAAATGCCCTTTAAGGTTTTATTCACAAAACATTGTATCCTTGTATAAGGCTTGAGTAAAGTCCATATTTTTATTATTTAGACTAAGAAGTCTGAAACGATAAACTGAATTATATTTCTGCATTTTCTTAGTAGTTGGTTAATGCTAACAAATGACAGTGATAAAATGGTTAAAAGTTTTTGGGTTTTCTTCAAATGTTTTGGGTTTAATGTTGGCTCAGTCTGTTTTTTTTTTTTTTTTTTTTTTTTTTTAGTAGATGGATTTTTAGAATTTACAATTTTTTTTTTTTTTTTTTTTTTTCCCCCCAGTAAAAATGTTTTGATTGGAGAGAGCCCTTTCTGCTGTAATGAGAAAGAAGCTACAGCAATAGTGCATTCTGTAAGTGTTATATCGACTTTTATTCAAATGAACACAAACCTTTTTGTAGTAAATGTAATGCTAGAGCGTTTTTTCTCTGATGCAGTTATTTATCGATGTATATGACTTTGCTATAAAGTGGAACTCTAGCCCATTTGTTTCTGATTTTTAGATGGGATACAGAAAAGTTAACTTACTGTGTTTCCATAGTTTATTTCTCCTTCTGTCCTGGTGACAATATTTTGTGTTCAAGAGAGATTTCCCCTACCTTTGTCACAAAACCCATACAAGCTTCTCTCTCTCCCCCCCTTTATTAAAAAAAAAAGAAACTTGTAAGAGGACTGGGGCCTTAGTCGGCTTTAATTGTTGTGTCCCTATTTACAAAAAAATTGAGAAATTGTCCCAAAGATGGGTGAAAACCTTTCAGAAGATGTGACTCTTGCCCATGCCAGTAATTAATAAAACTTTTAGATGGGGTTATAACTTAAGTAGGTACCATCACCCATGCAGAGCAAAGTGATAGTGTGTCTATAAGGATCGCACTTGACCTCCATATTCAGTATTTATCTCACCAGTGATCTCTCACCCTCACTTGCCAGCTTGCCTTAGAATGAGCAGTGCTGGCAACCCAGGAAGAAGCATCACAGGATCACTGGTCACCAGAGTGTATTGGAGTCAGAATTGCCCCAGAATTGTATGGGCAAAGGTAACAGTGTATTTTTTTTTAAAACTGCGCCTATGGCTAGTTGGTTTTTACTTGAAAGATGGCATCTGACTCTCATTAGAAATATGGCGTTTAGCTAGATGTATGTAATCGTATAACTAAAAGCTATTAAATAGAATCTTTACTTTTTTTTTTTTTTTTTTACTTTTGCCAAACATTATTATTTTTATTAAATGCATGGTGACCTGCCAACCCACTGTCCTCCTCCTGTGGTGTTAACGCAGCAGTGAGTTCACTGCAGTCAAGATATCGCTTTGTTCAACAGTTTTTGACATGCACTGAGGAGGGTTATCAGTTTTGTCGCTACAGATCACCCACGTTGAAAATCTGAGCACTGCACTAAACCTTCCTTTCTGTCAATGCTCTCTTCTTCACTGCATTCCCCTATCACTCCCTTCACCTGCTGGTGCCCTTGGGTATACTTGGAGTAAGTGACCTATTGTCTCTTCTCCCTTGATGCATTTCTTTGCCGGTTGTGAGACCCATACACTGTCACACTGAGGTTGGGGAAAGGGGCAATAGCACTCTGTATAGGTAGATTACAATCTAACTGAAGGCTAAAGTGGGATAGTGAGAAGACTCTTTAGGCTTGCTCTTCTGAAACTATGGGCTTTGAGCACCACCACCAAGATTTCTGCTGGCATCATGTCTTGCATTTGGAAACCATTGTTGCCCAAGTGCAGTATGCACAGAAATGCTATTTAAAAATAAAAAAATTGCTGCAGTTCAAGAAAGCAGGGCAGCTTTGTGGTCTAACACACCTGAGATTTTTACATAAAGCCTATATTCTTTGATATTTAATGATTGTATTATTTATCTAGGCTGCATCTCCAGGAGAATCAGTTCCAGTCTCTTCTGAAGGTAGATATATATTTACATTTACATATGTGAACCTGAAAATTAAATATTTCTAAAGTACAATAACAATTTTTTGCAAAGTCAGAACAGTAGCAGCTGAACTTTAATATGTAATTAAGAGAATTACTGAGTTTGCACGTTGTTCCCTTTCTATTAAAATCAGCCCAAGTATGCAAGCATGAATTAACGCTGACTATACTGTAGTTATTCATTTTTCAAACAATACTTTCTGCTCTCCCCAACTACCCCTTGATCACGCTATTTCTTGCTCGCAAACTGATTGCTTAGTGATGGCTATCACCTAACCCCAAACTTTTCTAAAAAGGAAAACTGCTGTTAACATTTTTGGGGAAAAACTTAACACCGAAGTTGTCCAAAAAAATAAAACCTTGTCCCCAATCTTCAATATTAAAGTCTCCCTGTCGTAATTTTCTGTTTTATTCTACTTTGTAGCTCCTGTTTGTGTTCTCCATAATAGAACATATAAAAACCTTTTTATGTTAGTGAAAATTGCTGGTGGTTACCGCAGATGTAGCAAGGAACTTGAGCACTCTGGTAATGTCTGGTAATACTCCACGATTGACCAAAAATTGAAAAATTCATTTTGCGAGGCCTGACCCTTTGAGGTCCCATTTTAGTCATCCAATGCAATAATATAGAGCATTTAAAAAAAAAAAAAAAAAATTTGGTGTCTTTTTTTTTTTTTTTTTTTTTTATAGATCATGTTCTACTCCTGAAGTTTGTATCATTTTATTAATCATTTTGGTGATTTCCATGTGTGCTTTTGGTTTTCTTTTGAGACAGAAATGGTAAAGATGTTTCCCTTTTAGTAATGTGGATGTTCTTCTTCTCTTACAGTTGATATCTGGCACTTCCTCAGGAAGTAATTCAAATAAAGGATTTAATTTTTTTTGAAGAAAATCGATGGTATATCTTGTGTATATAAATTTTGTTTTACTACCACTTAATGGACTTTGATGACCTTGTGTAAATAAACACATTTTTTTTTCGTTTAAAATTCTCCTTATCCGCTTGATCATTTTATTATGTACTCTTGTGCATTTAAAGGTATAAAGTGCAGCAGCCCAAAGTAACAAATCTAATATTGGATTGGGGAAATATACATTTTGGTGGGTTGGTATTGGTATTTTATTGAACAAGCCTCTGTGCACGCAGGGAACACCTTGCAAATGGTCTTGTCTCTGTAGGAGGCAAATTGTTAAACAGATAAACATACGCAAATAGACTGTGCACTTTGAAAAGTGAAGCTTAATTTCAATTACTGAGCTCTGGAGCAACTTCATATTTGCTTGTGAGGCAACTGCACTTGCCAAGTGCGCAGTATATTTGCCTTTAGTAAATTCACCCCAGTGTCAGCTGGCAAGTCCATATTCAGAACCTCTAAGGCCCATTTAAACCTTTGCAATGCACTGCTTTAATGATTGGTATATTGCACATTAACATGTTTCATGAAGGCAGCTCGTTTGTTTTTAATTGGCTGCCAACTAACCAAAAACAAGACCTGCAACATTACCCTGCACTACAATGAACAGCGACAATAGTGTGACGGACCTCCGCTTCATATGTCCGCAATGGAAGCTGTGTATGCTGACATACTTCTCTCCCCTTGGTGTGCTACACCAAAAGCTCTGTTGACTCATTGGGCATAGGCCTAGTTGGGTTCAACGTGTCTGGTAAGCCTCTTTTTCTATTGGTGGTAGATTATCTACTAGCAAACTGGTTTACAACTACTCACCTTGGAAAGTGACTTTATCCACTGAAATCACTTTATGTACTATATAATTATGCACATGCACCTTTTTGTTTCATGTAAATGTGTTATTGTTTATCACGTATTGGTCACATTCAGTGTCATTAGTGAATCTCCGATCCACTTTTACAGCAGGAGCCCTACTCTTGTTTATTTCACAGATTGATCTTTTGTTGTGTGGGCTGCTATTGTTTGTTATTTTAAGACAGCGCGTTTGTGTTTGTTTTTTTTTCTACACAATGCACAAATGTGACCTGTATGCTAGGATAAAGCCAGCATATCTGCATGCTGCTTTGTGACTCAACGTTTCAGACTCTGCTGTAGATGGAATGCAAAAGGGTAACCCCTAAATCCAATTTTGAGTCTTGCAATTTTTGTATTTTAGAAACTTACAATTATGATTAGCGTTGCATTCATTGTGTCTTTATTATATTGCTAGAGTTCAGCTTTAAACTTAATTATAGATTACTTCTTGTAGAAGCCTTTTCTTTCATTCCCTTTAACAGATCTCCTTTAGTAAGAGTTGTTTGCATTTCCATAGCAACTAATCACATTTTTATAATTGCAATTTTTTTTTTAGTTACTTTAATAAATTAAATATATGGCTGTCGAGGTCTTAGCAGTTGTTTTTCATTTCAGACACTAGTATACAAGAATCATTGTATCTCATTTTGTGACGAATGCCAGTTTTTGACCAGTTTACAAACTGGTATATTATGTGATCTTTCTGCAGCCTATATCCCTGAAACTAATCTTGCGGACATACCTTCCTGATTTGATGTCTCATGGTGCCAAACCCTTCATGGTTCCAAAAGTCTGTCTGCATTGATTTGCAAAACACATTGAACTATTTATATTAGACTGTCCCCTACAGAAGCTTGCAGTCTGTCAAAGAGATACTCTTTTAACCACTTGACCACTGGGCACTTAAAGTGGAGGTTCACCCTAAAAACTAATTTTTAACATTAGAGCCAGCATAGTAAGGGCATCTACTTTCGGCAGGTTTTTTTTTTTTTTTTTTTTTTTTTTTTTTTCTCCGTACATACCTTTATATTCTGATTTGGTCCAGGGCTTCCGCGTTCTGATGACTCCGGGACTGGGCGTTCCTATCTCTGCCTCAGGGTTCCGATGACTGCGGGACTGGGCGTTCCTATCCTTCAGTTCGGTGATTGACGGCTTGTGAAACAGGTGACCTGTCGCACAACGCGTTACCAGATTTCTGGAAATAGCTAAGCTGCGAGTCGGCACTATATGGCGCCTGCCGTGTAGAGCTGACTGCGCAGGCGCCGAATAGTGCCGACTCGCAGCTCGGCTATTTCCCGACATTTGGTGACGTGCGTTGTGCGACAGGTCACCTGTTTCACAAGCTGTCAATCATCGAACGGAAGGATAGGAACGCAGTCATCGGAACCCGGAAGCCCTGGACAAAAACAGAATATAAAGGTATGTACGGAGGGGGAAAAAAAAACCCGCCGGAAGTAAATGCCCTTACTATGCTGGCTGTGCTAGATGTAATATTATTATTTTTTTTTTTTTGGGTGAACCCCGGCTTCAAACACCCTTAATAACTAGACCAATTTTCAGCTTTCGGTGCTCACATTTTGAATGACAATAACTCAGTCATACAACACTCTATCCATATGAAATTTTCGTCCTTTTTTTCACACACATAGAGCTTTCTTTTGGTGGTATTTGATCACCTCTGCGTTTTTTTTTTTTTTTTCCGCTATAAATGAAAAAGAATGTAAATTTTGTAAAAAAAAATGAATTTTTCTTAATTTCTATTATAAAATTTTGCGAAAGTAATTTTTCTTCATAAATTTGGCCAAAAATGTACACTGCTACATATCTTTGGTAAAAAAAAAAAAAAAAAAATTGTGGATATTATTTAGTCTGGGTGAAAGTTATAGGGTCTACAGGCTATGGTGCCAATTACTGAAAATGTATCACACCTGATGTACTGACAGCCTATCATTTCTTGAGACCCTAACAAGCCAGTAAATTACAAATACCCCCCAAATCACCCCTTTTTGGAAAGTAGACTTTCCAAGGTAGTTAGTAAGAGGAATAGTTAGTTTTTTGAAGTTCTCATTTTTTCCCACAATTCTTTGCAAAATTAAGATTTTTTTTTATTTAATTTTTTTTTTCACACCAAATTGTCATTATAACAGGTTATTTCTCTCACATGGCATGCACATTTTATAAATGACACCCCAAAATATATTCTGCTGCTCCTCCTGAGTATGGCGTATACCACATGTGTGAGCCTTTTACACAGACTGGCCACATACAGAGGCCCAACACTGAAGTAGCAACTTGAGGCGTTCTAGGAGCATAAATTACACATCTAGGCCCGGATTCAGAAAGGAGATACGCCGTCGTAACTCTGAGTGTGCGGGGTCGTAACTATGCGGCTGATTCATAGAATCAGTTACGCATAGATTTCCCTAAGATCCGACCGGCGTAAGTGTCTTACGCCGGTCGGATCTTGGGGAAATCTATGCGTAAACGTCGTATCTTAGGCTGCATATTTACGCTGGCCGCTTCCGTATATTTACGCAAAGATTATGCTAATTGGGTAGATACGCCGATTCAGAAACGTACGTCCGCCCGACGCATTTTTTTCCGTCGTTTGCGTTCGGCTTTTTCTGGCGTAATAAGAGGGGTATCCTATGTTAAGTATGGACGTCTGAATCTGGGCCCTAATCTGTCAACCGCCTATTACACTTTTGAAGGCCCTGGAGCACCAGGACAATGAAAATGCCCACAAAGTGACCCCTTTTTGGAAAGCTAACACCCCAATGTATAATCTATGAGGCATAATGAGTCTTTTGAACGGTTCATTTTTTTCCAGATGTTTTTGGAGAAAAAAATAAAAAAAAATTTTTTTTTTTTTTTTTACACAAAGTTGTCCATTTATAGGAGATTTCCAACACATAGCATGTACATAGCAAAAATTACACCCCAAAAGATATTCTGCTGCTTCTTCTGAGTATGGTGAGATACCACATGTGTGCTTTTTTTTTACCAGCCTGGCCACATAGAGGCCCAACATCCAAGAAGCACCATCAGGTGTTCAAGGGACATAAATTACACATCCAATTTACTTACAATCATCACATTTTTGAAGGCCCTTCATATTTCTAAACACAGCATGTACATACCAAGAATTGCACCTTAAAATTCATTCTGTTAAGTAATGGGTAAAAAAAAAAAGATTACCTGTTTTAGTAGTGCAATTTTCCACAGGAGGAGAGCCCTGATCCAGGCAGCAGGCAGGGACGTGGTCAGCGACGGTGAATGGAATTGTCCAGGCAGCAGGCAGGAATATTGTCCATAGTCAGTGCAGGCAGGGTTACTGTCCAGGGCCAGTGCAAGTAGAAACATTGCCAGCAGTGCCAAAATATTGGTCCTGGTAGTAACAGGTACATGGTCCAAGTAGCAGGCCAGGAAAGAATGGGGACAGGGGTAGAGGCTTCTCCCACCCAAATCTCTTTGAAGCCTCCAGGCAACCAGACCCTAATTCATAAATGAGAAAACGAAAAAAAAAAATTCTCTTCATCCAGAAAAACAATTCTGGAGCCCCTCCCATATGTGAGACCCCTGTGTTCCCACTAGCATAGCAGGGTAAAAGATCAATCCAAGAGGCAGGCAAAAAACTTGGTCAAACAGTCCAGGGTCAGTTCCAAAGCAGGCAGAGGTAGGTACAGTTAAGCGTTAGGCAAAAACGTGGTCGTATAACAGGCCAGGGTCAGTTTCAGAGCAGGCAGAGGTAGGTACAGTTAAGCATTGGGCAAAAGCGTGGTCGTATAACAAGCCAGGGTCGGTTCTGGAGAAGGCAGAGATATGTACAGTGCAGTGGCATAAGGGGTGTGGAGGAAAATTACAGGAAATGAGAACTACCTAATCATTTTGGAAAGTATGGTAACGGCGGAAACATACACTTATACAGAGGCCTGGTTGGGAGGGACAATAATAGTGTCTTTTCTGACTCCTCTTCTGGTGCACACACGGCATTTTTTCTGACGTCTTGTGCCTCTTTCGGGGGGGGGGGGGGATTTCTCAGGAAAGTGGCGCTCGTGGAGTCTGCTCACGGAATCGTAGCAAATATTTTCTGGTGGGCTTTCAGGGTACAAAAGGGCGGTGATAACTTCTTCTTGGTATTGCAGATAGGATACAGAGTTTTCTGTAGATTTTTTTGTAAATAAATAAGTGTTCTACATGACCAAAGTGAAAAAATAAATGGACACTTTTTTTATACCAGTGGCAGGATTTTCTTGTGGGAAGGTAGGGTTCAATCATCTGATCGTTGAAGTCCACTCCCCCCATAAACAAATTATAATCATAGATGCATTTTGGTTTTTGGATTGGGCCGTTTCTTTTGGGGACTTCCACGTAGGTGTCGTTGTGGATCGTTGTAAGCATGTGGACATTTTGTTTGTCCCTCCACCTGACAGCCAAAGCTCCTGGTTCCTCAATGATGCTGACTCGCCTCGTCTGAGCTTTTCATTGACCATTTTTGTGGGAAGCCCTTTCTATTGGCTCTTAACGTTGCTACATGCTGGGGTGTCCCATAGGTGAAGATTGCGAAACAGGGGCAGGCTAGTGTAAAAATTATCCACATAAAGGTGGTATCCTTTTCCAAGCAGTGGATAGATGAGCTCCCAGACCACTTTTCCACTGGCTCCAAAATACTCTGGGCATTCGGGGGATGCAGTTGGGAGTCCTTCCCTTCGTACAACAGGAAGGAGTAGAGGTACCCCGTGACTCGGTCACATAGCTTGTACATTTTAACCTCATATCGGGCCCTTTTGCTGGGGATAAACTGTTTGATGCCCAGCCTGCCTGAGAATTTGACAAGGGACTCGTCTATGAAGATATTCTGTTCGGGGATATATAACTGGGGGAATTTTTCAGAGAAATAATTTAGGAGTGGCCGAATTTTAAATAGATTGTCAAAAGCTGGGTCATTACGGGGAGGGCACTGGGTGTTGCCATTAAAGTGGAGGAACCCGCATAATCATAAAGTATCTTGATCTGGGCATACGGGATGAGAAGACTGGCATGTGGTGGATGGGTTTGGTAGACCAATAGGAGTACGATTGTTTTTTTTTTTTTTTGTTTTTTTGAGAGACCCATATTCAGAGTTAGGCCTAAGGAAATTTGGAATTCCTCTACGGTGAGTTCTCTCCACTCAAAGGGACGGGGCATAACTGGAACCAGGGTTGCTTTCTATGTACTGCTGTGCGTAGAGGTTGCACTGGGCCACAATGGATGATAATAATTCTTCGGTGAAAATTAAATGAAAAAAATCGAGCATGGCAAAATCATTGGTGGACACCTGGCTGGGCGGTGAAAGGGGGGATATTTTCTGCTCTGGAATTAGGGGGAAGCCACAGGGGGGTTTTGAAGGCCATAGGGAAGGCTGGCATGGCCTCGATCCCTTTTGGGGCTGAGATGACATCCTACTGGTGCCTGGCCTTTGTTGCAGTGGCACTGCTCTTGAGGTGGACGGCACTACTCTTGAGGTGGACTGTGCTCTGCTGGTAGTAGGCTGCTGCTCCACACCAGAACGCCTTCTTTTAACTTGCTGCCCCCTGCGAGGAGATGCCGCTGATTGGCTCTGCTCGCCACACACTCTGTCAGTGTGAGGCGATTACCAGCACTTCTGTGTTTTACATGTGATCGGCTGTGATTAGATGCAGCTGATCACATGGTTAAAGAGCCACATAATCGTTTTTTTTACGGAGATTGGGTCGGGCCATGTCCTAGCAACACGGCTGTGATCACCGAACTGCGCAGCCCCCCCCCTGCAGGGCGCACAAGAGTGGCCATTCTGGGATGATATCATATCACGCCCCAGAATGAGAGCCGCCCCGTCCCGCTGTGATTTGACAGTGGGTGGACGGTAAGTGATTAACCACTTGCGGACTAAGCAAAAATCATTTTACTGCTAATGGAGCAGGCACCATGATGTACCAGTACGTTGCCCTGCGTATGCGTACTGTGTGTGCCACCTGGGCTGCGCAGCAGCACAATCTGCAATTGTGATCACCTAGTAAACAGTCGCAAATGCATTCATGATGTGTGTTGTATGTTTTTTTTTTTTTGTTACTACTGTGAGATCTGTGATTGGTCACCAGTGATCACATGGCACCTGGGCCTATCACAACACCCTGTACCACGTGACGGCTGTGGCCAATCACAGCATCACAATGGTAAACAATGAGTCATGACTGAAAGCCATTCATGACGGTTCAAACGATTGCTGTTACAATGATCTTCACTGTATAAAGCAAAAACTGTTAAGAAAAAAAATCTCCGATCGTCCCTCCCCACCCCTCCACTATGGTGACACTGAACTACTCTGATGACAGTATGAAAAAAAAAAGTGAAAGTTTAAAAGATTAAATATACATGTGTTGTTTTTTTTTTTTTGTCTTGCGTACTGTCACCAGTCAGTATCCCCGATCACTGTCCTAGTCATATGATGCTTAACTGCACTGGTGACAGTATGTAAAAATTTAAAATGACTCTTTTTTTTCCAGTTTCCCCCCCCCAAAATTGTGATAACTTCAAAAGTCACGACTCTCTTTCTAAATACCTTGGATGGTCTACTTTCCATAAGGGGTTCATTTGGGGCATAGTTGTATGCCCTGGCATTTTAGGGCATCAAGCAATGAGAGAGGCAGTCAGTACATCAGGGTTGGTCAATAAATACAGTTAGGTTGGACACAGGCACAATTTTAGTTTTTTCCAAGTATTTACCAAAACATATTCAAGCTGTAGTTCAATAATGGATATGGACTCAAAGTACACACTCTCGGGTTTAATTTGAGGGTATGTACATCCAAGTCGGAGGAAGGGTTTAGAAATTACAGCTCTTAAGAATAGCCCCCTTTTTTAAAAGTAATTGGACAAATGAATTAAAAGCTTTTTCATGGCCAGTTGTAGCTACTCCTTCGTTATTTCTTCATCAATTAAGCAGGTAAAAGGTCTGGAGTTGATTCGAAGTGTGGTATTTGAAAACTATTGCTGTGAACCTACATCATTTGTTCAAAGGGGCTGTCTAAGCAAGTAAAACATGCCATTAAAGGATTTTTCATTTTTCAAGACTTGCAGAGAGATAGCAGCAACATTAGACGTGAGTGGCCAAATCAACAGTTTGGTACATTCTGAGCAGGCATGTACTGGCCATAGGGACTATGGCCGATGGCTCAGCGGGCTGGTTTCGGTGACAGCCTGTCAAAGTTATTGGCCATTGAGGTTAGCTGGCCGGGGGACGGGTTTGTCCGGACGGCCGGCCAGCCAGCCATTATAGGATTGACCTGTCATCCGCACTGCCCATCACCTCACTTCATAGTTCCTAACCCAGGTAAACTTCAGCACTGCTGCATTGCTGAAAGGCAGCCAATGGCTGTGCAGCAATGCCAATATCTGAAATTCCAGCCAATGAGGCTGTAGCAATGTTTCTGAATGTCGTCAGCCCTCCTGCTTCACTTGTTTTTGTGCATGTTTGTAAAATTAAAGTGGGCTGGTCTGGACGAAGTCCAGGGCCAAATTTTTGTCCCAGTCCAGGCCTGATTCTGAGGAAAGAACGCACTGTTGAGCTCAGCAACATAAAAAGGTCTGGACGTCCATGAAAGACAACAGTGGTGGATGATCGCAGGATCCTCTCTATGGTAAAAAAAAAACACATTCACAACATCCAGACAAGTGAAGGACACTCTCCAGGAGGTGGGCGCATCACTGTCAAAGTCTACAATCAAGAGAAGACTTCAGGAGAGCAAATACAGAGGGTTCACCTTAAGGTGCAAACCATTCATAAGCCTGAAGAATAGAAAAGCCAGATTAAACTTTGCCAAAAAAAGGCAGACCAGTACTGGAAAAGCATTCTTTGGACAGATGAAACTAATATTAATCTGTACCAGGATGACGGAAGAAGAAAGTGTGGAGAAGGCTTGGAACAGTTTATGATCCAAAGCGCACAACGTAATCTGTAAAACATGGTGGAGGCAGTGTGATGGCATGTGCATGCATAGCTTCCAGTGGCACTGGGTCATTGGTGTTTATTGATGTGATGGAAGAAGCAGCCGGATGAATTCTGTAGTAGTGTTTAGAGATATACTGTCAGCCCAGATTCCGCCAAATGCAGCAAAGTCAATCGGATGGCGCTTCACAGTACAGATGGACAATGATCCAAAACACACTGCAAAAGAAACCCAGGAGCTTTTGAAGGAAAATAAGTTAAATATTCTGCAATGGCTAGGTAAATCACCTGATCTCAACCCAACTGAGCATGCATTTCATTTGCTGAAGGCAAAACTAAAGGCAGAAAGACCCCCCAAACAAAGAACTGAAGAGAGCTGCAGTTAGGGCCTAGCAAAGCTTTAGAAAGGAGGAAACCCAGTCTTTGGTAATGTCCATAGGTTCCAGATTTCAGGCAGTCATTGACAGTAAAGGATTCTCAACAAAATTAAAATTAAAATTTTATTTATGATTATATTTGTCCAATTACATTTGAGCCCCTGAAAAATGGGAGGACTGTGTATAAAAATGGTTGTAGTTCCTAGAATTTGTACTTGATATTTATGTTCAACCCCTTGAATTAAAATTGAAAGTCTGCACTTTAAATTCATTTGGATTGTTTTGTTTTAATTTTATTCTGGTGGCATACAGAGCCAAAAGTCTGAAAATGGTGCCAGTGTCAATAAATATACATATATATAGTGCCTTGCGAAAGTATTTGGCCCCCTTGAACTTTGCGACCTTTTGCACATTTCAGGCTTCAAACA